>NW_024499017.1:9519099-10719099 GCF_017590055.1 Onychostruthus taczanowskii | reverse complement strand
AAGCAGATTAGGGGGTATTTGCTCAGCTGTTGTCTACCCAAGTCATTTTGCAGGACATGAAAAGCAATCAGCTCCATTTTTAGGAGAGCTGTTTCACTTAGCAAGCAGTTTGATTAAGACAGATGCAAATGCAGCTCTGGCTATGTTTAAAATGCTGGCTGATCATGATTCTTTTAATCTAGGGCCTCATTTTAAATGACTGCGGGAAATTGAATTGTTGCTGGGGGAAAAGTAGCATGTGCTGTGTGGACAAAGCATTTGCCTGGGTAGACAAACAGCTTTCAGAAAAAGAAAGAGAAGAACGTTAGGAAAAAAAAACAAAACAAAACAAAAAAAAAACAAAAAACCAGCAAAAAGGAAGAATTAATAAAAACCTGAGGTTGTTTAGCCTGGAGAAAAGGAGGCTCAGAGGTGACATCACTCACTACACCTCCCTGAAGGGTGGCTGTGCTCAGGTGGGGCTGGGCTCTTTCTCCAGGCAGCACTGACAGAACCAGAGCACACAGTCTCAAGCTGTGCCAAGGGAAATATAGGATGGATATCAGGAAAAAGTTTTTCACAGAAAGGGTGATAAAATTCTGGAATTTTCTGCCCTGGAAGATGGTGTTACACCATCCCTGGGTGTGTTTAACAAAGCCTGGATGTGGCACTGGGTGCCAGGCTTTAGTTGAGGTGTTAGGACTGGGCTGGACTTGATCTTGAAAGTCTCTTCCAACCTTGTGGTTCTGTGAATTCAGTGAAAAAAACAAAACAAAAAACCTGGCACCTCAGTAGCACCTAAGGTTACCCAATATTTCTTCCAACAAACAGGAGGAATGATTCCCAGCACTGTTGACTCAAACCATCACAAAAGATGTTTTTAGTGCGTTGTAAAAGCAAGATCAACTTTTCCAGTTCCCTGCAGAAACAAGTGCCAGCCGTGACGCACAGCAAATTCCTCCTGATCTGAGTTCTTGTCCTCAAACCTTCCTGGAGAGTGGCCACACTTCCCTGCTCACAAAACTCAGGGGTGTTCAGAGGACCTCATTCCTCTGCAGATCCAGCTGGGACACGGGGATTCCTCCCTTTTCCCTGGAATAGGAAGGTGGGAAGGGCCAAGAACAGTTTGGAATTCACCTGCAGCACCAAGAGAGACAGCCAGGGGAGATGGATGGGTGGATGAGGATGATGCTTTCTCACAGTTTGGAATTCACCTGCAGCACCAAGAGAGACAGCCAGGGGAGGTGGATGAGGATGATGCTTTCTCTGGGGCTACCTAAAAACAGAGGTCAGACAAAACTAAAGGGATAAAAAGCAGTTTATTTATATTTATTGAAGGGCCTTCAGGTACATTTAGGGCAGACAAAGTCCCCAGGGGCTACACCCAGAGTGGACCACAGTGCATCGGTTTTCACTTTTATAAGTTTGGTCCATTTTCACATTGGGGGTTCATCTTCCAATTACAGCTTCAGCTAATGGAGTCATTGACCCCCAGTTTCCTCCTCCAACTCACTTTTGTTTCCATCTCTCAGGCCTGAGGCAGTGAGGTGTCCTTGATTGCCAGGCCTGGAGAGGAATTGTTGTGTCTGACCAAACTGGGAAAGCTGAAGCTCACACTGTACATGGAGTTCAGAGTTATACACTAAATAATTGCAGGATGACAAATCTATGAAAAATATAACAGCTAAAATCTTAAGGCATCAAGGAGGGGTTAATTGTGGGAGCCGAGAGCAGGAGGAGGCAGGAGCACAGAGCTGCACTTCCCAGTAGATGGCTCCGTGGTATTCCAGACCTGGCTTGGGCTCCTTTAATCAAACCCTTTAACTCCAAAGAGATGCACCAAGCTTTGCCTTTTCTGTCAGGCACCGGTGTCATGCTGAGGTGCGAGGAGTCTTTTTTTTCTTTTTTTTTTTTTTTTTATGATTGCTGCTTTTCCCTCTGATCGTAACACCAGAAACTTCCCCAGTGGAATCCCAGGGCATGGAATAATCCAGCCCTGGGCTGGGTGGGGACCAACAGCTGATTCAGCACCACTGAATTATTGGCTGCACATCTAACCAGATAAAATTTAACACAGCCAATTAAAGCCTTCAGTGTAACACAAGGACACTTCACAAATGGTATTCCCAGATTCAAATTTTTCTTGTTTTGTTGTTTGGTTTTGTTATTTTTTTTTTTTTTCCACAAAGAGGACAATATGAGATTGATGAGTCTTGTTATTTTGCCTATAAAGAGAAGTCTGAAATGCTTACAAAATCCTGCCAAGTGCAGCCATTCAGTTCTACACCACAGAACCAGATGAGTTTTGCTCGAGTTATAAAATGCATTAATTCAAGATTATACCCCTGTATGCTGTGGAACATATGTAGGTACAGCACAAAGCTGACAATTTGTCAGGCCCTTTTCCAAGCCCTTCTCATGAAGAATGAGGTCCCATTTGGATCAATTACAAGTGAATAGGCATTACACGCTGAAAATCATGCCTTTGTTGCTTAACAGTGCAAAATATTGTTGGGATAATTATTTTTGTGTAGTCCTCTTGCCCTGTGGCACGGAGCCAAATGTGATTCCAGCTCCACCTGGCTCTAACCCAAGACCACTCCACATCAGGCCCTCAGGATCCTAATTCTCTCATTCAACTGACTATGACCAATGCCTGTGTGGTTTTGGTTCAACACAGACTGGTACGTGCAGGGAAATCCAAATATTCATATGCCAGTGGCATTCTTCAATGCAAGGTCTTCTTGAGTTTCTCCTTTGTATTTGATGCTTTAAAGTTCTGTATTCCTCAGTGTCGTTGTGTGACACTATTTCTCCACTTTGGCCCCTGATATTTTTGAGGCTCTTTGATCATTCTGATTTTTAATCTCTGATTACACATGAGCAGCCAAACTACCCAGCTTTGCTCAGAAATAACTTGCAAGAAATGCCTCTTCATGCTGCACAACATAAACAATTGCTAGAATATGCAGATGAGGAAAACTAATGATGTGTAATGCTACAATGTTTTAAATGTCTTAATTTAGTTTATAGGCACTCAAAAACAAAACAAAACAAAACCCCCCCCCTAAAAAAAAAAGAAACAAAACCAAAAAAACCAACCCACTTAGGGAGCCAAGCATCAATAACTTGAGTCTGCCCTAGCTGAGTAATCACCTCTCGGTGATGAATTCTTAAATATTAATTTGTTGGATGCTATTCATCATGTGCAACAGTGAAGGCAAGGCAGAATCAAGGCTCCAAAAGGAGACAGAGGGTTTTTTTCGGCTAGGGTGCAGAGTTGCCATTCTTTATGATGCCTCAGGTTTTGGCTTTTCTATTTTTCACATTCTGTGCTGCTTTAGTGGGTCGGTCTGATCTTCATCTTTGGGGATGGTAAGCTCTGTGCGCAGAGCAGGGACACAAAACAATTCCTGCTCTATCTGGACACCAAGGACAAATGATCCAAATCTCAGCCCAAGAGCACAAACCCCGTGGGCTGGAGAGAGAAAAACAAGCAGGATGGGAGTGCAGGGGCTGAGCTGGAATTGGACACTGAACTGCAATGTGCACATGGAGCAGAGCTGATCCCAGGGAGAGACCCCATTTTTGACCATTTTGGGATGTGCTGCCCAAGATGGATCTATTGAAACCTCTTAATAAATCCCTATTTTATTTAGCTCAGTCTAGTTAATCTCTGTTCTAGGTCAGCCTTCCCAAAGCATCATTTAGGCTGGCTTGTTCCCCTCTTGCTGCCATCCATGGCTCTGACCCAGCTCCCAGAGGCTGCTTGCTGGCAGGGGAAAGCAGAGGTGATATCCCTGTGTCCCATTTTGGGGTGCAGGGACCACCTTGAGGTGCTGCTGGGGGGCAGCAGGAGGTGTGAATGTCCCTCAGGTTTGTCAGTGTGCTCCTGAATTACTGCAGCATTCCTTGTGAGGTGGCCAAAGCAATGCTGAGGGGTTGAATTCTGAGCTTTGGAAAGAAGTGCAGCTCCTGTTGGAGGGGTCAGGGAATATCTCTGGAATATCTCTGCACAACAGCTCCTCTGTGATCGGGGGGTGTTTGCAAAGTGCCCCAGATTAGAGTTTTAGACCCAGCTCAATTCAGCTGAGGGAGGTCAGACACTAAAAGTATTTCAGCTGCAGCCCTGCACAACAACCCTGTCTCATAGACTGTATGAAAAATACCCAAGCATTTAACACTGACTCCTGAAATGTCATATTCAAAATGGATCTAAGGTGATTCCTCATCCTTTTCCTCTAGGAAAACTTCACTCCTTGGACTTCATCCCTTCCTTGTCCTACGAGAGGCAATCAGTACCTAAGACAGGTGAGCAGGAGGGAAAAGTCATTTATTTCATACCCCCTGAAAATAAAAGGAACTGATTTGGGGAATTTTCTCCTGTGCTGAGCAGTATTTTGATGCACAGCTGCTTTCTGCTGCTGTGGTAATGGTCATGTTGTGGTCACACTTTTTGGGGTTTTGCTGTGGTCGCTGGCTTTGCAGATCTCTGGCTTGAGGGACAGGGAAAGGTCAGGCCTGGTGGAAAATTTTTGTTCTGCTAATAAGAGGTTTTCTACAAGTAGCCCAATGTGCTTACTAGACAATGCCAGTACATACTGGGGTGGAAAACATACAGAATTCTGCTTTTTCTACTTACTGCTATGGGATTATTGAGAAGTGATTTCAGCCACTCAGGGCCTCAAGGGTCTAATTAAAGTGACAAGTCTCCTCAGGGTCTGTGATGTTACAATACTTAGTGGCAGAAATAGGAATAAAAATCACTCCCTTTTCATTGTCTTCCTGTTAAAATGTGTCCATTTGACAGGAGAGAGGCATCAGGGTGGGCATTTTCACTCATTTGGAAAGCAGTGGACACCCAAGAGTGGGCAGAGAGAAGGCTCACTCATTTTCTGTCTTTCACAAGGGTTTATCCAGCAGTAAAATTGAGATAATTCCAGCTGCATTCTCATGGGAGCTCTGTGGAGTAAAGGAGTTTTTCACAGATTTCCTGCAGAGTTTTCCATGGTTTGCAAGCCCAGCTGTGAATCCATGGGTGGGATTGTGCAGCTCTGTTCCAGGTTTTGGCTCTCCTCCTCTTTGGGCTGCTGGGAAGTTGATGACAAAACTCCAGGTAAAATCTGCTAGAAAAGTTTCTCCAGATGGGCTCAGTTTTCACATCGGTGGCCTTTCCTCAGAGCATTCCTGCTCCCCTTTGCTTGTGCATTCCATGCCTGCTCATGCTTCACATGCCCAGCAGTGAGAGCATCCAAGATTTGTGCCACAAATCCATGCCTTTATTAAGGACTTGCTGATGGAGGAGAAATCACATTCTGAATCATCAATTCCTCCAAGAGCAAAGTCTCTCAGGAACAAAGATTGCAAAATGAGGCAGCACTCTCAGACCTTCCACACTCTGTGCTCCTTGGGCTGGTCCCCCAGGGAACCACATTTTCCAATCCTGCATCACCCACTTGGGGAGTTGTTTACTTTTCTTTAGCACAAATTTTTTAAATGATACTTAATCACACCAAAGAGCTTTCTTTTCCTCAGACAAATTGTGTATTTACATACAATTCTCTAATTGCTTGCAACATGTTGTCTTCCAAGTGTAACACCTGCTTGGGGAGGCTGCTAATTTAGATATAACAAGATAAACGGTGGAGTTCTGGGTTTTGTAAGGAAGGCAGAAGAAAAGTAATTTAAAAAATATAATTAATCAAGATTACATAATAATAGGGTTTTTTATCCATATTCCATGGCATCTTTAGTAGAAAATGATTTCTTTTCCTACTGAAGAAAGGAAAATTTCTGCGAAAATTTGGCCTCATTATAGGACAGAAATGAGAAAGAAAAATCATGCCTTCTGTTTAAAAATTAGGAGCCTTTAAAGACACGTAGTTTTAGAGCCAAAGAAGAGCTTATTTCTTGACACAGGAGGATCCAGGAGGAAGAGTTCTCATCTCCCACTCTCCCCTTGCCTTTCTTTCCAGCTGTGCCCACCAGAGCTGTGATGGAACTCACTGAGTTTTCCATCTCTGCTTTTTGCTTTCTGTCCCTTTCCCAGCCCTCGCTGCAGAGGCCTCTCCAAATCCATTTGTCTTCCATTTGAGGCCCCCTGCATGGTGCAGTGGGGAGTAAATGTTCTTTGAGGCTCCAGAGGCAAGGCTGGGTAATTGCTGGCAGGTAGAGCTCTGTCTGTCCCAGGGAAATCTTCCAATTCAGAGTTGCTTCCCTTATTGACAAAAGTGGATTTCTATTGCTCTTATTCTGCTCATCTCGTTCTGCTCTGTGTGTCATAAATTAAAGGGAATATTTGCTTCTGGTTGCAAAAATGTTGGTGGAGATGAAGCACAGGAAAATGGCCTGGGCTGAGAAAATAACTTTGATTTTCACTAACAATGTCTTGTGTATTGTCTGAAAGCGTTCTTAGGAAATAACTGTGTAGGGACTTTGTGTCATTTTTTTTTATTCCTACCATTCAATTTCATTTGTGGCTTGTCTTCCTCCCTAGGATGTAACTTTTCTCCTCTGAGTATCTAGATGGGCTTCATAAATTATTGTTCTCTGAAGCTTGTATGCATTTAAATGTATTTTGTATCCTTTTCTAAAATGGAGGGAAAATAGGATTCCACTCTGTCCAGGTAGATGGTTTCTGACATCCAAGCTTAGTTCTGGTCTATTCCCAAAGTTGGAAACCCAGTTTCCTGTGGCTCCAGAAATGTTTTTCCCTTTTGCCTGTGGCCTCAATATCTATTCTTCACATCCTTTATGTGGACATTCTTATCCGTTCTTCACATCCTTGCCACAGCACAGATTCCTGGCTGTGCTGCAAATCCCCTGCCTCCCATCCTTCAACCCCCAGAGCATTCCCAGCAGCATCCAGCTGTGCCCATCCCCTCCCACTCCCACAGCTCACCTCAGCTGGTTTCAAAGGAGATGTGACAAAACCTGATACCCAAACTTAGCCACCACAGTAAGGGTTTAACTGATCTCTGTGGACTCACACATGAGAACTCAGATCTGGTGTTTTCAGCATTTGCTTCCACCATGGAGAACTCCTGTGCCTGTAAAGAGCAGATCTTGTGTTTCCAGCATTCGCCTGTAAAGATGGCTCTGTTAAATTCTCTGCAGTGCCTTTGATAACTGTGCTGTGACAAATTGTAGTTGTGCCAATTCAGGCCACTGATTGTATTTAAAAAATATTTACAGAATTGTGTAAAGTCACTTCATATATTATTTATTTTTTTCCCCTTGAGGAAGGTATTTCATTTTACATCTGGGTCTGGCTAAATCCTAAATGAATACATATGGAAGGTGCAGGAGGGGGCTGTGGGATAACAGAGGCTGTTTCTTTGCACTTGGAGCCCATCCTGTGCTGTAAGCAAGCAAACAGCTTTGCCACCTGCAGCTATTTGTAAGCCAAAATGAAATGAGCTGATGTTCTCTGTCCTATTCCAAGCATCCAGGTGTCCACTGGATGGGAATTGTTATTGCCATTGGCAGGGCTGGTACAGCCCAGCACAGAACCCAAATGGCTCTGTCTGGAAATTGCCCTTTGCTCTGCTCTGGGGTGCCAGGCTGTGCCTTGTTACCAGGGACAATTCCTGTTTGAATGTTCCTGCTTCAGCAATGAATATGATTCAGAGTTCATTAAATCACTGAGCTCTGTTTATTGAATTCAAAAGCCTTTTAAAAAGGTCTTGGACTCCTTTTTAGGGAAAATACAGAGCTTCATTTGCAGACTCCCTCCATCCTCACCCATCTTCTGGTCTCTGACATTGTTGCTACCTACATTTTTTAGAACAATAGAATGGTTTGGGCTGGAAGAGACTTTTAAATGTCCCAGCTCCCAGTAATCAGCTTGGAAATTTTCCACTGGATCAGGCTGCTCAGAGCCAACCTGACCTGGAATGTTCCCAGGGCTGGAGCATCCAACCCCTCTCTGAGCAGCCTGGCCCAGGTCCTCACCACCCTCACAAAAAACTTACTCCTTATATCCACTCAGCACAACCTGCTGGGATTTTGCTGTGGAAAAAAATGCAGCTGTTGAAATGAAAACTTTTTTTGGAGAAGGTGTTTCCTAGTTTTGACAGGAAGAATTTCAGGTGTAAAGCTGAATTTCATTGGTGTGTTCAGCCTATTCTGAAAAGGAGGCAAGGCAGTGATTACAGGAGGTTTCCATGTTGACAGGACACAAAGTTTTATTCATTAGTCATTAATTATAACCATATTCATGGACCAGAATAATCTGCCTTTCCTCCTTTTTGTTGCCTGCAAGATTCTAAATCTTTTCCAATTACTTACTGTCCTCTACCTCATTCTAAAATTCTTGGACTCTTGCTACTCTTATTATATTTTTTGAAACTTCAGGTTAGTTACTGAATTCAGCTCTGAAAGTGAGATTTTAGAAGTCTTATAACTCTTCTCATACTGTTATTAAATCTGGAGAAAGGTGACTATAATTTCAGCTGCCTCTCTTTCAGTTTTATTGTTGGCTTCTGAGCAGGACTGGAGAGAGGGCACAGACAGAAAGCAGCAGCAGCTGAGAATCCCCTCCACCAAATAACAAAGCCTGGCTGAGGCAAGAGAGAAAAAACCCACCAGCCATGCAAATCAGGAGAGACATTGCAGGAAAAAACCACACATTGAGGCCCTGGAGTTAACAGGGACTCACAAAAATCAGGTCATCATTGGGTTGGGAATCCCATCAAATGCACTTGGCAGAAGGAATTTACTTAGAAATAACTTCAGAAATCCCACCAAGGATCCATTGTGACACGTGAGCACTCTGCATTGTTTCCCAGCAGCCAGGGGATTTTGGGGTGCCACATGCTGCACAGCAGATGACTTCTCTGTCCCTTTTCTGTGCTCACTGTGACTTTGACTGTGCAGAAGATCTGGGAAATGCTGCTTGCCTGATGCTGGTGCTGTGAAGTGAGCAATTCAAACAGAATATCTGGATAGTTTTCATTGGTCATTCAAGGGTACTGGCTTACTGCTACCTGCTTTTATTCCCATAAAACCACTTAATATAATTGTGGGGACTGAGCCATGGCCAAATGAGCCACGATTCTGTTGACATCACTGCCCACTTTTGGTCCTTGGTACAAATTTCATTAGCTCAGAACGCACAAGCACGAGTCTGGAGCAGCAATCAATACTTCAGCAGCACTCCCTGAAGCCCCACATCAAATATTTCCATAAGTGATTAAAACTTATGCTGTGCTAAATCAGAATTTGCACCAACAATGCTGCACAGGGCATTTGTCAGCACTGCCTGAGCATTGCTGAAACTCAGACAGGGCTCAAGAAACTGCAGCAAAACAGAGCCCCTAAGCAGGAACTTTTGCCTGCAGTGAGAGGATTTTACTCCTTTTTTTAATTTTTTTGTTTTCTTTGTTTCTACTTTTAGGGATGACAGTGATTGTAAAAACAAGCAACCCCCTCGTCAGCTGTACCCATTTCTGTGACACTCCTAGAGTTTAGTTACTCAGAACAGTTCTTTTGGAAGACCATAACTGTGGTTATTGAAATAATATAGTGAAATATATTAGCATTTTAATATATATAGAAATAGTATAGTGAAATATATAAGTATGGTATATAAAGTATACTTCACTTAGTTTATAGTATATAAACTATACTTCACTGTACTATACTATATGAAGTATAGTATATATAGAATAGTAAATAGTGAAATAACTGTGGTTATTTCAGTAGTTATTGAAATAATATAGTGAAATATATCAGTATATTAATATATATAAATAATATAGTGAAATATATGAAGTATAGTACATAAACTATACTTTGCTTAGTTTATGATATATAAACTATACTTCACTATACTATATGAAGTATAGTGTATATAGTAAGGTATATAGTGAAATAACTGTGCTTATTTCTGTGGTTATTGAAATAATATAGTGAAATATATGAAGTATAGTATATAGTGAAATAACTGTGGTTATTTCAGTGATTTCAACCTGTGTGGGATGTGACTGCTGTGCTCCTGACCCGCAGAGATATCTGGGACTCAAACTTGTCCATTTGTGATGTGATTATTGTGGCCTCATGGTCCTGTGGTCTGGGTGACACTGTTGAGATTGATCACAAGGGACATCAGCAAATCCATGGAAACAGAACTACAGCTCTCTGCACAAATTTCAGCAGGATTTGGATCAGCTCCTCAAAAAAAAAAAAAAAAGGAGTTTTTCCATCTGCATGCAGAGTCCCCATCTCCCAAGCTGTGCAGCATCCCGTGGAAAGATTTGTAAACACTTCAGCACTTTCATTGTTATGCTGCTGCCTGTCCAGTCCTTCACAGAAATCCATCCTGATTTCCCATTTCTGCAGGGATGTTTGCTTATCTTCTTTCAGCTGTCTTGGCCTGCAGGAAATTGAAACAGAAGGGCTCAGACCCCCTGCCAGAGATTTTGTTTCACAGTGCTCTGGTGCTCTTTATGGCTGAGTGATGAATACCAATTTAATTATACTTGGGAGCCCTGGCTGAGTTTTCTTTTGTTAAGTCAGAAGTGTGGAAATGAGTTCCAGCTACTGTTAAAGAATTGTTACGGTGCTACCATAAAATACAGAATTTCCACTGTACATGGCTTGTTCTACAGCCCTTCTAAATTGAACTCAATTAAGCTGCATGTCTCCTCCACTGTCAGAGATATAAAACTGCTCCAGTCACATGTGGGATGTGGTAATGCATTAAATCAGCAGATTGTCAATTCCTCCACACCACGTCCTAAGGTGCCTTTTGCTGAAGCTCCTTTTAAATTAGTGTGAATGGCTGCAGGTGTAATAAACACATCTCTATATCCAGGACATTTATTATGGAAAGGAACCAAGGGTTCCTCATGATTTTGCTGCTTTAAGGCTGGTGAGCAGTGTTTGTGAGCAGAGGTGGATAAATGAGTATGATCACTGTGAAATTCCTGCTGTGGAACGGGTGAGGATCCTTTATGTGGACAGATTTTGTTTGAATTTTGTCTTTCTGTGGAAATATTAAAGACAACATATGCTTCTGAAATAAACTGGTGCATTTCCAGAGATTTCAGTGAAGTTTCATCCCTTGACATTGGCAGAAAATTTGAACTTGTTTTGGGAAAAGAAAAACAACAGAGCAAAACATGTAAGAACCTGATGCAAAATACCTTTAAATTCTCAGTAACCTGAGGGTACTTCATGAAGCACTAACATTATTCAAATATCTGGTTTTGAGTACTTTTCTCTCTCTTATTGCTGCTTCTTTCCCCACACGCCTTCAAATTTACTAAGCAACATTGATACTGAAATGGTATTTCCTAATATATGTGTTCTGGCTGACAAAATGTCAGCAGACTGTTAAACAAAAAAACCAAAAAAAGAGGAAATTTTGTTTCTTTCTCCCTGCAGAACTGGGAGGAGATGAAAAGCCCCATTGTCAGCCACCTCTCAGAATATGCAATTAAAGAGCAGCAGTGTACTATTCACATTCAGAGCATAATTCAATAAATACATACTGCATGCTCACATTCCACAACTGGTAATTACACACAGATGCAATCAACAGGTCTTTTCCAACATTTTTACAAACCTCACTGAACTTCTAAGAAACCTCAAAGGGCAGCACACCCACCCCACACACTCTCTGCTCCAAATCTAACCCTAAAATAATAAATAAATAGAAAAAAAAAAAAAACAGAGAAACCAGTGGACAGAAAGAATTTATCTAAGGAGAGAATTAAGAATTCAGCATGATTTCAATTATGGAACTGAAAGTTCCTCAGATGTCACATTTTAAAGCAGTGCCTATCACTTCCCAGGGGGTGTGGGAATGTTTGGGGTCACTCTGTGATGCAGAGGTGTGAGGTGATGCCTGCAGAGGCTGGCCTAGAACAGAGGCTGGGCAGAGCTAAAGAATGCAGCAGGGATTTATTAAAAGAATCTCCTCCATGGATCCACCTTGGGCAGCACAAGAGCCCAGCCAGGACTGCTCCCAAGATGAACAAAACTGGTCCCAAAATGAACCCAAGATGAACCCAAATGATCCCAAAATGCACGAGCGCTCATGGGGTCTCTCCCTGGGATCAGCTCTGCTCCATGTGCACATTGCAGTTCAGTGTCCAATTCCAGCTCAGCCCCTGCACTCCCATCCTGCTTGTTTTTCTCTCTCCAGCCCACGGGGTTTGTGCTCTTGGGCTGAGATTTGGATCATTTGTCCTTGGTGCCCAGCTGGAGCAGGAATTGTTTTGTGTCCCTGCTCTGTGCACAGAGCTCACCATGCCCTGATGTGAAGCCCAGACCCACACACTAAAGCAGCACAGAATGTGAAAAATAGAAAAGCCAAAACCTGAGGCATCAAAGGCAGAGCATCCCTGTGCCCAGGCTGCTCTGCACTCACAACACCCAGGGGTGAAAGTGCTGAGGAGGAGACATGCCAAAGGAGGTTGCCTTCCTCCTCCTCTTGCCTTCAAAGGTGTCACTCAGACATGCCATTATTTGCTTGAAGTGTGGGAGCAGCAATGCCTGTGCAAACCAAAATATTATTTTCATGCATTTTAACAGCTGTTGAAACACAACCAACACTTGTGGTTCCAGCCACAGTTTTCCCTCTGCACTCTCAGACAGCATCAAACATGAAATTGTGATTACAAGATGTGTTGTTTGCTTTTCTGAGTGGTGTAGAGCTCTCAAATCCCTCATGATCAGGAGAAAATGAAAGATCTAAGAAGTTCTGGTGACTCTGGGCAGACCATGAGGGAATGATCTGGGGGGGAATTAATGTTTTGCTGTGGTTTTCCTTCCCATAGTTCTGAAAGTTTGTAGCTTCCTTATCACTTTCTTGGTTCCAAAGAGAGCAGGGAATTTTCTCACCCTCTACTTCATTTGCTGCGAAATTGATAAAAAGTTGTAGCTAATGGGAGTCTGTGGAACACAGATGGATGAGGCACAGGGAGAGGCATCAGGAGCTCTAACACTGATTTATGGGACAAGTGGCTTGGGCTCAAGTGGCAGTAAACCACTTGAGCATTGTTCACAATCTTTAAATTACATCCCCAAAGAATTCCAGCTGAGTGCTGGAGTCACCAGGCTGTGCTTTCTGCTGCTCCCATTCCTCACTGAATCCCAAACCCCTCTCTGCACAAGGCGCAGCTTTAGGGGGATATTTGGAGGGTAGTATTAATTTTGTGACAGTGTTTCCTCCTCTGAAATCCACATTTCCAGACCCTTGCCCTTAGGATACTTTTTTTTTTTTTCTGGGAAAACTCACTGGACTACATCTTTAGGACAAAAGGCCTTGGGGTGATCAGCTGGAATGTTGATGGGCACCTTATTTCTGCACCTGGCATGCTGGGTTGTGAGTGGGAGCTGTTCCTGGGCCAGGGGCTGGAAATTTTATTTTTCCCAAACTCTAGGTAAGGATGGTGTTAGAAACTCATGGGAAGATGGGACATAATGTGTCCCACAGGGAAAAGCTGGTACCATTTTAGTGATGAGCAGAATTATCAACCTCTGCAAGGCAGAGGAAAAGAAACCAGCTTGCACCAAGTTAAAAATTGTGCTGAATGCTGTGCTTGTAATTGTGTGTAAGTTGTTCAGCCTGAACTAGGAGCAAGAAATGTGTTCCTCTCAAAAAAAAAAAAAAAAAAAAAAAGAAAAAAAAGGAGATGGTTCTGCACCATATGCTATGAAATGGAATTTTCAGGTACTCAGTGAAATTTTGAGTAAAAGCTGCATTACCTCTGTGAAGGATGGTCCTGAAGGACAGCAGAAGGGAGCAGGAGTGCACTTTGCGGTACTCACAGTCTGCTTCAGCTTCATTTCATAATCCCCCATAATTGGATGTCGTTTTTCCCCACGTCTTGAGCGCTCGTTTACCTTTGGAAAGGGTTTTGTGCTCAATAGGTGGAAGGTGTTTATTAAGCACAAAGTATCACTTTGTTTAGCTGCTGATTGAGCTGAGGGCCTTGCACAGGTTTCTAGCAGAGCATAAACCAAGGCAGAGAGAAAGAAACAATCCTTCAGTTCAATTAGAGATGGAGAGAGGAGCAGCTTTGCTCCACGAAATGCACCTTATTTTCTACCTCTCTGCTATCAGAGCAAGGACTGATGTTGTTTTCTTCACATCTAAAATAAACCAGCCTCAGAGACTACTCTAGCCTCATTCATCCCAACCATCCCAAGGTCTTTTGAGGCTTTGTAGGAGAATCATTCCCTGTGGGACAGATGGTGGCTCACTGTGAGCATTCTGAGCTGTCTGAGGCCCAGAATCTGTTACCAAAGGGCAAAACTGGGCCCATTGCTCAGAACTAACAGGTCAGGACTTCTTTAGTGTTGTCTAAAGAGACCTTTGCAGGTGTGACAGGGATTTGTTTCTGGGTGATACCCACCAGACCAGCCAGAAGAGTGTGAAATTCTCCAATGTGTCCATGGCACATGGTCTGGTTTCAAACTGGAGCACCATGCCAGCTGTAGAGCAAGGACAATTCCCTGAATTGCTGCAGGCCAGGCACCAAATGTTTTTTCCATAAAATGTTTCTGAACTGAGCAGTGATCCTGTTCTCCTCACCCTGGCTGTGTGGCCACTGAGCCACCAGCCTTTAATTCACCAGAGCTCATCCATCCCTGCCACATCTACATCTTCATCTGATGCCTTGTGAAGGCTGAGCTAGAGCAGAGGCTAGACAGAGCTAAAGTATAAAGCAGGGATTTATTCAAAGGATCTCCTCAATGGATCCACCTTGGGCAGCACAAGAGCCCGCCAGGGCTGTACCCAGGATGAACCAAAATGGCCCCAAAATGCACGAGCGGTCACGGGGTCTCTCCCTGGGATCAGCTCTTGGATCCCACGGTGTTTGTGCTCTTGGGGCTGAGATTTGGATCATTTGTCCTTGGTGCCCAGCTGGAGCAGGAATTGTTTTGTGTCCCTGCTCTGTGCACAGAGCTCACCATCCCCTGATGTGAAGCTCAGACCCGCACACTAAAGCAGCACAGAACGTGAACAATAGAAAACCCAAAATCTGAGGCATCACATCCAGCAGGCTGAAGTTTCCTCATTTCACTTCGTTTCCCTAAAAGCAACCAGCCATGAGCTCACTGGCTCTCACAGACTCTTTTAAGGAACTCCCCACCTCTGCTGTCTCTATATTCAGGCAGACACAAGGGTCAGTAGTTTTCCACACCCCCATTTCCTCCTCATCTCCTGCTCTGCTTCTTCCACCCTGGGCCAATTTTTCATTAAGGAGGGCTCAGCAGTAGAAAAAAAATGCATGAGGCAGCAAAGGCAGAGTGGTTTATTCCCTTTCCCACTGCCATGTGATTCTTTATTTTGAAATGTAAGCACAACATGGGGCATGCTGTTCTTCAAGCCACTGAATTGGTGAGTCTCCTCTCTGTGTGTTGTCACCAGCAATCAGGGATGGGGGAAATCTCTCCCAGTACTGATCCTTCCTGGACAAAGGTAATGGAAGCCTGAAATATTATTCATCCCCTTATTCTCAAACAGTCTCATATGGTGATTTTAATTTTTTTTATTAGAATACAAAAATATTTAAAATTTGCACCATCAGGAGGCTGTCTAAGCACTGCATTTTATTTCATGCCTTTAAATCAGAGCTGCATTAATCAAAATATTTGCCTTGGAATTGAGCAACCACTTTACTGGCTAGCCTGGGCTGTTCCCTGGAATGCTCACGTGTGGGCTAAATGAAAAGTTGAGCCCCAGGGTTTGATTTGTTCCTGCAGATTTCATTCTTCCCTGTCTGAGGATGGTAAATGCTAATCCTTAACTGGGGACATTTCTTCCAACAAATCAAGTGTGTTATTTGCAATCCCTGGGGCTGGAGTTTGGAGAGGCTGGGCCTGGCCAGGGGATCAGGGGAATTGCATCCCCCAGCAGGGCTGTGATGTGCAGCTGGAGAGGCACCAGCCTGGCCTCCTGTGATCATCTGCCCGTGCCTCTGCTCGTGTTGGGGGTGCAGAGCTGAAAGATTCATTTGGTCCTGGGTGTCTGAAATGTCAGGTGTGGCAATACGACACTAAATGAACGACACTCACACACTGAGATGTCTAAGGTAGAAAAGGCGCGTTTATTTTAGTATTTCCATGTTTATAGAATTCTAAAAGTGGCTATGGGGATGAAATTGCCACTTCTCCAACCACACTGATCAAACCAACAGTCTATCAGTTCTCCTCCAGAAATGAATGCAAAACAATCATTATTTACATGAAAAGTGCATGAGAAACTCCATTACAAAAATGTAAACATTAAAAAGCTTAGAAGAACTTTAGAAGACTAGAGGAACAGTCGGGGGTGGGGGAATTCTGGTTCTTTTCACCCAGAGCAAGGGTCACTCTGGATTGTGGTGAGTGGCCACCCTCAGTCTGTGACACAAGAGAGAGACACATCTGGAGGGGATCTACAGTGGGATGAAGCCCTGAATTAATCACATTTTGGGAATGCACAGCTGAACCAGGCTGGGAGGCAGCCCAGGGGCACAGCCTGAAAATCCTAATTTCAATCCAGGGATTTCAAATCACCCCTCACACACTTTGCTTAGGCCTCCTGGAGAACACCCTCCCAGAAGGAGATGCTGCCATGGGAACAGCAAAAGGAGCCCTTTAATATTCTGTGCATTGAGCAGGCTTGCTATCAATATGCTTTTGGGATGGCAGCATTGCTGAGTTTAATGATTAAAGATGCAAAAGTGCAGTTCGGTTCTGTACTTCCCAATGAAAATTAGACCCTCCAGAGATTATGGATAAATGACTACATATCCCAGAAAGTAATTTGAGCAAGTTCCAGATCACTGACCAGAAGAAAATTCAACTACTGAACACAAAGACATGTTTGCAGCCATGAACACTATCTGACAGGGTAACTAGATTATGTCAGATTCTGCTTACAGGCAACTGAAAATAAATAAACCTGAAAAATTACTTCACAGTGTGTGACTGTAGGTGGTGAAAAATACCACTCATGAAGAATTATGATCCAAACCAGAATTACCTTTATGTTCCTAATCTGCTCTCAAGGCTTTCTTTTTGTCTTTAAAATAATAATAATAATAATAATAATAAAAAAACCCCACAACCTTAATATTTTTTGCATGTCAGCTCAGACCCCCTTGGGTTAATTCATTCCACAGTCTTGTTGTTTACTTCTCATTAAGCTAAATGTTTTATGCAAATCATCTGACATAAAGCCAGACGACCAATCTAGAAAGGCTGTAATTCCATCTGATGAGTTCATTCAACTGAAATCTGTACTTAATTTCCATAATTATACTACCCTATTCTCATAATGTGAACTGATTGCTGCAAAAACACAAAATAACTGAAATGCGTTCAGATTTAAAATATGAAAATGATATGTCCCTTTGGGCACAAGAGTTATGTTTTACAAACAGTTTCTCTATTTTCTTTATTTTCCAACAAAATATCTCTTTATTTAAGGCTTTGCCAGCCTCATTTAAAGTCTATTAAAATGATAAGAGCTAGTTCTAATGCAGTGTTGCCTTGCTAGTAAAAAAAAAAAAAAATAAGAAGAAAATTAAAAATAAGAAAAAAGCAGGGGAAAAGAAGAAAATTGAGGCAACAAGAAGAAGAAAATTAAAAATAAGAAAAAAGCAGGGGAAAAGAGAAGAAAATTAAGGCAACATCACAACAGGACATTAATAATTATATTAATGCATTGTGCTCAAAAGCCTGAAGATTGCTGTCTTGTCATGGAGCTTAAACTCAGAACAAACTGGCTGTGCTCTTGCTGACAAGTCTAAGTATCTTTTTAATTATAGAATCAGGAAAATGAAGTTGCTGCTGCACCAAGAGAAGTCTGAGTGGAGTTTGGCTTGGAGGAACTGCCAAGGGCCTGAACTTGCCTTGGGAAGCTCAAGCTTTCCAAAAGTCAGGCTCAAATATCTCCTTTGGAGGCTCAGAACCAGGAAGGAAAGCTGTGCTCTAGCTTTGGGTTGGGTTTGCAGAGGTATTTGAAGGAATCTGGTTTACAGAACAGTGATAATTTTCAGCATGCCCCAAAAAATTAAGTCATCAAGTGACCAGAAGACCAGGCTTTTTATCTTTTTTTTTGTTTGTTTGTTTTTTCCTTCTTCCTGGTTGTACAACCACAGTTGTCATGTTGACAGCAACAATTACAAAAAGTTGTTCTGAAATGAAGCAACACTCAGGACACGCGATGGGAAGGGCAGGATGCAGAAAAGGTGTTTGAAGAGGTAAATGACATTAACCTGATGGTGTCACCAACCCCTCTCACCTGTAGAAAGGTGCTGTGGTATTCAGAAATGTGAATTTCCATGAAAAAAAAAAAGAAGTGAATTTTATTATTTTTCTGTCTCTTGCATAGAACAAACCAAATATTTCCTTGGAATACTCAGAAAAGCAGTGTCTATTTTTATGTACAAGTCAGTGATCCCTGCCTCAGGCTGACCCAAGAATCACAGTTTCCTTCTCCAGTGTTGTCCTGGTTCAGGGCAATTTTGGGAGAAAAACCTCCAAAGTGGTTTCCTCTAGAAAAGCCAATTCAAGTGGCCCCTCCCCCAGCTGGTTCAGGTAAAAGATTTCCTTGGAGAAAAGTGGAGAAAACTGTTTAACAGGCAAAGCATTCGGCAGCACAAAAAATGAACAATATTAAATTGGGGGGTTCTGAATATATCACAATTTCTGCCCAGCCATTTGTCTGTCCCCATGGATTTGTGTTACCAAATCAATTTTTTAATCTAGGTGTAACTCTCTCTTTAGGAAGCAGTGCTGCAGCAATTCAGCTCTGCTAATGATAATTGTAACACTGCTTTGAAACACTCCCTCCTTCTCCGTGGGGGGAAAAAGGCAAAGCTGCAGCAGTTTTATTTCTGTTATATTTTTCACCACTTTTTCTGAGGAGTTTCTGAACTTTTCTGGGTGGTAGCTGGTTTCAGGCTTTGCCTAAACCCTGTGTGCTCTTGCAAGGAGCTGAAAAATGCAGCTTGATTTTTTGAAACCTTCCAGAGGTTTGAGTGTGCAGCAGACAGCTCTGCATGATGGATGGTGAAACCAGGTAAATGTGCCACACTGCTGTGAGCCTGGGCAATAACACTGCTGCAGGAATTCTACAGAATGCAGATAATCCTGCTCTCACCATGATGACCTTTCCGGGGAAAAAAAAAAATAAAAAAAAGCAAGCAGAATCACTTTAGGGCTTTCTAGTAAAAATAAGAAGTAATCCTGTTAAATTCAAGCTCATCCAGCTAAATCACTTGAGCTTTCTCATATCCCTGCTTTAAATATCGTCAGCTGACTTTGCTGAAATGAGAAACACTCCTGGATAAACAGCAGCTGGCCCTGCCGGCTGGGGAGAGGGGTGGCAGCACATCTGTCAGTGTTGGGAGATGCAGAATTACACTTTGGGGTCACAGGGAAGCTTCTGGGGTCTGGAATTTGGGAATTTCTTAAAGAACTGGGGCAAGCTTGGGAGTTCTGTGAAGTTGCCCAAATCTCCCCTCCATGGTTTCCTCTTTGTGCATTCAGCAGAGCCCCTTGCTGGGACTCTCAGAAGGAAGAGTGTCACTTGCTTAATTGCCACTATTGCTTCCTAGAGCAACTGGTTATTCTGGTGGAATGAATGCTCATTTGTTTAATTAGCTTAATGGCCTGGAAGTGTCTAAACCCAAAAAGCTCGTTCCAGCTAGCTGGAAAGCTCTCTGTGCTGAAAACAAAGGTTGCTCATAGCCTCATGGATTATTAAGCTTACATTTTTTTAATCAGAACTCAGAAAAAAAATATTATTCCATAAGCCAAGTCCTAGGAATTTTACAGTTGAGAGAAGTCCCTTTAAGAAAATAAATTGCATTTTGCTTGTCTGCAGGAAAGGCTAATGAGGCCAATTTGAAGGGATTTCATTTGTTCTCAAAAGTGTTGGCCATTGTAGATTCCTTCATCTGTTGGAGGGAATGACCTGATTTTACTCCAGATGAGCCTGCTTTGGATCCAGCAGTTTGGATTTGTGTGCACTGAATGATTCTGCTTTCCCTGGGCTTATTTGCATGAAGCAATTTGGATGGAGTTTGGTCATACAAAGACTCTTGCCTGTATTTTCCTCCAGTTTTTTAAGTCATAAACTATAGAATTTACTTAATGAGGAGCATAGGAATATTTTTTCATTGTCAGCAGTATTTACCTGAATCAATCTCAGTGTTTTATTTCAACAATGTTCACCAAATACATATTTTTGTTTCTATCTCTCACCCCTTCCATTTCCTGCCACTCCAAATTACAATAATTCAGACGGGTTGGGTTTACATTACACAAAATTTCCATGGGTTGCAGCACGGATCTGCACTCCAGGTGAGCAGAGTAAACCATTAATGGTATTTTTATTGGAGTTGCAGGTGCTAACATTTCAATTTACCACACAAATAGCACTGCTTTTACTTTTATCTTGAATTTTCTCTTACTGAGATATTTGTGTGCCTCCCAGAGCTGTTGGTTTGTGATCTGGGGAATGGAGGGGATGAAGCTGCTGAGATCATTTTCTTGTCACCACAGCTCTTCTCCTTCCAGTCCTGTTCCCACCTGGCTGCTCTGCCTGGAAATTCTTATTTCTTGTCTATTTAATGTTTATTCTTGTTTATGTAATGTGCAAAGTGCCTATTTAAAATAATATCCAACATATAATAACAGAGAACATGGTTCTTAAGTCTTATCTGAAGATCTTCTAAATATCAGGCATTGGGAGCAGAGGGAGTTGAATAATCATCAAGAAAATGCCTCCGAGAAGGATTTTCAGATTTTCACTTAGGCACAGGCTTCTGCCTCTTCACAGTCCAACAGGGCTTTAAACCCATCCCTTAAAAAGGAGTTTTTAATGTTGTTTGCACCAGGTGGAATCAAAATAATTAGGATGAAATAAAGGACTAAAGAGAGATTTGGGAGATAGAGGGGTACCATTACATAGAGGGAAATTTTTAGGAGGAAAATAAGTATTTAGGAATATCTGCAAATAGTATTGTATTTTATATGAAGCTCCTCTGGTAACAGTTTCATGTTTTTCCAGGCTAAAGGGAAATTCACTGGCAGAATCTCTGCTTTGCTGGATGATCTTTCTGTGAGAAGTGGCTCAGGGTGGAGAAGGAGGAGGGAAATAGAGCTGTTTCTGGGGAGGGAAAAGGGATTAAATTGAGGTGTGTGGGTGGAAATCTCCTCTGCAGTCTTACATCAATTTTACAAACCCACAAATTAATTGAAGTGGTTCAGGACAGCTTAAACCATTGGAAGGTTTTACTCACTCCTGGTCTGGAAGGTTTCAATGAAAATATACTCTGAATACTGGCTAAGTAATTAGAATTCATGTACTGGCTACCAATTGAATGCCTAATCAGAATCTATTACTGCAGCTCCTCCTAACAAAAAAATATATGTTCTGGAGTGTAATTCCACTCAAATTATCAGCCATGTCTATAGATTCAGCCCCCTTAATCTTCAGAGAAACAATTGTGCAGAGCAAATATTGGCACATCCTGTGCACGTCAAGCTGCCATCTCCATTGTTCTGTGTTTTGCATTGCATTTGGAAAATCAACTTGATTTTAATTTTTCTCCGTACACCGTATGATAATCCCTGCACGTTTGCTTTACAAAGATGCTGTCTAATTAGTAGAATTCTAATTAAGTTCATGTGCAAAACGGTTCTATCAGGTGCCCATTTCAAGCATTAGAACCTTTGGAACACCCAGAGTTTCTCATGGCCTCGAGTGACATTCCCATTTGCATGAAGCAAAGTTGTTTTAAAGTCCTTTAAGTTCACATGCCCCTGTCTAATGGATTTAGTGACAGATCTCGCAGTGCTGGTACAAGCTGTGCCTGGAGAAGCCTGATTAGTTTAAGATGCCCAAGATCCTTGGGATCATCACCAGAGTCTCCATCTGGCTGCAAATTAAGTGACACAACCAGCCCCACACACAGGATTTTAAAGCTTTATTGTATGGGTGAAGCCAAACACTTGTGTGAGAAAAATGATGCTCACTTCCAAGAATTTAAGAAGTTTATTAAAACCTTATCAAAAACACAACAGAAAAATGAATAGAGAAAATATTACGGTGCCAGGAGCAGAGGATTTTTGGATTTTTCCTACCACGTGCTTACCCACACGTGGAGGTTTCACCTTTTAATCCTTTAGCCCCTCCTAAAGTTCTGTCCATTGACTCCTTCTCTGCTGTCCAGTGGTGGAGATCACTGCCTCAAATCCTGATTGGAGATCAGCTGTTGCCATAGTGACAAGCCCTCCCAAATGTCCCAAACCCAGGCCACCCCTGATAACAGCACAAGGGGGGTAAAACATAACTATAAACCTATAAAACTTCTCATAACATATACATGATATTTGCCTTTTAATTGTGAGAGCCAAGCATCCCATTACTCGTCTACCACGCCTGCCCAGAAGTCCTGGGCACTGCGCTGTGAGGATGAGATGGGAATGAGGAATTCTGTGTTTTTCTGCTGCTGGGGCAGCACTAGGAGCAGGGCCCTGGGGTGCCTGTGCTCAGCAGAGCTGTGCACGGGGTCCCTGGGGGAGATCAGCCCTGCTGACACCTCCTGTTGCTGCCATCCCTGTGCTAATCCTAATGCCTGCTCACCCTGCCCCACTGAAACACCTCCCAGCAGCTTCCCAGGTCAGAGCTGGCTCTGCCTGCACTGCCTGCAGCTGTACACGAGCCTGCATTGTGCAGAGAGAAGGAATAAACCCATTATCTGCTTAGTCCCACTGCTGACAGCATGGCCATGAATAATGAGAGCAGAATTTGGTTGTTAATCCTTCATGTGCAATTAATTTCTCTTTCAAGTACATGTTCAGTGCCTCCTTGAGCCCATGTAAATTACTGGCATCTGTAGCATCCTTTTGCAATTGTTTCCCAGCCCTGCTGTGTGTGGTGGAGGAATTACCTCTTTTCAGGAGTGGGGAATGTGCTCCTGGCCATTTATTCCACATCCCTGCTTTTCCATGGATGCAGTAGTGAACAGTTAGTGAGAAGTTATTGCCTCTCCAGCCTTTCAAATTTGGCACACTCCTGTCATATCCCACCAAATTATTCTTTTCCTAGGCTGAGCAGTCCCAACTTATTCTATTATTGCTTTTATGGAGAGTTATTAGACAGCCTAGTTTCCACTTTCTGAATTTTTTCCACTTGTAATATACTCCTTTTGAGATGAGAGAAGCAGCCTTGTGCCCAGTATCCAAAGTCTTTCTGTGATGTGGTGCACAGGATTGTGGCTTCCCATTCCTCAGGCTGAGATATTCAGGTCTCTGGGATGTCCCTCTCAAGGGCTTTTAGACTTGCTTTGGCTTCTAAATAATATCTTTTATTTTTCCTTTATTTCATTGCATTTTGTAGGCAACCCAAGAATATTCCAGAAATATTGTTTTTCTCTTTACACAATTTGTCTCAATGCTTTTTGTGGCATGTGCCCTTTACCAAGTAATTCTTATCAAGAGGAATGTTGAAATCATTAGAGCCAGCACTTCCCCCCTTTTGGAATTGCCGAGGAACATGTTTACTTGGAAGCCAGTTGTGTCTCTGGAGCTTTCCTTATTCTTTTTATTCACTGTAGAGCAAAAAAATAAATGAAAAAATGAATTCTGAAACTTTGTTATCAACATGAACCTTGGATCTCTCTCTATTGTTACCCAGTCCTTGTTGTGCATGAAATCCAGCATCATCTAAATTCCAGCTCATCTAAATTTGCAGAAGCAGATGGGTTGGGGGAACATTCTCCTTAATTTTAACTGATAGTTCCTGGATATTCAGCTGCCACTGGCACCCACAGTTGTGCACCAACATATAAAGCAGAAATGATTCCTTCCTGGTGAGGTGTCCCCTCTGTTGTATTTGCGGGGCTCCCAGGTGAAGGAAGGAATGATGAATCTGGCCCCATGTTCTTGGAAGGCTAATTTGTTATTTTATCATACTATATTATATTAAAGAATATTATACTAAACTATACTAAAGCATGCAGGAAGGATACTTACAAAAGGCTAAAAAGATAATAATGGAAACTCGTGACTCTCTCCAGAGCCCCGACACAGCTTGGCCCTGATGGGCCAAAGAGTCAAAACAACTCACATGAAACCAATGAAACCTGTGGGTAAACAATCTCCAAACACATTCCAAAGCAGCAAAACACAGGAGAAGCAAAGGAGATAATGTTGTTTTCCTTTTCTCTGAGGCGTCTCAGCTTCCCAGGAGCAGAATCCTGGGCAAAGGGATTTTTCCAGAAACTATGACTGTGACACCCCTCCAGATGAGCTTTGTTCTGGTTCCCAGTGAGCCTCCCCTCCCTTTGTGCAGGAATGTTCACCTGTGAGGCCGTAAGGAGCACGTTGTCAAAGCCAGGGATATTTCACTTGGATCCTCTGAAGGGATGACAAGCTCCCTGCATTATCGGAATGGCTTGGCCAACCAACCTCAGCAGGAGCTTATTTTCTACTTCTAGCTCATTTATAATCTATACAATATTTCACTGTTCTTCCTCTAAGGATATAGCTTCATTTTTATATATATTTTATATGGACTTTATGTTATGGCTTCTTAGATGAGAGTCTTAATGTGAGATCATGCATACATTACCCACATACAAATAAATTATACATGTTCTATTAATTCTCCTTTTCCTTCCTCACCTCTCGTGTACAAGCTGAGTGACAAAAATGTCCATTAAGTGCCTGCTTAGGGTATTCCCACTTTTCTGATACACTGATTACTTCTGTTTATTGGACTAGAATGGAGATTAAAATTGGAAAAGATATTTTCCTAGTTTGTCTGCTTTGGGAGAGAAATCAAACAGAACAAACAGATTACTGCATCAATGGAGACACAGATTTAGTGTTAGATTGCAGGAGAGACTGCTTGGAATGAGGAATGAATTGGGTTGGTAGCTTACATTTATGATGGATTATAAACCACAGTGATTTACTGTTTAATGCAGGGGGAAGAACTGCGGCATTTCTAAGCTTTGATTCAGGGAAGGAATGAAATATTCACAGAGTTCTCAGCACACAAGTGGCCCGTGTTATTCTAATAAAAGTCCCCACAGGTTGTAAGTCAGGCACCAGCCTTGGCAGCAGGCAGGGCTTTGTAGCAACCTGCCTTTTTAATAGCAGCCACTGGAGGAAGGACTAGAGGGAATTAAGGATGCTGAAGTGAATCATCTGTTGAATGGCTGGGTAATTAAGTGCCCTGTTTCTGAACACAATATTCTGGAGGACTTGGAGACATCAGAAGGGCTTGCTGCAAAAAGAAGAGTGGCAGAAATGGCTTGGAGCTGTGGTGAGCTGTTAGCAAAATAGTGAGAATCTTGGGTTTTTTCCTACTGCTCAGGGAGAAAATGAAAGAGGTAACTACCCACAGATCCCAGGTCAGCATTTCCTGCCAGAGCTATCCTCTCACAGCAGCAATTGGCCATTGTGGAATATGGCAAGTACAGGATGACTGTCTCTCCCTGGCAGATGTATTTCAGGTTGTTAATTAGGATTCCTTGGTGAAAAGCAGCTACACTGAAAAATATTTATCCTCTCAGTGTGTGTGCTGGGGTTTGGATCAAGTACTTTGGGGGAAATGGCATGATTTTTGAGGAAAATAGCATGACTTTTGAGGAAAACAGCATGATTTTGGTGCCTCACTGTGCAGTGGCTGGACTGAAAGCCAGTGGAATACTTTTCATTCCTCACTCCCACCATCCCTCTCGAGATCTTATTTAAGTTCTGAATAGAACTTCCATCAAAAGTGAGTTCAGTCCTTCTCCAGACTTCATTTCTTGTGAGTCTCCCACCAAGCAATTTTTAATCACAATTGCCAACCTAAGAGTAATTTTAACGGAAGGCACATTTGTAACTGTCAGTGTTCATTTCAAAAACCTTGATCTAGATGTTAAATGTGGGGAAACACAAACATACAATAAATTCCATGCATGCAGCCAAAACAATTTATATTCTTCATACTGAATATTTGTAAGTGAACACCCAGCCAATAACTATTGAAATGAATTTATTGGAGCTGAAATAACGTCAGAAACTCAGGGGCTGTTCATGTACAATTCAGCACAAGGAAAGAGGTGAAATAATGTACAATTGTATCTTGAAATTTCTATACCAAAACATTCTGGCTTGCTCTCATTTTCTCTGTCTGCCTCCATTAGTAGCAGAATCCTTTCTGGAGAGTTTTTCTCAGTGCCACAGTGCTGCAGTGTGTGATAATATGATGAGACTTTACTCATAAGAGATCAAAATGACTCTTTAGATCCAATTCCTCAGCGTTCCAACTGATCTGAGTCGTGTGTCTGGCGTAAATAAATTCATTTTCACTCCCTCCCTCTGGAGATGGCTTGGATCATGATGGCAGAGGAAATCCAAAGCAGTGAGGGTTCCTCCTTGGTGGCTGTTTGCCATTTCATTTCCAGCACCAGCTGTGACTCAGAGGAGCAGGAGGTGTTTGGGGGAACAGGTTCTGCTCCAATCTCTCCCCCAGGCCTGTTCCCTGATGGCTCTGGGCTGTGCACAGCCAGGGTGGTGCTGGAGGCTCAAACCAGCCAAGTTTAGGGAGTTTCAAGCAAAACTTTCACTCCTTATTGGTTGAGACAGCCACACCAGACCAGCACTCACCTCCTGTTCCTGAACTGCACCATGGCACTGTGGATCTCCTCCAAATGCACTGCCTCCTGAGATTTTGGGAATGAACTCACACAGTGGTTATGTAAATGGGAAAAAAATTGCGTTTCTACGGAAAATGCTGCAGATAGAAAATGCATTTCCTACTTGCAGTGCCATTTAGTAAGAAAATGGTCTCCCCTGATGGTCTCCCAGTGGTGCCTTGGGAAGGCTGAGCTAGAGGAGAGGCTGGACAGAGCTAAAGAATAAAGCAGGGATTCATGAAAAGGGTCTCCTCAATGGATTCACCTTGGGCAGCACAAGAGCCCAGCCAGGGCTGCACCCAAGATGAACCAAAATGGTCCCAAAATGAATCCAAGATGAACCAAAGTGGTCCCAAAATGAACCCAAGATGAACCCAAATGGTCCCAAAATGAACCCAAGATGAACCCAAATGGTCCCAAAATGCACGAGCGCTCACGGGGTCTCTCCCTGGGATCAGCTCTGCTCCATGTGCACATTGCAGTTCAGTGTCCAATTCCAGCTCAGCCCCTGCACTCCCATCCTGCTTGTTTTTCTCTCTCCAGCCCACGGGGTTTGTGCTCTTGGGCTGAGATTTGGATCATTTGTCCTTGGTGCCCAGCTGGAGCAGGAATTGTTTTGTGTCCCTGCTCTGTGCACAGAGCTCACCATGCCCTCATGTGAAGCTCAGACCCACACACTAAAGCAGCACAGAATGTGAAAAATAGAAAAGCCAAAACCTGGGGCTCACCAGCACATTGCATCATCCAGAAAGCAGCACAAAGCAGTCTTTGCTCTGCAGTCCTCATGCTCCTATGCTCCTACATCCTTTTCCCTCACCCCATTATCTGGATGGCAGCACTCTAGAATTAAATTTGCAGCCTTGTAGAAATAGACTGCACTTCTTACAGTGAGCATTCTTTTCGAGCAGAGTTGCTCAGCACCTTTCCTTTTTTTTTTTTTTTTTCTGAAGCAGCAGCTACAATCTGTCTATTCACATCTGTTCATGTAATGGCCCTAATTTATGAAGGTCCCTCTCCTGGCCAGTAGGTTTTATTCCCTTAAATTCTCTTTTGAAATTATAATTCTCAGTAAGGACCATGAAATAACCTGGTGTCAAAGACAACGTGGGATTCAGTGGCTTTATTCCCAGCTGTGGGTTGGAGTCCATTGCAGATGAGTGCATCAGACACACCAAGGTACACACAAACCTCTGCATTTTCTTAAATTTCTACAACAAGCATGCATAAATCAGTTATTAAATGCTCCACTTCTCCTCCAGAAATGCAAATATAGATGTATTTTAGCCCTGAGCTCCTTTTTGGGTGTTTTACTTCCACTAATCACTAGCACAAATTGAGAGGCAGGTCGAGGGTGAGTAGAGAAAAGCTGTTGTGCTACCTCCCTTTGGAAGCTGAAAATAGAAATGAAGGGGACCTGGGACAGTCTCCTCTTGGATTTAGTGTCCAACAGCAAGATGTGAACAGCCTTGGCAGGGAGAAGGATTCTTGTCTCCCCAAATATTAGCCTTGAGCCAAAAAGAGAGCACTGGAGAGCATTGGCAGAGCAGGAGTGGAAGCCACCTCATTGCAGCGGACAAGACAATCTTTAATTAGGAAAAGAAGACATTTATGAGATGAGAAGGTTGCAGAAGGCCTTGTACAGGGTATGAAGACAAAGATACAGCCTTTGTTGTTTATGTGAAAATAGGTGTTTTCTTTGGTTGGAAATGTAATTTTTGGACTGTGTGGTACTAAACCATCACACTTCTCACATCCTCCTTCCAACACAGGGGGGGTTTGTCTGCTAGAGCAGTGTCCATCCTAAAGGGAACTATTGGCAAAAAGATGGGTATGGTGGAAGCTCCTGCAGGGTTAGACCTGACCTGTGCCTGCACCTGGACTCTACTGATCTAAAATTTCAAGGAAACAAAATATCACGGATTTCCTCCACGCTGCTCTTGCTGAGGAGTGTTTTACTAAAATCCTTTCTGTGCAAGCAACTCCAGACTGATTCTGAAAAAAAAAAAAAAAAAAAAAAAAAAAAAAGGTTTTTTTTTTTTTTGGGCCTCTATTCCTTTCCCTTATCTTCCTGTCTTTTATTCCACCAGATGAAATAAAAACTAGAGGACATGGCATTTTTATCTCCTCCTTCATCCTGAGACACCTCTTTTCTTTGCCATGATAAGGTAAATGGAGTGAGCCTTTAAGCACCCCATTGTAAAGCATCTGTTTGACTGCAAGAGTTTCTCTATCAGAGTGTTCAGGAGGAGATAAAAATCACATTTCTGCTCCTGCTCACATTGCCTCTGTTTATATAAGGATTTCATTAGTGCTTTTTGTTGCAGCATCATCCTGGAAACTCATCCATTCAGCTCCAAAGCCACTCAGAGCAGAAAATCTTTTTGGAGTAATTCATTTCCAGGCTATAAGTCCCGTGTGATTGGGATAGGCAGGGCCAGCATTCCTTGTGTTTGTTGCTTTTCCCTGTCTCCAAGTGTCCTTTGCTTGAATTCCTCCAATTTACCAAGCAGTTTTGTTCAGGTTTTTACCAATTTTTCTCTCAAGCAGCAGCTAGAGCAGCCACCAATTTTCTCAATAGTGATTTTATATTTAATTCTGGATCACTGATGAAAAGATTGAATTCTAGGAGGCAGTGATGCACTAAAATTCCATTTTTCCATGACAACTTTGCTTGAAAACAGGTTTGTAAAATCTGCCATATGGTTGGTTATCGATGCACTTAATGTTTATATGAAGATGTTAAAATACTAAATTTAAACAGAATATTGTAAATTATACTGCTGTAACATTACATTTACAGGAATTTAAGAGTTTTACCTCCATAAACTGCACTTGTAATTCTACCAGGATATGAAATTAGGTTAGTCTGGCAAATCTTTCTTCCACAGAAGCACAGTGACTCACAGTCCCTTTCAATTCTTTATCAGATCAATTCTTTTTCATATTTTTGATCCTAAGCAAACAAGCTCTGGCTGAGTCATTTCACTGAGTCAGTCTTCCTGGCTCAACATTTCCACTCTTGCATTTTTTCAACATTTTTTGGTGGTTTGTTTGAATAGTTGAGATATCTCCTAAGCCTGTTCCCATCAAACTCTTGCAAGATTTCTTTCTGATTTTTGAAAATCTGATGGATTCTATTGAACATGCTCTTGGAAAGAATCTAAGCTCTATGACTAGAAAGCACTTTCAAGTTTCTTTCACTGCTGCATAAAAATCTCATAAAAATAAGATTTAAATCAAAAGCCAGTCACTTGTTGTTGAATCTCCATTGCACTTTGTTCTCTTTCTTTTTCCTGACCAATTAAAGCAAAAATATAAGCATTTGTTTTGCTGAAAGAACCCTTCTGTCTCTCAGGCTTTCCTCCTGCTTGTAAAATTCTGCCATACTTGTTTAGAAAGACTTTTGGGGCATGCTAATTTCAGTAAATTCAGTTTATATCTGTAGTCTTTGAGCTGAAGTCAGCTGAGCACTGGGAATTTAAAAGAAAAGCCATAGGAACAAAACAGTTTGTGATGGAAGGGAGAAAAAAAAATCTCCTTTGCAAAACAGAGAGTTCTTTTTCTGCTTTTCCCTGGATACATTTAATGAGAGGAAAAGGACTCTTGCAGTGACACCTAATTGCTTTTGTTCCTGTGTATTCCCCCTGCAAAATATTAGAAGCTGCAGATCTTTTAGTGGATTTGAGGACAGTTGTCAATCACTTTTCACTGACAAAAAGACAAAGAAAGAATCACCAACCCCCTTAGGCATCAGAAAATTTTATATTTGCTGGATTTTCTGGCATGGTATTTTTTCATTTTTCTGTACCAGACTCATTTCATAGCTCGTGTTCCCTCCATCACCTGTAGGACTTGCACCACTGGGCCAAAAAATGTCACACGTTGGACATTTCTGTGTTTGCACAGTTCCATTTCTAACAGGGTGAAAAATATCAAACATCATGCTTTTCCTTCTTAAGTAGATGGGCAATTTAGATCACAGACATCCCCGAGCCTGTGTATTAAGGATGTGTGACCTGGTGGAGAAGATAAAATAGGAGCCAGATGTGGCAGCAGATGTGGCAGAGGATGGTCTTGCCCACTTCAGCTGAGCAGAGTGAGCAGCAAACCCTCCCAGCTCCCCTGATAGCAGGTGCCTCTGCCCCTAAATCTGAGCAGGGTGTACAAAACCATCTTTTCAAGCTTTAGTATTGCTCTGGGATTGAGAGGAAAGCAGTGGTTGCTTTCTAATTGCCCTACTTATTTGGGGTTTGATCTCATCTCCGTGGAATCTTCTCCAAGCAGCTGCTCCAGAAAGGGAAGGGACAGCACTTCACGGTGCTCCGGCACAAATCTGTCACTCAGACAGGCAGCTGGCTGCAAACACATGAAAACAGCCTCCTTCCTCCATCAGAAACCTCTCTGCTCCCAAGTCCAAACTGGAGATAATTGTTTGGAGAACTCGCTCTGCTGCAATTCCGACCTCATCCCGCCGAGGAAGAATTGAGGTTTTATGGAGCTGGGAAAAACCAATGTTCAAACAAATTGCTTGTAATTTATAAAGTGCCAAATGGCACTTCTGGCACGTTCATTATGCCTTGTTTCACTATCCCTGGGTTGGAGAGGGCAGTTCTGATGCACAGATTTCACTTGTGCCTGCTCTAAGGCAATGCAGGGACACACAGGCAGCTGCTGCTTGCAGCGATTTCTGCCACAGGGGCACTCCTGGGGGATCCTTTGAGGGAGATCTTTTTGATGTGCAGGGCTCTGAGAGGAGTTTTGAAATGCTTTGGAAGTGACTTGAGTACTGCTTATTATTTTGTGGGAATGAACCCCCTGCAATTCAGCAGGAATGGGTACCTGTGTTCCTAAGGATGCCACGGTGCACTGCAGCTCAGGAAAGGGCTGCAGGCAAATCAGAGCCTGCAGAGACACTGCCAGAGAGGCAAACAGAGCACACAGCACCACCATCCTGTGAGCCATTGCTGCTTTTCTTGTAGAGCCTGAGCTTCACCCATTCCAGGCTCACAGTTCCTCTCTAATCTGTAATTCTGTTCTGCAAATAACAACTCTCTCCAGTCCTTGTGAGGAGAGGGGCCCAGCCATTGCAGAGACAAATTCACCATCCTGGTGTCACCTCTGTGTCCGTCTCTGATGTGTCAGTGCTGCACCAGCCAAGCTGCAGGGTTTGGGTTTGAAAGCCAGGGCTGTGGTGGGCACAACCAGCGTGAGCTCAACAGGAGCAGAAGCAAGGCAAGAGCTCAGGGGGAGCCTGGTGGTGCCAAGGAACCCACAGCAAATCTGCCACTTTATTGGGCCAGGAATTCTGAAAGGAGCTCGTTAGGCTGGAAGGGTGTGCTTGGGGCCAAAATAAATAAATAAATAACTAAATAAATAATTTTGAAATTCAGTCAGTGAAGAGCTTTGCCCACCAAATTGAGACAGAGGACACAGCCTTGAGCTGTCAGGGAAATACAGGTTGGATATTAGGAGAAAGTTTTTCACAGAAAGAGTGATAAAATATTGGAATTGTCTGCCTGAGGAGATGGTGGGGTCACCATCCCTGGGTGTGTTTAACAAAGCCTGGATGTGGCACTGGGGGACAGGGTTTAGTTGAGGTGTTGGGGCTGGGTTGGACTCGATGATCTTGAATGTCTCTTCCAACCTGGTGATTCTGTGAATTCTGTGAAATGGTGTTGGGTGTGCTGCAGGTACTGTGGAGTTCAAGCTGTTCTTTACCCCAGCCTGCCTTGCCCAGCCCACTGTGCATTATTCTGCCCTGCAGGGAGGTGGGTGAGAGTTTTCTGGAAGCTGTTTGCAGTTCTGTGGCTCTATTCCAAGGAGTCCACTGCTGGCTGTCCTAACCCAGCTCAGTTTAACCTGATTTACACCCAGCTCAAGAGGAAAAGCAGCACTCAGTCCTTGCCCAGCCCTGGGGGTTGTAATGAACTCCTCCTTTCCTCCAGCACTCCCTCCTCAATCCCTCCCTTCCCCAAACATTCCTTTTATTTGCAGAATTGAGTTGAAATGTCAGTGCTTCACACTGACACGCTCCAGTCTCTGATGGATTCATTTCTCCTCCGCTTCTCTCTATTTCTTTTCATTTGTTCTGTATGAGGAAAAGGTAATAACTAAATCAGATTTCCAGGGTTAACCTCTTGTGTGTAATTTATAATTTGAAGGACCTTATGTGGTGCTAAATGGGAATAACCCTTTGGGCAGTTTGAATAGGCTCTCTCATAGAACTTTTTATGATTGTTTCCTTTGGTTGCTGTTGGGATTTCTTAGGCAATCACTTTTTCTCTTCTTTTTTAACATATATTAGCAAGAGATACTGATTTTTTTGCTGAATCCTTTCACTTTCCTGCTACTGAGAGACATCTCCCTTTTTTAAAAAAGAAGCCCCAAAACTATTAGAATAATAAGAAACAAAAATAGTCCCTTTTTTTTTTTTGTTTTTCTTGGCTTTTTTTTTTTTTTGGTATTCTTAACTGCCTTCCAGCATCTCCACAGCTGTGCAGCCTCATTTCAATAATGGGCCTTGAAGCCATTCAGTGAAAGGTGCTCCAAGAGGGCAAATTATAAAGAAGCTGCAATTTGCAAAGCTACACTGACACCAAGTATTAATTCACTGTGTGAAGAGTTGGGGCCTCGGCAAAATGAGATGAAGAACAGTCCTCATAAGTTTCTTTGTACTTTAAAAATTATGTCCCTATTCTAAAATTTATTTTCCAATAGCATCTTGTGCATGTCTTAGAGTGTATTGCCAGGATCCTTTGTTTGCTATTAGAAATTACCCAGGCTTTATTTTCCCCACAGTTTAGTTCCATGGAGCAGCTGTAGGAGGCATTGATTCTCTGTGATTTACAGAAGAGATGTTTGGGGGTTTTTCAGCCAAAATTCTCCCACTGTTAATCAATAGGTAACAGCAAGGACAAAGCATATTCCTCCAGTTCCAGTACCTTTAGAATTCTTCAGTGGTTCTGCCCTGCATTTCATTATATCATTAAAAACCTGTAAATTTTAGGCATAATGGGGAGAAGAGAATATTTTTCTCATTTGCTCTGGGCCTGTCACATACAAATGATTTATTTGGGCTTGCACAGTTCCACTTCCAACAGGGTAAAAAATATCGACCACATTAGACATTTCCCTTTCAAGCAGAAGGACAATTTAGATTACACAAATCCCCAAGCTTGTATTATGGATATGTGACCTGGTGAAGAAGATAAAAGAGGAACCCAACTCTTCCTGGAATGTGAGATGGATCAGGTTTAAAACTGCTCAAAGATCTTGCCAGCATTCACTCCCTCACAATCCTCTGTTTCCTCCTTCTGTGAATGGCAAGGGAGCTATTTTTGGGAGCCGCTTAGCACTTGCAAACTCCTCTGTATTTCCTGGGTTTGAAGCTGAAAAGTGAAATTCACCTGCACACTGAAAGCAGCACTTCTTTTATCCTATTTAATGGGTCCCCTGTATAGGAGTGAAAAAAAAAAAAAAGCACAAAAAATGTCAGATTAACTTTTCAGTAATGTGTATTAGAAATACCACAAGGAAATCTGCTTACTCCTAAGGTAGAAAGGTACAATCTCAAAATATTTTTAAATTTTTTATGAGAATTCCAGCCAAGCTTCTCCAAGATTTCTGCCTAAATTATTCACAGTCTAAAGTTCTATAAAGAGTAATTACAAAGATTTCATTAATATGATCCCAGAGACTCCCACATCCTTAGCAGGGATAAGTATCAGGCCAAGTCTCAGGCCTGAATAACCCATGTTATAGAGATGGCCCTTCAAATCCTGTCTTCCCATAAAATTCAACCTTAACTGGGCTGTGTGATGTTGTTATTACCCACCAACCAAATAAACTGACACATAGCCAGCTTAAAAATAGTTAAAAAAATTATTATTAATCTCATTTTGTGCTAACTGAGCCCTGCAGTCCTCACTGCCCTCAGCAGCCTTCATCCTTGCACCCAGGGGCAGTCAGGAATTCTTCATCCTTGCACCCAGGGACAGTCAGGAATTCTGCTCTCCTGGCAGAAGAATGCTGGGCAATCTGACTCATGGCTGCTAAAAACTGGCACTTTCGGTATTATTTCCTGCACAAACAGAGCACAAGGATGTGCCATCTTTGCCTGCCTTGAAATTTCATTCAGACAATTTAAAAAGGTGCAAAAATGTAATCAAGAGCTGCCAACCTACAGTAAATTATTCAGGTTCTCGATTAGAAGGGGGATGTGAAGAAATAGGATTTGTTAGTGTTTCTAGTTTGTGTTGTATTGCTGTGGCAATTATACTTTCAAATACGATGTGTCTGCATCTGCAGGGATTCTGTGCATCACTGATTGACTGGAGAAGCTGTGGATGAGCTGCCTGTGCTAATTTGGGGCAGGGAGAAGGTTCTGGAACAGCCCTGGGCTGGGATGCCCATGGCTCGTGTTTGGGGTGAGGGTAGAGCTCCGTGCCCTCTGACAGATTTGAATTTATTTTTATCAGTTTATCCTAAGGAGCTTGTTGCTGGTGTTAAACCAGTTGGACTTCTTGAGGCATTTTTTTTAATTATTATTTTATTTCATGACTTGTTGTGAGGGGACAGCCTCTGCTCTAGGTCCCTTTGCCTTTTGTCCTTCATGCAAATTCACCAAGAGAACTCCAAAAGGGCTTTACAAATCCTGGAGCTAGGGCTGGACAGAAGGGAGCTTGGAACTGAGAGCTTTTAGGAACAGAGAAAATGTCTGGATGAGACAGCAGCAAGGTGAAAAATTCACCCCCTGTATTCTTACCTCATATACCTCATGGCTTTTCAGGTACACTGTCAGCCCAGCAATCTCCAGTGGCTTCCTGGACTGCCTTTCACACATTGATTTTTCCCCTTTCCATCTAAAACTTGTTTTGAGTCTCCTCTCTTCTTCTTCTTTTTTTTTTTTTTAATTTTTTTTTTCAGCCCTCTCCTGCAGAAGTTGCAGCTCCCTGTTTCCCGTGTCTCTCTTTCCCTGCCCACATCATCCTGCACTGCTCTGTGTGTTTCCCTTGTTTCCTCACTGTGATCTCCCCGCAGCCAGCACAAAGTGAAAACCAAACCTTTCTTCTCTGTGTCCAAGGAAATTTCCTTGGCAAGAAAACGGCGCAGAGTGTAAACATTTGCTGTGGGCAGCTGGGTTCAGTCATTGCACGCTCTGCTGCCAGCAGTGCTCAGTGTCACCCCAGCACTGCCCAGCCCAGGGGGACTGCTGGGGTCACAGCACAGCCACTGCCACCCATCTCAGGGCTTCAACATTCTGAGATGCAGTTTACCAGAAAAATGAGGAAGAAGGGAAGAAAGAAAAGAGAAAAAAAAAAAAAAGTTGTTTTTGTAGTAAAGCTTCAGAAAAGGTGGCTCAGTAAAGCACAGCTTAAGAAGTGGCCTTGCTTGGGAAAAAATGATTGTGTGGGGGTGGTTTGTGTCCAACCTCCATCCATTCTGAGCCTTCTCCCTTCCCTGCTTTCCTTTTCTCCACTGTAATCACTGCATACGTTTATTTTCTCAGGGATGCAATTTAATGCCAGGAACGCTTCATTTTGTCCTTAAAAAAAGTCTATAAATCCTGGCTGAGTATCAGGACACCTCTTCAGCTTGGTGAGAATGTGGGACTGGAACACACACTCACATTCCATGTGTCTCTCTCTTCCTTTATGTGTGTCCAAGGATATTCTGCAAGGAGCAGCCATGGGTGCTTCTGTGCAAACACACAGGTACAGAGTTTTTGGATGCTGAGGGGAGCTAAACCAGCTCCTCCAGAGTAATTTAGCAGTTTAACACCACTGTTAGAGCCCAGGCTGTTTCCCTTCTGCTGTTCCATTGTTGTTCCAAACAGGTATCTCCTGTGCCTTGCATGGAGCACAGCTAACACCTGATTATTTGTGCAGGGCCAAATCCAGCTCATTCTGGAGGTGTTGCCACAGTTCCATTCACAGTCACAAAAAAAGGGAGTTTAGCCCATCATCTCTTTCCTTAGGAGCAAATCACAGCCTGGCTCTTGCTCCTCCTTGATGGATTTATTTCCTTTTCTGGCAGGTCAAGAGCAGAATTAGGATTTAATGAACAGAAATGGTTTACATATTGAGGCTGCTGGACACAGACACCTCTTTTCCACCTGGCTGTTCCAGGGCTGTGCCAGAGCTCTGGTTTGTGTCAGCAGCTGGAACATCCATCCTGGGGCAGCAGCCACCACACTTTCAGCTTCCTGGAGAATGTGGCTTGTCCCTTAGCATTGCTGCTCATGCCTGTTTGAGGGGATTTAGCATTTTACACTGGTTTGGTTTGGCTGTTTTTTCCCCCCGTTCTCTCAAACTGTCAGGGATCTTCTTAATAGAAGTGGGAAATTAATTTTTGCTTCAGAAGTTGCTTTGAAATAGACAATATACTGCAATGTGATTTTTGGCATAACATCTTTCCTACATACTGAACTCATACCTCTTCAGTAATTTTGCCATTATAAAAACAATGGATAGTACAGTGTATCCACCCCCCTCCCTCCCCCAAAATCTATTTAAAACTTAGAAAATAGCCTAAGGAGTTTGTTCTTCATACCCAGCATTTAGAATCATTATCATCAAATCCTTTACAGGCTGGACATTATCTTGTCTTAGCATCACTTCCCAAGATATAAAGCACTGGGGGGTTAAGGAATGACTTGCCTGAGCTCATGGACAGAGCAGTTAAATGACTCTGTTATATCCCTCATAAAAAGAGATTTTCATAAAAAGAGATTTTCATGCATTACTCCCAGCACACTGAGACATGAATGTCTGGCTGTCTACATCCTAAGGTGTCCTTGAGAAATCTCCCTGTGACAAGAATGATTTGTTCCAAGAGCTTCAAAAATTGACTTCCAGGAAAAAAGGCAGCAGCAAGGCACTGAGACAGCAGAGACAGCAAATGGGGCTGGTGTTTTCAGGGGTGCTCCCTTTTCAAGGGGGCAAAGCAGAGAAGTCAGGGATGGAGAGTTTTCCCTTTTGGTATCACTCCTTCTTCTTCAGCGAGCACTTCAAAGCCAAGGCTCAGCTTCTGTGCCTCAGGGGAGCAACAGGGCTTGCATATTTTAAGGGTGAACTCATTAAATGGACTCTTCTCAAGGCTTCTGAAGAGAACTTGGTGATGTGCACAGAAGGAGAACCATTATTGGTGCTTCTCGAGCTGCAGCTGGCTCTAAGGAACTTAAACACCCAGGAACACTGTGCTAGCTCCTGGCACTTCTCTTTCCTTGAGACACCAGGCAAGGATTTTCAATGTTTGTGAGCAGGAGAGCCAGAAGTGATGGGGAAAGCAAAAGGAACAAATCAAATCCAAGAGCTCATGTTCTGTAGCATCCTTGTGGTTAGGACAGCAGTGGAAAAGGATGTTCTGAAATCAGAGTTGCCCTTTAGGCAGGCAGGAACAAGGCTGTTTTGTAGGATTCATACCCAAAATGGGAAAGATCTGAGGGGAAATCTGAATTCTATGGGAAATTCTGTCATGGCTGTCATTGTGAGCGGCCCTGAGTCAAAGCAGGCAGTTCCATGCAATGCCTTGGAAAGGAATATTCTGGTGCTTAGAGAAAGAAGAGGAACATGAGAGTAAAGCAATGACATTTTTACCTTCAGTTTTAAGAGGACTGGTTGAAAACCTTAACCTCAGGAAAAAAAAAAAAAAAAAAAGTGGAATAAGGGAATCTAATTAAAGAGCTCAAACCTTGTAATGGTAGAGCTAATGTCAGCATTATTCATACCTCAACGTGGAAAATTTGACAAAAGAGCACAAATGGAATTTAAATTGCAATAAAGACACAGGGGAGCATCTTCTCTGTCTGAAAGTAATAAATGTTTGGAGTGAACTACCTGTCAAGGTTTGGGAGGTGATGACACCCAGGGCATTTTCAGGAAGCACCTGACTTTTGCTGTGTGGAAACAAGGCATGAATATGGATGAGCTCAGGTGAGCCAAGGATTCTCAGGTGTTTGCTGCCAGCCCCTCTGAGCACAGAGTGACAGTGGAGCACTGATTGACTGGAGAGGCTGTGGGTGAGCTGCCTGTGCTAATCTGGGCCAGGGAGAAGGTTCTGGAACTGGGCTGGGGTGCCCATGGCTCGTGTTTGGGGTGAGGGTAGAGCTCCGTGCCCTCTGACAGACTTGAATTTATTTTTATCAGCTTATCCTAAGGAGCTTGTGATGGGAAGGAAGTTCTTGCTGTTGTTAAGCCAGTTGGACTTCTTGAGGCATTTTTTAAAATTATTATTTTATTTCATGGCTTATCATTAGACAAGTCTCATGCTGCTGGCATGGGCCAGGCCCTGCAGTAGAGAGAATTTCCTTGGATTTTTGAGATCTTTGCTGTGATCTTTGTGAAAATGCTTTTCTCCCTGGGGGTGGAATGTTTTCCTGCCTGTATATGCACCCCACAAATATTTGGCAGCCAAGGCAAAAACTATTTAATTTTTTTTCTGTTGCCACAGAGCTAAAATGGGTCATTTGCTATTTGTTCATAAAAATGAGGAAGGAAAGGGGAGGAGAATGGTTTGGAGTCAGCTTTACAAAAAGATCATTTAAAGATGAGTTTTACCTTTTTCTGGCCCTTATTAACACCTTTTCTCACATGTCAGAATTCTTAACTAACCAGGTGAGAGAATTTCCTTGGATTTTTGAGATCTTTGCTGTGATCTTTGTGAAAATGCTTTTCTCCCTGGAGGTGGAATGTGTTCCTGCCTGTATATGCACCCCACAAATATTTGGCAGCCAAGGCAAAAATTATTTAAGTTTTTTCTGTTGCCACAGAGCTAAAATAGGTCATTTGTTATTTGTTCATAAAAATGAGGAAGGAAAGGGGAGGAGAATGGTTTGGAGTCAGCTTTACAAAAAGATCATTTAAAGATGAGTTTTACCTTTTTCTGGCCCTTATTAACACCTTTTCTCACATGTCAGAATTCTTAACTAACCAGGTGAAATGCTGCCCATGTTGGCATTTGAGCCATCTCCTGAATTACCTGTTTCATGTCTTAGTACTTCCCTGATGAATTCTCTTCTGCTTTAGATTGTTTTTATTCTCAAATTCAGGCCACTGCTAAAGTTTTAGGAGGCTCAGTGAGGAGTTTAATTCCATATAATGACATGGTAGAGGTTGTTTTGACAGCTCTTTATAGATTCTGTGTAAACACAGTTGTTCTGCAGGAATTGCAGCTTCATTTTCTTCCATGAATTCAGTGGAAATTAAAAAAAAAAAGTCTGCAATCCACGATCACTGCCCATTACGAGCTTCCAAGAGAAAAGGAGTGCAAGAACCATTTATGGGATTTAGGGACAGACAGCCAAGCCTGGTGAAGTCAAGTGGAGTTTTTCAATCTTTTTTCATAGTCTGAGAGTGGGACCTGTTTCCATTTGGATAAATTGATCTTTTTTTTTTCTCACACAGGTCCAAATTAATGAAATTCCTTCTGTAAACCTATACTGATTGCAGTACTTTGAATTCTCATTTATTTTTTAGAGGACTCTTGCATACTTCAGTAAATATTTGCTCATTCACAGAAAGTTTTGTGAGAATCCCCAGTGCTTATTTCAGGGCAATTGAGGCATTCACAATGGCAGTTTTTTTGGCCAAAAAAAAAATAAAAATTACCATACCAGTGGAATACACAAGGTTGTTTCCTCAGCTGCCATGAAAATCATCATTACATCCATCTGTGAGTGTTTGTCAACATGATTTGTTTCAAACAGGCCAATTTGGAGGCTGTTTGGAAGCCCAGACTCATCTGACACCCATCTGGTGAGGATGCACCCACACAAACAGAGCTCAGGATTTTTCAGGGCCCATTCTTCATCTTTTCCCACAAAACCCAGCCAGGAATCTGCAGATCCCAAATCCAGAATCTCCTGCAGCTCCTAGAAGAAATTCAGGTGGGTTTTAGTTGGGCTGTCAAGGAGATTTATTTGATTGCTCATCATGTTGGTGTCAGCTGAATTGCATTCGTTGTGCTCTCAAGTGCTGTTCTCTTATTGGAGAAATTCTCCTTTTCCCTAAACACAAAGTTAAATTGGTTTTTATCCTTAGAGTTTGTGTGAAATTTCATTACTTCCATAAGTTTGGTCCTTTACTAATTCCTTTAGATTGCTCAAGAGAGCAGGAGGCAAGATTGTTTAGAAAACAACATTTTTATTATTATTATTTTAATTTTATTTCTAATTTGTTGAGCAGGCAAAACATGCAGAAGTCTATCTTCCAGAAAAAAACAAATTAAGTACCTGTGGAAAAATAAAATGTTGTGAAAAAGAAGCTGCAAGCACAACAGAACAATAACTTCCTGTGGCTGATTGCTATTTTTAGCAGATTCCTACTTTTAGTGGGCAACAATGGAACTGTCAGTTCAACTAATGCAGTGCTTTAAATTTAATCACCTTAATTTATTCATACTGACCAGAAACAGAAATACAGGGTCCTTTTAATTAAAAAATAGTCGTCAGAATGCAGAAGAAAAAAAAAAAAAAGAAACAAAGATATATCCATAGGGGATTATTATTCCAAGTTTTCTGCTTTCAGTAAGGACTTTCAAAACCCTCAAGAGTCACTTATGGTCCTTTCCTATTAATGAAATGATTACTAGAATATCATAATTACTCTTTAACAAGGCAAGACATACTTCCCTCAGAGTCAAGGGGAAAAGTGAAACAAGGATTATCCAAAAAATTTGGTCAAACAACTGAGAGATAAAGAGAGGAAAATAAAAATCAAGTGAACAAACTAAAGCCAAAAACCCACAAAACCCCAAAACCAACCAAAACCCGAGCTCTCTTTAACTGAAATATTGGATTTTTAAAAAATTCTTCCTTTGCAAATCCCACCTGAAGGCAACGTCCTTGTGCAACTCCTATTTCTGCAGGGTGATCAGAGTTATATTGAGGAATTAAATGTTAGCATTTACTGGAAATTGAGATATTTCCCTGCTCTTTCACCTCCATTTTATTTGTTCCTTTTCTTATTAAAACCAGGCTACATGAGTATTTAAACCTAAGAACAAGCAATGAATCAGAGCTTTAAAATGATGCTCAGACATCACTGGAACAGAGTGCCAAGAGTTTGAAATCCCCTTTTTGTGGGCAGGGTGCTCTGGATGCTCAGGGCAGGGCAGATCCCTGGATCCAGCCTGGCAGCTGGGATGTGCTGGGCTCAGGGCACGAGTGAGGAGCCTTCAGGAATCAGACAAATTCTCTTTCTGACTCTCTGTATTATTTCAGAGCGAGCCACTTAACCCCTTCTGGCTGCTTTTGTCACCTGCTGGCTGCTGGTTGATGGTATAAAATAAAAGATTCCCGTGAAAAGAATATTATTGAAAAGAACAAGGGAAGAGCCAGAAGCCCACACATTTCATGTCTCTGACTCCTGGGTGGTGCCCTCCAAAAATACCACCTCTGATAGGCAGGGTGTCTGCAGGAGTCACAAATTACTCCAGTTAGAATGGATTATAAATCTCAAGTAAAGCCCAGTCAATTCTACAAGTGATATATTTCTTTTATTACTGACCCTTTATTGCTTCTCTCTCACACACACATCTATCTTTATCTATCTTTTGTTCTTGGGCACAGGGGGTGTTGTGCTGCATTAATATTCCTCTCTGCAGCTTTTCTAGCCAGCCCCATTTTCTTTCCTTCTTGCATCAAGAAATTAGAAATTTTTAAAAAATTTCTAATTTTTTTTTTGCTGGACCTTGCTTGGCTATAAAACAAAATATAGGGATATGAGAGTTATTTTAAAAATCGTCCTGGGAAATTTGGATATTTAAACCCCTCCCTTTATTGCCAGAATACAGGGGGTCACTTATACTCGCTACTTTCTTTGGAGGAGGGGAGGGAATAAAATATTAATTTCAGTTTTATTTGGCATCAGAAAGACAAACTTTTAGATTAGGGAACACTCATTTAATCACTTAATTCTGCAGAAACATTATGGGAATGAGATGATTTGCTGCTTCTCAATAAACATTACTGGAAAGGCAATTCCATGAAATGTTTTTCCTGTTCTGGCTTTTGTCTTGGCCCACAGTGGGGGGACGCCCAGGGCTGCTGGCTGCTCAGGGGGCTCTGGGATGGGGCCAGATCCAAACTGGGATGGGATGGAGGCTGGGATAGGGATGGGATGGGATGGGGACTGGATGGGATGGAGATGGGAAGGGAAGGGAAGGGCTGGGCTCTCTGGTAACTGTGCTCATAAGCAATAACCCCAGAGTTCTGCAGAGCTGCTTAAAAGCCAGGTTGGACCTTCCAGCCTGAGCAACCAGAAAATGCCAAATTAAACCCACATGGACACTGAGAGAACGTGTGAGGTCGAGTCTGTACCACAGAGAAACAGGAGAGATAAACCTTCCATGCCACGTTCATGACTCTGAGGGACACCATGGACCTTTTATTTTACACCAGGAATTCTTGCCCCACTCCTGGCAGCAGAAGAGGGAAGTTTAGATCTCCAAGTCCACACCATTGTGATGCCTGAACGTGAAAATCTCTTGGAACAAATACACAGAACGGAGAGAGACAAATCTCTCATCTACCCTCAGGGACCAAATGCAACTTACAACTGCTGAGTGAATAATTAGTGTTAATTAGCAGTAGAAATTGATGCCTTTGGAGATAGTCTGCCAAGTTTTTAAGCACTTTAATACTAATGGATTTTTTTTTTCTCTGGGATAAATCTTTATAGAGGAAGCGAGTGCAAATTGATTTTTAAAGAGCCTGTCCAATGCTGAATTTATCTTACGAAAACATTTGGTTTAAAAACAATTACATTAACTTTCAGTGTATTTTAATGCTTTTTCCAGTGGATTAATTCCTCTTTAAATATTTTTGCTATCATTTTTTTTGCCTAGTTTCTTGGAAAATGAGAACGTGGAGTACATTTGCATGTTTGGAAGTTGTTAGGATAAAATATGCCACCATGTCAGGCTACTTAGTTCCTAAATCATTCTTCAATTATGAAGAAGTATTCAGCTGTAATGATAATGGCAGTCTAATGACACTTTGAATCACAAGAGTAAAGTTCACTGAGCAGAGGCAAAGACCTAAGAGTTAAGAACATTTTCCAAGCAATTTCATGTTCTCTCTGTTCAAACAGTTGCTGTCTGAGCCCAGAATCCTTATTTAGGTTTATTTTCACATCCTTCTAGCTAAAATCAAGCAATAAGGCCAACAGGATTTGGAGCAAGGGCTTGAAGCTGCCCTTCTGACTCAGATAGCATTTGGGATTTGGGCATTTCCATGGGGAAATCAACATTTCAGGGATTCAGGGCTGGCTGGCACACAGACCCTGGCAGATCAGTGGCACTGCCCTGCTGGCTCTGGGCAGGGGCAGCAGAATCAGACTGAAAAGTCAAAGACAAACAAAATATCTTGATTTCCAGAAGTTTTGGTCACCTTGATTTCTCCCTGAAGTTTCTGAGAGAGATGTTTATTCAAGACATCAAAACTCTGATGGAGAAAGCTTAGAGACGTTTGCAGGCAGTTGATATGGAAAACTCTAACCCAGCCCAGAATAAAAGCTGTTCCTTGCATTATACGGCAGCCAGGAGTCAGAGAAGTAAATCAGTGCAGTAATTTCTTTGTTGGCATTGCCAGAAACACATCGAGGACTTGCTGGAGAAATCAGAGCTGAGAGGAAGGTTTGAAACAGATCCATGTTCAATATTAAGCACATTAATTCCTATAAAAGTGTGTAACTTTTCTAACAGGTGCTGTAGCAGTTCCAGGTTCCATGAAAAGTCTGCTGTATTTTTTTTCCTAGCACTGTTCAAAATGTGCAGGCAATATACAAACCAAATTAATTTCCTACAGCAAGAAAGAAGGACCAGTTTAGATTTACAGGGGAAATTTTTTTTTTTGCCACTGCTTGAGACCTCCGAGTATTTGTTCACAGAGGTACAAATATGAGAGTCACAAAATGAGAATTATTTAGAATAATTTTTATATTTTATATTATTTTATATCTTTATCATATTAATTATTATACTTTATATATTTGTATTATATACATTTCTATATTTATATATAAATTTAAATATAGGTATATTTATATATAATTCATAATAGATTATATTATTTATCATTATATTTTATTGTTTATATAATATTTTATATTCTTTTATATAATTTTTATTATTTATATTTATAGAATTATTTAGAATATTTTCTTATAGGTCATGATCCAAAGCCAGCTCAAATCCATTAAATACCTCCAGTGGTTTCCATAACGTTTGGATGAGGCTTTGTTTGAAAATCACTGGGTGCTCCACAAGAGCAGACAATTCTGTGACCCTGCAGGGAACCTCTGAGGACAGGTTTCATTTGCCTTAATGACAAATAGAAATTTTGTTCATGATGTGCATAAAAGGGAGACAAGGCACAGAATTTATGTGGTGGATCACAGCAATGGCGAATTAAAACCTTGAACTCAAACCTGTCACCAAAACCCACAGACCATTTTTGCAGCCTAGTTTCTAATCACACTGCACATATAAATTGGAGATTTTAATTTGTTTTTTTTTTAAACATGTTTTTGTGTTTGTCTTCCAGACGAATATGTGGTGCATGTGCTCTGCATGGGTTCCCATGCAAAATTAAAGATATGTGGGCAGCAAAGTGCCTGTGGCAGGGCAAGAGCGTGAGACCTGGCAGCACGGGTGATGTGGAGCTGGCCCAGCCCCTGTGTGGTTTCACTGCTGGAAAAGCCCATTCAAGAACAAACTTTTCTCAAGAGAAGCCTTTCACATATTTACAGAAAAGTAATTTTCAGGTACACCGAGATTCTGTACATTTTAAAATCCTGAGACACCATAATCCTTCGAGGGAATAGGTGTTGTTTTGGGCTGTGTGTATACTTTAGAGCAGCACTTGCTAAGTTTATTTTCCCTCTTAATACCAGAGACAGCAGTGACTTGACTTTAGGGTGAATAAAAAGTAATTATTGTACAAGATATTTTACCCAAATAATCCCTACTTTGGTTTGTACACAGATTTTAGTGATACAAATCCTCTCCACAGACCCCTTGTTCCTCCTCTGTGATTTTTATCAGGAGGTGTTTCAGACACACAGCTCTGAAGATGTGCATTTATGCTTGGCTGGGCTCAGGCTCTGGGAAGTTGCTTGGTTGTGAACAAAACATGAAAGGAGACAAGCAGTGGGTATTGAATTATTTTTGTTTATACCAGCTAACACCAGAGGCTTTGGGGATCACAAATATGTTGTGTGCTGGTATTAGGGAATTCACCACTTTATCAAAATGTTGGGTTTGCAGGCCCCTGGAGAGTGACAATTTTTCCTGTTTTTCCGTGAAAATGAAAATGTTGGTGTGAGCCAACACTCTGTGCTCACACCTTTCCCTGCCTGCACCTCCTCCTCCCCTGCTCAATAAAGTCCTTTGCCCTCTGGGTACATTAAATACGCCTTGATTCCTCTAGAGATTATTTTCTCCTTTTTTTATTGCTTTTGACTCTTTATTACTGCTCATTAGAATGTTATTAACTTGGTTTGGGTTATCACAATCCTCAACAGCTGCCTCACGTAACAAATCATTTCCTTCCCTGGGCCTGGAGTGACTCCCTTTGGCTGAGCTGAAAGAAGCAGCTCCTTGGTTGTTTTTTTTTTAACCACCCATCTCTTGCCCCTCTTCATTCACAATAATGTTATTATTTTTTTTTTTAACCACCCATCTCTTGCCCCTCTTCATTCACAATAATGTGATTATTAGTCACTATAATGTTATTATTAGTCACAATAAAGTGAGAGACTTTTAATTTGTGCCCCACCAAGGATCCTGCTGTTAATGACCTGAGGTGTGTTTTCCACCCTGGCGCTGATGGTTATTTTGGGACAGTTGGTGATGTGAGTGGGGTTTCGGTGGGAAAAGAGGCAGGGTTGGCTCTGCTGTGAGCTGAAGTGGATTTTCCTGTGAAAAATCTCCCTGGAGAGAGCACAGCCAGGGGCTGGGCTTGACTGGAATGTCCCAAAGGCCACCAGAGCTCTGCAGCCCTGCTTGGGTTTTGCTTCCACCACTGCCAGCTTGGCACTGAAGGGTCACGGCCTCTCTGCACTCAGACAAGGCCAAGCTAAAATCGGGATTTCTCTTTTTATGAATAACATTCCTCAACCTGAGTCTATTAAATGATGGTGAAGCAGAGAGCTGTAGGAGGAAGGGAAAAAAGTGGAAGAAATGGAGAGCATCAGGTGAGGTGATGCTGTGACAACACCTGGTACCTGAGAACTGAGGAAAGTTGCATTTTTGGGGACTGTAATGCACAGAAATGCTTCCTCACCTCTCTCTGTATAGCTCACAAATTAAATTCATTTAATTGCAGCTTAATTAAATTATAAATTGTAAATTTAATTATATAAAATATACATGCCTTACATATACTTTATTACATAAAGTATGTATATACATATATTATATAATATACTGTACACATATATATATTTTATATTATAGATTTCATATGTATATTGCATATTATATTATATATTATAATATATATGTTATATATTATATTTTATATATTATATATATTATAGTATATTACATAAGGTGTATAAACTTTATGTAATAGATATGTTTATATACCATACTTTATTACATATATTATAAATTACTTAAACGATAAATTTAATTGCAGCTCAGAAATAAAGCCCACAAGTGTTTTCAGGCTTCCTCCTTTTCCCTTTAATCTGAGTTTTTCAGTTTTCAAAACGGGAATGAAATCACAGCAACATCCCCAGAGAGGACAGTGAGGGCAGGGGATCAGGGCAGGATATAAACTTATCCACACAATTTAGATTTTGTTTTTACTGAATTATGCAGTACCGGAGCTCTCAAACCTCATGCACTGATAATCCCAAACCAGTGCTCTGGGAATTGTCAGAATTTGTGAGGAAATACGAAGAACTTGAAAGTCTATTTTTACCAGCACCAGATGCAGGCAGTTGGACTGCAAAATTGTAATAAAAAATAAATTTCATGGTCCTTTTTGAGCATTAAAATTAGCTATTCACTGAAAGAGATTTGGATCAGGTCTGAACCCCAGCATGTACAAAATTCCTGTGTCTTTTTTTATTGTTGCTCTGTTCCAGAATTCTTTTGATCTGAGGAGACCCATATTTATTCCCAGGCTTTCCACTGTGGGTTTGTTTCTTGTTTGGTTTTCTGTTTTCCTTTGAAATAAAATATTGACTTGAGTTCAAACATGCAAATAATGGATTTCTAAATGTATTGTTTGATATCATAAAAGTAGAAAGAAAAAGGGGATTTGATTGCCTTCTAAAAAGGCCATGTTGTCAGAGGAAATTTGATATTTCCTTGGTAAACTGAAAATGTATCATTAAAGTCATTGTAGTTTATCTGCTTTATCTTTAAGCAATTATACAAATCTTAACTAATCAACATTTCTAATGGAAAAAACCTTCTGAATTGAAAATTCACCCATATCTTCTGAAAAAGGCAGCCACTGAATATGTATATGTTTTTAGCATTCAGAGTGCAGTTTATGCAAGAAAAAATAGCAAAAAATTAGTGGTTGTTGGATGTCCTTTTGTCAGTTTGTGCCCAACTGCAGGACTTGTTTATTGCTTGTCTGTTGGTGTCCTGGGAATGGGAGCACAAGGAATTCAGGATTTCTTTCCCTGCATGTGTGCTGGGAGTGTAGGAGCTCTTTGGAGCTGTAAAATTTTGATTTTACAGCAAGTTCTGAGCAGCTTTTAATCATCCCACTGCTGGTGGAGGCACTCATTGTGTAAGATGATAAAAAATCAGGGTTTTTCTTGATAGCCTGAACTCTTTGGCCCAATCTGCCCAGATATCTTGATGGGTGGAAGTGGGGAAATACTGAAGGCAGAATATTTCCAAGGCCAGCAGAATGTGACCTGGGGCAGAATCTGCTTGTGGCAGCTCTAAATGCCACATATGGCACCCAGAATCCCTCCAGCCTATTTTCTCTTCCACTCCAAAGGGAAAGGAGAGGGAATTTTCCAGTGACCAGCCCAGGGTGGGCTGTGCTGGAGTCACCTCTGTGCCTGTGTTAGCCAATTTAACCAATATTTGTCCATCTGAACTGAAAAGGAATTTACCTTTTAAGCCTTTCAAACACAATTCTTTCCCCCATTTGATACCTTTTTTGTAATTTTTTTTTTTTGTATCTCCTGATAGTAATGGAAATTTCGGTGCCCAGTTTTCTTTGCATTGCTCACCACCCAACTCTTGCCCCTCTTCATTCCCAATAATGTGATTATTAGTCACAATAATGTGATTATTAGTCACAATAAGGGCTGGAGCAAGTGATTGTGCTGCAAGAATTGAAGCTCTACCTATTTGTCTTTAATGAGCTGCTTTTTTTTGTCTTTTTTCTTCTCAAGGCTATAAGGCAGCCATGAAATAGCAGTGAGACAGCAGAAGGTCATAATTTGGGAAAGCTTTTTATTTTTAAAGAAATATTGATACAGTGGAATTGATTGTTTTGAAGATAAATGAGGTGACAGGCACTTTTTGTTTCTTTTTCTATGAATTTTCTGTCTCAGCATAATAGTGACCCTTTTTTACCTCAGAAAAGAAAAAGTGACTTTTTCAGCTTGAAATGCTTTAATGGAGATGCCTTCAAAAATCAACTGATGTCTGTGGAAGTAAATTTTTTGAGGGGGGGGAGACAAATGGAATAATTATGTGATGTTGTTAATGAGTGAATTTGGGAAAAAGAGAGATAGCTGAATTTTAAATTGGGAACACAGCAAGAATTTGGCAGAGCAAGGTGGTGAAATCCAGAAAGCCCCAAGTGCCACATCCACATGGATTTAAAATCCCTCCAGGAATGGTGACTCCATCCTCCTTTGGCTTCCAGTTCCAGGTGAATAAATCTGTCCTAATATCCAACCTAACCCTCCCCATCACACCTTGAGGTTGTGGTTGTTATTATAAAGGATAATTCTGTGTCTCAGCATGGCTGAGCCCTGCTGAGCTGCCCAGTAAAACGGAATTGATGATTTTTTTTACTCACTTGGGCATGAACAGAAGCCTTCAAGTAGCAAAAATATCAAAAGGCCGACTGGGGATTGTGCTTTTTCTCCATGACTAAACTGGCCAACAACAGGATGATAATTAGATGGAGAATAAGTCACACTTTAAAATCACTTGTTGCTCTCCTCAGCAAAAGAAAAAATCATGGACTCACACACAGTGAGAGTAGGGATTTAATCTGATAAATATCATCCCTTCAGCCACAGGGAAATGCAGCAATTGGCCAATAAACCATGTGTGTCCCCATGATTGATACAAGAAAGGCTGAAAGTCCCTAAATATTTCTTAAGAAAAGAGGAAAAAACCATTAAATTTGTGTTCTGTGAGGCGTGCAGTCCAGGCTGGATAATAAACAGCTGTCACTCTCAAGTGCTTCAGCACATTAAAGGAATATTTTATTGCCATTCAATTAGAATTGAATTGCACTTTTGCCTGTGTGTCTGGTTCCCATATTGACAGATAGATTTGTGCTTGATTGGGGAAATCGTTCCTGGTTTTCCCAAATGTCCTGTACCTTATGGCAGAGGAACAAAAGGACACCCAACAGTTGCTGTTTGCTGTTATTTTTGCATTTTATCTTTGGTTGGGTGTTTCTTTGAGGATTATGTGATATAGTGATGTTATTTTTAATTGGTTTAAGTAATTACAGTGCACCATAAAACCTGGTTTTCCTTACTGTCCTACAATGAAATACGTATTTTTGAAGTCCACCATAACATCAGAGATGAGTGATGCAGAAAGCCCAAATGCTCTTTTTTGGGGACAGACTTGAGTGGCTCATCCAGCATTTTGTCCACCCTGTTCTCTGCTTCCTGGGCTTTCCAGACCCAAGAAATGAGCGCAGATTTCTGAGGGCTGCCAGCCCCAGGTGACACACAGCTGAGCCCCTTTTGCCATGCAGGACACTGCTGTCCTGTCTGTGCAGCTGCCATTTTTTAATTCATATTTCTGTGAGGAAATAATTGGTTTTCTGCAGATTTCTAAACCAAGCAAAGAGTACTGTGCAGACCAGAAGGCTTTGTTAATCAGCATGGAATGTGCAATGGAAAAGTGTTTGCCAGCTTTTGCTCCTGGAAAATCAGAAGCCTGACAGAATTATGCCATAACTACAGTCTGGACAATTTTATTTCTTCTCTTTTTTATGTGTTTCATTAGACTTCACATTATAAAGACATGCAGAACAAACCAGGGAAATGGGTGAAATGAAGATAAATGTTCTCTTTATTCTCTACAAAGACACACAAAAAAAGGAAGATCTTAAAGATTCGATTTTGTTAACATCTTTTTTTCTCTCACTTTTCCTTTGCTTCTTTGTTTCCCTTCTCATTCCACGAAGAAATTGATTTCTTTTGTTGCCATTTTTGGGGGTTTCTTTTGTTTGCTCGATTTTTACGTTTTAGCTAGAAATATGTCTGCACACAGCTTTGTGTTCACACACAGACAACTCCCCCCACACCTTCATCAAATCATTTTCTCCTGCCATGTGAATATTTCCTAATGCCATTTGCTGCAGTGATCAGAGTACAATAATGCTTTCCCTGTAGAAATGTTTATGGCAAACTCTATTATTGTTACAGAAACAATCACTCTCTTTTGATTCGTGTGAAAAATTGACACATTTCCTGCAGACTTTATTTTCATTTTCCTCAGATATCATGGAAGTCAAATCAAATCAAATCAGCCCCAATTTATTACAGCATTTAACACCACTCACTTGTTGGGAGCTGCTTTTTAAAACACAGCTCAGTAACTTCCCTACCTCCTCCTTTGAATAAAGCAGGAACCAGAAAAAAACCCCAAGGATTCCAGGATAGGAGGATAACTTGAAATTCTGCTGCCTGAAAAAATGGCTGGAATTTAATTTAAATTTAAATTTATTTTTTTTAAAAAATTTTTAAAATTTTATTTGCCTGAAATTTGGCAGGAATTGGTGTCTTCCCAGTGCCATTGGGAACTCTGGGTCACACCTGAATTTTCTAGAAAATGCCATCTCCAGTGAGCTGGATTTCCATGGCACAGCTTCATTTACTGCACCTTAACCATATTATTTGTCAAGCTTTCTGGTTTTTCCCCCATGTTTTGAAGTGTTTATCAGACAAAATTACAAATTAAGTTTTATCAGTCTTTCAAATGCCAAGACTTTTTGTGTTTTTTCTGCACATGGATCCAGAATAAAACTACTGCAGAGAGCAGGGCTTGGAGAGGAGCCAGAATTTGGCTTTGATTAATACTTTGGGAACATTCCTAGATTAAATATATATATATGTGTGTGTGTGTGTATAAACATATATATGAAAACATTTAATAATAACCTTTTTCCTGGCTGAGATGCCGTGCTTGGCATTTTATTCTCATCCATTTCTGAGGCTGCTGGTTTGATTCCTGAGTTTGCATGCTGCATTTCTCAGGCCACACAAATGTGGACTTTTTTTTGAGCTGGTGAGCTGCAGGAAAATCTCTTTGCAGCTGTAGCAGGATGGTTCTGGCAGCAGCACAAGTTATTATCCCTCAGGTGCTGAGGTGGTAAAATGACTCTAAATTACTGGGCAGCAATCCTTTCTGCCAAGGCAGGTAGCTCAGAGACACTAAAAACTCCCTGCAAAAATAATGTTTAACATTTTGCAGCGACCAATCTCCCTTGCATGTCCTGCAGCAGCACTGGGCTGGATTTGCAGCTGAAATTCTGGTTTAATGTGGCTTTGTGCTGAGGGAACCATGCTGTGTGTGCTTTGCAGACGTGGCTGGGTGAGGGAACTCTGGCACAGGAATGCTGCCGTGGATGGATCCAAACAGGAGATCAGTTGTTGTGTGAGAATGTCCTTAGAGCAGAAATGATCACCTTTCCTGGGCACAGTTTGAGCAGGGAACCTGCAAGTACAGCGGGTTAAATTGGTGAGCTAAACTGAGCTACAGCGAGTTAAATTGTTAAATTGGCATTGCCTCAGCACAGGGCCAGGGTGGGGAGAATTCCCAGCTCTGAGAGTGGAATCAGAGCCTTCCTTGGAGCTGGAAAATCAGCTGTGACAGGCTCCCAGCAGAGTGACAGGGCAGCAAGGCCATCACCTGGAATATCAATGTTTTTATATTTCTATTGCACTACAGCTTCTTTCTTAGATACTCTGGCTGAGCAGGGTTGCTATCCTTTAATAAAGCCAACTAATTAATGTCACAGAGAGTTTGTGCACAGCTGTCCATCCAGCTGTGACCCAGGGGACTTGGGGACATTGTGCTGGCAGCACACAAACTGTACACCTTCAGTTCTGCAGCTTTGGAAATGTTAAAATATCGGACAAATCCAAGCAACTCAAGGAGCTCACAGATTTATTAGGGAGCCTGAAACACTCGAGAGAAAGAAACCTTAACAATATTATTTCTTCACTGATAAGATCCCCAAATCCCTTGCAGTTCAAAAATTACAGAGGATTTAAAAGGCTTCATGCTCCAGGTTATAAACTGACAGTGAGCCAGTCAGAGTGAGAAGTTGTGTCTTACAGAGCCACCATTACTTGGAGCTTTCTAATTCTCTGCATCCTGAGCCTTGACAGGTGTCTGTGAAGAGAAGCCAGAAATGTCACTTGTCCCACCCCCTTTCATGGCTGAGTTATTTACTTGAATGCTTCCCACACCATCCTCCCAGAGAGGATGGAAATCAAAAGGAGATCTGTCCTGGGAGCTCAGGGAGCTGCTCCTGACCCACTGAGGCACCAGGGGATTCCTGGGGGACACAAACACTCTGGATTCCCCCACTCTGCAGTGGGGAAATCAGAACAAAAGGGGATGCTCTGCTGGGGCAGCACAGGTCTGGGGGAAGGCAAACAGATATTTATTCATTTAGCCATCCATCTATACAGGGATGGGCCACAGTAAAACCTGGCACTAAAGGACATCTCTGTCAAGAGCTCCTGGTGCACTTCTGCCCATTAGACCTTGGGTATCTATTTATTTAATCAATTATTTAATTATTTCTTTGTTTATTGGTTGGAATCCACCCCTGCTCTGTGCTGCTGGTGGCTTTGTGGGTGCTGCTGCCAGCAAAAAGGGGAGAGCAGGGGCAGAGAGGGGAGAGTTTTGTTGGGGGCTGCACAGGTGAGACTCCTGTGTGCAGGTGCAGCCTCTGCCTGCTCCAAAATTGCCCCAGAAAAGGCATTTTTCTCCCTGTTGCTTTGGCTCTGGGGTCCAGTTCAGTTACAGTGCACAGAACCCAAAAGGAGCTGAGCTAACAGTGAACAAATGTTAGTTTGTTGGCTTTGATTAATGCTTTGAGCAGATCCTTTATTAAATACATAAATATCCCTATTAAATAGAAATATATATATTATATATTTTATTATTATTATATATTAATCATTTTTTTAAATCCTTGGCAATTTGATGTTAATGGGCAAGATCTGCAGTAATTTCAGAGGAGTTTTCTAGGAACAAACATTCATTGTAGCTGACATTCATGCAAGTTTGCTTTTCAGGTCGTGCATTTCAGGTCCCAGTAGGTTTTAAGACAGAACAGGTCTCTTCAAAGAATTTTTGCAGCTAGGAAAACTTGTAAAACTTTTCCCAGGCCCTTTATTGCCTGAAATGGCATCATCCCCCCAGCAGGCTGGATGGGCCCATCAGCTGCAGGGGCTCAGTGCTGTCCCACTGAGATGTGCAGCACAGCTGGGAGCCCAGGGGGGTGGGCAGTGTAGGAATCCATAAAATCAGAGAGTTTTGGGAAAGCTGCAAAAGGCAGGCCTCAGGGACAGCAGAACTGTGACTAAGCAGCAGCAGCAATAAGATTGGCCAGCAGAAAAATTGTGTAAGTAGAAAAGTAAGGACAAATGGAACAGTGGTCTGTGTATCAATGCTTGGCTAGAATAACTCCCTAAGCTGCAGAAAAGTCTCTCTAGTGAGATGTTAGGAAGTTCTAAGCTTAATAATGGAACTGTGCACTGTGTTTTCAGGCTTACAAACAGGTATTGTATTTGAAATGAGCAAGCATTGTTTTAACCAAAGATACGTGTGCTCATAGTGGTTGGATGGAACTGCTTTTCCAGTTCCAGTATGCTTTTGCTTTGTGTGATTGGGCAAAAAACTTACAAAGTGAGTTGTAACATTGAGTTCTTGGTCTGCTGCCTGGGATGTGAGCTGCTGGCATCTTCCCATTGTCATACCATGGAATGAGACTGGTGCTGGAAATAAAACAGCTCAAGGCACATTCCCCAGCAGTCCCGTCCTGTTTGTGATTTGTACACAGCCCCTGGCTGGTGATACGCAGGAATTCCAGGAAAATTCCAGGAGAGGCTTTAATTCCAGGAAAAAACCCCACTTTTCCTGGAGGCAGCCCAGGAAGGTTTGTTCTGAGCTGCAGCCCCTAAAGCACAGCAGATCTCCTGGGTGTGTTCAGGAAGGAACAACTTAATGGGGCAAAACTGCTGAATCCTGCTTTTATGGAGAAGGGAATGCTAATTTAATGAGTGTGAGTGTCTTGGGTAACTGGTTCCCTCCAAGTTTTTATCTGTTGATATTAGTTACACTCCAGCTGCCTTCCTGAGCTCACTCTTTTTCCATCAGGATGGTTCTCTTCATAAATGCTTTGCATTTAGCTGTTTCATAAGTATAGAGAAAACAAATACAGGCCTCCCCTGAGGGAAATAAGAGAATTATTTTATCTAAAATAATCTTTTTCCACATGGATTGCAACCCACAACAACAGTTCATGGATTCCACACTTTGAGAAGGGTTTCCAGCACGCTCCATAAGTGTAAGGGCTTTGTAGTCCTCAATTAAGGCCCCCAAAAAGTGTTTTCCCCTAAGGGAGAACACCTGGATCAGGCACCTGAGGTCAGTGAATATTTTGTGGAGAGCAATGGTCCTGGGGTAGTTTACAGGCTGCAGGTGTAACTCCAGGTTGGGGCTGTTGTGGCAGGATGGAGAGCTGCAAGCCTGGAAAGAAAAGGTTTTCTGAGAATTTTTCTCATAAAAACACTTTTTTTCTGAGCAGTTTTGTACTGTTTTCTGCTGCTGGAGGCCTTGGGTGATGAAGCAGGCTGGGGTATGGATTTCCTGCCCCTCTCTCTGTTAGAGGTAAAATGTGAACTCCCAAATTTTACATATTCCCAATATATATTTGATCACTAAAATCAGAAATTTAGGAATGAGAAGCAAAATGCAGCTTAGTCCTTTAACTCTCTGCAGGGCTTTTTATTTTTCTTCCCCCCCCCCCCCCCCATTTCCCTCCTCTTTTTTTGTAGTTTTATTTTCTTTCCTTGAGAGTAGAGAAAATTAAGTTGCTTATGGGTAATGCATGAGCTAGAGACTGAAAATTTGGATTAAATATTTAAGATTTTTTCTAAACAGTTTAATGAAATGAGCAAATACTGTATAGCTATTTTTCTTCCACATGTCAATCATTCTCAAATTATCTTAGCTCCTTAAATTCTTTTTACATGTTAATGACATCTCATTATTCTATTAATGGTCTGCAGCAGGATTATCTGTATTTGTTTTCCATTAGTGCTTACCCATCTTGGTGTGCCTGAAAAAGTATTAGAAAGTCAAACTTCCTCTTCCCTTGGAAACCTGGGAGAAGTGAAATTTCTCACAGTATGGATATTTGAATGTTAATTTTTACTTGCTTTTTTTCCCCCCCCCCCGTAAGCTTTATTCTTTTGGTTCCCAATCCCTGAGTGATTGAACAGTAAGAGCTGCCCTGGTGTCCCACAGCAGATTCCAGGGCAGAGTTTGGGAAGTGCCATGGATGGATTCCTCTCCCCTGCTCCCTGGAGCTCTGCCTGTGCTGGAGAAGGATGAGAACTCACAGCTCTCTAAACACCCTGCAGTCCTTAGATCCTGTGCTGTACAACAACTTCTCTGATCCCACAGAACAGACTCAGTAATTCAGTCCTTCACTGAGGTCTGAATTTCCTTTCTGCACATCAGGGTTATATCAAGGCAAGCTGATGGATTTTCTGGTAATGTCTGCATCCAATCTGTGGCTAATTTACCTCCAAGAAAGTGAATATTTCCTTCCCTGCAGCACTGTAGCAGAAAGTTCTGGGGCTTGAGTTTTCCTGCCAGCTTGACTTGTACCAGAGTTTTGTTTGCTATCTGATTAGAGAGACCTAATTGGGTTTGGTGGTGGCTGCTTTTAAAACCCAACTCTCCCCCATGAGGTGGGGTTTTAGCGGCATTCAATGGAATTGTTAACAGAATGGAAAATAAACATTCCTGTGGGAGGTGTCAGCTGTGCCAGAATTTACAAATCTATCTCCTGAACTGTTCCAAAATCTGCTGTTTTCCCAGGTTTGGTTCCCCCACCTGCCCACTTCCCTGTAGGTGTTCTGCTGGTGCAGCAGGAAGGTGTCAAAAATTCAAGTGCATCAAAACAAATTCTCAAAAATTCAACTGCATCAAAACAAATTTTCAGCCATGAAAAGCTGCAAAACTTTGGTTTGCTTTGAGTCAGATTTTAAAGTCACCCAAATGTTGATTTGTTTTCTTTCAAAAACTGCAAAATATGTCCTACAAGCAGCACCTCCTGCATCCCAGAATGGTTTCAGAGAGAGGTGACAACTATGAATGCATAGCCTGAGCTCTCTTTAATTGCAATAAATCAGCAGAGAAATAAATACGTATTTAATGTGGAAATTAAAAAAAATGCCTTCCTGGCCAAAAAAAGTTGACACTTTGTCACTGTCCCACACGTGCACCAGCTGAGTTGCTGCTCCCAGGGATATCCAGAGGATCTGGTTTACATTTTTCCCTCTCCCAGGTGAATTTACAAACCTTGTTCCCAATCCCCTTGTAGGAAACTGTGCTGGAAAACACAAGAAAATTCCTGGAACTGTGTTCCCTTGGTGCCACATTTGAATGACTTTTCTTGGCTACAGTGGCAAACAAACTCAGATTTATTGCACCTTCCAAAAGCTCTCCTCACAGAGCTTTGCAGCATTCATTTTTTTCTTCCTAGCATCAGCAATCAGTTGCACCACAAATTCATCAACAATTTTACCTTTTCTTTCTCTGGCTCTGCTCTACCTCCCTGCCTGGCATTTGCTGAGCGGTGATTTTTACCCATCAGTTTGCAGAAGGTCCCACACAAGTTGTAAATAAGGAGCTGGCCAGAGGGAATTGTGGAATTATTCTACCTTTACCTCCTGAGTAAGGAAGCCAGCCTAATTAATGACTTCCCTCCAAGTGGAGAGGTGCAGAATGGTAATTTGGAGATGGCAAAGCTGGGATTTATTGTCAGTTCAGAAGGCTGTGAGTGCCAGCTCTGCAGTTCTCTCCACCTCAACTCACAACTGGGATCAATACCACAGCTCCACTCGTATTTTTTATTTATGGAACACATATTTTGAAACTTTTTTTTTCCCCCCTCTGTTGTTTTTAAAGAGTTACTGATGCTTTGGTTTAGGCTAGCCAGGATTTATTTTGCTTTCTTTGGAAAGTGGTACAACAGCTGCTGGTGATGGTGTTGGGGGTGTGTGCTCCTTTGCTCCTGGAGGTACAGGGAACCTGTCACTCCCAATTCCATTCATTTCATTTCTCCTTCAGCCTCCCCTGGCAGTGCTTTTGTCATGACCACATCCCATGGCCAGCAGGGTGGAATATAAAAAATATAATGATATATTAAAAAAAAAAAAGATAATTTAAAAAACACAAAACCCAACCCTTTGGATCTTGCATGTAGAGTTTGTGTGCAAAATTTTTCCATCAGAGAGCTGTTCATGTTGACTGTGATGATCACAACACTTCTGTGCTATAGAACCCCTTCTCTAATCCCACAGAACATCAAGACTCAGTCTGAATAATTCAGTCTTTCACCAGGGTCTGAATTTCCTTTCTACACATCAGAGATATGCCTTTTTTAAAATTTCTACATTAAATACATATTTATTTCTCCCCCTGCTGATTTATTGCAGTTAAAGAGAGCTCAGGCCGTGCATTCACAGTTTGCCCCTCTCTGAAACCATTCTGGGATGCAGGAGGTGCTGCTTGTAGAACACATCAGACCTTTGGTACGGGTGAGAAAAACGCTTTGAACAGATCAGGAGAGCTGCAGTGAGCTTCGTGAGCAAGTGATGGCAGAGGTTCATTTAAGCAATTCACAGCTCTGAATGTCCCTTTCCCCGGAGCTGAGGGCAGCACCTCTGCTCAAACCTGCAGCTCTTCCTCCCGTGTGCTGGCACTCACAGCTGTCCTGGATGCTCTGATTCCTGAGCAGCTAAAAGGAAATTAAATGGGAATTGCTGCTTCCAAACCCTCCACACGCACTCTGAGTTTGAATATTTATAAAATATGCAGAGATAAACTTTTGGTAGGTACTGGAGGTGTCCAGGTTCAAGGCTCTTTTGGAGTTTTCTACTTCTCAACCTTAATTTTGCCTTTAAAAAAAGAATCATGCAGTTAATGACTATCTAATAAGCCCATTTGCAGAAGGGTTTTTTGTATTTTATGTTAGCTGGATTTCCACATTGCTTTTGTTCTGTATGCCCTGGTTATTGAGCTCTACTAAATACCTGTGAATTTGAGCTTTCTTTTATTTTGATCAAGAAAAGAGCAATATCAACCTGACAAAATGGAGATCAGGCACTTGCAATTTTCCTCCTTTGCAGCTGAAGCATTCCCACTCTCTGGATTTTGTGATTCTGTTCAGGCCACTTGTGAAATCCCTAAATCTAAGGGCTTCAGGAAAAACTTAAGCTTTAAAAAATCCTTTAATTCAATCTCTCTTTTTGCCACCAGCCACGCACTCTGCCCCCACCCCTGAGGGGTATATTTTGATTTTCTGTCCTATAAAAGCACAGCCTAAGAGCTGAGCTGTTGCCTACAATGCACCATGATGGAAGCCTGGCTGTAGCTTTGATATATTGCAGGAAGGCTGCACTCATGAATTGTGAATAAGAGCAACAATTTCTCAAATATATATTGTCAAAGCCGTTTTCTCTCCAATAACACTGCCCATAAAATGTAACAAGTGTAATGGCTGTTTTACTCACAGTTAAAAAGTGCATACAATTGTAATATATCAGTCGTTGTTAAAATGACATCTGGGAATATAGGGAGATTTTTTTTCTTGCCCTTTTTCCAGTTTCTTTACTACCAGTGTTTCCTGGTAAAGGTATTAATATTAAAGAATTGCTAGATAGGATAGCACCTACATACTTATGTGTGTATTCATGTAAATATATATATATTTATTTGTTGAAATGGATGTTATTGGCTGTTGAGTGACACAATAATTTCCCTGTAGGTCAAATAACGGAGCTCTCAGTGTACTTTCACTCACATCTGTCAATCCAGGGTGGTTGCAGCTGGCCCATGAACAACAAAAGTTGGTTGTTCCCAAATCCCGTGGGAGGAAAGGGCTGATGCTCCAAAGATCACAAAACTGAAAGGGATGGTCTTCATTTGACTGATTCAGTTGCAGTCAAATTAATTCTTCAACTGCACTTCTAAAGCAGGTTTTTAAGGGCTCAAAAGGTCTGGGAGAGGAAAGCAGAGGGACTTGTGAAGGCAGATTTCTGCAATCCTCCCGCAGCTGGGGACAAGTGTCAAGCTCCCTTCTGCTGAGCCAGGATTTCATCCCCACCCTGGGATTTTGGGGTTCTTCTCAGCATGCTTGAAGTCTTTAACAGGAGTAGCAATGTTGAAAATCCCTCTCAGCTCACAGAGCCTCGTGTTCCCTCCCCAGATCCTCCCACAAATCGCTGCTCAAACCCAAACCCCCATTCCCACACTGTCCTTCATCCTGCACAGAACTCATGGAAGAATCAGTCCTAGGGACTCCTTCCTGCTTTGGATGATTTATTCGTGGGGAATTTCAGAAGGAATTTGAGATGGGACTTTGGGATTCTTTTGGATGATGTGGTTTATTTTTTAATTTTCTACATAAGTAGGAAGAGTAAATTCAGCTCACGTTGTTATAGTATGGTTTAGAAGGTTCCAAGTATGGTTTAGAAGGTCACAAGACCCTTAGTTACAAGACCTTTTAAGGAGTTGTTGACTAATAAAACACTGTTAATAAGGATATTCATGTTTTTGATCTAATTCTTAAATATTTTGTTTTCTGGACTTATGCTACAGTGCAAGCTTTTTTAGTTAATCATGTTATGATACACAAACTTGCAGTATTGTATTCTATTATCTTTTTTTTACTTTTGTAGTTACTTTATTTTTTCTATATCTTAAATTTTAAAACTCTAAACTTTAACTTAGTTTAATGCTGTCTTAAACTATAAATCCACATTCTCACTTCTACTATTGAAGTTTGGAACCCTTTTCTAAGGTCTCAAATCAAATCTTGTCTTCAATTCTGAGCTTTGGCTTACAGCCCTAAAATTCTGAGAGTTCTTTGCATTTTGGATTCTGACATTGGGCCAAGGGTTTGGAAAGCAAATCCTTGGGAGTAGGAAACTGCATTAATTCATTTGGAAAGCTGTAGAGCTCCTGACCTTGGTGTATGAGTGTGGCCTGGGTGTGCTGGGTTACCTGGAGGCATTTTCTCCAAACTTCCCTTGCTTGGCAGGCAATCTGGATTAGCCAGCACAGGATGCCTTTCAAAGCCTGGCAAGGAGGAGGATGAAAACAAGAGTCTGTTATGAAAGTTAATACAGTTAAATGTTCCTGCTCAGTCTGAAGTGGCTGCTTTGTCCTTCTGCCTTCATTTCCTGAGAGCTTTGATGCTGCAGCTTGTGCTTTATAAAGCTCTACCCTGAACTGGTTACCTCATTCATGTTTATTTAGTGAGTAATTACATACTAAATATATAAATCAAAACAAAAACCTGTACCCAGTCATCCTTTTGTTTCAAAGAATGATTTGAAAAGCATTCAGAGGAGGTGAGAAGTACTTTTGTCATGGCAGGACAGAGGGAATGATAGTCCTAAAAATAAATTCTAGATGAATATTTTATTGCACAGTGTGTCACTCAGTATTTGTAGACAGAAATTGCTAATCCAAAGACATTGTTCCTCAGTTTCTAATATGGTATTTGACAACAGGCTATAAGTAAAAAAAGCATATTAAAAAAAGAAAAAGTGAGTGCTTTTCCTGGTTATGTTGAACCGAAGTTGACTTTCACAGCATTCAGTCCTCCCAAGAGAGAAGGTGACACAATACTGAGCCAGGGATATGCCACAGGACAGAATTCTTTAGGTTTAATACCAGCCATTGCTAATATAATCATGCTGAAGTTCAGGAAAGATTGAGCAAAGCTGTGATCAAAGGCCTGTGAGCTCCTTAGCAGACTCTAGGCTACTTTGGATAATAAATTAATACATGCATCTGTCAAAAGGAGAAGTTGCTATTGTTTTGTAGGATATAATTTTATTGGTGCCACCTAAAAATGAAGTTCTGCTGCTGAAATACCAATTGAGAGTAGTGTTTCCCATGCTCCAATGCATCCACCAGAGATGGGAAGTGCTCAGGGGTTAACCTTGCCCAGTGTGTTTGTCTAAATTCTAATGGCAAGCTCAAGAAAAATGGTCCATAAATTCCAAATGTGATAAAGCCCAGCATGTGCTGATCCCAACTAAAGTGCTTGGTGGCATGGAAATGCTGTTCCAGCCCTGGTTCCTGTGCTGAAGGAGCCCCTGGCTGGGTCCAAGGTCCCGTGTGCCTGATTTCATCTTTTTCAGGGTCATTTGTGGACATTTCAGCATCCCTGTGGCTCGTTTCTGTCACTGTGTTACAGCCAGTGCATGTCCCCAGCTGTCTGTGCATAACCACTGGGTTTTCTGACATCAGGGGCAATGGCAAGAGCAAAGGCTGGATGCCAGTGGGCTGAGCAGTGTGAGCATTAATGAAACATGCCCAGAGTGCCAGCCCGGGTCACAGAAGCCTCTGGCAAGGAAAGCAGAATATTGCCTTGCTGTAGGGGCAGCTGCTGGCTTGGAGAGGAAAATCCAGGCAGGAACCAGTATTCTACACTGGAAAGGTGGTGTTGTGTTACTTGCAGAAAATGAAGCCTCTGAACTAATTTTTTTTCCCCTGTTGTTGTATTATTATTAAAAAAAAAAAAAACCCAACAAAACAAAACAAAAAATTAGAAAAAAAAAAAACCCAGAAAAAAACCCAAAAAACCCCCCAAAAGCCCAAACCCCTTCCCTCAAAAAAAAAACAAAAACAAAACCCAAAAAACAAACCAAAAAAACCAAAAAAACCCAAAAAAACCAAAAAACAACCAAAAAACAAAAACCCAACAAACAGGGGAAAAAAAACCTAAAAAACAAAAACCCCCAAAACAAAAACAAAACAAAAAACCATGACACTTGTTCCTGAGCAAATGACAAAAAACAAAACAAAAACAAACAAACAAAAACAAAACAAAAAAACATGACACTTGTTCCCGAGCAAATGGGAGGCAAACGTGGAGGTGGCAGAACTTCCAGGAGCTTTGGAATTCTGCCTACCAGCTTTTTTCCCTCACCACCCTCTGGAAGCTTGTGTTGATTCTCCAGAAATGTCTTGCTTATAGGATCAGTGCTCTCCAGCATTTAGTACTGAAGTAGAAAACCCCATTTATGTATTTAATGGCATCTGAAAATAAATGTCAAAGTTTCCTGTTCAAGGTTTATTCAATTCTTGCTCAATGGAAAGTTTGGGCTCTGGGGAAAAAAACAACTCAAGGAGATGAGGGAAAATATCTGTTTCAAGGTTTATTCAATTCTTGCTCAATGGAAAGTTTGGGCTCTGGGGAAAAGAAAAAAAATCTCAAGGAGATAAGGGAAAATATCTGAGCAGCACAGAAATCACTGCTGGTGTGAAAAGAGGAGCCATGAGAGCCTTTAGGGAAGAGTTTGTGCTTTGAAAATGTGTAATGGCAGTTGAATAAGCAGTTCTTTCATATCTGCTTTCAGGAGCTGAGTGGTAAAGGGAGACACAGGTGTTTTGTTGAACAGTGAATTAATAGATCATGGTCTCTTAATATGAATGTCCTGAGTTGTTAGTATTGAAATTTGAAACAAGTTATTATTCTACAATTTTTACTTTTGGTTTTGTTTGTTTGAAAAGTTTTGGGTTTTTTTGTGGGTTTTTTTTTTGTGTTTTTGTTTGTTTGTTTGTTTGTTTGTTTTTTGGTGTGCGTGTAATTTCAATCCATCTTCTTTTCCACTTTGGCATTTTGATACATGGGAGGATTAAAAAGGCCAAGGAAAAATAACAAAAGTCTTGAGGAAGAAATGAAACTTCAAAAGCTTTCCATAGAGAAAAAAAAAATTCTTTTTCATCTTACTGTAAGTAAAAGGACTGAGCTGGTATGAAGCTGGCTCATCCTCGCTTTACTGAGAATCCCTGTCATGGTATCAGGAGCTAATGATTCCTCTTTACCTATTGAGATAGTGGTAAATTCTATTTACTGTTGTGCCTGGAACAGCTAGGGCAGGAGGGATGAGAGAGGCCGGGATAATCTCTTGGAGGCAGCGTTTAACACCTGTCTGGGAGGAGATAATTGCTGCATTCCGGGGGGATTAGCACTCGGGAACTTTTTCAGAGTGGAAAGAAGACTTGCTCGGCTATCTCTGCCCAGGTGGATGGCAGGAAACACGGAGCACAGAGAGAATAAAAGGAATAAAGCAGATGAAATGTGCCTTGTGCCTGAAAACTGGAGAGAGGTTTTTCATTCTCAGCGCTCTCCTGGTTCAAAGGGGCTTGGGGAACACTTGGGAATGACTGAAGTGGAGGAGGAAGAATGGTTGTACAAACACTCTGCCACTCACAGGAAACTGCAGAGTTTCACAGCAGTGTGGATTTGGGATGGATTGGCCCCAAAATTCAACCCCAAGAGCAGCAAAAGTTGTGGAGTTTCACAGCAGGCGGGTTTGGGATGGACTGGCCCCATAACCAACCTCAAATGCAGCAAGAGCTGCAGAGTTTCACAGCTTTGGGATGGATTGGCTCCAAACAATAACCTCAATATCAGCAAAAGCTGCAAAATTTCTCAGCAGTATTGCTTTGAGATGGATTGCCCCCAAAAACAGCCTCCAGAGCAGCAAAACCTGCAGAGTTTCACAGGTTTGGGATGGATTGGCCCCAAAGAACAACCTCAAGAGCACCAAAAGTTGCAGAATTTCTCAGCAGTATTGCTTTGAGATGGATTGCCCCCAAAAAACAACCTCAACAGCAGCAAAAGCTGCAGTTTCTCAGCAGTGTGGCTTTGGGATGGATTGCCCCCAAAAACAGCCTCCAGAGCAGCAAAACCTGCAGAGTTTCACAGGTTTGGGATGGATTGGCCCCAAAGAACAACCTCAAGAGCACCAAAAGTTGCAGAATTTCTCAACAGTATTGCTTTGGGATGGATTGGGCCCAAAAACAACCTCAGTCAGAAACCTTGATTTTGTTTTTGACACTTAATTTGCAGTACAGAATTATTTTAACAATAGACTGGATTTTAACTGTTTAATAACCTTCACTCTGTTTAACAGCTGAAAGTCACTGAGAGATTTGTGACAGACACAGAATTTTAGGAGAGAGGGAGGGTGGTTTCATAGTTTTCTGAAGAATAATCCCAGAAAAACACATTGCCAGGCACAACATTTTAATTTAGGAGTGAAATAAAGCCCCAGTGAGACTTGCAATTTCTGCTGCAGCCCTGTGACCACTGCCAGTATTTACAGCACTGTGTGAGCACAGTGTTCCTGGCCTGCTGGAAGGACACAGGAGCTGAATTCTGCATCACTTCACCCTGAGAGGAGCAGGGGCTGCCCCCAGTGATCCTCATGGGTCCCTTCCAAGCTGGGATGTGGCACTCAGTGCCATGCTCTGGCTGCCAGGGTAGCGTTGGGTCATGGGTTGGACTTGATGATCTCAAAGGTCTTTTCTAACCCAGTTAATTCTGTGATAGTCTGTGACTCTGGTGTTTGTCTAATTGGAAGCCAACAGCCCAGTTTGGTGGAATTTATCCTAATCTTCACCCACTCTTTTCTCCCCAATACAATAGATTTTATCACGCTGTAGTGATCCTCCTTGAATGAACACAAATCTCTTGCTGCAACAACATCTCAAGATAAATTACATTGTGTAATACGGATGTATTGTTTCTAAGTGCTGTCTCAGATGAAATTACAAATATGGTTGAAAATGTCTCAGGAATGATAACAATTCTGAGTCCTCCTCGTCCTGGCATCCTTTGGAAACTGTCTCCCACCTTGCTGCTGCGCTGGGAATTACCTCTTGTTTAGCAGGTAAGTCGTGACCCAACAAACCGCTGTGGTCTGATTGCAGAATAAAGATTTAATCAGAGCGTGGAGGCAGAAAATGAACTGTTTATGTTCCAGTTGCTTTCCTGTCACACCGTGTGAGTGGTGTTAATAGAGGGGGGACCAGAGCTACCAAAGGTGTTTGCAGCTAATGTGTCCTGCTTTGCATCTGGAACGGGCAGCAAAAAATGCTGATTGCATTCTGACTAAATACAGTCTGTCTGGGCATCAGCTGAGTTTGTCATTGTCACACGGGCACAGGCAGAGGAAACACCTTTGACTTCACCTGATTTAAATGTTTTGGAGTTTTTTTTTGTTTTTTTTTTTTTTTTTTTAATTTTAAAACCACTCCTTTCACGCTGGAAACATCCTGCACCAGCACTAATTCCCGGTGAAACCAAAGGCTCAGAAAATGGGGAATGACCTGGCAATCAGAAGCAGAAGTGGAGTTTAATTCATTTGCCTGGAGAGCTCTTGCCAACGCTGTCATGGAGAGCTCGCTGCTGCTCCAAAAGTCACTTGTGCTTATAATAATTAGAGTTCCAATGATCTGGAACTGCTTGATTCAGCTAAAGTTTTGGCAGGTGGTTGACACAAAGAAGACTATTAAAACACTGTGCTAGCCTTGAAAAAGTAGTTTCAAATTATTTGTGTGCCTGTAATACTGTTACAGTCATCAAAAAAAAAAAAAAACCCAACCCAAAATGATCAATCTATTAGCTATGGATGTGTGGTTATCGTTTTCTGTCACATAAAACACGTGAATTACGGATTTTGGGGAATAAATGGATCGAGAAAGTTCACTTGGTTAGCTGCATTAAACGTTTTCCTATTATAAATTAAATTGTTCCTCTCTATATTTTGATGTATGATAGCTGAAGCTCACTTGACACTCTTAGTAAGCCTTCCTATCTGGAACTGTGCCTGATGAGCAGGTCTAAATGTGGAATTGCCCAAAAATGCATGAAAAGTGTGTCCTTCCTCTTCCAATTAAAAAAAAAAAAAATCCACCTATGAAAAGCTATAATAAATCCTTGATTTAATTTTTGAACCTGCTCAAATTTGCAAAGACCCATACATCAGAAAATGTCAAATTTGCCACCAGATGTCAGCTAAGACTTAAGGAGCTGCTGCTTTCCTGGACCCAAAGGTGCTTTTGAGATGGTGCAACCCAAATCAGTTCCTAACAACTGCTAATGGACTTCCAGGGTTATTTTTGACTGAGCATTAGCTTATCTTTTAAATGAAATATAAGATAACACATCCTTTATCATCACTGACCATTCAGTTACCTGCTTCTGTCTCTGTGTCTGGGTAAGGTTGTCTCACACAAGCTTTGAGGGTTTGCTTGACCTTTTGAGATTTTTTTTTTTTTGCTAATTTGGTGAAAAGATGAAACAGGACATTGTTCTTAATGGGCATCTCAGAACCTCCCTCAGAAGTTTCATCTGGGAATGTGAAATAGCCTCTGACCAGGATGAATTCCACATCCAAGTGTAGGATTTTTATGGACATTACCTCACTGCTCAGAGGGAGAGAGTCAGATAAACTTTCCCAGACATTGCCCTGGGAAGTTTTGAGAAGCTCAGAGGAAGAATTATGACAATCCTGCAAGTGGTTTTTTGAACTTGTTGTTCAAAAAAGATGTAAGATGTTTACAAGAAGGGCGTTGTTCCTAATTAGCCAAAGGTGTGAGGAGTGTTGATTAAGAACCAAGCAGGTCTGACCTTCTTGGAACTGTCTATAAAAAAATGTGTATGAATACATATATTCATACACATTGAAAAGAATGTATATGAATATAAAATATATATATTCTATAAAAGAATGGGTCAAAAAAACTCAGGTTTTGCCTTCTGAGAACACACAGGAGTCATGTCACTTTAATACAGCAGTGACACACTCGAACTCTCTGAAAGAGAAATCACTTTTTCTCTGCCACTGCCCTACCCCCAGAAGGAAGGAAATGCAAATCAAGTTTCAGTAATAAATAAGGTAGAACTTGGCCCAGGAAGAACCGGCAATGAGGCTTGAAAACGAGGTTGGGAAATCTGCATCTGCACGGATGTGTGTGGTGAGACCCGTGCACATAAAATGTCAGGCTCCACCTTACAGGAGCTCATCTGCAGCTTTTACAAATAAAGCACCAGCAGGCTCTGCAGAGTGAGGAAATGGGGCTGGGATCTTGTCTCCTGCCAGGATTCACCCCAGCCTTAATATTCAGATGTGAGTGCCCCAGAGCCACTCTGTGCACTCAGTGCTACGTGTGCAGGTAGCTGTAGGAGAATCTCTTTGAATATTCAGCCCTTAATGTGTAACATTTAATCATAAAATCCTGAGTTTAACTCAAACTGTTTTGATGATGATGGAATGATTAATAAAGTGATCTGATATGTAGTTCAGAGCTTCTCTCTAGGGAGTCTTCCTTTGCCAATTTTGGCAAGATGGCCTCCTGCAGCAACAGAATCAGAAATGCCAATGGTAATTGAAATTTTTAATTACATTTCCTGCTTTATTTCAAGGTAATAAGCGTCTGGGTCGGTAGTGTTTTTATTTTTCCTTCTCTTTGAGCGTTGATAATGCTGAGTGTGTACAGCTTCCTGTGAGCCCTTGGTTTTCTAAAGATGATAAAGGATGAGTACAAAGGTGAAACGAGTCCCTTCCAGAGATAACCACAGCGTTTTGCAAGCCCTGCCAGGCACGCTGCAAGTTTACTTAAATAAAGTCCTCAAATTTCACGTGGCATTAGAGGGAGATTTCAGAGAGAGCAGCGTGCAGGGGCTCCAGCCCTCGCACGACCCATTCCTCAAATCACAAATCATGACAAAAGGGTAGAAGGAGACAAAACCCAAGCAGGGACTTCTCAGTGAGACAATTTCTTTGCTTCTTGCAGAAGGCAAACGCTGCCATCCTCTTCATCAGCACAAAGGAGAGCAGGAGGGCCCTGGGAGGGCGGGTGGTGTTACCAGGGACAGGCCAGAGAGGAGATAAAATAATTCACCCTGAAGATGAAGAGCTCATGGTCAGCAGGGGCTGCCCTCAGACTGCCCTGGGCTGCTCTGTCACAACGTCCTCTTTATTCCAATTTATTCTGATGAGGTTATTTGGGATTTGTGCAGGCCTGGAATAGAAATAGTGCAGTAAAACCTGGGAGCCATCTCCCCGCGTTGTTCTGCCTCCTGTTGCCTGTTCAGCCCACCTGCAGCTGAACCTCTTTGGTTTCAGGCAGCTGCTTTTGGCCAGCATGGTTTTTTGCATGTCTAACTACTTTTTTAATGTCTTAATGACTTGAAAAGGCCAGCAGGTATCATTGTCACTGCTAGAAATGAAGGGATGGAGCTTATTTCAATCTAAGAATGATTTATTGCTCAGATAAACATCAGTCTCAGAGGCTGTGAGAATTTAGAGGAGCAAGCATTCGGCCATAGCTCAAGAGCAGTCACAAGTTCTTTGTTACAAGGCAGTATAGAACTTTCTAACCCAATAAATAGATGCCACAAGGTTTATTTTGCTTTTCTGACCTATCACATTTACTTAATTTTGCTGCACTGTGGATACTTTTGCCCAATGGGTTTCTAACTCACTTGCACACACATTCTTCTATTGTAGTTTATTTTGCTTTTCTGACCTATCACCTTTACTTAATTTTGCTGCACTTTTGCCCAATGTGCTTCTAACTCACTTGCACACACATGCTTCTATTGTGACTTCTAAACTCTCAGCTCATTCCATGCAACCACACCCTTACACTATAAACCCTTCACCTTCTCATCAATTTTCTATGTTATAAACCCTACACCATCTTATCAATGCAGTTTTCTAATTATAAACCCTTCACCATCTTATCAGTACAGTTTCTCACTTACTTAAGGCATAGCCTCACCTGCAACTATAAAACTATAAGTTCATGATTTTTCTGCTTAATATCTGTGTGTTGTGTTTTTTCATCAGTTCAAGTGTCTTCTAGGGCTGCAGATCAGACTCTTCAGTGTCTGTGGAAGTTTCTGTTTTTCTGATCCCCACAGGATCAGAAAACAAAGCAAGTTGGAGTTTTGCCATAATGGGCACTCAGTGTTGACTGTGCTGCTCAGCAGAGCCCCAGCTCTTGGTGGATGCCATGGCATTACCCCAGAGACTCCATCACACAGAGACCCCAGTGTCTGTGTTTGCTGCTGGGATGTTTTGTCTTTGAGATGGGTTTAGCTCTAATTTTCCTGCTGAAATAGAGTGAGCTACACTGAGGCTCTGGCCTCAAGACCTATTGTTTGACACTATTTACATTTTATTTTAAACAAAAATTATTATTATTATTAGTAATCTGGATGTCCTTCTGACAGAACTTCTGGTGCATAAAGTTACTGCATGTCCTCCTGAAGAACTCCTGTTTGGTATTTCTATTGGCCATGGCTTTCAAACTCGAATACCTGAATTTTTTCCTTCTGGAAAGGCACTGAGAAGCCACACTTCTGTGCTGTTTTTGTCTGTTTGTGATAAAGCTGATGGCAATATTTCTTAGACACAGCAGGGTCAAATTCCTCCTTCATGTGCCTTTTTACCTCAGAGATGTTACAGCAGAAATCTCCTTCAGGCTGTGTTGTCAAAAGATCTCATCTCCTGCTTGAGAACCAAAGTTGCCCAGTTTTCAGAATATATCAACACATCAAGGATGTTTTTGACACTGAGTTTCAGTGAAATCACCCTTAGTTTATTAAATGTTGTTTATTTTTTTTTCTTTTTCTTAGATAGATAAATTGTAGCTGAGCTTTTTAGAAAATCTCATCCTGGCAACAGAGCTGACAATGTTAAAGTCCTGGTTTGAGCATCCTATAAATTAAGCTCTGTTAATGTTAATCTAACAAAGAAAATAGCTGGTTATTACATTAGAGGTTCCTGTATATATATGCCAATTTAAACATCTAATTTAGAATTAGAAATCAGGAATTTCAATAAACTGTTAGTATTCTTTTCCATTTAGAGGTTCCTGTATATATATATGCCAATTTAAACATCTAATTTAGAACTAGAAATCAGGAATTTCAATAAACTGATAGTGTTCTTTTGCGGGATTTCCATAATACTGTAATTTTGCATTTTTTCATTTCAAATTTAGTGTTCCTATTTAATTTTTACATTTCAAGAAGCGATCTAAAAATTGTTTAAGATTCAGAGAGAGAACTTCAAATTCTTAATTTTCAGAACATTGGGAGAGAAAGCACAAATCCATTTTCAAATGGAAATTCTAATATAGAAGTAAAATTGACTTTTGAGCCATTAACTTGCTTTTAACTCTGCAATGTCTGAAAATAACTGTCCAAACTTAGTGCTCATTTATGAGTGGATTTGTATAACCAGCATTTTAGCAGGTTATATGGCAAATATGTTGATTTTTTATTTTTCTGGGGACTTGAATTATAAGATTGTTTTGTTGTGGGTTTTTTTATTTTTTTTTTTTTAGTAGAACTACAGTTTTTAATTAATTAATTAATTTATTCTGCATTGGTTTTGCTGTGGTTTTGGCTTCACTGAGATGCCAGCTGCAGCTGAAGCCCCGGGGTCCTCTCTCTGTGTTTTGCTGGTGGTTGTTTTACAAAAACTGCCTCGTGCACAAGGATGGTTTGGGTTGAGGTGATGGAAATTCTGTCCCTGGAGAGGTGGGCACTGTGTCACCAAAAACCAAAAGCCCTCCAACAACATTTCTAGTGCTAGAGAATTAAAGTGTTGCTGCCTTGAGGTTGTTCTGGCCAGGATGTGCCATGGAAATAATTTCATCCACACACTACCCGGGTTGTGCAGAGAGAATGATCCCATCTCACGTGATTTTTATTTGATTTTCCCCATATTTCTAGAGTCAAAACCACAGGAATTCACTGGTTCCATGTTCAGTGGTTCCAAGTTATGCAGTCCTTTGGTTTCCTATTGGTTATTGATCCCTTCACCTTGGATATTATTTAGATTCTCATTTTGGTTTTTTATGGATGCTTTCCCAGAGCAGTGTCTCTGACCATGCGTGATTTTTATTTGATTTTCCCCATAATTCTAGAGTCAAAACCACAGGAATTCACTGGTTCCATGTTCAGTGGTCCCAAGTTATGCAGTCCTTTAGTTTCCTATTGGTTATTGATCCCTTCACCTTGGATATTATTTAGATTCTCATTTTGGTTTTTTATGGATGCTTTCCCAGAGCAGTGTCTCTGACCATGCCAGGGGTGATGTTTGGAGATGATGCTCATTAATTATTATATTAATAATATAATATTATCTAACAATTCACATATAATAATAATTATATAATCATTATAATGGCCACTAATTAATGGTCATTATCTTTTGTGTATCTTCTGTGCTAGTCCCAGTTTGCTGAAATGTTAAACTCCTCACACCCCCAGTGCTGAAACAATCCTGTGAGCAGGAACTTCACTTCCTTTCCACCTGGGCAAAGGAGAGCAAACCCCCTGACCAAAGTTATACCAAAAAAATGTCAAACTTGGTGTTGTTTCCAACATTGCTGCTGCTCCTGCAACTGGGGTGTGACATCCCAGGGACACTCAGGGATGTCACACCCTGGCCTGGCACAACTGTCAATAATTTCCCCTCCTTTTCTCTATTTTATGTCTGGGAACATTGCTTTCTGCCTCTTTAGTGTCTAATGAGGAATTTCCTATTTTCCAGTACCAATTTCCTTTGGAGATGAATGAGAACTCAGCTACCAGCTTCTTCCCTCCTTGATGAAGCAGTAAAGGAATATTCATCAGGCAGCCAGAATTGTCTTTATTTACTCCTGTTCTCCTTCCCCCAGAGCTTCTCGTGCCTCACTTGTGCTGGCTGCATAATTATTCTTCATATTGAAATGAAAAACTGACTTTAAGATGCTTTCTTCATGTGAACACAACCCTCCATCCCAAGGCAACACTTGCAGATTCAAATTTAATTGTGAATTAATGGAAAAGGGAGAGAAAGAGGCTGTACATTGTAAGGGAAACGTAATGCTTGTTGCAATAATGAATGTTTTAGAGACTTTTTTCATATTTTTCCTTAATTCTTGTAGTCATGCTCAGCTTGAATGCTTAGATTCTTTCTCTGGAATAGACAGCTGTTCCTAAACATCCTTTCAGCCAACATTCACCAGGAGATTTCTACAGAATCTCTAGCAACATCCTTTTATTTTCACCTGGCACTCACGCTTGAATCCATCCTTTCCCAAAGATTCCTTTCTTTTATCTGCTCCTTGGGCCTTGTCTCTCTTCTCTCTTCACAGAAGGGCTGCCCTGGGATGTGGGGTTGGCACAGCCCTGCTCTTATTTCTGCTCCTTTTTACCCAGGAGTGTATCCTTTTTATCACAGAAATCGTGCTGTGGAGGGTTAATTTATTTTTTTTATTTTGGTTGCATATGTAGGTCATCCAAAACAAGTCATAAATTAATACTGGATCTGTAAAAGTGTCTCTTGTCTTGACAGGGAAAAGGTTGAGATCAATTCTGAAAAATTGAGAGAAGATATATTTTGACAGTTTTTAAATTTATATTTTTAAGTGACAGCTCTTGCAATAGATTTTCTTTTTTAAATGCAAGTGTAGCAACTGGGAAACAAAACCAAATCATATTTCAAACTGAATGATGTGTGCTAGGAACTAAGTGATCTGAGTTTGGGGCTCATTTAATGGTAAGAGAAGTTCTTTGGCCTTTAGGAGATGTAAGGAGAACCTTCCCCTGATTAGAGTGGAAAACTTGTGGGAATTGTAAAAATTTGGTACAAAATCTTGGTCTGCCAGTCCTCAAGCTCCTGGAAAGGGAAAATAGAATGTGTCTATGTAACTGTAGACCTTGAAGAGTTTTTAAAATATCCTGCTCTTCTATATTCTAGTACTTTCCTTAGTCTGGGAAGGCTATGTAATTGTAGACCTTGAAGAGTTTTTAAAATATCCTGCTTTTCTATATTTTTTCTCCATTAGGGTCAATGGATTTTATTTTATTATATTATATTAGTATATTATATTTTCTAGTATATTATATTTTCAAGTATATTATATTTCCAGGATCTGTCAGACTCTGCATCTTCCCAAGTCACTTTTCTAGTACTTTGCTTAGTCTGGGAAGGTATTTCTTGGTGCCTAATGTGATTTTTCTTGCCTCAGTTTAAATGCCTTTGTTTGTCACAGACAAACCCTTTCCTCCTCGATCAGTTTCTGATTTTGTCCTCAAGCTTCACAGCCACATTTGTCCTCTAAGGAAAGTTGGGATGTATTCTTGAGACCTCTGAGCCTCATCAGAAGCTCCTGTAGATGTTTTTTCCTGGTTTTCCTTCATCTCCTGAGCTTGTATGAGACTTCACTCTCTCTCTTTTGCTTTGAAGACATAAACACAGTTGAATAATGCGCAGCTTACAGAAATTTCCACGTCTTCACTGAAGTCTAAAGCTTTCACGAGAAGAACAAAATAAAATTTAAAAAAAGATAAAAATTTTATTTAAATATGCAAACCCAAGGACTTTTCCAAGCCCTGCACTCCTGCATGGGGAGGATTTCACAGAGGAGAAGAGTTTCTGCAGCAGGGCCAGTGGGTGATTGAATAATTAGCGAGGAATTCAATCACTGCATAGATTCTCAGTGGGCCTTAATTACACTCTTCCATGCATGATCCCTCAAGCCTTATGCAAGTGAATTTTCATTAAAGCTGAAGAGAGATTTTCATTGCCTGAGAATTAGAAATGTAGGCTGTTGGCATGTTTGGATTTGCCTGTTTATTTTGTGTGCTTTGGATGGATACCCAATACTGGACTTTTTTAAGCTCTGTATTTCAAACATCTAGATCTCTGTGATGAGGAAGGACAAAGCTGTGCTTTGCAGAGCACTGAGGTGGAAAGAAAGAAATAAAATCTGCTGAGCATCTTTTTGTCTGCAGAAAAAAATAATTTGTGTCTGCAGAAAAGAAAAAATCTGCTTGGAAAAATATGGTTTCCTATTTTTCCAGAAAATTCCTCTGATGGACAGAGGCAGTAAAGCAGCTGCAGGAAAATAACGGGCAAGATTCTGCATGGGTATAAAGGCAATAAAATCCTAACAAAATCAGGTTGCAGGGCTGGAGCAGAATGTGTATATTGTTGGAAAGTCTTGCTGGTCTTTATCCAGGAGCCCTGGAGTAGTGGAAAACCTTGGTAAATGTTCATCCTCAAAGGGATTCCCTGCCATGAATATCTGCTTGGAACCAGCTGACAAGATTCCTTTGCAACCTTATATAGAGCTGGGGAAAAGCATTTGGAAAATATATTTTCCAAGGTACTATGCTAAAAATCTTGAGTTTTGTGTGTTGTAGCACAACTTCTTTTTTTTTTTTCTGTCACAATGTAAAGGTGACTTTATTTTCTTAAAATGCTGAGGAAAAAAATACCAAAATTTCATTGTGTTCACTCTCCCTAGTGACAAAGGGGAATATTCTGAATAATCCATATACAAGTAGGAGAGCTTGTGTGAGGGAGGTGACATTTTTAAACTGAATTTCCAAATCTTCAGACTCATGACTTGGCTCTGGGATTATTGCAGGGTGTGCAGTCAGGACTGGAGAGGAAGGGTTAGGTCTGAATGAGATGTTTCTGTTTCAGACTTCCAATGCAGATATTCCACTTTTCAGCAGTCACAAATGACATTCAAGTTTGTGGTGGTGTGGTTAGAGTTCACTGCCTGTTCTGGGGATGGATTGCACATCCTGCAGCACGTGCAATGGAAATACTTTGGAAATTATTCACATAAATAATATTTGAATAATTGTGTATAACGGAATGGGTTCAGCATGGTTAGAATTGGATGATTTGGGAAGGAGGAAGTAGAGGAAGAGGGATGAAGGTTTTTCTGTGAGATGTGTGATCCTCACACAGCTTTTGCTTCGTGGGAAGGAACCCAAGCAGAAAGGTGCAGGCACTGACCACACAAATCTGTGGTTCTGGATTCTGCACTGCTGGAAGAACATGGTTCTGCTTTGGGGCTTGGGAGAACACTTCTGTTCCCCCACGTTGTGAGATTCCCCCTCACTTTCTGAGCACAAAGTCTTCATGTGAGGAGGGGGAAAAATTCCTGTGTTCATTTTTAATTGATTTTCAAGGTAGATCTTTGGGGACAACAGAACAATGTTTCTTATATGCCAAGAAGAAAATGCTTTTTTATTTTTTATCCATTAGGTCAAACATCAAAGGGGAGGATAAAACCTTTATGTTTCTTTTCTCATTAGTCTTTAAGTTACTTTTCTGATCTTTGTGGGGACACAGCTGCCTCTGTCCCAGAACTCTGACATTTCCTGGGCTGTCACTGGTGCTTGTGCAGTGAGATTTAAACCACAGAGATTTAAACCACAGAGCTCCGGGCACAAAGGGACATTCCAAAGGGTGCATGGCAAAACCTGACTTCTTTTTTATTCTAACTACTCCTCGAAAAGACTGAAAGTAGGTGTAAAGTAGGTCACTGGACTCTCTTGAGGGTTGTTCATTAATCCAACTCCTCTAAAATCTCAGGAGACGTTTGGCTCTGGGTGAAACCTTGTAGAGTATTTGCTGATTCCTGGAAAAGGTCCTGATCCAGTGTTGGATCAGGCTGGCTCTGACAGATCTGCTTTATTTGTGGTTACAGCCATTGACAATTACTTTGGTAACTATAACTACAGACTAATTAGGAAAAAGCACTATTTAAATGCTAAATAGATAAGGGAACTAGAATTCTTTTAGCTTGTCAAATTGATCCATTAAATCTCTGTGTGTTGTACCTGTAATTTCAAAGCTCCAATTATCATACACTTAGCGAAAGGAGTGATAACGTTTTCTGGAGCAGAAAGTGATAAGAGATAAAAGTGAAAAGTTGCCTAATAATAACTTTCACTAAAAGCTATCAACAGCAAATGTGTACCTCTGATAAGAAGCAGAAGGCAAGAACTTTAAATCCCGATAGCTGCAAGCAAACAAAGTGAGGGAGAGCAGAAGCAGGAGGGAAATGGCTCAGTCAGGATTTCAAACAATCCTCTCCTGGCGGGAGAAGTTCGGTGTTCCATGTTACCCAGGAGAGTCATCTGCCAAAAAGCCACCAGAGGATGGAGGATCTGAGCCCTGGTGGCTTTCCTGGTCCTCTGTCATTGTTTTATGGCTGTAAGCATCCCTGGAGACAGGCAGCAGCTCCTAGGGGTGCTCAGAGGTTGTTTGGTCTCGGGATTTTTGTTCGGTTTGGTTTGGTTGGGAAGATCTCGAGGTATATCTCTGTTAAAAGTCTCTTTTCTCTAACTCAGCAGCCAGAGAAGGAGTTGAGAAGTCTTCGGTTTACGTTCTCAAGGTTATTTATTATTTCTTTATTTCAAACATTTTCTGTTTGGTTTGCTAAGGTCTGTTTTGTAGGTCGGTTTGAGGCACACTCTCCGCCTCTCGGGTTGGTGCTATTTTTTATACTAAAAACTATGTATATTATGTTTATAATTATGTTTTAATATCTATCACTTATGTTAGACAGTGACTTTTTACTCTAAACTAATTTGTGAATGATAACATCATCCTGAACATGGATGCTAGGGAGAAGAAAGAAGAAGGACAGGGCACACTCAAATCTCTCCATCTTGGAACTTTTGACTTCTATGTATAGAGTTCCAAACTCTTTTGTACAAGGTTTAAAACCTTTCTGTATAGTGTTTTAATTTTTTCTCTTCACTTTGTGATTGTTATTACTATGCTATTTAAATTTTTGTGACTGTAATTCTTCATATAAGGTTGGCAATTTGCTCCATGGGTTGAGATCGAATTTCCAGGTGTTTTTGGATTCCTGTTAGGGTCTTTGAGCCCCTGCCAGGGTTTTGAGCCATCCAGGGCATCCAGAGAGATGTCTTGGGTTCTGACAGTTTGGGAAATTATGTTGCTTCACATCTTCTCTTGAAAATCTTGGAGGCTGAGGTGAAGAGGAATGACCTAAATGCAGATGAGAATTCTGGTGAAGGTTGGAGTTTATGTAGAGGAGAGGAGAATTGGAGGTGCTTCTTTCTAATCCACAGTGGGGGGAGGCTGAATGAAGTCTGTCCTGTCTCTGTGCTTTTCTGTTGGTCTGAATCCTTGAAGTGGCAGCTGGAGAGGTTTTTAGAAAGCCTGAAATCAATTTTTGAAAGGGTTTAAAGGTGAGAGATTGTGTGAGGGACAAATAATTTTGAGAAAAATATAAAAAGGAGGAGAAAGGTGGCCTTAAGAAATGGTGAGGTAGAAAGGATTGTTCTTGTTAAACAGAAGTTACCTCACAGAAAACAATGCAGAACTGGCTGCTGTTTGTGAGAAAGGGGAAAGAAAAAAAAGAATCATTCTTTTTTGAGAACCCAAGAGGCTTTATTTCATTTTGAAACCAATTCTTTGTAACATAATGGCAAGAGAGCATATGTATTCTAAATGGCACTTCAACCCCTCTTCAAAAACAGCCATCAGTGTTAAAACACTCATCCTTACTCTGTGGTGTTGCTTCCTTGCTTTCTTTTTCTGTTGGTGGATTGGAAATGCTAAGCTTAGCTTCTAATTGGTTTTAGAGACACTGCTGGTGAAGTTTTGCATAGAAAGCTGATTTTTTTTTCAGCTCCTGACTATAGAGAAAAAAAATGAGAAACATGCAGGCGAAAGACAAGAAAAGAGTGATGTTTTTGCTTTTAGAGTCTCTTTGGAAGTTTGACTTTACTTGAAGGAATGTTGTCATTTGAATGGCTGAGATAAAACAATTAAACGGCTTTGCCTCTGAGAAATAAAAATGTTTGTTTCAGGAGGGGGAATGCTGATGTTCAGGTGGTTGAAATGCACTTTTAAAGCCTCCTTGAGCTGAAGTGCGTCCCCTGAACCAGTGGCAGCCACACACGACATGGGTTTGCAGGTGGCAGGAGAAAGGGAACACTGGGGAAGAAGGAAGGAAGAACACGTGGTGAGATTCTTGAATTTTCCAGCTGTATAAAGGAATCAGCACAAGATTTCTTCAGGTTTGGTTTTGCAGAACCTTATTCTGAAAGGGATTTATTTTCTGAACACTTTTATATTTTGTGACAAGGGTTAGGAAGGAGGCAGGAAGCAGCATTGACCTCCAGTCAATTAGAAATTTACCTGCCTTCAGAACAGGACCACTTCAATAGCAGCAGCCCTAAAATTGTGCTTCAGTTGTCACAATATTTGCCTTTCTTATGAATATACTAATTTTTTTCAAAGGCTATTAGTAACAGAATAGGTTAAGAATTATTATTGATGGTGAGAACTGTGAAACCTCTAAATTTAGTTGTGTTTCCTTAAGTGGTGGGAAAATGTGGTTGTGTTTGACAGACTGCTGATGTCCAATGTGTCAGAACAAAGAGGAATGACCCAGATTTAAACATTTCATTAGACTGTTTCTATGTCTTGGGACAATTTAGCATCAATTTAATAAATAAGGAATTGAAATGCTGATAGAAGGGGTGGGTGGTGAGAACTGGCTGAGACTTTTTGGCTGTGTGAAAATCACCTCAATAGTGAAAATAGTCCAAATCCACTCTCCCCAAAAAAACATTTTGGCACTGGGGAAAGGTGCAAGGTGGAACTGTTCCACTATTGGCCTGACAGGGAGCTTTTCACATGGAATAACCTCTGAACTTCAATGTGAACAGAAATAACCAAGCAGTATCTCTATGCCTGCTGAAAGAAAACAAGTAATTTATTTTAGTAATTGTAAAATAAGGATTTTTGGTGCTTCCTTCCTCACTGTGGGCCTCAACACCTCAAACTTCTGAGCAATTTATCTGCACCAGGGACTCTGCTGCTGGTTCGTGGGATCTGTGAGGGCTGACTGCTCTTCCATCTGCAGAAAATAATTTATTTCTTTATATGTTTAGAGATTCTGTGGGATAAAATGCAAGAACTTCATAATAACAATATTAATAACACCTGAAAGGCCACAAGAGTCACTGGAGACTTAGATTTTTATTAGTTAACACGTATTAAGTGTGAATTAAAAATTAAATGTTGCATCAAAGGTCTGCAGTGACACCTGCAACAAACACTGGCAGGATAAAATAATCCATCTTGACCAATTTTAAAATTAAAGCAGCTTAGATTTAAACCCTTTGCACTTTTTTGAGCATCACTTTTATTTTTTTTTTTTCTTTGGGATTACGGATAACTATCTACCACATAAAGGGGTCTCTTGAGGGAAATCAGAGATGCTTGGAAAGAGAAATCAGAGATTGTACAAAATCCCTCCTCGGAGCTGCAGGAGGAGAGCCCCAGCCCATTGTGTCACAAATGTTCCCAGCAGGAAGAGAGCCAGGAACCTGAGCTGACATGATGGATTCCCCTTCACCTGCTGCCTCCATCTCATTAGACCACAGTGATTAAAGAGTTATCAAAATTTCATACTTCAAAATGACTGCACAAAAGCAACTTCTCCCCACGAGAAGGCATCATTAGAGGCTGTCACTCACCTACACAGAATTCTTCCCACAAATCTCTTCCTCTGGGCACTCCCTCCCCCACCTGAGCACTCAGCCCTCAAATTTATGAGGAAGTGGTGAAACCTTTAGCCAGCAAGAGCCACTCCTGAGGATAAATATGGGCTCTAAATTATTTCAGCCCATCGGGCACATTGGTTATTAAACTTTGCCTGGTGCAAGGGGGCAGATGGATGTGCTGTGTCACTGCCAGCTGTATTCATTGCATGCTAAAGATTTTCAATTATTTAGGTAGAAATATGGATTGGAATTATACCAGGATTATTCAGGTGACTCAGACAAGCTGCAGCTTGGGAGATGAATGGGAACAAATTAGGTGCAGCTCGGTTTGATCAGGCATTGACTGTTGTCCCCTTGCTGCTGTTTTCTTTCCTTCAACTTTTCCTTCATCTTTTCCTTCATCATCTTTTCTTTCATCATCTTTTCTTTCATCATCACCTTTTCCTTCATCATCTTTTCCTTCATCATCTTTTCCTTCATCTTTTCCTTCATCTTTTCCTTCATCTTTTCCTTCATCTTTTCTTCTCCTCCTTCTCTTCCTCCTTTTCTTCCTCCTTCTTTCCTCCTTCTCTTCTTCCTTCTCTTCCTCCTTTCCTCCTTCTTTTCCTCCTTCTCTTCCTCCTTCTCTTCCTCCTTCTTTCCTTCTTCTTTCCTCCTTCTCCTTCTTCTCCTCCTTTCCTCCTTATTTTTCTTCTTTTCCTCCTTTCTTTTCCTCCTTTCTTTCCCTTCTTTCCCGTGCACTCCATGCACAGATGAGATTAGTCCAGAAGAACACGAGCTGGTGCTAGCCCAGTTCACTCCTGGCATTTTCCCATCAGTGTACCCGTGCAATAATCCTGTTCCCACCCTCTTTACTCAAGAGGAGATGCTAAGGAGCTGAGTGACTTGCCCAAAGCCGCTTGGAGAAAGGTGACAGCTTTACTCTGAGTCTGTTTGTCTTGGATCCAACCCATGGCAGTGTTCCCTAAGCTGCTTCCCTGGATGAAACCCCCTGACAGGACCAAGCACCTTTAGAGGGTGGTGCCTGGGCTGGGGATCTGCACAGACCAAGCCCAAGGCTCTGTGGACCCTGGACAGGGTTCTTTGCTCATGCCAGCTTGGAGCTCTCTGCATGAAGCTGCAAAATGGGATGAAAAAGTGGAGCAAAAAAAAAATCTTTGGAGCCTCTAATTAATCAAGTTTGGCTGCAGTTGACATGAAATGAATTTTCTTTTCTGGATAGCGATGGATTCTGTGAATTGTGATAGATTCTGTGAATTGTGATAGAGTGCCTGGCAAAATTCAGCTGTGCCAGGTGGGTGCTGATAAGGCTGGCAGCCTGTGTGGAATGGGATCCCTCAGTAGCTGTGTTTGGATATATAACATTTTTATGAAGTTCCTTCATGTAAGAAGTTAAAAACTTCATGCAGAAATCCAGAAGTAAACAAAAATCACAGCACAGGAAAGTCTTGAACTGCTGAAATCAGTTTAAAGTTCCACAAATTAATTACCTGATATGCTGTTTCTTTTGCTTCAGTTTATACCCTGGTATAAAAAAAAAAATCCAAATTTTTGTGGTCATTTTTCTATATGCACTGGCTCTGTGTTCTCACAGATTAGTTTTAAGGAAAAAGAAGAAATTGCATAACACATATCATTTGAGTTTGGAGGAAAAGGAGTTATTTAACAAAAAATAATCCATCTGCAATCTGCCTCCCATCAGAGACTTGGTATAGCAGCTCATTCTTCTGCATCAGGCAGGAAGGGTCATACCTCTGCTTTTATATAGATTATTTACTCCCTAAATGTTATATTTAGCTCTTAATTTTCAGTATATTAGCATGTCCCCTTGGCTGCCTCTGTGAGTTACCTATGACAGAAGGTTAGGGCTAGAGCACATAAATGTTAATTTAGGAGGTGCAGTAGCTTTTGCAGCACTGAACTCACACGTCAAAAATTTCAAATATAATTTTCAGAGTGTGGAAGAGTGTGAAAGATGCAGGAGTTCAGGGGTCAGAGACAGCACAGGGTAGAAGTGGCTGGGGGATAACTGAAGGATACAAAACTGGTGATGTGGTGTGGTTTTGACCAGGCGGGGATGGAAAAAACCCTCCCCACCTTCAATACCTTATGTCAGCTTACACTGGAAATGCAAATGATAGCAGAGATGCAAACAGGGGAATGGAGCTCGTTCTGTTCTTCATCTCTCACCAAAACCACAGCTCTGAGCAGCCTGCACAGGTATTCGTGAGCAGTGGGAGGTGAAAAACACTGGGGAAGCAATAGTAACATCTGAAATAGGACATGAGAAATGTTGAGTTTATTTCCAGGCAAGCCCTTCAATGGTTTTCATGATCTCTCCATATCCACAGTGTTTATTATTATTTTTCTAATTGATTGCACTTATTGGTGGTGCAGGTTAAGTGGCCATCAGGACAAGATGACCTAGCACTGACCACATTCAGTTTCACAGAGACTCAAACCAGTGCAGCTCACTTCTGCAGCTGCAAAGAGGAGGAGTTTTAGTGGTTTATACATAAATCCCTTTAATGCTGCTCTGGAAGCAGAGGGGATCTTGGCCATGAGCATAAACAACATTGCACAGCATGCTGCACCAACGTGCAAACTCACCCTTAGAGAAGCTCCTTGAGGAGCTCCCAAAGGTTGACATTTTCTAAAGACAATTACAAGAGGTGTCCAAGCTGGCCACCAAGAGGTTTGTGCAGTTGCAATGCAGGAATTCCCAGGTTGCCTACCTGTAACTTGTTTTTCTCTGGCCAAACCTGAGGATGTTGCTGCAAGCTCTGGGTGTCCTGGTGGAGCTGTTGGCTGCAGAAATGAGAATTGCAGCAATAAGGAGCTGCACAGAAGCAGGAGGGGTAACGAGAGCATGAATATGCAAGCAGTGCTCACTGCCAGCATCATCAGCACAGATGTTCTCCTGCATCTGGGGTCCACACACGATTCATCCATTCTGCACATGTTCACCCAGCTACTCCGAATATTCCCACCCAACGGGGGAGGGCTGACTGCTCAGCCTTTGTCATATTCTCCTCAAGTTTACCCTGGTAACATCTGTGTGCAGCCATTACAGAGCTGGCACTTGCTCCGTGTTGGGGCTAATTTCCTCTTCTGGTGAGAGCAACGCTCTCATTTTCCATCCCATTGAACAGGGGAAATAAAGGAACTGGTGCTGTCAGACACTGTCAGGCTGCACTTACCCCACCCAGCCCTGGGAGTGCTGAGCCCTCCTCTCACTTCTGGCATAAGTGTGGAGCTGATGGATGCACCTCTTCCACCAGGACACCTGGGCTGGGCATCACCTGCAGCCAGAACATTCTCGTAGCTCTGAGAGTGTGACACACTCCACCATCCACCCATCAGACTTTGCGCCTTCCCTTCATTTTTGTCACGTTAAAAACCAAAAGAGTAACCAGCACATTTATCAAATGGTTACAGAGCCCTTCTGGGCTGTGGGTTTGGTGAAGTCAATCCCATTTTCACTAAGGAAGGCCTAGAATCCTGTTGCCCTGTTTTGAACATTGATTAGTGATTTATCTGTAAGGTAACTGTCCAAAAATTACCTGTTGGTTTTTCCACATCAAAGAGAGAGGGGAGTGTAATAACTGTCAGCTCAGCATGACTTTATTCTCCCCACATTTGACTTTTCACCTGCCCATATCTGAGTTTTCGTCACCTCCAGTCATGTTACAGAAGTCAGCCTTTTTCCTGATAACAAAATCCACCACAAAAACAGGGCTTTCAAGACTTATTCTAAGCACAGAAATGTTGAGCACTCAGATAAAGATCCCACTTTATTATTTTTTCCCTTGCAGCCACCTCAAAAGAATAGTTTGGATGGGAAAGGATCTCTCAGATCATCTCATTCCATCCCCTTGCCATTGACAGGGAACTTTCTCCCAGACCAAGCTGCTCCAAGCCTTGTCCAACCTGACCTTGAATGTTTCCACTGGAGTTAGTAAGTCATGTGCAAGTTCAGAAAATGACCATAAACACAGGATTTGCAGCATTCCCTCAGGTCTTCACCGTGGTTCTTCCTCTGGGGAAACACAGAAATTGTTGCAACGAGGGAGCAAAGAGCTTTGTGAGTTCCCAGTTCCTAGGAGCAGGGTTGGGGTGAGGTTATTAAGAACATATTGTAGTTTAGTTATCAAATGTGCTTGCAGGAGTTGGGTTGTTCTTGGCTTGCTCGTTAGCCGTGTGTGCTTTCCGTGAGCAATAATTGAGATTAAACATCCTCTGGGGAAGGAAGTAATTTATTTTGTAGTAAACTGATATCTGTTGATATTTTAACGTTTCCTTACATTATTTATCAGTAGATTTGCATCCATGAACTGGAAAATATAATCTTTTATTGGGTAAGAAAAGTAATTTAATGTTAAAATTAAATAAAATATTAATTACATATGAAAAGGCTTATGTAGCACAGGCCACGTACTACATATTATTACAAATTGTTCATGCTGAATAAATTGCTTTGCAGAGGAAATGGGAATACATTAGCAGAAAATAGAAGCACTGGAAGGTGTCTGCTCACTTTCCTAGATTGGTTGGTATGGTTGAGCAGGTTGCACATGTGGATTCATCTCCTGAAGACAGGAAAGCAGGAGAGAAATTGGGGGATGGCAGCTGTCTATCCTTGGGTCTGGAAAGGCACTATAATTCTGCAGTGTGTCACTGGTTTATGTCTCCTTTTCCTCTCCTGTTTGAGAACCTGCAGCTGGGAAATTTGGGGCTCCCACACCGCAGTTTTCCAGTTCGTCAGAGCCCTAATGATTCAAGGAGCTATGTAATTGGGCAAAGAGCTGGATTAATGTTGTGACAATTAATTTAGGGCTTTAATTCATGTCAGGCAGAGGGCAAGCTTGAGGAGAATGGTTAAATGGTGGTGGGGAAAGCATTTAATTTCACCCACAACATCAATATTCTCTATTAACACCAGATCTCAGTGCAGACCTGCAGCGCACAATTATCCCTGGATTGTACATTAATTTCTGTGTTGAGTCTTGGCCTCATTTAGTGTTTTATGTGCTGAACCAACTGATATCTGAAGAAGGGAGCTGCTTGCTTAGATGGATAATGTCCTGGCAGGGAGAGCAGCACCTCTGAAAGTTGTTGGAACAATGTGCTTGGTCTCAGGCTGGAAAACCTTCCTGAGTTTCGCATGGTTGAGAAAAGTCCTGGCTTTGAGCTCAGCGTTGCTTTGGGTCAAGATGATTTATTCTGAGGGAGCAGCCTCTCCTGCTGCACTCTGACCTGGCAGAGCTGCTTCCACTGCACCTGCACAGCCTCTCCTGCAGCAGAGCTGCAAGGTCACCTCTTTGTAGGATTTGTGACAAAGATGAAAGTTCTCTCCAAGCCTTTTTCCTGAGAGCTAAATCCACCACAAAACCAGGGCTTCCGAGACCTTTTCTAAGTACAGAAATGTTGAGCACTAAGACAAAGATCCCACTTTATTATTTTTTTTCTCTTGCAGCCACCTTAAAAGGCATCTGTGTTAAATTCACAGACACTCTGCACCCCTTTGGGAGTATCCTGCAACTCCCATCCCTTTTCTACAACCTCTGTAATACTCAGCTAATTTGAGTCGGTTTTGTTCCTATATAAGCTGTGTGTTTCTGTGGGCTTGCTGTTGAGTGATTATTAATTAACACTTGTGTAATTTCATCTGAATATCTCAAAGCTCACAAATTTTTTTTCCTTCAGAGTGCTGGGTTTTCAAATGCCAGTAAAACTTTTTGTGTGCAAATTAATTGCCCAGAATGAGGCCTGAATATTTGGGTTACAGTTATCTCTATTTTAACAATATAGCTATTATATGTAGTTATAATAACTCCACCAAGTGATACAATAATCTAAATATTCAGTGTGTGTAGCAGTCAGTGCATGTCCATCCTTCATGTTTTCCTTATCTAAAGGTTTTTACATCAAAGGCCCTCTTTGGTGCATGCAGTCATGCATACATTTAAAATCACCACAGTGAGATGATTTTCGTGGCATTCCTTTGCATGTTTGATGATAAAATTCTAATGCACTGCTCAGTTGTGATGCAGGATGATTCCTGCTCTGTTGTCTCTCAAAGCTATCAATGCATTTCATCTGTATTTCCACCTTGTGTCTCCGAGCACACAAGAGCAGTGATGAATTCCACTCTTTGAAATGTGCAACACAGACACAAAAAGCAGCATTAAGCATCCAGAACATCCAGAGTTTGAGGAGAGTGCTCAGGGCAGCTGTGCTGCAAACAGCATTTGCTCTTCTAGAGCTGCTGGATGGATCCTGAGCTGGAAACAGGAATCCCTCCACTCTAACAGGTGCTCTCATGAACATATTAAATTAATATACAGCCCTGAATCAGGGTGTGTGGATGTTTCCTCACAGGAATGCTGTTGGGAGTCTATTGCTTGTCATAACATTGATGCAGGCAGTCAGCTCCAATGGATTTGTTAAACGGGTTTTTACATCAGCACATAAAGCCAGGAATTGATGGCTTGCCATAAGGCACACAAAGTGAGATTTCAGCTCCCTGTGGTGCACAGAGCATCACACATCAGGAATGTCACTGTTCCTTTAGCATCTATTACTCCAACCTGCTGCTAAAATGCAATTCCAGGCTGTGCCTCATGTATTCCAGGAGATGGGCTAAGACAGGAAGGTGGATAAATTGCTGTGAGGTGGTGGCACAGAGGTGGTAAAACCTATCCTTCTCTGGAACTTTCTGTGATTTTATTTCTGAAGGTGATCCTTTCCAACCCCACTTTTGATAACCCTGACAGTTCAGATGACCACTAACAGGGTGGATTAATTGAAAACACAGGAAAATCAAAGTGATGGGATTTAAAAAGTTCAGCTTAATGATGAATTGTCAGTTTGAAATGAACTTTTTCAGGCCGACAAACTCCTCTGCAGGCTCCATTTGTGTACAGCAGCTGATGCTAATTGCTGCTAGCAGTGCTGCTTGGGCTCTCCTCCAGTGCCTCTCTGCTAAAGGGTCTCTTTCAGTTCTGAAGAGCAATTTTTGTCCCCCGTGCAGCCAGCAGCAGTTACCCAGCAAGTCCTCATAGTGCTTCAAAAGCTGCTGCCAAGACTTTCCAGCTTCCTTTCCATCCACTCATGATCTCCAGACTCAGTGGCAATAGCAATTATCACCAGAGAGGCACATTAGGGGTGAGTTTTGTCTCTAGAAACAGTGATGTGCTTCACAGCAGCCACAAGCTTCCAACAGCAGCAGCTGCTCCAGGTAGGCTGAGGTGGAAGGGAACCTTTTGAGGTCAAAGGGAACCTTTGAGGTGGAAGGGAACCTTTGAGGCAGCAGGGAACATTTTACGTGGAAAGGAACCTTTGAGGTGGAAGGGAACCTTGGAGGTGGAAGGGAAACTTTTGAGGTCAAAGGGAACATTTTGTCAGAGAGGTGCAGATTCTGCTGCTGGTGATAATTTGCTCTGACAGGTGTCAAATCCCTTGTGCAGATCTTAATTACACGTGATCTTAATTACCTTTTCTGTGAGTTGAAGCTCCAAATGTATCTTCACATGGATGCAGCGAGCCCCTGAGCTGACTCCTGTTTTTGCTGGGCGAATTTCAGCCTTGTTTTATTTTCATTTCATGCACCAGTGTACAAATTTCTTATCAGCTTCTCGCCAGAGAAATGCGTGTCCCATGCTGGGCAGCTGGATGTCAGGGCAGTGTAAAAATAAAATTGTTTTCCATTGGCTGGGCTTTGGGAATGGAGAGTGAAGTGAAAAGCCAGCTACATCCCAGCCTCCATTTCATACATTTCTCAGGTAAATAGTGACCACAATCAAATAGTTGCTTGCTGGGTGCTTGATACCTGGTAAGAGGAGGAAGAATGGCACTGACAGCTGCCAAGTGCTGTGCCTTTCACAGGTAGGATCATCCCTGTCCCTGGGGGATGAGGGGTGTCAGTGTGCCTCTGAGATGTGATACTCAGGCACACAGCCACACTGCTCCAGGAAATTGCCACTTAGCCCCTCTCCCATCACATCCCACCTCAGGCTCTCAGCATCCACTCCTTCCCTGTGCTCTGATGTGGCTCTGGAGCAGGGGGTGGTGGTGGATGGCCATGGGTGTGCTGTCAGAGCTCCCTGGGCTCTATGAATAGCAGAAATCTGTTCTCTCTCTCTCAGGATGCTCAGACCCATCCCTTTACTCTGACAATCCAGATTTTAGCTGTGTTGGAGCAGGACTGGACTTTATGCCCTCTCCTGGAGTGAGTCCTCTCAGTGCTGCTCTCAGTGAATGGACAGGAAAAGAGGAACTCCAGGAGGGGATGGGCTGCCAGAGGCTGAGAGCCAGAGTTCCACATGAGCTCAAACTGCTCTCTGCAAAAGTTTGGTCAGAAAACTCTAACAGGGACCTGCATGGGTAGAGAATATAAGGAATCCTGACTTCCATGTGTTTGGGTCTATGGTTCATTGATCTGGAGGACTTTCTTCTTTTATTTTAAATGTTTCATTGTGGTCACAGCCATGATCAGACATCAGAGTCTGCTTGGAGCCTGTTCTTGGGGTGCTTTAGATGGTCCTTTGGAGGTGAGAGAAGCTTTAAGAGAAGATGACCTGGAGTGCAAGAGAGGTCTGGCTCAGAGTGCAGCTTTTTCTCAGTGGATAACCTTCATAACCTCTCTCTCTTTCTGCTTCTTCTTACAAAGCTTGCAGGTATTCTGTATCTTTTAAACTTTTCCCCTTCAAATTAGACTGAAACCTGATGGACAGGCTGAAAAGCTGATTAGTGAAAGACAAGCTGTACACTCATCCATGTATCTTATTTTCTGATAAGATACCAGGCTGGTATCTATAAATTATAAAAGAGCTGGCCTAAATTTCACAAGATAGGCTTTATCACGAGGAGGAGGAAAAGGAAAAAAAAATAAATTTGTTTATTCCCTGGGTAATGTTTCAGCCATCATTATTCTTGGAACCCTGTAGCTTGCCACATCAAGCGAAGCATCAGTTTCCAGACACCCTGCTGACCACAGGAGGAAGGATGCCAAGTCCTTCCCAAGCCCAGGACAAACAGATGTGCTGCCTGCAGTGCTGAGCCATGAGTAGAAAGGTTGGATCAGCTTCTAGGAAATTAACATTATTTAGCCTTTAGCAGAGAAATCCCATCTCGGGTACTCTTTTTAATAATTTTTCTCATTGTCTCTGTTTCATTTGTAAAAATTCCTCCATGCCACTGGTAATTTTTTGTATCTGCACAGAATCCACTGCAGAGGGTCAAACAGCAGAGGCTGAAAAAGCAGACACATGAGCCTGGGTGATATGGCACAGGGGTGCAGGCTCCTCACTCTGCTGGTTGCTGCTCCCAGCACAACAAAGAAAATTGTTTTCCAAATGCAGTGTCTGTCTGAAGGCCATTCACACCAGAGCAGGACAAACCTCACAAGGTTCTGCTTGGCTCAGATAAGCTTCACAAAGGATCCAACTGTTTTGATGATTATCAGGAAATCTTGCATCTGCCAGACTGGGCTGCAAAACTTGTCAGAAGCTCCCAGCTTTCTTATGAATTTTTTTTTTTTTTTTTTGCTGGTACCTGCTTTGAGGCAGATGCACCTCTGGAAGGGGCTCAGTGGTGGTGATGAGTGGCACACAGAAAGAATTCAAAGGGACAGAAATGTTCCAAGGAATGTGGAGCTTCGTTCTCTGATTCCAGCTGGGCAGGGATGATAGAAAAGTGGGTGCAAAGGAGGAGCAGCCATTGCCTTTCAGATCCCAGCAGCAACAATAACATTTCCACTCTTCTGGTTCCAAGAATTTTCATTTTTGGGCCAGTTTCCAAATCATTCTTGGAATTTTTCATTTTTGTACATCTCATGCAGACCAGGACAGGATGGGAGCAACATGGCAGCACTGACAGAGCCAAGGAACACAGTCTCAAGCTGTGCCAAGGGAAATACAGGCTGGATATTGACGAAAAGGTTTTAAAGAAAAGGTGATAAAATTTTGGAATGGCTGCCTGGGGAGGTGGTGGAGTCACCATCCCTGGGTGTGTTTAACAAAGCCTGGATGTGGCACTGGGTGCCAAGGTTTAGGTGAGGTGTTGGGGCTGGGTTGGACTCGATGATCTTGAAGGTCCCTCCCAACCTGGTCATTCTGTGAATTCTGTGGAGCTCCTCCTCTCTATAGTAGGAGTCTCTATAATTTTAGGTGGAACAAACCACAGATTCTGGCTAACAATCTGACAAAATACAGATTATCATCAGTATGTGCTGCTCATTTGGCTGCCCTCTCTTTCTTTCTTCAGGTTCTGGTGATGGTTTTGAGGCCCTGTTCCCATCCCTTGGGTTTGTGTTGATCCTGCTTTTTCATGTTTGCCACCACCCTTTTCCAGGGAAGCATCAAGAGGAGCTGACAAGGTAGAAGTGTGAGTGTTAGAAAAGAGCATCCTTTGAAGAAAGTACACCAAAATATCCTTATTGTGGGGATTCTGAAGCTGCTGCAGTATTTGTCTGTGGGGGTTGGGTTTATGCCCGTTCTTGTTCCCATTTCTGAAATGTGCACAAGTTCTGAACTGCAGATCCACAGCTGGTCAGAGTGTTCTTTTCAAATAAATGCCTGTAAATGGCAATTTTGGGATGCTGACATCCCCAAACCTTCAGAACAGCTTTCTTAAATGACTTGGGGAAAAAAAAACAAAACAAAACAAAACAAAACAAAGCAGGATCCATAAAGAGTAAAACCTTTATGTTAAAGCTCAAATTTCCCTTTAAAAAAAAGGTTAAAGAAGGATTAATCAGCAGATCAGCAGCTACCAGGCCTTATTACCTGTGGAGGATCTTCAGACCAGCCAAGAGCTGAGGAAGAGGCTGACATGAAAACATGAGGCTGGGATGCTTTTGCACTTGGAAATTCCTCTGGGCTTGCTTGTCAAGGAGCTGATTCTAAAGGAATCTTTGCACTGTAGGTAGATAAAGGCATTTTGAGACCCAAATTCCTGAAACATAACGAATGAACAACCATGAAACACAATGGTTGTCAGAGCACAGAGCAGCGCAGCAGGCGTGGGGGGGAATTCTGAGGGAATCACCCCATGGACAAACTCCCAGTTCTCCTCAGCAGCTGTCTATTACTCTCCTCTTTCCATTGGATCAATCCTTACTCCAGGAGCTGTTTTCACATTTGTGTCCAGATTTGTCTGCAGCAAACTCAGGGCTCCTCTTTCTTTGGCTGAAGAGCCTTGTCTTTGTTCCCTGTATCCTGTATTTTACTGGTGCAGCTGAACTTCAGCAAGGGGGGCACTTTTCAAGCTCTGCTTTTCGCCATCAGTTTAAAATTTTCTTTTTTGCAAAGAAAAGACCGAGAGTGTCAAGCATCTTAGATTTTCGGATTATAAATTCTCTTCTTTCCCAGCCTGAAGAGCCCTTGACCACAGCTTCATTCTTTGTTTCCCACAAGATCCACTGATTAAGTCAGAGGGAATAGTCAGGATTCAAAGAAAAAGTGCCATTTCTAAGTAAAAAATAATGACTCAAGTAGAAGGATTTCACATGAATGCTTTTCTACTGTGATTTCAATGTATTTTGGGTATATGGGTTAAATGTATTATTCTCTTTGGTGATCTGCAATAATATCTTGCATCTCTAAGAAAAAATTTTTTTTTAAAGTTACATGCTTGCTTCAGAGCCGCGGCTGAATTAATTCTTAATATTATCAGGGTTAAAGCATCACATTTATTTGAATGGCAAGGGAAAACCTCGTGGTTATTCTCTTTACATAGAAAAAATATCTCCAGCATTCCCACCCAGCAGTGGGTCCCAGGTTATCCATGAGGAACTCCTGAGAGAGGGGGTGTTTCTGTATCTCACTGTGCACTCTCCTGATGGAATTACATTCCTTATTCCCATTGTCTGCTTTGTGTTGCTGGAAGATGACACAGATGTGGTCCTGTTGTCTGGAGCAACACGTGAGTGACTTGGAGGCTTTGCAGGCTAGAAATTGTAAGAACAATCAGATTAATGAAGAGGAAGGCCAAGGTGTGGAAAGGTAACATGAACAGATGCAAACTCAGCAATTACAATTTTAGCATCACTAATGCTAAATCTGATTTTTTTTTTTTCCCTTCTCGTTATTATTTTTTTAGCAGTTTCAACAGGGATTTCTGTAGAAGTTGGAACAAAAACAATCCAGCTAGGAGTTTTCTGCCTGCTCACTCACAAGGACTGCTTGTTTTTATTTTTACTTTTAACTCTACAACACATCCTCTGTCATCTCAGACTGAAATTAACTGCCAGAAATAAAAATCCTAATTCAGATTCTTAATTACCTGCCTTCAGGTAACGCTCATGGATCATCATGGGCTGAGGGAACCTGCACTGATTGTGTAATAATTTAGGGCTGGCAGCGCATTAAACAAATGTATTCAGCCACATTCTGCCTCGGGGACAGCCCCTGGGTGTGTTTGTCCCCCCAGGGTCACTGCAGGTTTGTGACAGGAGCAGGCTCTGACCCTGTTTGAAGGCAGGTTTGTGGGTTTTGTCCTTGCACCCATGTCCATCTCCACCAGCGGTGCCCACAGGCAGATAAAATCCCTCCCTGCTGTCCCTGCAGGGGAAGGTCTTTAATCAGCCCCTGCTGGGGAGACAAATCCTGCTAATTTTGTCCATGCTGATAGGTTCCTTATCTCTAATGAGACAATTTCAGCTGATAATAATCTGGAAGTTGTTTTGTTTCAGCAAGAGAAAGATAGCCCCAGTCCTCCAGACCATTTAGTTAAAAGCAGTACTACACTTCTCTTTCAATTCACTGGCAAACTTGTGGTTTGATGCCTTTCATTCCCAGAGTAATTCTAGCAATAAATTATATTTTTATATGTATTTATATGTTATATATATATATATATATTTATATATATATTTTTGTATGTATACACAGCTTGGGAGCTGTGTGCGGTGAGGCCTCCTGATCTTGCTGTGACATTGCATTAAATAATATTTCCCTTGCAAATGCTTCCCCATAGAATCACTTGGCTAAATTCAAATTAAGCCACTGTTCGGAGAGAACAAGGATGACAGAATTGAGCCATCAGAGAATTACAAAAATCCAGCACAATTTAAATTGTACTACCTACATCTTGCCCACTTTTCTGCAGGAAAATGAGCGTCCCTTGTCACCAAGAAGAGCATGTTCTGAGATATTCCAGCTGGAGCATGTAATGTGTGAGCCAGCCTGAGTCTGCCTTTGAATCAGAATTCTCATTAAAGTCTACAAAGTGCTGCTGAATTTCAAACAAAAACCCAAGAAATGGAACAGAGCAAAACTCTTGGGTTTTGATGAGCTTGACTTTGAATTTTGGTTGTATCTATAGAGGTTTGGGTACAGGAAATCAGGCAAAAAAATACCAAATTAATTTGGATCCAGTGATCTCAAATTTAAAAGTTTATCCAAAGGTAATTGGAGTTTCTTGGAGGTTTTTCCCACTGACATGTGCAGGCTGAAGTGTCCAAGTGGCACAGTTTAATATGGAACATGTGATTGTTTTATCTGAGTTTATCACTAGTTTAATCTGAAACATGTTTCATTGGGCACAAGCCATGTTTGCTAATACATATCAAGGAGCTTTTTACCTTGTTACTCTAATGAAATATTCAATTAGAACAATCGTTTAGTTTAATTGAGCAGTTACCTGATAATCTGCACATGCTTAATGGGGTAAATGTGTGAGGCAGATGCAAAAAAAACCCCCAACCCTTCAGTAAATTAAACTAATACAGCACTCAATGAACTAATGAGGTGTTGTGGGAGTTGCATTTCAATTAAAAATCTATGAGGGTGTAAAGAACTTATGGAAGTTGTTTGTGAGTTTTGTTTGCTTTTCCATGGAAAGAGGAGTCGGTGAGGGGCTCCTTAAACACAGGGCTGAGCTGGAAATGAAAGCTGAAAATATGTTTTAATGTAAATATATCAGTCTCTCTTCCAGCTGCATTTGGCAGCCCAAGTTTTTCACAACCTTCCTGCCCTCACCTACACTCCACATGGATTTTCTGGACTTTCTCCTCGTCCTTTATGAAAGGCCAGCCATGAGAATGACCAGCATATGTCCCAATTCCTGCAGGCACAGTAGAGCTGGGCTGTGTGCTGAGGAAAATATCAGGTTTATGGACTTTGAGAATGAACAACCCCTGATATCCTGCAATAAGCCTAGGGGATGGATCCTTAATGGTTTTCCAGATATGTTCAGAGTTATTCAGCAATTTGAGACTCCAGGGGCTGCAGCTGAAGTGGCCAGGAGCAGATTTGATTGCCAGCCTTGCAGTGTCCCAGGGAGGATATAGATCATTTGTGGGAGCAGCATGCTCCAAATGGGTTATTCGAGAGAAGAAAACAATCAGGACAAGGTGCAGCAAAGGGAGGGTCATTGGCAGGGCTTCTGCCAGCCTGAACCCGAGTTTTTTTGAAGTTTTTGAGGCTTTTTCCTTTTAACGTGGTGGCTGCTAAACCAAACATCCCCTCTCCTTCGTGATGGTCTGACAGTGCTTTAATGAGCTGTAATTGCACATCTTAAATTGTGATTACAAGAACATTATCCACAAAGCCTCTCTTTTTCTGCATTGCTCACAGGAATGTTCAAGGGCAGGCAGAACTTTGCATGGGTTTCCTGTTCTCCTTATTGTGTAAATGGGGAAAAATATGTCTGTCCTGTTAGAATTTGTGGTGGGTTCCTGTGTGTGCTGAAAGAGCACCAGGAGCAAAAGGGCTCCTGATTCAGTCCGGGGATCTAACCAGTAACCACAATTAACAACATTAACAACAGAATGTATCCCCGTGCACACAGGGGAGGCCTCACTGAGAAGAAGTGTTGATGGGGAGCTCAGCATCAGGATTTTGGTTGCTCTGCTGCCTTGCTGGGAGGCAGAGCCCCAGGCAGCAGGGAGATGCTGCTCCTGTCTGGTCTCACCACCTTGGTGCGCTTCCAGACATCACACCTGTCAGTTTAGATTACAGGTTTGTCCCCAAAATAAAGTAAAATAATTATTTTACAGGAATCTAATGAGGGACTTTCCAAAAAAATGCTACAAATAGCCTTTTAAATCCTCAAAAAGATAGAGACATCATTCTTTACCAGACCAATTACCAACTACAGGATTAATGAGTTTGAAATTTGCTGTTATTTTCTTAGGATTATTCTTGACAGATGGACCTATGATTTAGTGTAGCATTTTCTTTTTCTTGTTATAGAAACAATACTTTTTAACACGAGGAAATTATTTGTCATACTCAAAGTGTCAAAATATTCAGAAATTTGCCCAGAACAGGAGTTAACCAAACACCATCCAAACATGAATTTTAATGTAAATTGCAGTGGCTGCTCTATAAATCACACAGTGCTGTATTTCCCACTTCTGAACTTCCCATTTCTGGTTTATCCTGTGGAGCTCCTGAGCACGAGGGCTGGGATTTGATGGTGCAGCAGATAAGTTATAGGCAATAAACAAAATCTGTGCTTTTAGAGAGGATCAGACTTTGGGTCCCACCCCATGGCCTGTGTGAGCCAATCTCCAAATCTGCTGAAACCAAAGGAAGAACTCGTGTTGGCTTAGCTGCCACTGAATCCATAGAACTTTCTGAAAATGGCTCACACCCCTTCTTCTGAAATCCATGGCAAAACCCCCAAACCTCTTCATTGTGGGTGTTGTTTTGGACTCTGCTTTTGGGGACCTGTTCAGCTACCATGCAGAAGAAACCCAGGAATGAATGAGAAGCTGATGCAGCATCAACACCTCCTGGCCTGTGCTGTTCAAGGGCTCAGGGTTCCATCCCCTTGTAGTTTTTCATTTAGTTCCACTGTTGTTTTACTGTTATTTTACTCTTATTTTACAAGTGCAGCTGCTTCTCTCAGCAATTATTAAACGTCAGGTGGGCGTTTGCTTTGTTAGGCTTAGAAACAACATTTACCCTTAATACAATACAAGCCAAAACTAGAGTTTCCCTTTTGGGCATTGTCATTGTGGCAAAGTTAGAGTTACCTGCAAGCAGCCTGTGAAATTAGGTGTGCTGGAGGAGGCTTAATTCCCTTTGATGAAGTGCTTATTTTAAAGCACAGACATTATCTGTATTGCAACCCTGTCTGCTTTGGAGTTTTGCATAATTTCCAGCAATCTCAGTGCTGGAATTCTTCCCCATTATGTATTCTGCTGGTTAATTTATGAAGTGTGAGGAATAAAGCTGGTTAAAAATAAATTTACTTTGGTGATACTTAATCTTTCTCCACAATACGTGCCGTAATTAACATATTAATCTGTAACAAATGCTAAAAGTTTCTTCCTAATCGCTTTGCCATATATTTCATTTGACATTTCAGTTATATTTCACTGCCTTGCCCTGTGAGCAGAAAGCGATAAAAAAATTCAATGAAATTGGGCATATTCATACTAAGAATCTGATTTTTATATAAGATTAATTTGATTTTTTGTGAAAAGGCTCCGTGGCTGGGAAGAACGTGACTAACATGAACAAAAATGCCATTTTCTAAATGCCAGGGGGAAGGTGGGGGGGGATAGAATCAGAACTTAGAGATGATTATGTAACATTTTAGATGCACTCTGAGCTATCTCAGTGTAAGTTAAGTGAAAAGCATGGCAGAGGAACATTAAATTATGTCTTTATGGGGAATAAAAAACTTATAAACCCTGCTGCACCCTGGAAATGAATGCAGAAATCTGCTGGCACCACGGCCTGCCCTGGGTCAAACTCCTCTCTCAGCACCCCAGCCGTGCTCAGTTTAACTTTGGGAGCAGCTGGAGGAACTTTAAGGAGGTTGATGGAGTGATTTGTTTTGTTACAATGGCAGCAATATTTGGGGTTTTAATTCCTGGGAATTAAATATGGCAGTACTGAGCTTAATTTGGGAGGATTATGGAAGCAGGGTGATTACAAAAATGCCTCATTTGGTTCCATCAGGGCGGTGTTGGATCAGCTCTTGAATGGCTGAGAGCTTTTTTTGGTAGACAAATTATTGTTGTTTTTATTGGAGTAGCAGCTTAACATTCCAGTGGACAGGGATTGACAGAGTGACAAAGGATCATCAGCTGGGTCCTGCCTCAAGTGATTTATAATCTAAGAAAAGGACTCTAAAAACCTCTTGATGGAGCACTGAAATGGTATTATGGGTATAATATTCATTGTGGTACACCTAACTAAGCAAACTCATTAATCTATTTGTTAATTTTGAATCAATTTCCCCAAAGCCTCTCTCACAGACTTTTCAATTATTGCAAAAGGGAAAAGGCCTTTTCCTGAGATTACAGGAGAATGTTTCATTAAATAGGAACAGCTGAGGGATAAGGTGGCAAATTCCCAGTGTTGCTACTGCAGAAAAGAAAGTCCAGCATTCCAGATTCTCAAAATTGGTGTTCAGCTTTGATTGTATGCTGGGAGCCACCCATTACTTTTTCATCAGTAAATGATCCATAATTAAAAGCTGTGATCCTGTCAGAGCTTTTACCTGAGGACTGTAAATTACACCACAATATGAATTTGTTTTGTGTGGCCCCTTCTCTTTTCCTTTCCAGAATTTCTCCTGTCCTGCTCAACTCCTGCTCCTGCTGTATTTTCCCGTTTGAATTTTCCTTCCAAAACGAAGCTACAAACATTTGTCTTTTAACAAATTTGATAAACTTTGGAGTATTTCTCTATTTTACTTGTTCAATGGATAACCCTTTTTTCCCCAGAACTGTTTATTTACCTGCTGATTTTGCATAATTTTTACAGTTTTTGCCCAGACAAGCCCTGGCAGTGCCCAAGGCCAGGCTGGATGGGGTTTGGAGCACCCTGGGACAGTGGGAGGTGTCCCTGCTATGGCAGGGGTGGCACTGGGTGGGATTTAAGGTCCTTTCAACCCAAACCATCCTGGGATTCCCTGAGCAGCTCGTGGGCACCTGGGAAGGTGGCACCTGGCTGTCACAGGGTGCCACATCCTGGCGCACCTCGAGCAGCCTCTGCAGCACCAATCCTCCAGAGACAGCTTCGAGAGTTTGCTGCTGAGCAGGAATTATTAATCTCACTTAGTCCTACTGAATTTAAAATGTGTGGCACCTCCTGCTCAAGGTGCCTTGCCAGAGATGGGAACCAGACGATTTTGACATGATGGATTCCTGAAAAACACCACCATTCCTTGTCAGTTATTTATTCCCCTGCCGCTGACGCATTCATTCCCTAATGCTTTATTCCAGAATTTTTTTGATATTTTGGTATTTGCCCTTCTCACTCTCGTGGGGCCTCCCCTGTGCTTTGCAAGCCAGGCTGCTCCTGGGAGCTGAGCTGGTCCCCTCCTGGCTCAGGGCTCTGCTGGGGCTGCTCTTTGGTTCAGCATTCTCTGATATCCGCCAGGAGAAACTCCTTGCTCTCTTTCCATAGTCAGTATTCAAGGAATGACTGGAGCAGGAGAGAGAGATGTCCAGGTTTAGAAGGATTATAATTAAAGAGAGCAAGAGCAAAGAAATTGAGAACAAAGGTGAAAAATAAAGGGAGGGGTGAGAAATAAAAGAAAAATAAAAGACCTGAAGTGTTGCAGAGTGGCAAGAAGTGGATCTCTTGATTTAAATCACTGATATATTTTAGGTAATTTTCAGCATAACATCTCGTTTCTCCCCATTTTTTTTTTCTTAAACAACAAAAGGAAGTTACAGCATTAGGTTGCTAAAAAATACTGCCATTGGGATTTCCCTCTGCCAGACCATCAAAGCATTGTGCACATGCCAGTATATATGTGCATTTTAAAGACAAATAAATATGTATCTATACATCCTCACTCAGCAGAATTAATGCTTGACAGTGATAGTTCTAAACCTCCAATCTAGGTAGAAATAGCTTTTGCTTGAAATCCTGGCTGTAGCTCATGGCACATGAGATCCCAGAGGTCCTGAATTGTCATTTGGTCCCTTAAAGAAAAATTCATGAGAGCTCAGCCCTGGACAGCTGGTCCAAGCCTTGCCTGGCAGGATGTCATTATAATTTCCTCTAATATTCTGGTTGGAAGATTTCTGCCAACACTCAGCATCAGCCCAGAGACCAAAACTAAGGGTTGAAGTACTCGTGTCTGATTTGGTATTTCTGTCTGTGATAACTCATTTGGCTCTCTGTGCTTCAAAGGAAAATTGTTCTGTAACTGCTGTATTTGTAATCCAAACTGTTCTAGAGAGTTCACCACTGAAATTCTGCTTTGTTCTTACAAACAGAATTGTTTCTTAAGAACACCAAACTGCTAATTTGGATGGATTTTAATTTTTATTTTTTTTTCTGTTTGGTGACTCATCTTCTAGACAAGGTGAAGTAAATAGTTGATGTTTCATGGATGTGCAGTAGATGGACTCATTCTTCTAAAATATAGCAGCTTCTTTTTGTTTTGTTGTTCTTCAATAGTTGTTAAGAATTCTAAAACCTTTTCCTCACTTATTTTTTTCACTTACAGTACACTGCATTTATCTGTTGAAGGGCACTTTTTCATGATGTCTTACAGGGAATATGATGTACACCTTCAAAAATCCCCTCTAAGAAAAAAACAAAAAATCCATTTTCAGATGGATTTTGAAAGAGGACAGTAATATTAAAAAATCATCAATCACTCCCTCATCTGTGGGCTCCTACTGATTTTTATTGGAATGGGGTTAATTTAATGACGTCAGGTGTTTCCGTTTTCCTGCTTCGTGACATCACACGTGACGTCACTGGGAGCAGCACAAAGGAACAAACTCACAGATCCCCTTCTGAAACGTGCCTCACACATCTCCTAGCCAGACAATCTCAGCTTTGGAGACCTGGGCTGGCTGCTCTGCTCCTGGCTTTGCAGGATGCTTCTGCCTCATCTGCAGAGGCATTTTCACCGTGCTCAGGACTTGTCCTCTTGTGGCTGGCAGGGCTGAGCCCACTGAAGGATCAGGAGGGGTCTGGGTGGGTTTTTAGGAAAGGTGGATAATCTGAGCTGAGCACAGGGAGGAGAGATGTCCTGCCAAGAGTTCTGTGTGTTTGGAAATGAGTTTTTTGGGGGAAGGCAGCAGGCAGGGCTGGGTGCAGGGCACAGAAACGAAGCCTCAGCCAGCAGCACCCCGTGGGGGTTTGTGCCAAGGACTGCTCCTTCCCAGGGACAGCAGGGCTGTGGAGGAGAAAATGCAGAGGTGGAGAGGCCGGACAGAGGGCTGGGAGCTGGGTCAGAGGATGTCTAACCCGTGCTGTGCTCAGCCATGCAGGGCTGTCCCTTCCCCAGCGCTGGGAGCTCTGCCAAGGTTTGCTTTGGGCTCCTTCTCCTTCCTGGCTCCCAGAAGGAGACTTCCATTCAAATCTCCTGAGCTGTCTCCACCTCTGGTACTTCTGTCACCCGTCCTGTATTGCTGATTATTCTTCCTTGCTGAACTGCTGATCCATGGTCTGCCCTGCTTTGGACATTCTGCCAAATCCCTCTGGCCATAAACAAGGCAGGGAATGATCCTGACAACCAGAAAGGGGAAGGTAAAGGGTTAATGACAGAATCTCACACCGTGGGTGCAGATATGGATGAAAAGTTTATGATCATAAAGACAAAAAGACCTGAAGGAATGAGGTCTGGCATTGAATAATGGGGTAGTGCCAAAGATTTTCATGTGGCTGGAGGAACTCTTTACCTTTGAGAAAAGTGCTCTGGTGTCTCCTGGGTGGAGACAGAAAATGGATAAAAATTGTGATATGATCTGAATCAAAAAAAAAAAAAATGCTGAAACTTTGGCATTACACAGAAATGCAGTGAGCACTGGGTGTCATTGCTGAGTGCAGGAATATTGTTATGCAACTCCTGGGAGGGAAGAAACAAAACTCCATTATCCTGTTGGATGTGTTTAGCATGCTAAAATATGAACCAGCTGAGCAGAGATGGCTTCAGCAAAGTATTGCAATTGCTTTCAGGTGCTGGCTATTGATTAGGGAGTTTATGGAAAAGCTGCTCTACTACCAACAGGAAGGAATCTATAACATAAAATGCCAGAAAAGTGAGTGGGCAAGCTTTTGAGGAAACGAGGTGCAAATTTATTGCCACGTCTGTGCAAAGAGGTGGAAATGAGGGGAGAATAAAGCAACCAGAATTTGGAGCAGGGGGAGGAGTAGCAAGAGATGGGGTGACCTGTTCCAGGGCTGCCTCTGAGCACACCTGGGTCACTCTGCAGCACCATCCTGGGCTTTGGGCAAGGGAATTCCCATCACCCCCTGAATTCTCATCTCAAAGATGTTACAAAAAGCCCTCAGGTTGTTTGTGAGAACACTTTTACTGTGTTAGGCCTTGAGCCAGGGGTGGCAGAACCCTCTGAGGATCCCAGCAGGAGGAAGGAGGATGCTCCACAGGGATTGCCACAAGGCAATTCCAGAAGTGGGATGAGCACTTTCGGACCAGCCCAGCTCTGTCTCACCACACCAAAATGAGAGATGCTGCACACGTGAAAAGTCACCAGCCACTGGAAAAAGCAGAGGAGAAAGAAACAAGAAAAATAATTTTTCAGGTGATGAAGGCTTCACGTGTGGTCCTTGAAGGATATTTTTAATACTGGGTATTTTAAGCACAGCTCTATTTCTTGATTTCTTTGCTGTTTCTGGACAGCAAAGGCTCCTGCAATTCAGCAATTTGTCACGTGTGTGTTTATAGTGAAGCAGGCCACAGATTTGTAGATTACTTAATGTAGAAGAGAGTGAAAATGGAGAAAGGGCAGAATTTTCTATCAGGGAATTCCATCAGCAGAATGTACTTACCAGTGGGAAATAGGGGTTGTGTGCCATTTAGAGGTGAAGGCAGGTGAGCATCCAGAGTAATTTGAAAAAATACTGATGTGGTGATTGCAGAGTCTGATCTATTTTGTCTTAGAGAAAGCTCTTAAATGTGAAAAACTGATGTCTTTGGGGCAAATTCATATCTAACACAGATTGCTGTACCTCCAGTGTTTCAGAAAAATGATGACATCCTCTATCAGCTGGGGAATCTATCTAAAATTGTACTGGAAGCAGCCCCTGAAAAGAAAAATAAGACATCCTGGTGCACAAACACACCCAAAGCAAAGAGCTGTTATGATCAAATATTTACAAATTTAAACTTGCTGCCAAAGTGTAACTCATTAAAACAGTGATTAAAAACCTGTTTCATAGGTGATGTAAGACCATAAACTGATCTGATTTCCTACTTTTGTTATCTTTTCTCACTTTAAAGGAACACTTTAATTAAATTGCATTAAAAATTAAAAAGCCCACATTAATGACTTTTTTTTTTTTTTAAATTTGTCCAGAACAATGAAATTATAGTCAGTGTTATGAGTGACTGAAAAAATATATGTACACTCCTGCATAAGCCCCAGCATCCCTGCATTGTGTTCTGAAATGTTAAAATTCTGGAAAAAACTTTCTGATAACATACAACTTTTAAAGCTGTTGCCTTTTCCACAAATTATCCAAAATAATGTTCAAGGAAAAGCCGTTTATCATGGAAAACACATTGTATAACAAAGTTACAATCTCTAATTAATACAGGAGATTTTCACCGCGTGTTGAATCCCAAATTTGGAATTATCAGCGAGCAAGGTAATTAAGGATAAAGCTGCTGGAGATAAGTAACTCTTCAGCCATCTTCTGGGTGACATATGAAAGCTTCTAAACACTCCTGTGAGCAATTAATCTTCTATAACTCACCCCATGTGCAGATTAAGAGCAGATCTAGTCCTGAAATTTCATTTTTGAGCATGGAGCTGGCATCACATCTCGGGTTTTGCCTCAGTGGGTCCTCCATAAAAGGTTGATTCTTGAGACAAGAGAAATAATATGTGCTGTTTAATTGTTTATTAGCACAGGAACTTCACACGGTGGAAGGAATGATTGTTTATTGAAACAAGACCTTCAAGGGACTCTTTAATTATAAAACAGCTTGATATTTTAAAGGAAATGACAGCAGCAACAGAAAGAACAATTTACTGTGGGTAGCAGGTTGAGTATAGCTTGGGGCCTGTTAATCAGTCATGCATAACAACTATCCCATAAAGAAACTGGAATTTACATGCAGGAAATATTGATTCTGCAGGAGGATCCAAAGAAACACGGCTGGGGTTTACCATGGAATTAACAGTGGCATCACATGACACAGAGAGGAGCAAAAGCAGTCTGCCTCTCAGCTGGAGGTGGATAAAATTAAGGTACCAGTTGCCAGGTTTGGAACCCTCCAAGAGCAAAGTAGTGGCAGGTTCTGAGGACGTGGGGACACATTTGCTGCTGCTGTTGGTGCTGAGACACAAACCAAGCCTTTGAAGCAGGTGTATGGTGGTTTTTTTGTGGTTTCTTTTTTTGTTTGTTTGTTTTTTTTGTTGTTGTTGTTGTTTTTTTGTTTTGTTTTGTTTTGAGTATCTCCAGTTTCAAAGGCACAGAGATGGAATGCAGAGTTTTGTCTTGAAGTTTCCTAGAAAGCAAACCCAGACCAAAGCTGTTACCTTTTGAAAAACGTAAGTATATAAAAGTGCATAGATGTCTAACAATGGAAAGAGGATGTTTTCCCATTGTGAGGAATTCTGAAAGAATTAAAGATGAGACCTCTGAATTGTTTGAGGTAATGTGGTTTATTTTTTTAGTCTTCTACAAAAGCAGGAATGGTGAGTTCAGCTCACGTCTTCACTGCATAGCTCAGAAGATCACAAAGTTTCTAGTTACAAGACCTTTTAAGGATTTATTGACTAATGAAACACTGCTAACAAGGACAGTTATATTTTTGACTTAATCTTTGACTATTTTGTCTTATAAACTCATGCTACAGTGTAAGCTTTCTTAGCTAATCATGTAAGGACACATAAACTTACAGTACTGTACTCTAAAACTCTCAACTTCTACTTAGCTTAATGTGTCTCTAAACTATAAATCTACATTCTTTCTTCTAGCACCAAAGTTTAGAAACCTTTTCTAAAGTCTCAAATCAAATCCTGTGTTTAATTCTAAGCTTTAACTTACAAGCCCAAAGTTCTAAGGGTTCCCTACATTTCAGATTCCAACATCCCATCAGAACTGTGCAAAGACGTCCTCAGAAGAAGCACGGAGTGGGGCAGTGAGCTGTGATGAACTTTGGGGCCAGCCTGGCAAAGGAATGAGGAAACCCTTTGGGAGACACCTGAGGAGCTTTTCTTTACCCTGATGCCCCAGGTTTTATATTTTTCACATTCTGTGCTGCTTTAGTGTGTGGGTCTGAGCTTCACATCAGGGCATGGTGAGCTCTGTGCACAGAGCAGGGAGACAAAACAATTCCTGCTCCAGCTGGGCACCAAGGACAAATGATCCAAATCTCAGCCCAAGAGCACAAACCCCGTGGGCTGGAGAGAGAAAAACAAGCAGGATGGGAGTGCAGGGGCTGAGCTGGAATTGGACACTGAACTGCAATGTGCACATGGAGCAGAGCTGATCCCAGGGAGAGACCCCGTGAGCGCTCGTGCATTTTGGGACCGTTTGGGTTCATCTTGGGTTCATTTTGGGACCATTTTGGTTCATCTTGGGTACAATCCTGGCTGGGCTCTTGTGCTGCCCAAGGGGGATCCATGGAGGAGATCCTTTGAATAAATCCCTGCTTTATTCTGTAGCTCTGCCCAGCCTCTGCTCTAGCTCAGCCTTCTCGAGGCATCAACCTCAGAGCCCTGCTCTGCAAAGTCCAAGTCTCGCATTAAGTGGCAAACCCAGTGAAAAGGCTCCACGTGCCCACAGCTCCCTAAACCCTGGAATCCTGGAGGCAGATTTTACTTTTGTCTTCAGAAACAAATTCCTTGTAGTGATGTTTCCTTTCCTGGCAGGCGTCAGGGAAAGAAAGGGCTGAGGGGTTCCATTCCTGCTGCCCCACGCTTCCATTTGCTCCTCAGTAAAAACAGACTTTGGGGATTTCATCTGGTGGCTTTTCTCAGAAGATCTGAGATTTCTTGTGTGTAGACTTGGAGATGGAAAATTCTGGTTAAGCTCTGAGGTTTCTTTTCCTTTTTTTTTTTTTCTCCTCCATTTCATTGGGGGTTCTGTGCTTGTGGTATGGCAGGTAATTAGTTTTTAGGTAAATTAATCTTCAAGTGACACTAGGAAGTGGGAAGTTAATTCTCAAGCATTCCTGGTTCCTTTCTGACTATCTAATTAGTCCTGAGAGTTGTAGGGGCTGCGTTCTAGAAAGGCAGCTCAGCATGGGGTTAAGCAGTGCCCAAGCACAGGAAAAAGGGTAAAAAATTACCATTTTTGACAGGCCCACAGCTGCTTGGAGATTGTCATTCCCCAGTTTTCATTTCTGTCCTGTTGGTGTTGTAAATTATTAATCAAACACTGATTACCTGTACAATCCTCTGAATTTCCAGAGAGCTTTTTTTAATGTGAGCTAACACACCTGTCATGTGCTCAAAGAGAAGTTGTGAACTCTGAGCCAAATTTTCCCTTTTATTCTGCTGCTGCATCTTGTCTATGAGTCAAAGAGTTTGGCATGCAGGAAGGAGCATGATTTTGCTGTGAATTAAATAGGAAAAGGAAAAACCTGTGATACAGGTTGAAGAACAGAAGAAAATGCTGGCTTGGGTGCCCATAAAAGATCTGTACAATGTAAAAATGAAGTGAAAATTCTGCAGGCACCACGGTTTAGAGGACAAAGCTGAAAGTGCATAAAAATAATAAGGAAAGAATTTAATTAAAAGACTTGGGGAAAGCAAGGAGATATCAAAATGGCTGTGGGAAAAAATACAGGCTGCAGGAAAAAATACAGAATTTCATAAGATCTTATGAGAGTATAATTTTGGGGATGTTTAACACAAGTAAATACCAGTGATGTAATCAGATCTTGAAAATAAGGAAGATAGACTCAGCTGCAAGGTCTGAAGTCTCTCTGGAAAGAAGCAGAATGAGGTCAGACAGGTAGGATTGGGAAAGGTTTGCATTATTTTATCTCCTTCATGTGCAATTGCTAGAGTTGTGTTTGAATTGCCAGGAGGAGAGGTGATAAAATACATCAGTGATCAGGAGAAATAAGGCCCCAACAGCACAGGTTCAATACTTGCACTCAGAGTGGGAAGGGCATAACTGCCTCAGTATAAAATAACCTTACTAATTTGGAAAAAAAAATGTGGGATGTATTTTTTTTTTTTCTTTGAGGAATTGTTACTTTTCTAAAACAGAAGGTCTTGGTTTAATTTTGTTCCCCATCAGCCTTCAGCAGTTCAAGACTGAAAAACTAAAAAAAGCAAATGTAAAAAATGTTTTCCCACCTTCTTCTTAGCTTTTGACCTTTTCAGAGATAAAAAGCAAAGTCTCGTGTGGAGACACCAAAGAGAGGAGCTGAGGAAGGAAGAGGAACCAAGGTGAACAAAAGGGAGCTAAACCTCAGAAGTCAGCTTTTATCCCAAGGCAAACTGGAACACTTGAGACAGAGAAAACTCAGCAAGATGGATTGAAATGGCAGCTCTCTCCCCATTTCCATGCAGGGTCCTTGGGCCTTTCTCACTCCAACAAATTTCAGCGAATCCTTGTTTGCAGGTTCCAACTCCCAGTCCTGCTGGAACGTGGGGCTGTTTTCTTTCCATCACTCCCAAAGCTCAGCTGCTCCTGCCCGCTCTGAAAGCCTCATGGCTGGTGCTGCCCACTCCTGGTTCCTGCCTGCCTTTCCCACCTTGCACCCCAGAACCTGCTTTTCCTCACTGATTTCTGCACTTTCACAAGATGCAACAGCTCCTGCTCAGGCCAGGGGTCTCACCTTGGTCTGGGCCACAGGGATGGAATCCAAACCTTCCTTTCTGCAGGTTTTTAGCAGGGCAGAGCACACAAACCAAAGAGATGCCATCCACCTTAGGAGCATTTCATCCCGCTGTGAAACAAACACTTGGAATATTTTGTTAAAAGGGACTAAATTAATAAATTGGTTTGATAAAACTTTTCTGTTCCAGCTCGGTCAGAAAGCTGTAAAAGTCAACTGATTTATTCTATTCTATTGATTTATGTGGTGGTTTTGGAGCTCTGATTTATTCTATTCTATTTTTTTATTTATTGTGGTGGCTTTGGAGCTGTGAGGGTGCTGAGGAATGGCCACGGGCTGGTCATGGTCAAGCAGCAGAAGAGCTCAGCTGAAATCTCAGTTCAGGTGCACAGGTGATGCTGGCACTGATGACATCTTTGTCTGCTGGTTCAGAGCAGAGGGAAGGTTACTGGATTTTCTCAGAGATGACAAAAGAAGAGCTGAGCACCCAAATACAAGAAGGTAACATTAACTAAAATAGATAAAGTGTTAATTAACCTTCACTTGTCAATATTTCCAAGAACTGTAGGTAACCCAAGCAGTACCAGGATTCTCTGGGTCATTGTATTGTGAATCACCCCAGGAGGATTTATATTTCACGTGGCAAATTTTGCTGCATCCTCCTCTTGTAAAAATCAAAGCAGTATAGCTTGCTTAAGGGGGAAAAAAAAAAGGCAGCTAATATCTTGATGATTTCTTAAGAAATCTCTTCTCACAGTTTTATAGGTATCTTAGAAAGGAAATTGATGCTTTTTCCTTTCTTCTTTGCGTGTTCTTGGTGCCACAAGCTGTGCACAGCATGCTTTCAATTAATTTAACCAAACTTTCCATCTGCTCCAACAAATGCAGGATTTGAGTGAAAGACAGTATGATGGAGTGACATGGAATCTGCTGATAACCACTAATGTGGGAGCCAGTCTGCTGTGGAAAATGGAATATCCACAGTGGATATTCCATTTCTGCTCCATGTTAAGGGCTCGCTTCAGTGATAAATGATTATTGTTTTCAATATTTGCCTAATCAGGATGGGGAAGGAAAGCTTTAGTGCTGGAGATGGTGATTTACATTTTACAGAGCGTGGTAATGTGGAGAGCAGGATGTATCAGATCTATTCCTTTTTAATTGCCACTTCCATCAAGCTTTATGGTATGGAATTATTTCATTATGTTTCTACACTTAAAACAAAACCACAAAAATGCTGAATATGATTGGAACTTGGAAAGCTTTGGCTTTGCTATCAGCTTGATCAGAATACCGTATATGTTGCAAATATTCTGCCTTTCCCCAACGAATTCAATTCCAACAAAGGTATTTAAATTAGAAAAGCCAAGGCCACAGTAAAACAGCGACAATGGCAACATTCAAGTAATGACACAGACTAAATTATAGTAAATGTGTACAATAAAAGCCTTTTGCTATTAAATGCGTGCACTTTGCAGACATTAATTAGTCCTTTGTGTGTGGGGTTTAGGGGGGGATTGTGCTATTGGCTTTTTTTGGGAGCTGATGATGTTTTTTCTTTTTTTTTTTTTTTTAAATATTATAAAATAGGAACTAACTGTGATTCTGGCACCAGCCCTTCGAGCAATGACTATTTAAAGCCATGTGGTAATTAAGTTTTACCTGCAGCCCAACCTTGTTCCCAATTGAACTCAGGAGAATAAGTTTATGGCTTCGTTTTTTCCCCCCAATTAAAATTAGCACATGAATTTGCAGAGTGGAATTAATTTGGGGCCCTGCTTCCTGCTCCCTGTATTTCTTACTTTAAGTACTGTGCTTTCAGTCCTGGTTGGCCTCTTCAACAGGTCAAACACAGGGAAATCAAAATTCTAGGGCTTGGTGAGATGTGCGGGGAGCTGTGGGGGCAGCCTTTCTGTGAGCAGCAGCAGGGAAAAGATAAGCAACTGCTCCTTGTAATTCACACCTCAAACTCAACACCACTCGCACTTAAGAGTGGATTTCATGGAGAATAATTCTGTATAATGCAGTGTAGGTTCATGGAAACTGATGCTGAGTTTTCATGGCAATTATGTACCTGCAGTCAGGGCAGATTCTTCCCTGCTGCTGCCACCTGTGTCACCTCGAGCACTGGCAGTTCTTGGTTTGGGGGTGTTTTTTCTGTTTGTTTAGTTTGGTTTTTTGGTTTGTTCTTTTTTTCAAGGACTCGTTCTTGGCAAGGCTGAGCAAGAGCTGAATTTCAGGTGACCTCATAGCCTACCTGTAGATCAAACAGTGTAAGATACCCAGTGGGTGGGAAAAAATCTTTCCTTTTCCTTTTCCTTCCATTTTGGGGTGACATTTTTTGCTGGATCTGTTCCATTCTGCAGACCAGAATTAGAGATTTCCCAGGGCAAGATGATGTGTAAGTAGGAGCCATTTAATTTCCTTTATTTCCTTTCTCCCTTGCTGCAAACAGACCCAACCAAAGACAAGTCTATTCACCTAAAAGCTGCTTTTCCTCACTGGATATGTTTTATATGTAGCAGTGGTTTCAAACTTAGAAAAATATGAGGCAGAAAAGTTTCCTATTAATTTTATCTGACCAGCTGAGAGAGTTAAGGAAGAAAAAATATGGAGGATTGTTTTGGACACATGGTGAAATCATTCCTCACTGATATTTAGCAGAGATCCCATGTGTCCTAAACCTTGTCTGCTCCCCCAGTTATGCCATATTGTCTCATGGAAAGTGTTAATTTTCCCTCCAGACCTCTCCTCCCTGCTGTTCTGCAGGACATTTATACACCTACAGCAGATAATGGCCTCAGGAATTTATATGCTCAACCTGAAACCCTTGTAAGAGAAGTAATTAGACAGGCTTAATTAGAGCTGGCATGACAAAATTTATGTCGGTAAACGTGCCCAATTCTGCCCAGAAAGGCATTTTCAAAGGGCTCTGACTGCTGTGTTAGTCATGCTCATTTTTCAGGCAGTGTGTACAAGTGTGTAATATTTAACCACCATTAAATGTTTTTCCAGTTGGAACAGTTTCATGCAGAACTCATCCATTTAATCAATCCATCTCCTTCATTGTTAGACTGCAACTGGTGTGGCTGCAAAGAGGGGAGAGAAAAGGAGAAAATGAGATGCTCCATTAGAAAACACCATTTGGAAGTGACAGATTAAGCTATTTGAAGTGAAGGAAAACGTGAGTCATTTGGGGGACACTTTATTTTATGTGTAAATTGGATCATTGGCTGAAAAATAATCACTTGGTCCATCAAAGACATAACCCAGAAATGAGGTGGAGAGGGAAGTTAACAGAGGATGAGTAATAGAGGTAAGAGAACAAGCGTGGAGCGAGGCAGGGAAGATAATACAAGTTATTTAACATGGCAAACAATGGCAGCTAATGGTAATTAACAGTTAAGTGAACACATTTTTCCCCTTAAGAATCTGGTGTTGGTGTCAGTGGGACTTGCCTGACTGCAGATGTCGAGGGGGAACATGGATCTGAAGTGTTAATAAAGCAGGGAAGGATGATGAGAGCATTACTTTTAGCGGGAGAGGGGAAGTCCAAGAAGAATAATAAAAATTAAAAAGAAGGATATCAGGAAAAATGTGCAGTCTTCTGGTTCTTTCTAGCAGAAAGTCTGCTGGTGTTTCTAGCTCTTTCCTCTGCCTATCAGAATAAAATTCCTGTATAAACATCACTACCTGTATGCTTAACCTGGAGGTTCCAAGTTACGTTGCTGTCAGTCTGCACTCCAAAGCACAGCCCCTTGCAGCTCCTCCAAGGTGAAATTGTGTCCTTAAACCATCCCTGGCTCTGTACACAGCCAAGGCCACAGCAGCAGAGGACTCTCCCAGGCTATCCTAATGTTTGGTAGCCAGAACTGTTCCCTGCTAAAATCTGTTCCCAGCTATGTTGGTGCAAAAAATTTATTTAATGCAGTTCCAGCATTTTTTGTGTTGTTAATACAAAGGTATATTTTCCTGCTGGAATAAGAAAAAACATTGAGTAATAGCTCAGGTATTATTTTCAATAACATTTTGGGACATGATAAAGAATAATATTTATTTGTGGCTTAACCTGCCTGCTGGAGGCAAATTACCTGGCTCCATTATCTGGCTTTCCTGCTTGTTTCTGAAAAGCTTCATTTGAAAGAAGGCAGCCATAGATGGAGAATGTGCATTTACACGAGGTGTGTGGGTGCACAGCTCTGCACTCCCTGCAAGGGGAAGGTGTTTTCTGACACAGATTTTCCTGTGGAGCATGCAGCAGGCAATAATTCAGCTGTCAAATATTGAGTATTCCTCGCTCAGCCACGGTGAGTTTTCTCTGTCCCCTCCCCATCCTCAGGAGTGCTCATTCCTGGGAAGAATTGTTTGTCCCAGTCATGAAGGATGTGAAGAATAGGATTTAAATTTAGGTTCAGCAGTGTGTGACTGGAAAGAGTCACTTTAAAGGCTTCTGGGAAGTTCAGTTTGTCTGGCATGAGCACAAAATCCAAACACCCCATCCTGCCCATGGAGTTCAATATTCAGGGAGAGGAACATGGTTAAAGGACATTCATCATTAACCATGACTCAGAGACATCAGGCTGCAGGAATGAGAAAAAGTCTAAATTAGCACTGGAAAAGTCAGCTGAGTTTGAAATCACCTCCCCTCACACCCTTCTATTGTATGTATGATTAAAAGTGGAGTTATTTTGCTTTTTAGGGCTGCACTCATTGGGTGAATAGAGATGTCTTTTATTTTTATAGCAGGCTGTTGAAAATACAAACTTATTTATAATGTAAGTAATGGTTGAAAGCATGTAATACTTCTAAAATTATTTTAGACATTAAGTTTCAGCTCCCCAGTCTAAAAACGTTGACTATAATTTTTAAATGTTTAAGCTATTCCATGGTTACAAGGAATGTTTCTGGATAACTATTTTCTTTTTTCAACTTAATTTCTTTATTTTGAGAGGCTGGGAGTCCTGGTTCATATTTTGTTGTTGTTGTTTTGTGGTTTTGAGGGTTTTTTGGGCTTTTTGGGCTTTTTTGTTTAGTTTTTTGGGGTTTTTTTTTCATTTTTAGGGTTTTGAGGGTTTTTTGGCCTTTTTGGGCTTTTTTTGTTTAGTTTTTTGGGTTTTTTTTTTCATTTTTAGGGTTGTGAGGTTTTTTTTTTTTGTTTGTTTGGTTTTTTTTTTTTTTTACTTTTTTTTTTTTTTTTTTTTTTTATGAAATCTTTCTTAGATGTTTATGGTACCTTAGAGGCAATTGTTAAGATTAAACACCTGTCTCCTACAAATTGTTATCTCAATTCACATCCAACTAAACCAGAATTGCAACAAATAAGCGAAGCCTTTCTAGAATTCCCTTAAAACGCTAGGATTGTTGTGTACTCCCGTCCTTCACATTCTCATTTTTGTCTTGGTTCCTCTGGACTGCTTTTAAATTAATGAACAAGCTTTCAAGGCTCACGGTAAGTCCTAGATAAGGTGCAAAAATTATGCTAAAATATGCGGCGATAATTGGGTGTCAATTTAGGAACAAGTTTGGCGCTGAGCAGGTGCCTGTTGTTTGCTGCGAACCCGAGGTTATTGGTAATTCTCTGCTAACAGGTTCCCGGGGGGCTCCACGCAGTTCATTTCACACTTGGACATTGCAATATTTGCAACAATTCTCAGGGTTCAGAGATGTCCGGGGGACTTTGGCAGGGACAGCCAAGCAAAATGTTAATAAGGAAAACAGGGCAGGAGCCCGAGCCAGGATTCAGCTGCTGCCAGGCTCCATCAGCACTGGGAGAAAAAAAGAATTCTTTCATCTCTCGCAGCCCTACACCAACGGGGAATTTATTTATTTATTAACAGAGAGATAACAGAATGAAATATAGGGGAAGGATTGGAAGAAGCCACCGTGTTAGGCCAGTGACACCTCGCCTGAATGAGTCCCTGTGAATGGGTTTTGCTCAAAAAAACCACAGTGTTCCCACATCAGAACAGAGTGTGCCATCCTGCAGAGTCATCCACAGCTCTGCAAACTGGGAGAAGAATTCCAGCATCAAAGCTGAGCAGATTTTCCTGTCTCGTGCTTTGGGGTGAATGCTCCAGCTGTATAAATGTGCTCAGGTGTAAAGTAAGACTCAGATGGATTCCCAAAACCATAGCCCAGCCAAGCTTCAGGTGCTGAGAACAAATTTAGCTCTGGTGGGAGCAGCAAATACGAAATTGTGTTATGTAATGAAAGACTGACCTCCACAGGGCAGAAACCAGAGCTGGCTGCTTCGTGGAGCTCCCACCAAACTGCACAACAAGACTCAGACTTCCAGCAGCAAACTTTGGCTTTCGGTCTGAAACCATCCTGGGTTTGGGTGTGGACAGCTGTTCTCAGTAAATCTCTGCTCTTCACCTCTCTGTGGGATGCTCAAAAATGAGGGGCAAATTTTCACTGCCTTGACTCCTGTGACATCCTGCTTCTAAACAGGAGAACTGTTGGATTGAGGGCTTAAAAATAAATTAAAAGAAAAAAAAACAAAAAAAGGTTAGCAGGGTCCTTCAGTGGTATTTCCTGAGAAATATAGCATTCTTCTGTCTTTTCAGTTATGAGAAATGCAGCAAAATCCTTCCCCTGAAAGTCTGGGTTATACCTGGTGAATGTCTTCTGACTCACAGGAAACTGGGCAGCTTTTAACAATGGTTCATGGCACAGCAGCCTTTGGGAAGAACAAACCTACAGGGATCTCCTAAAGGGAAAAATGCTCCATGGCTGAGGAGCTGAGCAGGCTGAGAATTCTGTTGTCAAATCTTAGGTCATTCCAAATTTATTTGTTTAAAGGAAAGATGCAGAATGCCAAGAGAGGGTCTGCACAGAAACAAATGGAGAGGTGTTTTATGGGGTAAGTAGATGAATCTGTTATCTTTTATCCAGACTGTGTGAAGACCCACAGAAAAAAAAAAATCCTATTTCACTCCCCTGTATTTCCTTTGGAAGTGAAACCACAAAATAGAACCTTCTCAAAACCCTGAAGTAGAAGGAAATGCATCTGCCAGGCCAATCAAGATGATTGGTACAAGCCCATGCTGCCAACTGTCCCCACTTCCACCTCTTTAAAGGTATCAGAATTGCCCCGATTCCCATATTAATTAGTCTGTACTATAGTTTAATTGCATGATATTTTTTTTCCCGATGAACTGAGGTTTTAATGAGCATTCACTGTTTAATAAGCAATTAAAAATAGCCTATTATTTTTATGTGTGTGCAATAATGAAGCTCATCACCTTAACAGCTTATATTTATATGTATACATATTTTATTACTTTGATTTGAACAATAAATCTCGTGCACCTAATTATTTAGCTCTGTTTTGAATGAGCTATACCTTCACTAAATGATGGAGCTTAACTGCTCATAATGCCTCCCTCACTTATTTAGGAAGAGCTGCAGTGGCAAGAGGACTTTGCCTGAAATTGAAGAAAGAGCTGAAGAAAACCAGCCTTGGATTGCATCCAGTCCAGCCCAGAAGAGATGTGAGTACAGCACTCATTCACTTTTGCTTCAGCAGCTCGTTTGCTAAAGAACAAAGAACCCAGTGCCAGAAAAAGGGAATTATGAGTGTGAGGAAGGGCTGAGCTCCTCAGGTGTGAGTGGAGACAGACAACTGCGATTAAAAGTAGATTTATTACAGAACTGAGGAAAGAGAGAGCCCTGATGGGTCTTCCACAAGGTGCCAAGCCAGAGCACCAGTGCAGGAGTGATGGCAGGACAGCAATGCACAGAAACCAGAGGAGAGACAGAGGGGGGAAGCCCGGCCAAAGGGAAAAACCTTCCACAAGCAGCTGCTGTTTGATTTCCTGGGTGTCTGATCGCCCTGTGCCAATGCTGAGTGGCAGCCCAGCACAGCCTGGGGCTCTGGGAAGGCTCCAGATCTCTGCCCAGTGCCTGGCAGAGGTTTGGGGTGAGGTGTCCCTGCCCTGTGGCCCTTTGGCTGTCACACCTCTGTGCCTGCCCTTGCAGGAGGGTGAATCTCCACTGCCAGAGTGGTTTGGGCAGGGCTGAGGGTGCAGAGGGTCACTGTACCCTCTCAGCACAAAGGATTCCTCTCTAGAGCCATTTCTGCTTCGACTGCTCTATGCAGGATCCAGGAGCAAGCCATTGTCACATGGATTAATGCCCCTTCTGGCATTACTAACAGTGCCAGAACTTTCCAGGCAGAGTGGCTGGGCTCTCCAGTACTGGGGTAGATCTTACATGATGCAGTGAGTGGTCACAGCTTGGACACGTGAGTTTAATGGCACAAAAAGTCTAAATCCTTCCTTTAGACACTGTCTTGTAACTACAGTTTTTCTAATTACTGCAATATGTGGTTTCTACTGTGCTTTATCTACGGACTCTGTCACATTCTCTGTGATCCCCACATGAATTACACATCCCCCATGTTCTCTATCTTTTCAGCAATCAAGGATATGAAAGGCTGAGAATCTGTTAATTGGGGCCCCTGTTCTCTGGAGGTTTTGCTGGTTTTGCTCAGTATGAAACATGATGCCAATTAAGTTACCTTGGAGATGTAGGAAAAAAAAATTTAGTGCCTGTATTAGCTCATGAGGACTTAAAACCAAAGGAAACACTTTATAGTTATATAATTATTTTATCAGTTGGGGGAGGGGTCATTCAGCTCTTAGGCTTTTAGAGTTTTAATAATTCCAGTGGGAACCAGGTGCATAAATCCCACCAAAGGCTATTTGCCTTGGTGCCAGCTGAGCCAATACTGCACACTGCAACCCCAAGGCAGGTTATAATCACTGCTTTTAATTACGTGTCAGACTTAATTACAACTGTCCAGCTAAGCTTTGCTTTCTGAGTGTTCAGCATACCTGGCAGGCATCAAGGAGCCAAAATTCTTTTCCTTGTTTTGGACAGCCTGTTTTGGGAAGTGCATCCAGCTAGAGCTGGTGGTGATATCCCACAGCTGGATGTGGAGCAGGGGGTTGGGAAATGAGTCAGAGGAGTGGGCTGTGCTGGGCTGGATCACTCACTGCAGGAACCACGGGAGCGGCCAAAGGTCAGCAGGAGGATGGGGAGAGTCCGGCCAGAGGCGAGGAGGTTGAGCCTCCCAAAAGCTTTGCAGCAGGAGCAGTGACCCTTGCTTTGTTTCTGCAGGTGAGAAGGTTGTACTGAAGGCAGAGGGATTGTTCTGATTTACTGTTGCTGGAGAAAAACCAGGAGTGGGCTGAACTGTGCAAAGCTACCAGCTAACAGCAGTGTGCAGTCCAGAACGGGAGGTGTGAGATGAGACACAGGAAGGTCGAAAGGGCAGCACAAAACTTCCCCCAGCTAAAAACCATCCAGCATTTTCTCTCTCTGTTAACACTCCATTGCTTATGGTTTAACTTTGTGCTGTTTCACAGCATTGGTTTAGGACAACGATCTCAGCTGAGACCAAAGGAGGTGACACACGTTTGCTGTGCCTTTCAGGTAATGGATGACCTTTTGCTCAATTACACCACAAGCATCATGTAGGCTCTTTCATCCTCTACTTATTATGGGCCACATGAAAAAATCCCTTTAGATTTAAAGCCTGAAAAAGCATCAGCAATGGGCAGGAGCTGGAGGTGGGTCTCGGTGACAGAAAGCTGCTGGGGCTTGTACTCAAATGTTTGCTTCAACTGCTGCCCTCCCTCCCCAGCTTCCTCTATTCTCACAGGTATTGAAAAGCTATTTTCAGAGATATTCTACCTTTATGTGGCTCTGTCACTTTAGATAACTTCCTAGAAGATCTGAAATACGACCTGCAGGAATTTCAGCAAGGCAGCAGGGTTTAGCTTTACACTGGAGCAAGAATTCCCCGGTAAGGGGGCATTTGTTCAGTTTTCTGTGTTGTTTGTGCAGTTCCTGTGCCTGGCTGCTCTAAGCTGAGCTGATGGTGGTGGTGACCAGGTGAGGCAGGAAGGATATACACAAAAATCCATGAGAGCCCCTGGCTGCAGTCCAGCCTGGGGACCTCTGGTTTGGGTTTGGCTCAAGGCAACCTCTTTAATGGAAATGGGGCTTTAGACATCAAATTATTGTTGTTACCTGAATATACACTTCTGCTTTTTGTGTGAGAAAACCTTTTTCTTGTGTGGTCAAACCATCCCTGGAGTGTCCAAGGCCAGGCTGGATGGGGCCCTGCCCTGGTGGAAGGTGTCTCTGATCTTTAGATCATTCAAAAGATGATTTTGAAGGTGCCTCCCAACCCAAATAATTCTCTGTGATTCTGCTTACCTCTCTAAGCTCCCAATTCTCATTCTCAAACCACATCATGGTGAGGTGAAGGCTGTAATTTTTCTCCTTCACTAAGAACACCCAGGGGTTTCTGGTGTTTAGCACAGGTGGTTCCATTCCTTTGCCAGTCTGGAGGTTGTTTTGTGGCCCTCCATTCCTGAGGCAAGGTCTAGGTCCAGACAGAAGGTAAAAGCCCATACATCCTTTATTTGAGCATTTCACAAATAAATTACAAGTTTCTTTGCAACCACGTCATAAATCAAAACGTTTATTTACACCTCAGAAACAGCAAGCGATTCAGCAACTAGGGCCCAAAGGAATGATTAACTGGAAAAGCAGCTGAATTAAGCATCTTGAAAATCAAACAAAATGTTTTCCTCCTTGCTTGGACTATTAAAAATGAAAAAAAAAATCTTGATGGTAACTTAAAGAACTTCAAGGGGCAGAGGTTGCTATGGGGTAGGTGTGGTTTTACAGGAGGGTTCTGGCTGAAATGGCAGTAACAACACAACTCCTTTGTGCTGAGTTCCCCACCACAGTCCCCCAGACACGGATTTATTCCTCAGGCAGGGGGTGTGTGCACATCCAAACACCCAGCCTGGCTCTAGACTACATTCATTTCACCCCAAATTACAGAGTGCAGTCACTTGCTGATGCAGAGGAGGAGTGCAATGCTCAAGGCTGGATGAAACTTTCCCAAACAGCTGTCCCACTGAAAGCTCAGGAATGAGGAATTCTGGCTCTAAACCCTTCCCTTTCCACTACTGGTGACCTGCTGATCCACAGACAAGTGAAAATGAGTCAGAAAACAGTGATGCACGTCTTCAACTGATATAATTGTGGTACGAGGGGACAGCTCAGGGCAGCAGAAATACAACAGGAGAGTTGAGATAAGCCTTTTTGGGCTTTTTGCCTTTTTTATTTGCTTTAAATCAGACTGGTTCAGTACATGCTGTCCCTTATCTCATAAATTCATCCCTAATTGAGGGAATTAAACTGCTTATTCCAAGTCCCCTGTGTTGTATCAATCTCCTTCCACCTACATATATATAATATATATATTTATATGTGTATATCTCTATATATCTACATATATACACACATAGCAGTTGTGCAACTAGAAACCTTCCACTGAGATGGGGCAGTGCCTGCATCCCACTGGGACCAACCCAAAGCAGCTCGTGTGTCCTGGTGTGAGGCAGGAGGACAGGGCAGGCAGTGCCTCGTGTGCTTTGTGTAGAGCTCTGTCTGCTCTAAAGAGAATAGCTATAATGATAATTACTAATGAGCACTGGATGTGATTTCTAAAGATTATAGAGCACAGAGTTAACTGAAAGGCAGTAATTGCTATTTTATTTTTCTTTGTGTTAGCATTGGGCTGGATCCCTCAGACAACAGAGTTTCTAGAGATGCAACAAAGGCAAGACAAGAGAAGAGTTTTGCTTTAGACTCTGTGTTCTCAAGCCAATGTGACTTTAATATAATTATTTTTTAAAAAAAAAATTAAATAAGACATTTTAAAACTTATTCCAAAAACAACTTAGCCTTTAGACCAAGTGATGTAAAATTGTTTGTGTACAGAATTCTGCTCCGAGTGGATTAGTAACATTTGAGAAGAAAATTGGCAGCTTTTTCAGTATTTCAGACAAGAGGCCTTTGCAAAGGAAAGGCAAAAGCTGTCGATAGAGTAGATGTCTTTTTGTAGTGATAAGGCATTTAAGATAGAGCCCTACAAACTGCTTGTAAGTCCATAATTTAATAAATGAGGTTTGTATTATAGTAATCAAAAAAATGACTATGCAAGAAACCAGGACAAATTATTTGACCCCATCCATTTCAAATAAAGGTTAAACCAAATTATTCTGGGAGCCTTGGAGACACCTTCAGGGCACGAGTCACCTGTGGGTGGCTGGGTGTGACAAACCCCAGACTGCTGATAAGGTGTGAGCACTCAGCAATCCTGCCACAAACATTGCAGCTTTGCTGTTTGTGGCATTCACATTCTCTGGAAAAATCCCTCCACCCAGGATTTTTCCCCTGGGAAGCTGAGAAGCCTCAGAGAAAAAGGAAAACAATTCTTATCTCATTTGCTTCTCCTGTGTTGTGCTCATGTGGAATGTGTTTGGAGATTGTTTACCAACAGGTGATTGTTTCATTGGATTCTGCTGTGAGTTGTTTTCACTCTTTGGCCAGCCAGGGCCAAGCTGGGTCAGGCTCTGGAGAGAGTCACGAGCTTTCATTATTATCTTTTAGCACTGAGTAAGTATCCTTTCTGTATTCTTTAATAGCTTAGTATTCTTTGATATAATATAGATCATAAAATAATAAATTAGCCTTCTGAGAGCATGGAGTCAGCTGCATCATTCCTGCCTTCGTCAGGGCATTCCCTGCAAATACAATAACTGTTCCCAGCCAACCAGCAAAAAGCAATATGTGGGGAGAGAAAATTCCACCTAAATATGATCAACTGAACCTCAGTTCTGCTGATGGAGCTGCTGTTTGATTTCCAGCAGTGTAAACATGATGAGAACAGGGCTCAGGGACTGTGTTACCAGTGTTCCACCCTTACCTCATTTTCCTCCACACCCAGCAGGAAATTCAGCTCGTTTCCTCTTTTTTTTACTCTTCATACCTACAGCTACTGAACAAAATGGACATTAATAAATGCACACAGGCATATTGGAAAAGCACACACGAGGAGCACAGACCAGGGTTCAATTAGCAAGCACACCAAAAATGAGACTTCTCTCTTGCTAATAAAGTCTCACTGATTGTTATTCCCAATTTTTGTTTCAACAGCACAGAGCCTTTTCAAGTGAAATGACTTTTACAAATAAAAAGTTTTGTGCATGTCACAAAATGATAATCAGCAAGTTCACTGCCTTTCCAGCTCTAGACAGCATTTATGTACCTACAAACACAGACTGAAATAACTGTTGGTGGGGCTAAAACAGATGGGTAGGAATAAGGAGTATGTTATAAAAACAGCAAACTTGGCTGAATTAATGTTAAACATAAGCAACTATTAGAAAATAACAAAAGCAATTTTGTAAATCTTCTGCTTTTTCATGATATTGTAGAAAAATGGATAAATCATTGGTGCTTCTTTGTTTCAGGAAATGGACATTGGTTTTTTGAGCCAGAGGTGACACCCTTTATTCAGGTAGGAAATTTCAGATTCTGCTGTGGTTCCTCGCTCGTGTCACACCATGAACGTGCCAAGTCTGTGTTAAATGGGGAGAAACATGAACGTGGCAGCTTCATCTTCTCCTGGCACGCCTGGGTAGGCCAGGGATGGGCTCCCTGGGGAGGCTGGGACACTTGGGAAAGCTGGGAGGCTTTAATGTGAGAGCAGAAATAAAGGAAAAATGGGAATGGACGCTTGGATGCACCTCGGGTCAGAGCTTCAGCCAGACTCTGACCTCCTTGCACATCAAAATTTTGCAGTGGATCCAAGAAGAAAGATCTTTTCCTTGGGCACAGGGTGGTAGGAAGAGTGTTCCCCTTGCTCGTGGAGCTCCAGGCAGAAGTTTTCTCTTTGTTCCTCATTTTGGCTGCCCTTGGGATGATTCACCAAAAGATCTGTGAGCCTTGGTTTAAAGCAGGGAAGGGCAGATTTTTCTGGTATTTGACAGAAATGACACCAAAGTCAAGGGGGGTCTTTCCAGAGGTGGGTTTGGCTGGGTGGAGAGAGGAAAAAAGCAAGTAGAAAAGAGTATTTGTGGGGGAGGGTAATATAATTTCTTTTATTCGAGACAGAGGTTTTGTAGCTCAAAGCACAGGGTGCAGAATATCTTTGGGTGCATTCATTGAACATACATGTTGGAATTCCAGAGGTGCCATACAGCAGTTAAATCGTTCCTTTTGGAAAATTTTGCTTGAAAATAATAGATATGTATATATTTTTTTTTAATAAAAAAGATGTGATTGTTGATGGCAAAGCAGCAGCGTGGGATCCACAGAAGGCATGGGCAGGGAGGGAGGACCAAGAGTGTGCCCATGTGGGATCAGACACTTCCCTGCTGGGATGCCTGGAGCTGCCAAAGCCACTCCTGGTGTCCTTGACCAGCTCCCAGTGCCCCTCAGGTGCCACTTTGGTGACACAGAGGCTCCTGCAGGGAGCAGGGGCAGATTTCACTTGGTCAGGACTGCAGGAGTTAAGCTGGAAGAGAAAAACGGGTCTGAAGGCAGCTCATATCTTATCAAGAAATCTACAGCGTTAGGAAAGCTCACAACACAAACTCATTTTTCCTCTGTTGCTGTTGTTATTACTCCTTTTGATTAAAAAAAAAAAAAGAAGTAAGAAAGAAAAAAACCAACCTGTTTCATATTTGGTATAATACGGGAAGTCAGAGAAAAGCTATTGTACAGCAAATTTTAACCACAAACACACATTTAATATCTAGTGTAGCAATATGGGAAACTAAATGTATGTCTGGACTTCTTTTTAATGTTTCCAAAAATCTTTACTATTGAAACATATACGTGGTGTGGAAGGGATGCTCATACTCTCACTGTAGTAAGGATGCCAGAGTATGACCCTTAATTACTGTAAAAATGCTAACTAAAGAGTGCAGCTGCAAAGTTCTATTGCATAAGGAAGCTTTCTTGTTTAAACTTTAAATAAGCAAGTTTATTAAAATATTCTAAGACACCTTACCCTAGTTACTGGCAAGCTCTAATAAAAGCCACAGTCTGTCACTAGTATACTTTTTGTGTTAATTTTATAAAAATTTGGTGTGAGCTTTGATGGATCATTTACAGTTTATTAACAAGATGATCATCTTCATACAGTTAGAAGGATTTTTTTTTTTTGTTTTTTGACCTTACATGCTCACAGAATAAAAAAGGATCCATATTCATAGAGAACAAACACCCTTTTTTTCCCCATGTCTGCAAATAGGTGTGGTAAGTTTACACACACAAAGAAATGCTCTCGTTACTCTTAACTGGAAACCGTGTGTACGTGTGTATGTATGTATATATATACCCAAAATGATGGATTGGTGTGGTTGTGAGGGTATTTATAGAACAGGGCACCTGCTGGCACAGAGGCTGAGCAGGGATCAGAGCTGCTGCTGGACTCAGCTTCTCACCTGCAGAGTGATCAAAACATTTTGTCACCTGCCCCAGCCGATGTTTCAGCCCTTTGGCCCCTCCAGTCAGGCTGAGCTGCTCGCACTTGGCTGCTCCTCCTGCACCCTCTGGGGCCCAGGGAGAGCAGCTCAGAGCAGGAACAAGCCCTGGGGACTTGCATTTCTTGTTTGCTGAACCTGAGGTACGAGAAGGGCCATGGCAGAGCCCCGAGGTGGCCACGGGCTCTCTCCTCCTGGCCACGCTCTGGACAGCAAACACAGCAGGTTTAGCCATGCTGGGACAGCTACAATTCATCTGTGGCTGTGCTATTCTGCTCCCTCCCTTCTCACCCTCCAGATGAACATTTTATAAAAGCTAAACCTGTGGTATAACTCTTCTCTCTATATAAATATATATATATACATACACTCATACATATACAAATACTAACCCACAGACAAAATATTTTCTGAACAGTTGAATAGCAACAAGTCAACAGATAGAAAAAAAATGGAGTCAATCTGGTTTTGTGGTTTTTTTTCTTTTTTTTTTTTTTTTTCTGCTCCCCCAAGGCGGGGTTTGGATGTCATGGTCTTTTAACATTCAGAGTAAATTTTGAGTAAACCTTGTGTCCTGCAGGAGGAATCCAGGGCCAAAGGACAGAGGGGTGGAGGCTGTCGAACACCAAGGTACAGATTGAGTGAGATTGCAAACTAAACTGGAGCAACTGAGGCCAAGGAGTGAAGAACAGTCATTGTAAACTGCAATCTTCAGAGCTGATGGGTTTTTTTCCCTTCTTCTCGTTGCCATGGCAACTCGGTAGGACAGCTTCAAATGGCAGGAATTCTTACAGACCTAAAGGAGGAGATGGGGGTGAGTATTGCCATGCAAATCACAGGATCTTGAACTCTTTGGGTTTTTTCCCCCCCCAGTCAAATCGCTGGTTAGGTGCGTGAACATTGCCAGTAGTTAAATATTGATTATCTGGGTGCAGAAATCTCCAAGTGGAAAGCCCAAAATGTCATGTCAGAGACCTTTGTGGTGCAATTGTGGAAGATGTGGTGAGAGGCTAAATCCTGAGCCAGGACCTGATTCCCCCCCTGGACACCTCCATCAGTTCCATTTGTGCCCAAGGAAATGCCAGCCCCTCCCTCCCTGCACACCCTGACAAGCAAAGAGCAGACAAACAATATCTTTTGAAAAATAACACTCTAATAGAGCCTTATAGTTTGTGAATATACCAGGGAATAAAAGGCCTGCTGTATCATATTAATGTTGATACAGAAATATGAGATTTTATGTGGGGTTTCTATTAAATGAAGGGAATGTGGCACTTGAATTCTGTTTTAGATGGACACTCTGATAATACCAAGGCAGCAAAGAAATTCAGAAAGGAGAGTCCAGGAACAAATCTAACATTAGCTGTAGCTCACACTCAGCCTATAAAACCAAGGGAAGACACATCAAAACTCAGTCAGCAAATGTTTGTCTAAAATTTATTGTATCTGTACACTTAAAATATCATAATATTGAAATATTGATAGTTTTGTCACCACCACAGAAATGTAATGGTCAATGGCGGATGCTGGTTTGTGCCCTTTAAAAATTTTTAATGATCTGTTTGCCTTTTAGGGCAAATCAAATTCAATATAATTATCAATAAGGCTGTTTTGTTTTATCTTTCTTGTTATCCTGTGAACTGATATCAGTATTGAATTCTGCAGCAATGCAGGCACCTGGATGCCAACACCTCCCTGGCCTCTTCCCTGCAGTGCTTCAGTTCTGGTAAACAAAGGTAAATAAAGCAAATTAAGTGTAAGAAATCCATAGAGGTGCTGATGGATGGGGCTCACTGAAGTGAGAAGTTTAACTGAGATTTCCAAATAGGACAAAATCTGGAATTGCTTGGCACATGGATTTTTAGCCTGCTGCTGAAAGAAAAGGTCTGGCCACAAAATCAGGATCCAGACTCACACATAGGAGATTTATGGTCATGACTGCCAAAGTCTGGATATATTTGGATTAGGGATGCCAGCTAGAACTAAATTCTCATAAACAACCTGATCTCCTGGGTGGTGAAAAGAAAGAATTTGAGACTCTGATCTCACAGACAACCTGAAAAATAGCATTTCCAGATCCCAATGAAGCTTAGTGTCATTAAAGGGCATTTGTTTAATCCTGGCTCAAAGGAACTGACACTGGCTCTGGGATTGATGAAGCTGCTCTGAATCCTTGGGAGATCCTTGGGGGTCTTCCTGCTAAGGACAGGCACTTGGGCATGATGAATGAGCAGCAGCTGTGGCACCGAGCTTCTGTGCAATGCACAGGCTGAAACGTCACCAGAGAAATCTGTCAGCACAAAATTTATAAATACCCCACCAACTCCAGCAGCCAGTGAGCTTCTTCACCAACAGCCTGGAAATAAAGAGCAGGGTTTGGTGATTGATGTGCAAACCTGAAGAAAAGCTTGTATATTTTACATTATATTGACAGACATAATGAATGCTACTACCTTTCATACACACTGTGGGATGTATACAAAAACTAGTTGGTTCAGCTTTAATTATGAATCTTTCTCCTTTGCTATTTTTGTATCTGTTGAAGGCCAGTTTGTCTCTCACAAGGAATTTTTGACCCTCCCTGTTACCCCACCTGCCTCTGCAAGCACCACTCCATTCCTGACTCCTTTCAGCTCAAAGCTCTACAATCCCTGCCCAGAATTTCCTTCACTGAAATTTCTTCTCAACTTCATCCTTTCTTGCCTTTGATCCATTTAATCACATGCCTGAAAATGATGCCTTGGCTCCTGGGACTACCTCCTCCTATAATTTTACCATGATTTCTCTAATCACTTTTCCAGCCTGTCCTTTGGTCGTGTTCCTCCGGTTTATTTTTTTAGGAAACCTTTTTTCCCCCCACTTTGGTTTCTTCCCCTTCTCAGTGCCACCATCCTCTCCTGCTCAGCAATGACATTGGTGCTGACAGTTCAGAGCTCTTACTCTCTTTTCCCACTTTCCCATTTAGTCTAATATGTCAGCCTCTAGCTCTGATAACTTTTGGATGTTTTCCTGACAGCTCTGCACAGCTACAACTCAGCTCTTAAATCTTCCCCCTAAAGCACTCCCTTCTTTGATTGCTCAGGACAACACCATCATCCTGCCTCTTGTTCAAGCCTGAAAGCACAAACAAACCAGAGGAGGTTTTTGTCATGGAATCTCCTTTCTAGGTCTGTATATTTAGGTTATGTCAATCTAGAGGATTCTCTCTCACAGGTTGTCCCAAAGGGCTTTTTGTAGCCATTCAAACACTAAATCCCCTACCCAGGCTCTCACTTAGCAGGTTTGCAGCATCTTTTCTGAACCCTTGACAAATTGAACTGCTGTGTGCTCATCTCCTGCCAACCTTGTGCTCTACAGAGCATTTTCCTGCTCTGCCACTTTGACAAAACCTCTGTAGCTGTGGCTCCTTCACTGTCTCTTTCCCCCTGCACATTATTCCTGGATTTTCCCTGTAGGAAATTCCCTGTTTTTCCTCTCATTCACAGCCTGTGGTGACAGCTTCCCCCGAGGTGTGTTCAAAGAAATCTGGACCCCTTCCACAGACAGCTGTGTCCCAACATCTGCTGACACTTCCACCAAACCCTTGGCATTGGCAGAGGGTGCCAAGACTACTCTGAATTCAGCTAAGCCTTGTGCTAAAAGAATTATTCCAAACACAGCCATTAATGGTGACTGACCCTTTTGCACAGGTGGATTATTTAATAGAGTAGTTTTTGCCTCTGGAAATCAGATTCAACACTCAAAATTACGGTCTGTGAAGTTTCAGTAGACACCCACCTGTCTTGTAAGTAAGTAATGTCTGTAAGTAAGAATATGCAAGATCAAATCTGTCTTGGTTCTTTGTATTGCACAAAAAAACCTGATTGGAAATTGTTCTGTCCTAGAGAACATCAGTCTTTTATTTTCTGTGGTTAATAACAGAGCATCAGTTACAAATTTAATTTCTACAAAGAGCCTGAGAAGGTCATGTGAGGTGTTAATTGGCCAAACATTTGGCCAGTAACTCCCTTAATGCAAAATCTACAGGAATCAAGGATAACCAAAGTATTGCCTGGAAAACTCAAGGTTTATCCTCAATCAAGGATAACCAAAGTATTGCCTGGAAAACTCAAGGTTTATCCTCAATCAAGGATAACCAAAGTATTGCCTGGAAAACTCCACCCTGAATGAGAGAAAATCCACTGAAGCCAACACAACTGCTCTGTTACAAGCTCACTGGGGAGCTCTGAGCCTCTGGTCCATATTTAAAATCTCTCTGTTCTCCCAGCTGGATTTCCAGTGTTCATTATTGTTTCCTGTATAGGAATTGTAGTTTTCTTGTTGGCTTTTCTTTTTATTTATTGTTCCCATAAAGAAGGAGCCAATGAAAGTTCCAGAAATGCTCACACAGAGCCAAATTTTTAGAATCTACTCCTTATCTGAGCCCTAGCTCTAACCAGCTCACCTGGTGACTTTTCCACTCACTTTGATGGGGTTACATTGTTTTAAAATTATTTTTACTCATTATTATATATTTTATAGCCCAGATAATTTACAGTTTGCAGCTGGCAATAGCTCATAAAATATATTAGTATTTAAGGAACACTGTGAGCATAAAATGTGCAAATAATGTGTGCAGGGAGAACATTTGCTGATCAATGAGAACTATTTCTTTTAAGAACTTAATTCCCTGGTAAGCCTGTGCCTGGCATGTTTAGATCTGCACACTAATGATAATTAGGCCGAGTAATTATTTTATTTTATTTTATTTTTATCAGCCCTGTCTCCAGATCTGGCCTCAGCACTCAGGAATTATTACCCACCCTGTGTTCTTTTAGATGTGATTTGACAGAAATTACCTACAATGAGTGATTTGCTGCCCAAAGCACTCAAGCCACGAAATGGGAAGGGAATTTTTGCTCTTATTTTGTCCCTTCCATATTTTTCTTTGGGTATCCAGGGATTCACAGCAGCACTAAGTGAGCACAGCTGTAGGGAATGTATTTCTCCAGAAATCTCTCCCATTTCAGTCTCTAATGTGATCTTCACCAATTTTATCTCACAGTTCTACCTCTTTGATACTTGAGAGACATTCAGCCTCATTCCTTCTGAGATAACAGTGAGATAGCACAGAATTCACAGAATGACTAGGTTGGGGGAGTCCTTAAAGATCCATTTAAAGACTTTAAAGAGAAAGGCAGGGTTACTGGCATGTGTGTATGAATTTTTACTTTTCTGGTCAATGGGCTCAGATAAGAAAACACAGCATGTTCTGACCAGCAGCTGTTGGCATCAGGGCTTTGGCTTTTCAAGAAGAATTTTTCTTCCCTCAGATAAGAAAACACAGCATGTTCTGACCAGCAGCTGTTGGCTGTTGGCATCAGGACTTTGGCTTTGCAAGAACAATTTTTCTTCTGCTGGTCAAAAAAACTGACAAACATTGTGAAAGTTTGTCTGGATCTAATGTCCTAATAGCATTATTAAAAATAATTATACTTAGGTCTAAGTGCACAGTTCAGGGTAGGGAGACTCATGACATAGAAAATTAGATGGAATAAACTCCTCTTTCTACTCAACCAAGGTCTGCTGGCTGTATTTGGAGTTGATGATGGTGGCCAACTCCACAGGAAAGCCCTGAATTAGTTTCAAAAGCTGATTTGGTCTGAGAAGGTGCAACTCACCGAATTCAGCCCAAGTTCCTAAAGTTGGCTTCTTCAATGACTACAGAGACAGCTCCCTGCCTCTGTTACACTGGGCTAACTCAAGGTTTACTCCTCATGCTCATCCACACAACAGAAGAAAATGCGGGGAAAAAAAACCCCACAACATTTAAGACAAAGATTTAATTATCTGCATTCCAGGGAAAAAGCAAGTGGTAGGGTGTAAATTCATTCCCTGTGGTTCAGGCTGCCAAGGGCTCATATTCCAGCAGGACCCTTCCCTTCAGCCAGCCAGCAGTGGTGTGTGCAGAACTTCTGATCTCAGAAAATGCTTTGGTACTCCCCAGCTTTCCCTGTTGCAGCCAGAGATTTCTCTGAACATATTTACATATTAGTGACTCAATTCCCTGCTTATTTTAAAGACACAGGTCTAAACTGAGTAATTAAAAGCCTTTGAAAGATGTGCTCTTTAAGAGACCAAGCTCACCCTCTATTTCACAGGCTCTGCTTATACACTGCAGTTAAAACCTCATAAAAATTAAAGGCATTTAAGTTTCTTGCTGACCCTCTGTACAGGAATGAGCTTTACCCAAAATGCATTCATCCTTTACTTCCCATTAAAATGAGAGAGTTAACGCAGCTGGAGTTTGGAGTTCAGCTCATGCATGCTCCATTTCTTTCAATTACCCTTTCATCAGAAATATTACATTAATCTGGCATAATTAAAAGTCTACATTACATCATGGACTTTATTGAAACTTCAGTAATGCTAAAGAGGTAACAAAAATGATGGAAGAGATCAGGACCGTGTTTCTGATTAGGAAGCTAATCAACATCCAGGTACTTCTTTCCTGGATTTACCATCTAAGAAAGGTCATTAATTAGAGGCATAGTTAATAGTTTAGCCTCGATGTAGAACTTTGAAAAATAGAAATTGTTTTCATGTGCATCACTGGTTGATCTGCCACAGGTAGGTTTCAACTGCAGAAGTTTTACAGTGTTTGCACCATGTGCCTATAAATTATTATAAATTTCCCCAAAATCTCATTGAATTTGAAGGACTATTCCCAAGCAGATACCCTGAGTTTTCATTCCTGCAATTAAGAAATTTGGGGTTAATATCACCCGGAGCAAACTGGTGATCTCACTGGCCACAACACCTTGGGGAAAAGTTTATAAAACTCCAAAAGTGAATTAGTTTATCCTGAAAATCTGCAGCTTATACCATCACACACAATTTGTTTCTCATTTACGTGAGAAGTTATTTGAAAGCTGTTAAGGATGGGAGAAGCACTGTGTGAAATGAGAGGCTCATAATGGCCCTGAGAGCTTCGGTGGGCTCTCGTAAATCAGTGCCAGTGCTGCACTGCAGGAGCTGAAATTCTGCCACGGGCCCTGCATCAGCCCAGAGTGTCAGGGCAGAGGGGAATGTGCCAACCCCACCTCCCCAGCCTGCCCAGGGGGACACATTCCCCCTGCTGAGGTCATTTCACCTGTGGGACACCAGCATGAGCGGCTCTCACACTGCTAATTTATTGTAATTATATTTATTATAATATTTTTTTTGTTACTATTTATTATTAGGAGGCTGCAGTGGCTGATCCAAAGCAGGGCTGGTGGAAGCCAAAGTGCTCTTCTGACCCTGGCAAGGACACTGCTGAATCCTTGTCTGTGCCTCCCCTCTTCCCTGTCAGGTGCTCACACACACTCCCTGTGTAATGAGCTGTTCCTAAGAAATGCATAAAATAAACATATTCTGAAAGAAAAGTTGCTCAGATGAAGCAAAATTCCAACTCTCTTTGCTTAGAAATTCAGAGCCATGTGCTTCCCTAGGTTTATCAAATAAAAAAACATCTTCTAATACAATTCCTGTTCTCCAGGGATATGAAGAATCTCACTGGGAGAGGGGGAGTTTTAGGGTAGAACAGCCAAGATGTACTCCATTATTATTTTTTAAAAAATTGATGTGAATTTCAGTTGGATACTTTGTCAAAGCAGTGTTGCCTTCATTTAAGCAATAGGGAATAAATGCTTCCTTCATTTTTCAGTTCTGTCAAAACTAAACAGTTGCAGAGGTGGCTGCCTGCAGCCTGCATGGATATTTTCCCATGCTCTAATCTGATAAATGGAATAGAATGGTTGAAAATATTCAACAAGTGAAATGAATAAGTACAGTTTTGAAATAGCAGCACTGAACAAGTCTGCTGATTTTTTTTCATACTGATGCTGAAAATGAAATGCATCAGCTGTAGCAGGGAGCCAGCCTTTTAAAGGACTGGAAGCTGCTCAGGCAGTCAGATCTCATCTCCCACAGCAGCACAGCACAGGTTACCATCAGCTTTCAATGAGCAGACATGAACAATCCAGACACATTCAGATCTGTAGGTACAGACTAAACCCAGCTTGAAATCCTAAATTAATCATCTGAAGAAATTCTTGTTGAGTAAGAATAAAAACTAGAGTGAAGGATTATGCTTAGAAGCTTAGAAAGAGGAAAAACCAAACTAGAAATTTGGCCAGGTGTTGGTATCAACCTGCTCATTTCAAATTTTCTGAAGAACTGCTACTAAACGTGGCACTTACCTAAGCACCAACTAATGACGTATCCCAATTTATTATATTGATAAAGTGAGGCTTTAAGACCTCATCTAAAATACTCTAAACATTAATGGCCCTTCAAAGGTCTTTGTAAATATCCATAGGGTATTACAGAAACAAAGGCAGCATCATCAAACCTTCAGGCACCACAAATCTCCTCCTAATCTTTAATACCCTGCCCAAATCTGAATAGAAAGCTGTTTACATTGAGTTATCTGGATGCTATAAAGAGAAAAATAGGAAAGAAATAGGAAAAATTGTTATAGGGAAAATATCCAAGGACAGGCATGGTGAAAAGGAACAAACATCTCACGATGTGTAGTGACCATTAATGGCAGAAAAAAATACTTCAACTGGACATGCATTCAGTGCCAGTTTTTAATCATAGGCCACTCCAGAGCAATCCTGACGATAACTACCTGAAATTCAATATTTATGTGGCTTTAAGAAGTTGTTCAGAGAAGAAATACAAAATATTATGTACCAACAATTACTGTGAAGCACTATTGAGAAAATGAAAACATAAAAGCGTTGAATTCCCACCACTAAATGGGCTCTCAAACCAATCTCTTTGATGTCCATTTCATACCTCCAGAATGACCATCAGCAATAATATTGCAGCTCTTGGGGAAGGAGCTGCATTTGCTGCTAACGTTGCTCCCTTCTGCATTCCAAACACACATCTTCCAAACTGCCCTGTTTTCTCACCTCTGCACTCCTGGAACGCGTTTGGATGGTTTCAAATGTGTGTAAAGTGCCATTTCCCACCTAATTGACTCAATCAAATGTAAAGTTATTAAGCACATTTCAATATGCTGATGTGTAATTTGGGGGCATTTCTATTTGTCTTGTCTGGTGTACAAACATCCTGTCCCCAATTATGGACATCCATATGGATTTCTGGGCCATTTCAAGCCCCATTAACTTTAGGTGGGCTCACAAACTGCACAATATGTTGCAGGACTGGAAAAAAACTGCAGAGAAATCAGAAGAATGGACACAGCTCCGTGTTAAAATTGAGATTCAAATCAAGGCTGGCTCAAATTGAACGCCCAAACCATCCTTTCCTTGAAAATCAACCCACATCCTTAAGGACACAAATAAAATTGGTGTTTTTCTCGTACAGGCACTTGAGAAAGCATCTATTTCAGTGATATTTAGCTGCAAAAATAACAATATCAATGTGGAACAAAGATCTGTAAAAAAAAGCAGTGAGTAATAATGGATATTGCTGCTGTTATTTTGTTTAGGAGGTGAGATTTACATCACTGGAACTCACTAAATATCAGCAGTCTCCAATTACTTGGAGTGCAAAATTTAGGTGATATTTTAGGTACCTACATAGTTGTGCTCTAGCACAAATTAGAGAAGTGCAAAAAAAAAAAAATCCTAGCAACCATTTCAATAAAGCAACTTTCACAACAAAACTCTCCAATTTTAATAGTTTTTGCAAGTCTAGCCAAAATAGGGATATTTCACTTCTCAGAAATGGGCAAATGTATCTTGCAGACTTCCTTAGTCTTTTTAATTAAACTGATCTTTTTTAAAACTTATTTAAAAATAAACTGCTCTGAAAAGCAGAAGATTGCTGTAGAAGATTAAAATGTGCTAAGACAACCTAAAAGGTAAAAAGAAAACAACAAAATCTGACCAACAAAACAAAGAAAGAAACAAGAATATTTGTTTTAGCAAATCCACCTATGGGGAACCCTTCTTCTGATGCTCTCTCCGGAACTGGATGGAACTGGGATGAACTTTTTCCTTTTTTTTCTTGGGAAAACTCAAAAATTCTACTGGAAAATCCAATTGTTTAGCCCTAAAGCAACCTGACTGTTTAAAACTGAGCCAAGAAATTCAAAATAAAGGCTGAAAAGTGGGAATGTGCAGCTAACAAATCTGCAGAGGGAATGGAAAGAGCAGTGACCTTAAAGGTCTGTTGCATTTGAAACCTGCTCTGATTTGTCTTGTTCTGGTGCCTTTCAGGAAGGCTTTGTTTCGCTTTTCAGCCATTTGATGTTCCTGCACAAATAACATGGGGTAAACAAGAGATACAGGGGCTGCTGCTGCTGTGAGAAATGAGCTGGGTGAGAGATAACACTGCAGGATTAACTCTGCCTGTCCAGCTCCACGGAAATTCAAACCCACCAGTTTCATATTATTTGATTTTTTTAAAAATTTTTTTGTAGTGGTTTAATAATAAGCATATCATTTTCAAAGCATAAAAAAAAAAAAAGCCACCTGTATTTTCTCTATTGGCCCTGTAGTTGCATTCCTCAAATCAGAAAAAAATAATATAGTGAGGGACAGACAGCACTAAATGGGAAAAGTTAATGGAAATTACTAGGAAATGAAATTCAGGGGTATCTCTAAGGCTTCTTAGCAATTGCAGCACAGACATCTGTGCCAGTCTCTGTTTTTCAAACACACCTGAGGCCTTTCACCCTGACTTTAGCAAATTAATTGCAATGTAGAGACCTCCAGCTTGTTTAATTTTTTTTAAGGAGGCATTTCCCCCCTCATCTGCACCTCACTTTCTGTTCAGAATAATGGAACTCTTCACTTATTTCAGCTCAAGTCAACTTACAGCTTTGTAGTCCACTGGCCAGGTGAACAAAAAAAAAGCTTCTTATTCATGGTTGGTAGTCAAGAAAGATTAAAAAAATGGGTTTTTTCAACATGAAGTGTTCAAATCCCAGTCTTTTTATAACAAGGAACTTTAAGTAAAATATTAGTGACACAACTATTGTGCCTTTAGTTGTTCTTTTATTCCCTCCATTCCACACATTTAAATCTAACGTGGTCTTTTATGTTGGTAGAATATAAAAGAAGATATGAAATGCAATTACCATTCTATGATTATGCAATTAAGTGAAATAGTTATTATAAAATCAAAAGCCCAGAATTCAAATACTCCTTTAAATACTAATAATAATACAAATAATTTGTAATAGATCTAAAGCTTAGTTCTGCCAGCCAGAGTGGTTCTTTCTCAGTATCCCACAGGGCCTGGGGGATATTTTCTTGCTGACTTTGTTATGGCAATATGCACAAATTTATTTTCTGCTTGTTTTGCTTTGCCATCCCTCACCTTGTGGGATGTTGCAGCTGCTCTCACTGAAAACACTGAGGAGCCTTCCAGGGGAGCCTGTTTGTAACTCTGGTGGTGGTGAGATCCCTTTTGTAGCTGAATTCTGAGCAGAGCTGGTTTAGCTGTGTCACTTGGGAACACTGCAGCACGCAGGGACAGTCTCAGAGCAGCACCAGACATGATCCTGACACATTTTATCTTTCCCCACTCATTCTCTTCCTCAAGGAACTGATTGCTGTAGCTCCCCTCCCTGACCAGGAACCCAGGTTTTTTTTCTTTTTTTTTTCCCCTCAATCTGAGCTACTAAAATCTGGATTCTGTCTGAACATTTGGTGCTGTCTTGTCTCCAGTAATGGCAAGGAAAAGCTGACAGAGAACAAAATGCCACCACATGAAGTCTCATCTTAAACATGGGGTCTGCTTTAATGACAAGTGACAACATTCTTTTCCAATATTTGTCACCATTACCTGTTGTAACTTTGGAAACTCCTCTGCCTGTCCACTCTCCATCATTCCAGCCTGACCTCAGTAAAATTAGGTTAAATACAAAACATATAAAGATGCTCCTTTTTCCAATCAACTTTGTGTTCATCATCTTTCAATCCCACCTCATTGTTTTGTTGTGCAAATCTGCCCATATGTTTTGGCATCTCATATTTTCTATTTCTGGCTGCCAGGAACTCCTAATTTTTTCTTGTTCCAGCTATATCTACCTTCCCAGAGGCTTCTGGGCAACTGTGCAGTCTGTATCCCATTATCCCTCAATATAGTGAGCACAGTAGGATATCTCCAGAATGGGAGGAACTGCTGGGTTTTGCATCCATTTCAGTTTTAATCAGGCTCTTCACTTGTGTGCTCAGACACTTCAGAAATCTGCCACATCTGACTTCTTTCATGATTTACGGAGGAGGCACATAGTCTAAGTATAGCTAATAATTGCACCATTTAAATGATAATACCAAGATGTTTTCTACAGGAAAGATATTCATGCAGGGCTCTTTCACCACGAGCAGCTCTTTCAGAGGGCTATCTATCCTCACACCAGATGTCAAATACAAAAAGAAATACTTTGGCATGAGTTACAAAGTTCATTTGACTGAAGGATTTACCTCCCAGGAACAAGAGCCTCATAAAATACAAACACTGGGAGCAAAGTCAGCCACGTAAGGGCTTTTGGTAAAATTAAACCCATAACTTGCCACTAGAAATGGGAGGTTTCATCTGTTCAATAAGCACTAAAGTTCTCTTTGTTTTTATGGCATCATAATCTTTGATTACTCTGATAAATATTTGGACTATACAAAACGTTGCAATGGAGCTAATCACAGTTATAAAAAATCTGTGTGTGGAAATGAATTGGGAACGGGGTGATAGCAGCACATTTCAGAGGAGTTCAAACACAGAACCACATTATTTTAACAGGCTCCCAGCCTCTTTCCTTTCTGTCTCTGTGCAGTTCACACCTGAGGAAAATGCTCAGGGGAGTTGTGGTGCTTGCTGGCTTTGAACAGGCATGGCTGGGGAGCAGTTCCAGAGGGAATGACAGCCATGGAATACCCTTGGGATGCCCTAGAGGTGTATTCCACCCACAGCTGAGCTGGACAAGACCTGTAGCCAAGAAGAGCAACTCAAAAAGTGCTTACCAATACTTAAAACTGGCTCTATAATTCAACCTAAGGAAAATGATCAGGCTTCTTAGTGGGGGCTGTGAAGAATCAACATGAAAATGGCAACTTTGCAAAGCAAAAAGCTTTTCTCTACCTCGTTGTATTCTGAGCAGATGAATTAGTGTAAATAAAGTTCAAGTGCAAATCCCATCAGATAAGGAAGTAATTCCAGTGGTGAAAGTCATGCCTAGTGTAGCAGCAGCAACATTTATGAAGTGGCAACAAGGATATATTTGAATCAATGGGCTGCATATTTATATCACTGCTGCAATAGTGTCACACCCTGTCAAATATTTTTAACATATTGCTCCTAACAGCTGAAGTTTGCATTTGGTTCCAGGAGACTGAACCCAGCCCAGCTGAACCCCAGCCAAAGCAGATACTTTAGATGTCACTGATTGAGACTGAGAACAGGAATTTGCACTTAGCATTTATACAGTCCTTTTCATCTTCAAAGAGCATCACAAACATGGGCTGGTACCAGCTCACAACGACCTTCATGCCAAGCTTTTGGGATAAAAGGAGAAGAAATCAGGGACAGGATGTGTGCTCAAGCATCCAAGCCTCAGATGTGGAAAGGATCTCTGCCTTGACCTCTCCCCTGCCTCGTGGCACGTTTCTCATGGAGAATCCAAGGCCTTTCACCATGGCTCAGGTTTTAAGTCACTTTACAATGTATTCTGTTAATAGAAGATGAAGGTAATAGTCCTTAAATAACAGATTTACTGTCATAGTTGTAGGAAACAGCTATTCCTTTGAAACAGATAAGGATTCAAAACTAACACTGCATCAAAAAGTTTGCTGGCAGCTGTCACAGGACTAGCCAGGGACACACCCAATTTAAATTGTGGATTCCATGGCTTTGAATTCCTACTTTTGAATCATTCTGGGATTTTGTTTTTCCACTTCCAATTCAAGTTAGCTTTCCAAATGAGATTTACAAAATTCCTTTCTCAGAAACAGCAGAAATTCCTTTACCTGTCAGTTTTCTCTGCCCTCCAAGCCAGCCTGGCCATTTGATTATCAGCTCTGGGTGGTTCTAAGCCCAGAATCTCAAATAAGTTCCTCATGTTCCAGTCACTTGCACATTTTATGTGGAGGAACAGATTGAAGCAGGCAGGCCTTGTTTTCCTGGTGACCCAGAACAGCCATTGTTGCAGGAACACCTTTAATCTCCTTTTTCTGGGTTTGAATTGAATTCAAGTGGGGAGAGATGAAAGCAAGTGTTGCACAAATCTGCTACTACAGCTGGTACTTCTCAGTTTATCATATGTTAGCTCTGATTCCCTTTGATTCCTCTTAAAATTATTGCTTCTATTTCTTAATTTGACAATCAGGCATCCATTTATATTTTTCTTTGACTATGAAAAAGCTCCCTCCCCCAACTTTCTCACAGTTATTCCCTCATGGAAAAAGAACCCAAAATTCCAGCATTATGATATCAATGTGTGAATTTAACTCCTCACTTGGAGGGTTTTCTGATGCAGAGTACCAAGGAGCAGAAAAACAACACTTCATTACTTCATTACAACACTACTTACAGCTCAGCAAAAGACTTACAAAATAAACTGAGGAGTGAAAGGAGGATTAGGGTCAGGCTGATGTGGAGAGCATCAGTTGCACTGCAGTCCATTTTGGATTTCTTGCAGGTACACACTTGTAATCTCAGTTCTGTGGTGTTGGTCAGAGGAGGTTTTCCAGAATCTGTCACTGAGATGGGGATGTTGTAATTGGCCTTTTTCAGGTTCTGAAGCAGGATGACCTGGGCGTGGGTATCTGCAAAGGATGAGGGGACAATTAACCGCATGTTGGTTGCCTGGGAGGGTGAAGGAGTCTGCAAGCAACATCAAACATGCCAGTTAGTCATGGAAATCAGGAAGAAAACGAGAATACACTAAGAAAAATGACAAAAGAACTGAATTGGAGGGAAGAAACAGTACTTAAATTCTTTCATGGGCTGAAATCTAATTACAAACTTAGCCCAAGCCCCACCAAAAGAAAGATTTGTAAGAGCCCCTTTTGTTTAACTACATTATTTGGTCTGTAAATTATTGGCAGAAGTTGACTGTGAAAGCTAATATACTAATGAAATTCTAGCGCACGTCACCCCCAAAATGACAAGAAGAGATAATAAATTTACTTGCCAAAGGAAAAAATAACCTCTCTTGCTATGAAGTACAGGCAAAGTTGCTGAACCACTTCCACAACTTCCCTGAGAGGGCAGAGAAGGGAAGCAAAGCCCCTTCCAAACCCACAGACCTGCTCCACCTGGGGAGCTCTTGGCACCCAGGTGGGTGTGATAATTCCTTCAGGGTGTGACACAGGGGTGCTTTGATGTTTGGAGAACAGCCAAGAAAACAGCTCCTCCCCTTTGTCCTGCAGCCAGGTACAGCCATCACATCCATCTCTAGATTTTTCTAAGGTTATGACATGAACTAAAAGATTGGAGAGTGGCAGAGAAAAATAATACATTCCAGAAAAAACAGGAATAACCTACATTAAGAAGAAATATTGTATTTTGTGCCCACAATTTGACACACAAACCTTCTGCAATCTCATGATCCTCTTACCAATTGTGTAAGGTCCCAGTGCATTGGAAGATTTTATTTGTGAACAGTTTAAATACTTAAAATTAGGAAGTTTTTCAATTACATTGCTAAACCCATGCAAAATTTCCATTCTGTCCCTACAGCAAAGCCTTGTGCACCTTGTGCAAAACAATTGTGTGCCATGAGATGCAGTAATCACAAAATTATCAGTTATTAGTAGACCCTGGTTAATGCAAAACTGGGAGAAGAAAGTTCAGGCAAAACAAGAGAAGGAGTTTCAGGTTCCAGAACTGATGTCCCACTGGTCCAGCAGCCCCAGCACAGGGCAAAGCAGCAGCTTCAGTAGGGTCCATCCTACAGAACTTTCATGCCAAACCCCTCCTACATTCCCCCAGTGCCTCAGGGGAAGTACCCTGGGATGGAGAAGTGGGAAGAATAAATAGACAAAAATCCAAGTTACAGCCTTACTGTTAAGCCTGTTGATTCTCCACAACTTTTCTGGGCCGGATTGCTTGCTGAGCTCAAATTTGAATGGATCTGTGTTGGGATGGAGGTCTTTGTCTGATGCTCCTAGAACCACTACCCTGAGATCTTTTGCATCGTCACAAACTTTTGCCAGTGTTGGATAAAGGGATGGGACGTTGTCATTGACATCCTCCAAGGTGATGTGCAAAGTTCCTGTACCCGTAGCAGGAGGGTTACCTATAGGAAAAAAACCAAACATTTGTTTATTAAATCACATTTCCATAAACTCTTGTTCTATTTGCACCTGCAGGCTTGCAAAGGGAAATAATTTTTTATTGTTCTTACCTCTTTTATATGGAAATTATTGCTTAAAAAACCTGATGAGTCACTCTTGTAAATTCATTGCTGATTTTCAGAATGAAGCCTGTCTGATTCTCTACAGTATGGAAAATTATTCTAAGGAAACCTCTGGGAGAGGAATATTTTGAAGTTAAAATGAGAGTAGGATATGAATAGATATCTGGAACAGAATCTGTTCATCAGCACATACTGAGAGAAACATACTGGGAACCATCCCCCAGATAGATAGCACAGTATTAACAGAATGAAGAACGAGACAGGTGAGAGGAAAAGGAGGGAGGGACCAGGTGTGAGGTGGGTGCCCAGAAGCACAACAGGACCAGATCATTCCTAACAGCCCTGAGGGCCACGGGCAGTCCTGCCAGCAGCACTGAAACCTGTCAGATCTCTGGGAAGTGAGCTGGGTTATTTACCCTGTGCTTTCAAACCTTCCAGAGTGATTTGCCAGCCTGCCTCAGCCCCGACCTGAGAGCCAGCTGCAGAGGTGAGCGTGTTGTTTACTCACCACCCCAAGGCTCAGTGAGTGACAAACCAGCCCTGGTGGCACTGGGGGAGCTGGCAAGGCAGAGTTTGCCTGCTGGGACCAGCACCTCGTTCCTAGGGCTGACCCAAGAGGCAATAATTCCCAGTCTGCAGAGCTGTGCCACGGCTGAGCCAGCCGCACACTGCCTGCGGCTCAGCAGCTCCTTGCAGCCCCCTTGGGCACCCCGTGAAAGTCGCCTCAAAGTTTTCTGAGTGCACATTTTGTCCTTTTTTGTGCCTGGCACTCAGCGGGGTCTCATCTGAAATGCTGCACTTGTGGGTTGTTTATTCCTCTTTTTATTTTTTTCTGGTTTAGCACAGGGAAGTGTGATCCCTGCACTTCCCTGAGCAGGAACAGTCTTACAAGTCATGAGTTCTACAGCACTTTACTAACAGGGTAAAAATGGGGTTGTGTCTCTTTCTTTATAAGGTTTTTTTAAGGATAAACTGTTTAATTAAGAAATGACACCTAAATTAGTTTTATTTTAATCTACTACTACTACTAACTACTTTTGAATCATAATGTGGACTTGTTTTTTTTAATTTAAACTATTCAAACCTATGAGGAAGAAGGTAAAGAAGAAGGGCTAGTCTCTGCTTTAAAACTTCTATTTTGTTTTCTATGTATTACTGTATTCTAAAACTCCAAGTTTTCCACTATGTGATATTATATACTTCTATTCAAACCACACACTCACAATAGTTCTATTATTTTATGCATATTAGTATATTCTAAAACTTTAAACTCTATACATATTTTGTTTTATATATATATATTACTATATTCTAAAACTTTAAACTCTAAGTTTTCCACTATGTGATATTATATACTTCTATTCAAACTATCCACTCATAATAGTTCCATTATTTAATTTTGGAAGCTTTCTTTATGGCTTGAGGTCGAATGCGGTGTTCTCTTGGGGGTCGGTGTCTGTCAGTACAGAAAGTCTAAAATTCTCAGGGTTCCAACACAAACCCTTCCCAGAACGGATTCAGGAGGCTGCAGTTAACCTGTGCAGCACCAGGACAGGGTTCCACAGCATTTACAGCTCAGCCCTGCAAGAGGTGCCTTCAGCACAATCCCCCTGCCCACAGCAGCCCAACAACCCAGGCTTTTGAAAGGAAACTTATCCACAGCATGTTTTAATAAACTGAATTATTGCTGTGCTGGGAGAGCATCCCAAGGCAGAAGCAAGTACCCCGTGGTGTGGATCTGATAAACTGCTGCCTGCAGCAGAATGCAATTAGTCCTTTCAATAACAAATGTTACTAATGGTGACACTTCATCTGTTTCCTGTGAGCAGAAATGCATCACAAAGGCAGAATGTTCATCTTTCTCCAGCCCTGCCCTCCCTTCTCATCTCGCACTTTGTCATCAGAAGGGTTAGGCTTGAGTTCTTTTTAATGAAAAAGAAACTATTTTTCACTTTTTATTGGACTAATTGAATTTACAGAAAGACTCCCATACGTTTTTTGTTCTTGATATATTATTAAGTAAAGTCATACGGCAGAATGGATGAAAAGGCATTCTGGTATTTGAAATATGATCATAAAAGCCAGCCTTTCATGCACTTAATTAAACTGCTGTCTTTAATTTTGAATGCATTATTTCCACACTGGACTGATAATGTCTTATGCACTGCCCTTCTTATCTTTCTCTGAAGTCAGTAATATTAAATCTGCCTTTTGAAATGAAGAAGCCAACAGCTTTATGGATGTCCTGCTATTTTGTCACACACAGATATGGCTGCGTTCTCACTGCTGTGCAAATGTTTCACTCTTTGTATGGTTCAGGGGCTGGGCAAATATTACACACACACAAAAAAAAAGAGTGAAAGGAAATTGCTTCTGTCCAGTTCAATGACTTATTCTCTGCTTGCTTTATTTATAATAATTTAAACAAAAATCTTTCATTGATTTATGAAGACCTCCGAAAGAAAAGCAAGCAAATGTCAGGGTCATAAACTGGAGCTTGTTAACACACGTCATAAAAATGTAACATGAAATGAATCAAGCAAAAATGGTCACAACTCCTCCATTGGGAATATGTGACTTTCATAAATTTGATGGTATTATGCTGTTGAAATAATTCAAAACCCCATGATCTCTAGATGCCTTTGATTTTGAAAGGAAAGTTACCCATAGAATATTTTAATTCCGAAGTATAACTCTTAATTTGCATTGTCAAACCTTGTGGCTGAGAGCAGAATTAATGAGCAGAGCAAGACCTAAAGGGTCCAACAATCCTGGGGGGAAGTTTTCCAACAAGTTCTGATCCCATTTGCCACTGACCAGAAGTGGCCATCCCCACTGAGGATGAACTCTTTAAATATTTGAGTGCCCTTAGAGCCCTTGGGGACAGAAAGAATTCCAAACTCCCAGAAGTGGCACATCTGGGAATATACCATGGCAATCATAGGAGTGAAACAGCATCACTGGTTTGTGTAAAAGCTGCTGAAACAGAGGCTGAAAGATGGAGAATTTCACAGTGAAACAAAGTGGAAACTTGGTGGTGAACTGAGTCTCCAGTGAAAGGGGCTGTTACCAGGAGTTGTGGATTTTAAATTGGATTTTAGTGCTGCCGGCATGAAAGACCACCTTGCTACCTCCAGTTGAAAAAAATTAGTTTGAAAATAAATGTTATAGAAAATGATACTTTGGATACTCTTAATGCTTGAATCTTCATGAAAAGCTGCACAGAATTATACCAGAATTACAAAAGTCACACCACTTCCACACTGCTCTTCAAACAAGAACTGTGCTTCTCATGCTTTCTAATGATGCTGCTCTGAGAATCAAAACACAAATTTCTGTCTCATCCCTCACTTCGGGTTTTTTTTCCCCTCCATATGCTGTTTTTCTGCTCAGAAAATCTGTGTGTGCTCGGTGCTTTGGCAGCAGTGGGGATCCTGCAGGCAGGGATCCCGTTCCTCTGCATTCCATGCTCAGGGTGAGCTCCATTCACGGTTCAGCCAAAGCAAATGGAACCAGGAGAGGGGGAGGACACCAAAACCTGGGTGTGCTGCTCCCTGAACTGCTCTCCTCAAAGCCATGTGCTGACATTTTGGCCCTAATTCCCCATGAATTCAAATTTCCTATGCATTTTCTGTCTATATTAACCTATAAAAATATTTTATATAAAATATATAAAATATAAATTCTATATTATATATTTATATGTAATACATAATATATATGTAGCAAATAAAATATAGTAAACATAATATACAATAATATAAAATAAATATAATGTATAAAAGTATAATAGATAAACGACTATAAGATATAATAATGTAGTAAATATATAATAGATATATAAATAAACATGTATTATATATTTATATATGATATATAAAGTATATATAGTATATGGTGTATATATATACTATATATTATATATATGATGTATACTATATATATAGTATATATATATACTATATATACTATATATATAATATAATTACTATATATACTAAATTTATAATATCTATAAATATATTAATATATAAATATGTTAATATTTATATATATAAAATATGTTAATATAGATATTTACTATATTATATATAGTAAATATAGAATGTATTTATATAAAATATATTATATATTCATATATAATCTACAAAAATACATTATATATAGTATATATACATATAATATGTCTATATAAAATACATAAAATAATAAAATATCTGCATGTTACAAAATAGCAGGACATCCACAATGCTCTTGGCTTCTTCCAAAGTTACAACCCTTCATTCATCCCCTCAAATAATATATGCAGCTCCTGGTTTTGAGTAATTACATTTCAGAAGAGCACAGCTCTTTCAGCATATCAAATTGCTACTGACACATGCCATCCGTCTTAAATACTGTTTTCAACATTCTCATTTCTTTTTCGAATCATGAGTCCATGATGACAAATTAAAACAATATTTTGCGTGCAATTCATATTTTACTGAAATTTTAAATGGCAAGAAAAGGATGAGTCTTCAATTTATTTTCTCTTCTCAATTAATACAGCAATTAAGATAAGGGGTATAAAACTGGCTTAATTGGGTTGCCATGGTAACTAATTGCCTGATTTCTTCAAAAAATAGCGTGTTTTAGGTGGAATCAATCTATGGTAATTTAATTATGTACATCATGGAGTGAGGAGACAGGTTAGATACATGCCAGGGAAAGTTCTAATTGCAAACTGCCACACATCTCTTTGTTTCTCCAGCTTTTTCTAGTGCTGTGTGTTACTGTTCATCACACAGAGGACAGAATAATATGCTTTCTTCCTAATGATTAGCAGTGCCAAGACCTGCACAATAAATGGGATTCAGGATTGCTTGGGTTCAACTGCTCTTTGGAAAGAAGGAAAAAGTGACAACTAGAGCCTGATTCACCATTTCTTCATTTTGCTCAGGAAAAGTGAGACAGTGCCACAGCTCAGCCACAGCCAGAGAAGCAAGGTCCAAGTTGCTTTTTTCTTAAACTGCCAGTGTAGCTCAACTCAAACTCTGAACTCAGAATTAAAATTACATTTAATGATGTTTATTCTCTTTGTTTAATGCAGCTGAAGCTCTTATAGTCCCAGTTCTTGCCTCAGTAGCTCCCTGGTGACAGGAATGGCAGGGAAGGAAGGCGAAATCAGACACTGGATCAGACTCACTGGGAGAATTTTTCCCCCTGGCTTTAGGTGGGACCCCACTGGGGTGGCATCCAACCACCCCCAAAAAACGTGGAATCCAACTTCACTTTGCATTAATCCAACCAGCAAGATTAGTGGGTCATTATTTGTCAACACAGGTGGGTTTTCCATGAGTCAAGAGACCAAAAATACCCAAAGATGTTGTTTTTAAAGAGATAGAAAAAGGTGACAAAATGGGACATTAATTCCACAAAAAAGAGTGATTCTTTAATAAATAAGATAAATCTGGGTAAAGGGAAATTATTATTCATGCCTCTAAAAGGAAATGGAGAAAATAATTTTATCTTTTAAAGATTTCACACATTTTCCAGGTATTTTTGAGCTTCACCTCCAGCCATTGTTTCATCCTCTCTTACTTTTTCTAGATTGTGACTCAAACTCCCAGAATACATGAAAAAAAAAACCAAAACAAAACAACCACAACAACAACAACAACAAAAAGGAAAAAAAAAAAAACAACAAACAAAAACCCCAAAAAAACACCTTTCCAGGAGAGTTTCTAGCATGGCTGTATGAGAAAACCATGCAGGTGTTTTGCTTTGTGATCCTCATCCCAAATTCAGTGAGCAATGGGATGTGCAGGATGACACCACAGAGCACATTTGGAAGGTCTGTTCCACACAGGTTTATCAAACACAAATGATTTCGCCTCTCATGGATTGAGCAAAATTCCTTTTGGCAGAAAAGCTCCCAATAATGCTGTGATGCTGCATTGGGTTCAGTGATTAGAGTGCTACATAAAATGATCACCGTTGTTGGCACTTTTGTTAATTGAATGAAACCTCTGATGTTTCCCAAGTTTGCATAAATCTGAATTTGCCCCATTATCAGCTCATTCTCAGATTAAACACAGTTCATGACACTTTAATGTGCTAACTCTGCTGCATGGTATTTCCTACCAGTGTTTAATTTCTTCTTTAATAGGCCAGAGACTCTGTGGTCACACAGGTCTTCAATAAAAAGTTTTCAAATTCTAAAGACACTACGTTGACCTTTTACTGAAATCAAATGTACTGAGAAAATTAGGATATTTCTTCCAAAAAGTCCTTTTTAAAGTGTAATACACTCCCATAAAAGGTCAAAATTTATTATCTATAAATTAACAGTTTCCATCAAATTTGCTGTTACACATTGTTTCAAGTGTGTTTGGGAAGATACAGGAACTGTTTAGATCAGGAATAACAGAATTCATACTTTACCCACCTTAGCTGCAGTTAATTTGTTAATGCAGAGAAATAATATCATAAAGGTCAAAAAGAATCTCGTACAGAACTAACTTATTTCCTGCAGCAGAGTGACTCAGTTTTCTATGCCCCTTTCATTGTTCCTGTCCTACTGGTAAAGTGATATCCCAAAAAAAAGATAAAGATGTGACAGATTTATACAAAGAAACACCAAGCACAAAGCTCCAGGTTTTACTTGTGGCAGAAATATCCAACAATTTACAGATAAAAAAGAAAATGCCCTGGCACTTGCTCCCTGCACTGAAGTGTAATAACCAGGAGTCAGATGGAGCTGGTGACAGATTCTCCACTGACATCAGCAAAAGGGGATGGAAAAAGGAACAAGGATCACTGTGGGGTTGGTTTGCAGCTGTCTCCACTCCTCCCCCAGGACAGCACTCGAATGTAAGGTCATTTCATAAAGGGGTGAGCGTGGAACACAATGGGACAACAGAACCTTTTCTGTAAGCATGTAAATGCTGTGATCTCTAAAGAATATTTGTATTTATCTTTTAGAATATGGCTCATGCACTTCAGCAATGGCTAAGGCACAAAGTTTTATATGATTTTAGAGTTATTCTCTATAAATTCTGTTAAAGTTTATCACAGATCTCACAGTGCCTGCTCTGGATGCCAATTCCCACTGCTGGGCAGTGCCCTGGGCATTACCTGAGCTCTCTATTTCCAGGAAAGGGAAGGAAAGCCTGTAGCAGCTAAGAACTTCCTCAGTGCCTGTGCCATCTCAGATTTGATTCAGAGATAAGCTGAGAGGCCAAAGGAAATAAAAAGCTCCACTGAATGCTTTTGAAGAAAGAATTTCTGCTAAAGCATTTCTTTTTTTCCTCTCTTTCCTTTTCACCACAAGTCAGTTAGTCCAAGCAAATTACTTGTTCTATTGGAAATGCCTCTAAATTTTCACTTTATTACCCTATTTCATTTGGCAGTTCTTAATCCTGTTTTTGGCTGCCCTCTCACTGAGAAGTCCCAGGCATATTCACTGGTATTAGACAGGCTCCACTTATTAACCTGAAGAGAGAGGTCTGCAGTCTATGGACAATGCTGCTCTAAAGAGGTGCAGGTAGTTATGTTCAATCTGATTTTTTCCCCTTTTTAAGTTAACATAATCTTCTTTTAGAGTCCTGAAGTAATTCTGTATTCATTTAATATAATTTTCCCACAATTTGGTTTCTCATCTAATGCAATATTTCGAGTTGGACATTAGCTCTGATGGTTGCAGGGACAAAGTGGGTCTCTCAGCTGTGCTAGATCACAGTGTCAGCCTGGAAACAAATTTGGGAACACTTCCCAGGGATAGTGTCAGTCCCAGCTGTCCCTGCAGGGGCAAGGCAGACCCCAACCTGCTGAGATCTGCTTTAGCCAGAGCCATTCCTCCAGGCCAGCAGGAAATTTTCCCACTTCCCAGCCCATCTCTAAGTTGAATTTGCTCCCCAAGCTGCCTGGTAATTAATGCAGAGGTGATGCAGGGCACAAGGTTAATATCAGCTAATTAAATTCTGCTGTTTATTCCCACTCCCACGTGTGGCAGGGCTGCTCATGGTAGGAAAAGATCATTATTAACCCCTCAGCGTGACAGTACACGTGTGGTTTGTAATCATTGCACTCACAGGAGTCAATAATGCTGGAAAAGATGAACTCCTGCACTGACAGAGCTGCACAATCACAAATAAACACAATTACAGGGGCTGGAATCAGGTGTTGGCTCAGAATCCCAAGTGAAAGGATTCCTTTGCTCTGCTGTTCAGCACAGCTTCCCCTTCCTATTTTTTCAGAATAGAAAAAAAAAAGAAATCTGAGAATTAAAAGCAGTGAAGTTCTGGGTTTAGAATAAATGAGCAAGGCCTAAGTTGCAGCATAAAGGTGTGCCCCAAAATTCACATTACTCAGGCTGGTTCCCACAGTCAAACCACTCATCTCTTTTCTCCATCTATTCTCTGTGACATTATCTGACTTCACTTTTAAAACACAACTTTGTCCTTTGGGTAACCCTCAGTCATATCCCAAATTTTTGCTTTCATTGGTGAGATGACATTTCCCAGTGCACCTGATTTTGAGATGCATTAAAAATAGAAAAAAAAATCCAAGAGCAAGCAAAAGACAGAAATATGTTTAGTGCTACATTTTGCCCCAGAAATTTCTTAAGGAAAATATGTACATTAATATATGAGTAAATCATCTTCTCAGCAGAATTTTTTTCTGTTATACTTAAGGCAATATTTTCTTTCTCCTGTCAGGCCCTGCAAATGTTCCCTGAGTCATGTGCTTGCAAAAATGTAGAATTACTCTCTTAAAAAGAGCATTTTACAATTCATCACCAGGGCTAAACCAGCTGCAGCTGTGAAAAAGTGTTAGCATATTAGCTGTTATATTACAGGCAAATCTTTTATTTATTTTGTGCCTTTAGCTCAGGAGATTTGGAACATTCAGAATTTTCTCTTTCTTCCTCTGCTCTGAAGTCATTCCCTGAATTTTCCCTATATAGCTTAATTTGGATTCTATTTGACAGGAGGAACTTTAGTACTCACAACATGCAAAAATTTTTGCATCTTAACAAGGAGTTTAGTTGTGTTTTTATTGCCACTGTCATTGTATTGAATAGATTATAATCCAGCATATCAAGGATGAGTTGTTATTGGTATTTAAGTGCCCCAGGCATGCTGACTGCTCAAATATTGTGAAGAAATTAACTCTGATTAGGATGATTTATTACATTTCCAAGAATGTCTCTAGACTAATTGCACCTAGCATTAAGACATAAGCCTGTGAGGCATAAACTTAAATTAAAACTGTTATAAATTTGAGGTTTATGTCAGTTCTTCTTTCTTCTGGTTTCCAGAATGGTCTCTCATACATTTAGGTGGCCACGCAGAGAAGTGCTGCAGCACGTGGTTAATTTTACACAAGTGATGCCTTGGGAAGGCTGAGCTAGAGCAGAGGCTGGGCAGAGCTAAAGAATAAAGCAGGGATTTATTCAAAGGATCTCCTCAATAAAAGCCAAAACCTGAGGCATCACATGCAGCTTTCAGAAGAGAGCATTTCAAGCAGGAAATACAGGATTTTTTCCCTGTGGTCACTCACCACTGTCGATGGCCAGGAACAGAGCAGTGTAGACGTTGTTGTGCACGAAGGGAGATTCCCTGTCCAGAACTGCCGTGGTGCCAACGGTGCCATTGGTGGGGTTGATTTCCAGCCACCCTGCTGGGTCCTTGTACACTGAATACCTGAACAAAAGTGCAGAAGTTGTTAGCAAATTATAGATCTGAACATCAAACAAATGCATTGCTGCAAAGGAATCTGCCTGGGCACTCAGCGGCTTTCACAGTGGGTCTCTTCATATTGCAAAAGCACAATTTAAGCTTGGGCCTTGCCTTAGAGACAGTTCAGTGTTGTTAGAGGTTTGGAGATATATATATATATATATGTCCCAAAGTTTAGCAGAGAAATCAATATTTAGGACATTATATAGGACCTGTTTCCTACTGCTGTGTTATACAGCCAGAACACTTCCAACAGCCTCTGCACCCACATTGACCTCATGAATCCTATCACAGACCTCCTTTTTCCAGACTACAAATTCCAGTCAGACCAGAAACTGCACTTTTAATTTATGTTTTATTGGTTTTATTTTTTTTTTCCTTACCATTAGTTATTTTGGGTGAGCTGGAAATGTTCTAAATTGTGGGGAATGGTAGCAAGAAGAGAGTCAGACAATGAATTCACCAAGTCTGGGGGAGGTGGTTACACCCAGCCCTGTTTGCACACTCTTGGATCTGGAGCTTCCTCCTTCTGCTGATTAAATCCAACCACGTCCACGCTGCCTCAATCAGAGTTTGAATGATGTCTCCAAGATGCCCTGATATGAAATTCTCTGGTGTGCTTTTTTCCCTTTAATCAGCACAAATATTCAGCCCCCCAAACTGGAAATGTTTAGAGAGATTGTGGAGTTCACGCACCAGGAACTTCCCTGAACTTGACTGAAGCAATAAATAAAATAATGTTCATGATTAGGGCCTAATTCTCTACTCAGTTAAATATATTAAGTAAAGAACAACCCAGAGCTGAATTAACTGATACCAATCCCCTCTCCAATTAAATGTGTTAATATTTTAAACCAAAACTCCAATCATATAATCAATACCTGGGATAATAACCTGTTTATCATTTTTGTAGTGAATTGTTATAGGTCATAAACCACCATACAAGCTTTTACAGATATTTTGAATTACCAGTAATTGTCACACTGTTATTTTTTAATGAGTCTGTGCCAAGGCAGTGCCTCACAGTTGCATTCACCTGAAAGTGAATTCACCTCAAAGTCCTGTGCGATAATGTTGCAAAAAAAAAAATAAAATTAAAAGTACCATTGCAAGTACAAGGGAATAAACAAAAACAACACATTGTTGGGGGGATGAAAAAAAAAAGTATTCCAGCCTCTAACAAAATGCTGACAGACAGCCCTGCACAGGCTGCTGCTTTTTTTTATCATAACTTTGCTTCAGCCTTGAAAAATGAAATTTCCTGGGGGCTGCTGAGCCTGACTGTGGTGCACAGGAATATTCAGGTGTTCAGGCAGCCAGAGAGAGCATCAAAACTTCAGCATATACAGCCAGGAAAAATTACACATCTTTATGAGCTCTTATGGTGTTAAAATAAGTCAAAGAGCAGATTTGGAAGCCAGAAACTTTTGGAATTTATGCAGAAAAAGAGATAAATAGGGAAAATAGTTGGCTTATTTATGCTGGCAAAAAAAAAGTAACTCAGAGTTTCACCACTGGCTTCCCCAGGAGCAGAAATTATCCCCTAGGGAATATGTGGGAAAGAATCAAAGGAAAGCATTAGTGCACAGTGAGATGTTCCATCAACCCAACACCTCCCTCCTCTTAATAGCCATTTAAGCATTAATCAATACCTCAGCTTTATCTCCCACAAAAATGAGTGCCTGGAACAGAAACAATGCAGATCCATTTCATTTCATTTCACTTCTTTGTTTCCTCTTTTATTGTTGTTTTTATAACTTTGCAACAAAGGTATGCACAAAAATATGAAACAAGGGCAGCCTAAACAATTCCTAGTCTATTGTAAAACTGCAAATTCTCAATTAACCCCGAAACCATTTCAGAAGATTCAACACTTCTAAAGTAATGAGAATGTAAAATGGATTGTATTATCTTCCCTGATTGCTCTACAAAGCACTGTTGGCTGTGCAAATAAAAACCTGGATTGTATAACCTGTGATTTGGCACAGGATATTGTGAAAGTAGCACTTTGTCTTTCCCACCACATTTTTACTTATTGTAAGAGCATATTGCAGTACAGTTAGGATGATTGGTTTTTGTTCCATTTTTTTTGAGAGTTCTGCTAGCAAAGGTTTAGAATGGACCCATCATAAAAACCATGATAAAAATAGAAATTTTGAATGCAAAGATTCACTTCCCACTTTTGACTTTGGTGGGATCTGATTGCACAGCAGCTTTTAAAATCAGACCATTTTTAGGTGGTTAAACATGTACCTGCTGTATCCTCAGTCCTGAGCACAGTGTTATATCAGATGTGCACAGAACTGTGCTCTCTACTGTGCCAATTACTCTTTAGTTTGGTCTTACTCTGTTTTGCAGCAGTGCAATTTAATGCTGCTCATGGAGTTTATTTCATTGTGGGTTTAAAAAAAAAAATTTAACTGTGCCAACAGCTCTCAGCTCCCAAGGGCTTGTGTGACAAGAGGGAAGGGAAAGTGGGTGTAACATATTCTGACTGTGACCTCCTTGCTCTGGGTTCGTGTCCTGGTGTTGTCTGAGCCAGATATTGCAAAGAGAGCAGCAAAAACCACTCCCTCAGACTGGAAATTGTCTGCTCCAATGTTCGAGTGCACACCTGAAACACAGAGCTCCAAAGAGACACAGAGAGGTTATGGATGCAGAGCAGAGCACAAATCAAAATTTGCACTTGGTGCAGAACTAAAATAGAGTAGCAATATATGAAAATTATTTAAAATTTATAAACGGCTTTACATCAAGGCTGGTTGAAAAATCATGAGGCACTACCCCTGGGAAAAGGTTCACAGGTTTTTGGGAGAGAGTGGAGCAGCAATTACAGCACAAATATCCACACCCAGGGAAGCAGTGGTGCTTCTCAGAGAAAGATAAAAAACCATCCCAAAATATAAGTGCAACATAAAAAATCTGGATTAAAACTCTATTGTGCTCTATATAGGGATGACATAATGCAGAGTTTTAGAGATCAGCCTGCTTCCCATGGAGCTCCCTCTTCTCCACTGTGCTCTCATTACCTTTTGCCTGCACTAATTAGGGCAGCATATGGCACCAGGAAGAGCAGAAAGGGAACCTTATTGCAGCACAGCAATTCTCCAGCTGAACCACACTCCACACTCATTACTGGGGACACACAGCAATTTTTCTGCTTTTTGGCCACGAGATAAGGAAGGTGTTCCTGCTCTCAGGCTGGGCTGGGTTATGAGCTTTGGGGAGGGCAAAAACCATCAAAAACCACATATATATATATATATATATATATATATATATATTTATGTATATGTATATATACAGAGGCACTGACTCCCAAGAGAACACTGCATTTGACCTGAGACCGTGGAGAAGCTTCCAAAATTGAATGATAGGACTGGGATTGTGGGTGTGGAGAGATGTGTGATACCCCAGGGTGGAAAACTCAGAGTTTAAAGGTTTAGAATATAGTAATAGGTATAAAGCAAGATGGAGGTTTTAGGGTGGAGGCTGCTCCTTCTTCACCTTCTTCTCCATGGGTTTGGGTGGTTTTGTGTAATTGGATAAAAAAGTCCCCATTGTGGCCACAGGTAGTAAGTTAAAAGTAAAAATAATTTAGGTGTCATTTCTTAATTAGACAGTTTGTCCTTAAAAGGCCTTGTAAAGAGAGAGATACAGCTCCATTTTTACTTTGTTGGAGTGAAGTGCTGTAGAACTCAGGGTCTGTGAGACAGATAAGAACTAACAAACATCTGAGGCCCAACAAGAAATACCATCTCACACATGACAAAAAGAAGTTAAGACTCAACCCTAATCCTGTCTGAGCAGGCAGCACAACTCCAGTGCCAGCCTGGCCCTGACCTCAGAGGTTTTGGCCCTGGAGGTGGCTCCTGGCCTCGAGGGAAGGGTTTGCTCCTGTTTGCAGAAAACCATGCACCCATCTCCCCAACCTGAGCTAAAAGATTCCTAATCTCAGCTTTGTTTTGTTTGTCACATCAGGGATTTCACAGGCTGGCTTTCATCACAATCCTCCATCTCCAATGATACCCTCAAAACAGAATGAAAAATTAGACGAAATTCAGTTTGCAGTCCCCCGCCACTGAGAAATGTCAAATGAGAAAATGGTTGACTAATTAGTTATTTGTGTGGAGAAATAATGGTGTAAATCCCTTGGTAAACATGAAGAAAGTAGCAGGAGAGTCATTGCAACTCAAATAATAAAATAAATCCAATCTCAAAACCAACAACAATTAATCAAATCAAAATAATAAAAGTGTATTAATCATGTGGTTAAATAAATTGTTCTGGAAATGAAAATATTTTTCATTATTATTGTACAGTCTTTCAAACATTTCTCTGTGCTGAAACCTAATTTTCTCTTTTTCTTTCCTTTGGGGCAAAAAACCCTCTAGAAGCTGAGGTGTAAAAAAAAAAAAATTAAAAAATCCACAAACTCATTTATGTATGTTTTAATCAGAAGTGATTAGGGCTATGGTTAAATGAAGCCAGAGGCCATAACTATCAGAATTATTCCTAAAGCTAGGGAATAATACACCATATCTGGGACTAACACACTGGTATAATCAGGTTGTTACTGTAAGAATAATTGTCAACACATGCAAATCAGTAAAAGTTTTCTCATTGTAGCAATTGTGCCTCAAAAGCTAATCAGCATCAGATGAGCTTCAGGGTCTTTTACAAACTACCCAGAGAAGGATTTTGGCAGCACAACTCTATCAAAGTTTCTGCTCATGCCTGTTCTTTGTGCCTGTGCTCCCGCTGCAAATCCATTTGTTGCTCTCCCTGTCCAAGAACTGCCCTGGTAACTCTTGAAAAACGGGGAAATTTTTAAAAGAGCCCAGCAGATTCAGCAGTGAAATGTCAGGATTGAACACAGCTGGGAAACAGCACATTTTACAGCTTCTCCAGTTCTTTTTTTTTTCCTAAGGGATGGGCAGAAAGGAGGCTGGAAGTGGCTCAGGCTGGGAAGTTTTGATCTATCTGGATCAATACAACTCCTGCTGGACTGAGGCTGCTCCCAGCCAAGGATTGCCCTGGCAGCTTCCAGGAAGCCCCAGCTGTGCCCTGGCTGACCAAAGTCCCACAGGAACCCCTGGCCTGGAAACATCTCCCAAAACATCTCCCAAAAGGGCAGGGCAGGGCACAGCAGCACCATTTACATCCTAAACCTGCAGCCAAATGTGGATCCAAACACATCCAAATATGTACCCAAACATATCCCAGCCCTGGCCACCATTGACTCTGGGACTCATCTCTTCCAGAAGGAAGGGAATCTGTTTCTGCAAATGAATTTCCAAGAGGGAAGGGTAACAAAAGCACCAAGTAATCATTTCAGCACAGTTTGTGTCTGTGCCAGGGCAAAGCCTGCACAGCCCTGATGCCTCAGAGCAGAGTGAGAGCAGCACACACCCCTGGGCACCTTCAGCTGCCTCTTGCACACTCACTTGCCTCTTTTGGTGCCTTTTCTCATCAGTAGTTTACAAAGAATTGTAGTGTAGTATAAATCTGGAGGACACTGGGTATCCCAGCAATGGGGAATAACACCTTGCCACTGGGAAAATAATTAATAATAAAGTCTAGAACTGTTACAGGCCTTTCTCTCAGATCCAGGAAATATCAAGGGGAACATTTTGGGAATTAGCTCCTGGAGATTTAGTAGAATTTCTTCCTTTGGTGCTAAACATTAACAAAATTTCCTGTTAATGACAGACATTTAGGAAGGAAAAAATATTCACAAATGACACAAACAGAAGAGACACAAACTCAGTCTGAACATACACACATGGGATCCCTAGCTACTCCCAAGGCACTCAGAGTTATTAACAGGAAGACTTTTCTCTGTCCTGTCCCTTACTCCATGAAGTAGTTTTTACTTCTACAGTTCTAGAGGAAATCCTAGAATGGTTTGGGTTGAAAGGGATGAGTATTTGCACTTGCATTTTCTTAGCCTAGCAACAAACCCCCCCCCCCCCCCCCCAAAAAAAAAAGGCAGCCTAAAAAAGGACAAAATTTGCCACACAATAAATTGGCTGTGCAAGAAGTGGCAATTCAGAAGGAAAATCTGTGAAGGCGCTGATGGTGCCAGCAAAGCAGTGGCAGTATATTCCTGTGCAGAATTTTCCTGTGCTGCCAGAGCTGGGGCATTCCCCAGCTGGCTGAACTTGAGCAGGGCTCATTCCTGACACTCAGCTATTCCCAAGGCAGAGCACGGAGATGATGGGACAGAAACAATGCTCTGCTGACTCCAGAAAGCCTCTGAGTTTCTTGGCAGGTGGCAGCCCGGCAGGAGAAGCAGCCCAGCCCTGCTCCTTCCCTCCGCTCTGAGCGCACAGCTCAGTCCCCAGCTCTGGTTAACCTTGGGTGGGACAGCTGGGATCAAACGTGCTGCTGCTGCTGCTGCTGCAGGGCTCCCTCCAGACACTCATTTTGGTGAGATGTTGGCTGCTAACCTGCTGATTACAAGTGTGTTCTCATGTATCTGACAGGCGTAATCTTGAGTGGCGAAGATCCGCGTTGGAATCCAGACTTCGCCGAAGGGAAAGGAAAACGCTGATCCTGGGAGCTGAGCTGAACCTGGTCCAGGCAGAACCTGTCAGTAATATCCCTTTGCGTGTTGAAAAGCTTCTTTCCTGCCAGGGTACAAACCCTGTGTGCATCTGAGGGGTGACTCTGATGTGCTGCCTACAACAAATCCACTCTGCACAGCGCCATTTCTACACCGTGCTCGTCATGATAACAACCAAGCCCCCTTCAGACACATATTAACAACACGACAAATGCGTGTCATTTAAGAGATCTGCTGGCCACTGATGGAAAATGTGAAGAGGTTAGAGGGGAAAGCTCCAAAGCAGTTTTCATTTATGACACAAAAAGAGCTTTCATTAGATGTTGTGGGCTTAAGCACTGAAAAAACAGGAAATGGAAGATTTACAGTTGCTTGTTTAACCTTAATTTACCACACTGAGAGTGCTGATAAACTTTTTTTCCAGGCCTTGCCTTATTGCAGAGTGGTGCCAATGAGGTAAATATTTTACTTTTTAATTTATTTTTATTTATTTTACTTTAAAAAATATTGTTTAAAATAAAAAAAAATATTTTGAGGTAAATATAAATATTATATATATAATATATATAATAAATACTTTGGTATACTAGAATAAATAAATATATAAATAATAGAAATTGAAATGTAATACATATAATATAAATATAAAATTATATATATTATACATATAAAGATTCTATAGATATATATAAATAAATATAATTAGATAATAAATATTTTACCAGTATTCCACTATTTGGCCATATATAGTTTTATTTTCTGCTTGATATCCATTGCATTCAGTGCATACAAATGTAGTGCTCTGGGAATGGAATGTATTTAATCTCCTAAGATTCTATGATGCCCTAGCTCCTTCATGTTGGTTGACCCTGGGTTGGATACCCAGGAGTTAAACTTCTCTCAGCCTTTTCCCTTGTCTTTTGGGATCTGAATGTTTTGCCAGCCACCTTCCATCATTGTGAGGTGAATTTCAATGTTTCAGTTTGACAGACAAAAACCTGGAAGCCTCAAAACCTGTAAAACTAAAAGAATTGGGGTTTTCTTTCCCCCTCTGAAATGACAGAAGCTGTAATGAAAAGCCTCACCCGGCTGCACAAAGAAGGACTTGTTCAAAAGCACAGTTATACAAAGATTAAAGCCATTAGGGGCTTTTCCTTCTTTTTCTTTTTTCCTGGCACTTCAAAACTTAAACTCTGCAGCAATTTCCATGAGTCTACTGACTTAACACCCTTGACATGAACATGTGCAAAACTGAGACAGTGTTGGGTTTTTTTCTGGGCTAAAATGTTTTTTAAACACTGGTTAATAAATTAGACGTTTCCAGGGCCAGAATATGCACACCTTGTTCCCCTACTAATAGAAAAATTCCTTATTTTAGTCCTGAAGCATGATCAGATGAAGGCTGGGGCTGTGTAAAATCCTACCAAGGACCCAGAGAAGCTGGGTCTTAGGAAATGAGAATTCTTGTTGAAATTTCCCCTGTGCAAGAGGAAACAGTTCTCTGCCAGAGCCATTAAAACAAGGCATTGTGTAAAAATTCTCCAGGGTTGGGAGTGTGCAGTGAAATCTGGGTGAGAAGGGTTGGTATCTCCAAGGTGGAGCTGAGCACTACCCAGAGGAGCTGCCCAAGAGATTCCATGGATAATAATTATCTGGCTTTATGTAGAGCAGGCATGCATGTCTCTGTAAGCATATTTACCTAGAGTATAATGATCATAAAATCAGGAAGAAGTCAGTCCCTAGTAATTCACATTTGAACCAAGACTGAATCTGCAGGCTTACTGCTGCTTAACAAAGTGCATAATTTCACTCTTACTCAGAAACTATTTTGCAGAAATTGGCATCCTTATTACAAAGTTAATAGAAAAATTCCAATTGAACTCTACAAGGCGTTTTTCCTATTACAGTAACATTGCAGAGCTCCATTTAGTAAAAATGAGTGCTTAAACCTTCTGACAATTTCTTCACTGAACTTCAATTCCACTCCAAGGATAACCAGCAGCGAGCCTGGAAGGAGATGGGGCCTTTGTACCTTGAAATGCTCAGGCTGGGGCTGCCTTGCCACTGAGCAGTGGCTGTGAACACAGGACAGGAATTCTGTGTGTTCGGGAAAGCTCCTGCTCCCACATGGAAAACTACTCCCAGATTCAGCAGGAACAGAAATTCTGTGTGTTTGGGAAAGATTCTGCTGCCACGTGGAAAATGACTCCCAGATTCAGTAGGAATTTTGCCACTGAATTAGAAGTGTCCATGATTTATTCTATCCTTAGTCTGGAGATGAAGGATTAATGAAATATGGCCAGAATGTCCCTGACAAGACCTGCTCAGTGCCATCCAAGAGCTTTACCTGCTTTAAAGAGCTGAATTGCTTAATTAGACACTTTCCCTTCCTGGCACGATTCAGGCCTGGGTGCAGCACCAATCTTTCTGGAAATCTTTGATTTCTGTGCTTGGTTTTAGAGCTTTTGCCATCTTGTAAAACACCACTGGTCCCTGGAGCTCCAATCACACTTATAACCAGCCCAAATAAATTTCTATCAAAGCACTGCTGAAAGCTGTAACTACACACAGATGTTCACACACGATCAAACCCAGCTGAGTGAGACTCCAGAACTCAATAGCTTTAAAATATTAAGAGAAATTCATAGCCCCTTTTTCCCCAACAACACGGCTCCTCACACTGTGTCCTCAAACTTGATAGCTAACTTATTATAATCAAGATACTCTTTACTTCTTCCACAGAAAAAAATCCTGCCTTTTCTGAGACTAGAAGAGAACAGTAATGACAAAGTGAGTTATTGTCTGGATCTGCCTTCCACTGCAAGCATAACTTGTGACTGATAGATCCTATTGTTATATTTCTCAAGAAGATCTGCAATATTGTTTAGGCAGTGACATGAAAAATGTGCCCTATAATTTCACAGTTCACAGCCATTCATTCTGAGTGCTGACACGGTTGAAATCATAATGTGGCATAATATTGTTATGCAGGATAAAGACAGAGGGTCTAATTAAACTCCCCTTAAATGCTACATTCATCCTTATTAATCGAGAATTCAGGATTCTAAAGATAATATCAAGGCAAGTTGAAATTGGTGACTGTGGCTTATTTGACTTCATGGAAACACAGATTTTCAATGCTATCATCCACAGCTTTAATATCAACATATTAGGTATGATTTATGCCAACAGAGTGGAGCAGTGGAAAATTTTAAGAACAGGATCTTTTGACAAGTATTGTCAGGAGTGATGAAGTCTAGCTTCAGGTAGTTGGGTTCTGGGCAAAACTATGAATCATGGACTGAGAATTCCTGGGCCCCCTGCTTCAGGTAGCCTTTAATAATTTAATTCAGATACTTCTGCTATTTCAGAGACCAATCAAGGGGAGAGAGATTGATTTTTTTTTTCTCCCCTCTCAGGAAAGGGACACTATTTTTTCAGAACAGCCTCACTCAGTCTGGATAAAAATTTGCCCCCTGCTCTCCCTCCTGGAGAGGACAAGGAAATAAAGTTATACCAACCTGGTTATGTACATTAACCTGTCCCCAAACCCTGGCAACTGCTAGGAAGAGCCAAGAATCCAGAGAAGATAAGATATGAGCAGAGACAAGGCAAGCAGGGAAGATCCCTCACCTCCCAGCAAGGCAAAAACTGCTATAACAAAGCTCAGCCCCAGCTGGTGAGCTGGGATTGACCTCAAGCGCTGAAAATCAAGATATACAACAGCAGAAGGAAGTAAAGAAGAGGTCAAATATCTGCCCCAACACAGAAAATATCATAAAAAGAAGACAAAAAGAAACATCAGGGGGAAGACTTGGAGGTGTCCCTGACTGTGGGAGGCACTGGAAGCAGCTGGGGGATCAGTGGTGCCAGGGACCCTGGCCTGCCAGCAGGGAGGTGCTGCCAGGCTGGTGGTAAATTAAAGCAGCCAGGGAATGCCTGTGAGCAACACAGGGACTGAATGACAGGGCTTGGGAGGCAGCTCTCAACATCTGCTCCCAGCTGGGGGGAAAAGCACATCCTGCACTCTGCAGCTCTGCTGTGGGAGCTGACAGAGATGGAACTGGCTCTCCTGAATGGTCAGCACCAGGTGCTGTCCACAGCTTTTACAGAGTCCAGCTTTGGCAGATGTTTCAATTCTCTCAGCAGTGGAATTTAATTCCAGTCATTTGTTCTCTTCTGTCCCATCTCTGTAGCTCCCACCTGAGAATTTTTGTTTATTTTCTTTCAAACCACCTTCTGCACAGGGAAACTGGGGCTGATTTGGCTCCATTTTCCCCCTTCCAGAGTTACATCAGTGTGATTCTGAGTATGAGAGGAGAATAAAGGAGGTACAGCTCCAGAAACAATTTTACTTCTTTGTCTTATTGCTGTAGGCCTAAAGAGTTTGCTGTATGGGGAAAAGAGGGGTCATTTACTTTACTCAGTAAATGAAAAGTGGAAGTCAGTTTTGACAAACTGCCAAAAAAAAAAAAAAACAAAAAAACAACAAAACAAACAAAAAAAAACCCCAAAACAAAACAAACAAAGACAATGCAAGTTTGTACTGTTTTTTCCTTCAGATATTAGTTCTATGATAGTAAAATACAAACATCCCAATAATTACCCACTCAAACAGTATTAACACCTTCAAGGAACAGTGTCAGTAAAAAGACTGCTGTGTAAAATACTCTTGAGCCAGTGGCCACTGAGAACCTGCAATTACAGGCAGTGGACAAGGGAACTGCCCAAGTCCATTCTTTCAGAATTGATTAAATCTCCTCTTTTCTGGCATTGTTTGCTGGACACCCCAACACCCACAGCTCTCCAGAGTTGGTGTTTCTGTGTCTCTGAGTTCACAAAGACAGAAGAGAAAAATCCTTTCTTTGCTTCAAGCAGATTCTGTCTCTCCCTGCTTTTCCATCTAACTTAAAAGAGAGAAAGGAAGAGAAAAGCAGTGTACACTGCTCAATACACAGCAACTTCAGATCCAGAGATGCACTACAAATTCCCAGTGGCTGGGTTCGGGCAGGCCATCAATAAAACTGCAGAGCCAACTCGAGATGCTCCTGGGTATAACTTACAGTGAAAAACTCTGCTGCTGCATGCTGAGAGCATGGCTCAGCCATTCATTTGTAACAATGGAGCTATTCTTCTGTCTGCACAAGGAAAACAAATCTCCTGTTGTTAGGAATCAAAGACAAGTCCTTCAGACTCTAGGAGACATATTTAACCATGACTAAGTGTGTTGCTTCCTAAGCATTCACTCTTTAAGTCTTCCTATCACTCTCTCATTATGTAGTACTTCTGGAAGTGATTGGAGTGTATCCCAAAAAAGCGAATTTATTGACCTCCACCAGTAACAAAAGTGCTTTAAAAAGGCTTGATGTGCAACAAAGTATGCAAAATTGATCCCTTAAGTGGTTGTGAGCAATGTGATGTGAAGCCTCATCCTTGTTCACAGGGGGTTCAGGATCTCTGGAAAAATCCTGGCAAGAGACATGAAAAAGGCTTTTTGCATTGTCTTTGTGATTCATGGCTTATGCATTCTCTGTGTGGAAGGGTGGGGATTGGCACCCAAGGAAAGGAACAGAAGTAACACTCACTTTTTCCAGAGAGTTCTCCTTAGTTTTCTCAACCATTTGAGATTTGGGAGAAACTTACTGAGCTGAATGTGTGAATCCATTTCAGTGGAGTTTCAGCACTATTTTGTAGCATTTTAGGCATCCTTTTTATTTTTTTTTTTTTTGGACAAAAATCATGGCTGCCATCGATCAGAGGCCACTACATTTCCACTGATTTCCTCCAACTCCATAGGCACCAACCCCAAAGTCAGGATGATCTCATCTAAAGCAAAACATGTCCCAGCAGCAACAATTCCTGCTCCCAAAGGCATTGACCAGCCCATCATCCAGAGGTTCTTGGTGAGAACACAAACCATGCACAGAATCATCAAGGCTGCAAGAGACCTTTGAGATCCAGCTGCAAACCAAGATCCAGCTCCTAAACTGCATCTCCATGTGCCACATCCTGACAGCTCTTGACACTTCCAGAGCTGTGTCTCCACCACCTCCCCAAGCAGATTATTCTGATACCAACCACCCTTGCAGTGAATTTTTTCCCAGTGTTTAATCTGAACCTCCTCGTGGAAACTGAGGGCTCTCTCTCCTCTCATCCTTTCACTGGAGGCTTGGCAGAAGAGACTAACTAGAACCTTCTTCAAGGCAGCAAAACCCACAATCACTCTTAACTCAGTTGGGTTCAGCCTCCTCCTTCCCCTCTCTGATGCTCCAGCAGGAAGCCCCATTAATGCTTAGTTTGCAGCAGAGAAAAATGCAATTTATATCAAGAGAAACAGAGTCCATTCCCTTCCAGACAGAGCAGTAGCCGTTATTTGGAAATGCTGACAATAACAAATGACTTTACTCCTATTTCCAGACTTGGAAACAGTGTCCCTGTGCTTCCAGGAGCCACCTGCACTATGTGGGGTAGCTTGCTATAAATATTACCCATAAATATATACCTTATTTACATACAGAGCTTCAGATATCTCTGCAGCCTTTCATGTTCCCATGAAACTCGGTGCAGTTTGGGTTCTGAGTTCTCCAGCTTCAAATGCTGCATTTTAATTCTACTTAATGAATTAGATATGCTTTAGAGCTGTAATAAACTTTTCTTATGAAGATATTTCTGAAGCATTGAGTCACATTGCTTACTGAGAATAAACAATATGTTTACATAAATAATTTAAAATCCAAGAGCACAGTAGGTAATAAAAATATATTGCCATGATAAGCCACAAAACCAGAAAACAACATGCTCTAATTAAAAATTACAAATACATTGCAGTAAACAACTTATTTACACGTAGTTAAAAGTTTAACAATTGAATATTCTGCACTTGTTGAATGCCAAAAAGGGAAAAATACTGAAACCAATCTCTTCACACAGTCAAATATTGAGAATCATAACTGTGTTTAATTAAGATCTACTGTTAATAATGGGTTTCAGAGTGAGGTTCTTCTTTTAATTTCCCAAGGTAGAAAATGTTATTAAATTTGGCCTTTAACTTCTCATTGACATGTACACTTAAAACTTCTGATTAAAATTTCAGAGGTTGGAAAGAAGTACCCAAAATTAAACTCTCAAATCTGGCACAAAAATAACAATGGTCCCTGATTAAGAAATCAAATTTCAGAAACTTCATTACTGTTCTATTAATAAATTGTTGGGTTATAATTAAAATGGGGCCTTCTGGATTTCTTTCATTTTTTTAATTCTAGAAAAGATGGAAACTGGAGAGAGATTTAAATGCTTAAAATAAAAAAGAAAGAAAGGAAAAAAGAAAGAATGGATCTGAGAAATGTGACCCAGCTTGAACAGGTTCTTTTTAAGGACAAGGAGAGTGGAACAAGCACTGGTTTCCACCTCTAATTTCCAGGATGATGCTCCCACCTCTGCCTCGAGTTCCTCTGGAATTTTAGTGCCAATGGAAAGGGAAGAGCTGGCTCTGTGCAAGTTCTGCCCCTCGTGTGGAGACAAACAGCCACAGCCCCAGGTCTGGGATTTGGAGTCTCATTTTTCTCACTGAAACACATTTTTTTTGCCGGCTTGTTTCAGCTTTGAAATGAAATTCTTCCTCAGCCTGCAAAAACACTTGAAGCTGAAGAATAAGAAGGAAAATTGCTTCAAAAGTACAGCTGTCTTCAGGAAATTTTACAAAGTAAGCCACATTTTTCAGAGATAAGTAATTCAATTCTGATTCAGATCTGCATTGTTCAAAGAATAAATTCAATCTAGTTGCAGACAATGGCAAAAATGCTTTCTCTACTCTTTTTTGTTGGTCTTGAAATGCATTTATCATGTTATATCTAGTAGAGTAACTAAATTTCCTGATTACAAATAATCAGCAGCTCCTTCTACAAGTTCTATACAGAAAATTAACTAAAAATATCCCTGCAGTTGGATATATTTCAGTTGTAACAGGCTGGAAAAAAGAACCCAAAGCCCACCAACATCACTAATTCTCTGCTGGTCTGCCCATTTTGAAGAGATTTAAACATTGTTGGGGGTGATGTACATGGTTCACACAGCACAAATCTGACATTCATTGCTTCTTACAGACAAAACATAGTTCACTCATGGTCATTAATATTCAATTAACTCATTTAGGAGCCTGTGCTGACCCTGCTTGGCCTTTATTTAACTATATAGTCACAGCAAGGACTGATAGCACAATTACAGTCTGAGAACCACAAATATGGAATCAGTGCTCTGTAAAAATCCTGCACATGGTCCCAGACTCTAAACACACACCTGTCTGTGGGAATTGGAGGTAAATATTTCAGCCAGACCCTAACCAGTGAGTGATTTTGGCTTTTATACATGGAATTTCACCCTGTCTTTAATTCCAGATGCTGTTCTCATACCAGTATGTCTTTTTCACTGCTGGCACCCAGGTGTTTCAACACCTGCCAGCATTAAAATATCTTTTAAAAATGCTGCTTTATGTTTTCCTGTTATTTTACCAATAGGACTGAAAAGTATTCAAATTAGCCTTTTCCTGGTGCATTCTACCATTTCCCAGATTTCCATTGCATTTGCATTATTTTCCTCTGGCTTACACAACCACTTCCATTGCCATAGTTCCTTCATATGATCATCCCTCATTCCCAGCCCAGTCTAGCTTAATTCTTCTCTTCTTTTCTGCACATAAAAGGAAAAAAAAAATCTTGCTTTTGACTATAAGCCTTCCATGCTTGGTTATGCAGATATAGTAAAACTTCTGGGAAAATTTATTTTATGAGTTGGTCAAGATTTGGGGGTTCCTTGGCAGACAGTTGTGTGCTGAACTTCAGAACAGGTTTAAATTTCTTAACTGTTTACACTACCCTTAAAGCAAATTGAAGAGTATTCAGTGACTCACTGGGTGCCCTTTAATTTCGGGTCTATGTAGTTTGGAGAAATTCAGCAAAATCAGTAGGTCAAGGGGAAAAGTTCAGGTAATAGCTCCCTGATTTTTGGCTTTGATAACAAAATTCTTACATTTTCATGGCTTTTTTCTTTTAGCATCACAAAATCAGGTGTCATATTTATGAATGTTAGTTTTCCCATCTCCCATGAAAATACATAAATTATGGACAGCACCAATAAATTAATTTCTTAAACTCAGTGCAAAACCCAAAGGAAATAAATACCTGCACAAGCCAGGTTCTGAGCAAAGCTGCTGAGGGTCACATTACCCTGCCTGACAAGCAACAGAAATTCCATCCATAGGCACAAATTTTTGTGTGTGAAATAAGGGGGTTTTGGAGCAAAAGCTAAACTTAAGAATAAGAAATTATTCTATAAATAAATCCATTTAGAAAACAAGGGAAACAATGTGCTAAGAATCATCCTGCAGATAAACTGGTATTTCAGTGGTAGAAGTAGAAGGAGAAAAGCTGAATTATTAATGTCATTAACAACATTATCTTTGAGGTGATGCAGAGAACTGGAACTTTTAATTACCTGCCTTGCCTTTTTCCTCCTTTCTCAGAGATGAGCACACTCTCCTGCTTAAATTCACCTCCTCATCATTCAAATCCAAGTCCTTTGCAGTGACATTTTCACCAAGACTTGCTGCTGACAGAGAACGTCTCCAAGATCAGCAGCTTTCTTTATTGTAGAACAGTACACGTGTCAAACCTTCTTTAAGGACTGCACAATCACTGCTAAATAACCCTGTGACAGCAGAGAGATCTCTGCCCATGCTCTGGATTGACAGAGCCATTGTTCAGCTGCAGCTTTGAAGTCATTCTCACAAGGAGTTTATCCCCTTTTATATACACTGAGACCTGGGGAAAATGATACTTACAAGGAGAAATGAAAAATTAAACACAGCTGTAGGTTGTAGTGGTAGTGCCTAACCTGTAATTCTCAAATGATGAAAAAGCCAATTTAGTTTTAGAGAACAAAGTGGTTGTTTTTTTTAATTTTTCATAGAATCTGAAGCGGCAAAAGACCAAACCAGGTGGATCAAAATAGAAGAAGATGACACGTAATACCCAGGTTTGCTCCTTGCAAAGTGGCACAAGTGTGGGATTATATTATCACAGCACAGAAATAATAATTTATTTTCATTTATCTGCACAAGGCCAAGTCTTAGCTTCCTTTAGCTTCAGTCTTTCACTGTGAAATATTTTCTCAGCTCTTGAAAGTAGATGGATGGTCATTATTTTACTGAGGGACACTATAAGTGGTCATAAATTGATTTAAACCCTATGTAAAACAGATGCATCACTTCTATAGATATTTTAAATTTTATATGTCTTCCCTGGCTCTCATGAAGGAAGAGGAATAAACAAGCAGGTTAAAAGTAATTTTGAAAGTATGTTACGCCAAGTCTATTCCTTGTGGCTCTTGATTGTTCTACTGTAGGAACGTCATGGTGTGGAAAATGATTGTTGTTTGTCTAATGCACTCCTTTGTTTTCAACAAACAGAATCTCTAATTGCAGGACAAAATATAAATTGTAACTTCTTACTAAGTTAAACATAATTCTGCACTGGCAGGCAAATTCTTGGGCACAGAAGACATCCCCACTTGGTGGAGGATGAAAATGAGAGGGAACTGTGTGGTTGTGTTCGAGGGTCTCCAGGATAAGGGAAGACATGAGAACCTTGAGTCTATATTTCAGAAGGTTGATTTATTATTTTATGATATTATGTTATATTAAAATGCTATACTAAAACTATATTAAAAAGAATAGAGAGAAAGGATCTATTAGAAAGTTAGAAGGGAATGGAATGGAATGAAAAACAAAAACCTGTGACTGTTCAGAGAGTCCACTATCGTTGTTCATTAAGCATGTTCAGAGCTGGACCATGGTTGGTCATTAAACAGAAACAATCTACACGGACCAATCAAAGATGCCCCTGTTGGTAAACAACTTCCAGACCACACTCCACAGCCACCAGATAGTCATTGTTTACATTTCTGAAGCTTCTCAGCTAAAATAAGAGAAAAATAAAAATATCACAGTAACAGCACTGCTCTCACCTGATGGTCTGGTGCTGCAGAGTGTCCGGGTCGGTGGCATTCACAGTGAGCACCACGCTGCCAACGGGGATGTTCTCCTGCTTGGTCACTGCCATGGGGTTTGGGTGGAACACGGGGCCCTCGTTGACGTCCTCCACGGTGATCTGCACGGTGGCCGTGGAGCTGGGGCCGTAGGCGATGTCTGGGATCAGCGGGTCTTCGTTTTCCACTTTGATCAGCAGCGTGTGAAAGGCTGAAATCTCGTAGTCTAAAGGCTGCAAAGTGGAAGATCAGAGAGCAAAGGTCAAAGACAATGCTTAATGCTTTTTCCTTTAGCCCACAGCAAACTTGCAGGCAGCAGAATTATCTAGAAAGGGAGGACAACATTCCCTGCACGTGGAACTTGATGAGAGTTCAGGATTAGACACACTCAGTTCTTATGGAAGATAATAAACATAATGGACTTAAAAGCCATGGAGACATCCCCCTGTCCAAGAGCTCACATTTTTTTGCCATACCTCATAGACACAATTCAGTGCTCATCTATACATGTTTATTTTTATGTAGCATGCATTTAACAAACAAATGAGTCACACTCAGTAGCTACTCATGACAATAACACAAGCTGCTTTCTCAATGTCTGTCCTGAAACCAAAGGCAAATACATGCATTTGTCTTAAGAATTGACAATGCCTCTTCTGAAGCCAAGAAGAGAGCATTCTGGCACAGGCAGCAAACAGGGCTATTTTCTTATTCTTTTTTGTATCTGTTAAGTTTGAGACACGGGATTGTCTTCATACAAAGACAGGCAATAAATTTTCCTATGAGACTTTAGAAATGTGGGACCAATCCACTTTGGAAACACGGATTCTCTCTTAATCCATGTCCTTTTCTTCCCTGCTACTTGCATGTGTTCTCTGAGTGAGAACAAAACGGGGCTCTTGAATTCTAATTGCACCTCCAGCAACAAACAAAACTTTGTTGTCAAATGTCATTATTAATTGTGATACTTACTGCAACCCTGGCTGTTATTTAAGCACAACAACTAGGAACAGCCAGTCCTTCTGACTAAAAAAATGCTACTGTGACACAAGAAGGGGTTATACACACAGTTTGGACAAGGGCTGGAAGGCAACTTTACATCTTCCAATAACCTATCCGTGCTGTGCCTTGTTTTATGCAGTGAACCCAGGGATGAACCTGACAGCAAAAATACAGAGCAGGAGGAGACTGTTCTTACCTTGACAACAGAGAGCATTCCCTCATTAGTCTGGGGGTTGGTGTGGATCTCAAAGCTCTGCCCTGGATTCCCATTGATGATGGAGTAGACAGCTCTCCACGCCCCGGTGGCGGGGTCGTCCCGGTCACCCACGGTTAAATTCACTATTACACCTGTGACCCCCTCCTTCACTGTGGCCTGGAACTGGAAAAAAAAACACAGAGGAAATCATTACTATTTTGACATAATAACCACACACACACACAAGAAATATCCAAGGCAGCATTAATTATTTACCCCAGCAGGAGGAAGATGGAATCCTTGACCGAAACTTTAAATAATGCATTCTCACTTGTGAAATACGAGGTAGCACAGCTTCAGCTGCTCTCCACTTAATAGATGGCAGATAAGCAGTGATGTGATAGGGATGGAGCTTGGGAAGGTTCTGATCACAAGAAGACAGTTCAGCTCATATTACTGGAAAGTGAAGCATGAAGAGACCCGCAGTTCCCAGAAAGGGAACTGAGGGAAGAGAAATCACCCTTGTACAGATCCCTGTTGCCTTCAAATCCACTTTTATTTACAAATAAATCCAGTTTTGTATTTCACACTTTTTTTTTTTCATGAATTATCCCACACACATTTGTTTTTCACTGCACTGTTGTCAAGACACAAAGGAGGTCTCACAAAAGCCATTCCCAGAGCATTTTTTTGAGGCCTTGCTCTAAGACACTCAAAAATAATTGGACCTCATGCTACCACTTTGTCTGCATAACTAAAAGTCAGAGCTGCTTTCTTTTTGTAGTGGAAGGATTTTTTTATGACCTTGTGAAATGCGTTGCTGGATGATTCAACCCTGCAAGAAAATTCTAGTTTATTCTCCATCATTCTTATTTATGTAGGAAAAAAACATTAAGCAAACCATTGGAAAAGCTTGCAAGGGTCAGACTTAATAACACTCCTCACCTTTCAAGTACTTGAGGTTGACGTGCTAAAAGCACTGTATAGAAGAGTGATAAGATAATACCTGCTTTGGAGGTGGATAAACCAGGCTGATAACAGACCTAATCCTGAGAAGTGCTGAACATCAGCACTGCCATTACAGATCATTAGGAAATCTTAGCATTTCTAGGGATTAAGCCTTCAAAATTCCAAAATTACAAACTTTAATGGCACAAATAGGTTTTGCTGTACGTGTGCTCCTTAAAAGCTGCATCGTTGGTGACAATGCATCACTCAAGGGCAAGAGTCACCCAAGTGGCTTCAAGACCTGAATAAACTAAATGTCTTTTTCCCTGTCTTACAGAACACCAGAAGTCATAACACTGCAGAGCAGTTTGGGAAAATACCGAATCCTGAAAATGGCATTTTATTAATATATAGATTTCCCAATCTGGACAAATAGTAGGTAAAGTGGATTTCTTCATATAAAAATAAAGAAAAGATGACTATGTCTTCCCCTGTGTTCAGTTATCTTTGTTTTTCTTCTTTTTCCAATAGATTGGATTTATCTTTTCAAACCCTTTTTCATTTTTTCTGTATAATTTGAGTGCATGCATTCAGTTCAAGCTTTCCAGCCTTAAACCAGATTTCATAAAAGGATGACATTAATATGTCATTTCTATGTTCCTTGGTGTATCTAACAAAGAATTTAAAGATTCTTTTGATTTTGATGGTTAATAAGTAACAGGTTGTGATTGAGCTTTGTTTCAGACAGTTCATTAAGCTCATTTGAAGTTTAATTAACTCTAAATGATAATACAACAATATTTTCACTTGCTTTGAAACAAATTAAAAGGAAAACTCTATTAAAAATCTTGGAAATAACAGAAGAATGATTACCAAGATTGTGCTCCTTCCAGCTCAGCCAAATGCTGTCACCATCAAGCAGACTTGGGTACCTCTTACTCTGATTGAAAAGAACCAATTAGCCCAATTGATATTTTATGTTATTTCATATTGTCTCAACTTGAGCATGTACAATATGAGACATCAGAACCATAAAGGTCAGAATTTTACCCCACAAGTGTTCAGTACCCAACAATTTCCATTCAGCTGCATAAAAAGGTGACCAGACTTCAAGGAGCCTAATACTGAAGAATGTAACCCTTAGATTTGACCAGGCATCTGCTCCTAATTCATATTGATCCTTGGGAAAAATCTTTTCCTTAATCCTCCAGTCTGATTCAATTAAGTGTTCAGTACTCTTTAGCTCACCTTGGGAACTGTAAGAGCTGTTCAGGCAAAATATTAAAAGATATGGCTGTTTTCTTCAGATACAATATTGTGAAGCCTGTGCAAGAAATTTATTATTTTTACCCCACCAGTGCCAGACTGTGATCAAAAGGTTGCCATGGTGTGCCAGATAGTTAAAAAAATATGGAATTTCAGGCTGAGGATCTCTAAACCAAGGATGTCTCAGCTGGGATTGGCTTTCTTCTGCATCCCTATTTTCCCCTTGTTTAGGAAGAGCTCTCAGTAACTTCACAGCTGCATGGAGAAGGGGCACAAGGACCTGCTGAGGGCACGGCACTGCTGAGCTTCTGCCTCCTGCAGGTCAAGGAAATGCCAACATCCCCAGGGAAAGGCTGTGCCTAGCCAAACAATTCCAGCTACAGTGGTACCCTCTCCCCTGGCGTCCTCCACATTTTGGAAACAGCCATACAAACACAGATATTCGGAGCTGTCTGGAACATTAGACTAAAATCTGTTCAAGATGGATGGAAAAGCAGAATGATCAGACCACAGAAGTTGTCACAGAGGTCTGCTCTAAATTTATAACGTGAAAAGTGTAATAAATCACAGATTTGTGATTGCAAAAGACACATATCTACTGTGAAACCGTGTGGCCTAGAAAAATATAGTTTATTTTATCTAGAAGGTGAACTCTTTTGTCTGTTCAGTCACCTTTATTTAAGGAATAAATCTCCCAATGTTTAGAAAAATGTGTTTCACTTATACCATGTCCCTTTCAAAAATAAAAGTAAAAAGGGAATTTAAAAACTAAGAAAGAGCAAAAATAGGAATTAGATTTGGAAACAGAGAAAAAACAACCACAGGTTCCTCATATTTCACAGTGAAAGGTTTATACTCTCAAAGCTTAACTGGGAAAATCTGAACCAGTACTCTAAAATAAAACCCCACAGTGGCTAAGACAAATAATTGGATCACAAGTTAATTGATTTTACTCATTTTAAATATCTGCACATCCCCTAAGCACCACTATAAATTAAGAATAAAGTAGATGAGTTCAGTACTTTACTTAAACTGCTATCATTTGGACCCATTTGAGCACTAATAACTTAGGAGGTGAATACCCTGGGCCAGGGTGGGTTTGCTGGAAAGAGTTGTGTGAATTTACTGCTTCTGAGAATCTGAAATGTGAGGTTAACCTGCTCTGTGATGTGCCACGCTGCTATTTATTGTGCTTATCACGCATACAGCCCAGAGATTTCAGCAATTCTGTCATTTTTAAAGTTTTAGAAATATAGGGGAGGAAAAAAGATGCAGTTCTTCTATTTCTGTACCCAAAATCATGTGGCAGAATACACAGAAAAGGGACTGATAGAAATTTAGAAGGAAACTGAGTGAACAGCAGTTAATGGGGAACTGGAAGATTCTGAGGAAATGTAGTGATGGATGTAGATGAAGAGAGTGAGGCTCGTGAGGGTGCATAAATAGACTAGAAAATGTAACAAGTCAACAATGTTTGCACCATGAAGGACTGAGGGGAGCAGATAAGGACACTGGAATTCTTGTGAGGGATCACCAGAGTGGTTCCACATGGCATGGAGGTCCTGGAGGGTGACAAGGAGCAGCTTTTATTTCTGACAGCACAGGAGTCAGCACAGGGATGGCAGGGAGAGCAGAAATGTTCAAACCAGCTGTGCTCAAACACAGCCTGAGCAGAGGAGAGTCCAACAGACTGCTCCTCCCTTCCCCGGATCTTGCAGGCTGAATTTAGTGGTTGTTTCCTGCTGGAGCCAGGAGTAACACTGAGCCAAATCCTCCTGCACACTGAGCCCTGTAACGATCTGATGGCACAGTGCACTGGCAGCTCTTATCCACAGAAAATTCCTCTGGATGGTCCCAAGACAAACCGGCCTTGTCAGATTCCCACCACACAAAAAGATCGCTTTGCAAAATGTTATCACCTGAGAATCCAGGCACTGACATTGTCCCACACATTGCTGCAAGTGGTACCCAGACCATATTAAAATCAGATTCTTAGCTCACAGCCTCTTTTAAAGCTCCTGTAGTGAATGGGATGCTGTTGGCTGACTTCTCAGAGCAGATGAAGAGATGAACTTCAGTGCATCAGAATCACCTGGGTGTCTCCTGTCCAGCAGCAGCCTGAGCACAAACAGCACCTTTAAAAAACTGTCTCAAAGGGGGCACTGACACCCAAATTAAAGAGCTGCCACAAGCAGCAAACACAAAGCAAGACAAATGTGCCTGGGGTCGGTGATCACCACCCAATGGCTCATTAAGATTCTGCACACTGTGATTTCCAATCAGAATAAACAAATTAGAACTCTGTGTCAGTTTGCATTTATCAGGGTGATATTCCAGTGGAAGGTGTTCTGTGCTGCAATCACGTGTTTGCTTCCTCTTCTATCTACCATAAAAGATGGGAAATAATGGGATGTATGAATTCATATGTCTGAGTTAGAAATTCCACAGAGAAATTGTATTATTGCAATTATCTTCCTCCACCGAAGCCCACTGCCTTTGTGATAATATTTTGTCTGTCTAATTTCTTGAGAATGTGATGACAAGTTATAGAGTCTCTTGCAACCTGCTTGCTCTTTTTGTCTTTTCCTTTGCATGCTGCCATTCAGTACAAATGCACCTGAGCTCCCAGGATTTATTTGCCAAGGAAACAAAGCATTTTCCATAGCTCTGTACCTGGAACATCTCCAAGTACAAATGAATTTTCAGAGTGGTCACAAAGGTCTGCATTCTGGATCAATCAGGAATGAGAGTCTCATAAATGTCAGAAGTGAGCATTTCAGGTGGAATTCAGTGGGACACAAAGCCCAGTTTGCCAGAGAAGGATAACCCAAGTCATTGGTGCTCGAGGCAGGGGCAGTACAAGGAGGAAATTGCATTTGTGCAGTGACCAAAGTGGTGCTGTTGATCCTGCAGCCACTTTCCTCCCATCCCAAGGGCCCAGGGTGCTGCTCTGCTGAGCTGGGCCCCTGAAGGGCTGAAAAACTGCCCCTGAGCAAAACCAGTTTATGCCAAACCCTCCACTGCAGCAGCTGAATGGAAAATGGTGTGGCCAAAGCAAATTGCAACTTGGTTTACATCTCCCTAATCTCTTCTGCAGATTTTAAAGGTATTTTACTTCTAAGGCTGTGCACAGCCTTTGCTCTGTGGACATGAGCAGCAGCTCTATTTCACTACAAAAAGATCTGTATTAAAGTAATGGATTAGGTTGATGTAAGCTGCACACCAAGCAACACATGAAACACTTGGAAAGCCATTTAGATGAAAGACACCACATAAATATAAAGCATCATCATGGCGTGACAAGGATTTGATGGTGTAAACGAGATGCAAAACAGAAATTATAGCTGTGAGTCACCTAAACAGGCTTTATTATTGTCATTGTCTTACTGCCATAATGCTGGCTCGTAGGCATTGCATTATTTCTTGACTGAAAGTTTCTTTCAGCTTATTCTATACTTTTTCTGAGTACATAATATTCTTCCACCTCCCTGGTGAAATTACAAAAAGAATTCAATCGTAGCTTAGAAAAAGAAAAACAAAAAAAACCCCAAAAAAAACCAAAACAAAAAAACCCAAACCCTTTTCAAATATGTGAAATTGACCATAATAATTTTGAATGCATTTTCAGTTTTTACTTTTGGATGATTTTTCACAGCCCCTGAATTGAAAATGCTTTGTGATCTTTCAAGGCACACACCAGTTGCTTTACCAAGTAAAAGTAGGACTCAGTAATGAAGGACTGAATGAATATTTTTGCCTGCAAAATCTTTGTCTGCAAGTCTGCAACAAGAGCAACCAAACTGAAAGATCAATTAGGTAAATGGAAGGCTAAGGATTCAATTCTGCTCTCTGGAACATGGCTACAACGTCTGCAGGCTCTCAATTTGTGCCTTTTTATAGAAAAACACAAAGATGCTTAAAACCACTGACATTCATCATGAATGAGGGAAAAAAAAAAAGAAAAAAAAAAAAAAAAAAAAAAGAAAAAAAAAAAGGAAGTTTCGGCATGGCTTCATTTTGCTTTGCTGCTCACCAGTCTGTTTGGAAAAGTACTCAAAAAAACAAAGAAAAAAGAACTTATTAATTAGGCTCCAGGTAAAAGTCCCTCTGAGGGCAGTTTTCCATCAGGCAAACTATTTCTGGGACTGAGACCACTTCAGGTATTAAAAGTCATGATTGAGTTGTAGTGGGTTAGAATGAAAAAAAAAATGGGGTAAAATGGATGGAGGGAAGGGAAAGAGGAGGGAGGAAGGAGGGGAGAAGGAAGGAAGGAAGGAAGGAAGGAAGGAAGGACCTGCTGGGTTTTGAAGGAGCTGCCTGTAAGGTTGCCATTGGGAAGGGTCCTCCTGTCCCTCTTGCAGACACCACAAATCTGAAAACTTCAGAAGTTCTATGCCTCACAAAAGCCTTAAATTAATTTACCAAACTTTCTCCCTGCTCCTTCCCCACAGCAGTACTGAGCTGGTGCTGGTTTCAATCCTCTATTTATGTGCTTGCACAAGACTAAAAAGCCATTTGGGAACTGCAAATAAGTGATGGTGAAGGTTACTTGAAAACAGCTGCTTTTTGGAATGATTTTGAAGATTATGTTTACATAAGATTACACTCTTCCTCAGCCTAGCTCAGGGCCACACTGAGCAAAGGCAAAAAGATAATTCTAACACATATTAATCATATGTTGAATGCCTGCTTCAAAGCCTGTTACCTCCAGGTGTACATCAAATATCTGAAGATTCAGATGGAAGACAAAGATGCTCTCTATTCTTTTTTTCCCCTGAATATATAAATAATTTAGAAATGATTCATTCTTTTTCACTTTTCCACCTTTAAATGCAAGGTGCATTCAGTGGTTTCTGGAATAAATCACCCCACCAATAACTGGGCACCTCTAGAATGATGGTTGTATCAGAGAAAAACAAATACTCCTTCTCCTGGTGGACAGAGCACAGTGAAAGGTCACTGTATTTATTACATTTAAGGAACTTTTGAGAAAACCTCAAATAATGATGTTATTTTCTGAGCTACAAAAAATTCCTTCACCACAGGTAGAACAAACCTTATGTTTAAAACAACAGCACGAGAGAAAATGATGATGTGAGCAGGGCTGGAGGAGCAGACTACACATATTCACCTGCCCAGGGAGCAGGGAGAGCTCTGCCTTTCACATTCATGAGGCCCCTTGTGTGAATCCAACCAACCCAGCTCCTCTCATTTCTTTCTCAGTGCCCTTCCCATCCAGGGCAGAGCTAAGTATTCTTTCTAAGATGCTGGATGTCTTCTTTAGATGGAATGAACTTTAAATAGAATACACCTCTCTGGATTTTTCTTTCTTTTTTCATCCACCGGATTTGAGGAGCAAGAAGATTTTACAGGATTTTTTCCCCCCTACTCATCCTAATGATGGTGACAAGAGAAGGAGCTCTTGTTAAATGGTCCTTTTTCATTTTTAGCAGAGATTGTTCATAACCAAACCAACTTTTCTGGTGCTGAAGATGAACATTGAACATAAATGGTGGAACTCACTGATCCTGCCCTACTGAAAGGAAAATCTGGAAGTCACCTGTGACTCGTTTTGCAAGGAATTCCTGCCACTCCCTGTTAGAGCTGGGATTCATTTGCTCCAAGGACCTTTAAGTAACAAATTCCTCCTCCTGCTTCCCTGAATGTCACATTTTTGGGGCCTGGACACAGGATGTGTCCAGGAAACACATCCTCTTTTACTGTTGCAGTTGTTACGCGTACCACAAAGGACCCTGAACAGCAGGGGAGGTGAATTCACTCCTCTCTGAATATTAAACTGGTAGAAAAAAAGGAGAATTTTATGACAATACATGATTTTTTTTCTTAAAATTAACATTAATTAGAGAGACCAGTTAATTTGCTAGAATTTTTGGGAGATTGAGGGAAGTGAAGGAGAAATTTCCCTAACTGCTTTAGTTTGCTCCCAGGTATAAATAAATGCAATGGGCAGAGAACTGGGCAGTGACAAGACCTTCAGCAGATGAAACCTATTGATGATTTTTAAATTATTATCATATTTACCTCTAGGAAGTAGACAAGGCACGAAAACTGTACTTTAGTGCTATACAAAAGCACTAAACAAATAGAAGTTTAAAAAAACCAAACAACCACAAAAAAAGAAAGGAATGCTTCATTCTAAATAGGTGAAAGAACAAAAATAATCTAAATAAAAATCTGGAGGCATCTTCTTCATCTACTTTGGTACCTTGACATTTCAAAACAGAAACATATTCTCACTGGTTTAAGACTCCTGGTTTTGCAGAGAGGCAGAAGTTGCAATGAAAATGAGATTTTCTCCATCTCAGAATCTTTGGCCTGGTTGAGAACAAGCAGCATATGCAGCCAGATGAGAAATCCTGCCTTTTCTGCCCCGGGAGGGCACTGATTCTGAAAGAGGGAGTTTTTCCTTGTGCCAGTTTACAGCTGATCAGGGCCCAAGCTGCCAGCAGCAGATGTTCTGACAGTGGTCCAAGTTCTTCATGGGGTCTTGGGTGGGCAATGCTCACCAGCCCCAGTCCAAGCATTCAAAGCAACTTGTATCTCCAGAATATTTCAGCTACAAATTTCAGCAATTCCCCAAACTTCTGGCATTTTAGGTTGTGCCAGCTGATGGGGATGAGATGCCCTAGATTTACAAGCCCCTCCAGCTGAGAGCTGTCTGAAGTTATCCCAGTTTGAAAACTCTATTTTGGAAGCAGATAAGAACTCTGCAAGGTTTCACACTGTTCCAGTGGAAGCAGGAGGTACAGATGGAAGTTTACAGGCAGCATAATCTGCAGTGATACAGAATCTGTCTGAGTTTTAAAAATGAAATCTCGAGCCAGCATTTTGTTTTCTGTGAAAAGCTGAGTGGGGAAAGGAGAATTTGGGCTGAACGTTCCATATTTCAATCCATCTGAACACAATAAGTCTTCCAAGTCTGCTGACAAAGTGATGAATGAAGTCTACTGCACATAGTTTCTTCTACTGGATATACAAGATTTTTTTTTTTTCTCAAATTATCCAGTCTACATCCAGTTGGCTCAACATTCATTGAGCAAAACATTACTGCTCTATCAAAAAGCTATGATACAAGAATAATCATTTAGAGATCAGAGACATAAGTGAACTTTCATGATTAATGATCCCTTTCCTTTTCTGTTTTCCTCCCATAGCAGAAAAATCTTTATTATACCCTGAACATCCAGGTGAGCACTGAGCTCTCATTACCCAGGATGGGAACAACGAAGACCTCAGGCCTCTAACCCCGTTAGCACAGAACAATTCTGTTTCCAAGGTCAAGAATAAAGAAAAATAGCTACAAAAGCAGAGTATTTGACTAATGACCGTGGGTGATGTGAGCCTGCCCATCCAGCACTGTGAGGGGAGCATTCCAAAGGCAGGGTCAGGGGAGTTCACTGGCAGCTGGGGTGAAGCTGCTTTGGAAACTCTGAGATTTAAGCATATATTGCAGCAACAGATGTATGGTCTGGCACTGCACAGCTGTGAAAAGGTCAGGAAAAATCTCAGCTATGTTAAATGGATTTATTGCTTTCTGCTTTAAGGCTTCTGCTGGTCTCCATCTCCCACCACCCAGCTCCTTTTGCCAGTGCTCATTTCATCTTTCCTTGTAAGAAAAATATTTGTGCTAAAGGAAAATGAAACATTCCTTTTGTAAGGGCCCGTTGTGTGCTTATTTCTTATCTGGAATGTCACAGAGGGAACATTCAGGGCCCTTTCATTTTCTCACCGGTAATTTATGTTTTCCTACTCAAACACTCTCTGTACACACATCCTTCTGGAGCACAAACACCACTGCAGCCACAGCTGGATATGCTTTGTGCAAATGGTTAAGCATTTGCTATTTTTTTGTTAATAAGGAAGATCCAAATGAACTAAGGGTGTTTTTATAACCTGATATGAATTTTCTCTGAGCTGTTTGGGAATGACTGGCAGGGCTGCCCAGCTGATGTGTCTGAGCACTGAGAATTAGCAGGGAGGTCAAAACAGCCCAAGGCTCTGCACTTCTGCTCTGGCCAGAGAGAAGGATCACACCCAGACACAGGGATCAGACCTGCCCTGTGTGGGCTGCAGGGTCACCTGAACGAGGGGCCTTAGAGCCCCCCAGTACCTAAAGGGGAATTTTTGTATGGGGATGAAGTGATAGGACAAGCGGGCATGGCTTTGAGGCTTGGATGGGATATTGGGAAGGAATTGTTCCTGTGAGGGTGGGGAGCCCTGGCACAGGGTGCCCAGAGCAGCTGGGGCTGCCCCTGGATCCCTGGCAGTGCCCAAGGCCAGGCTGGACATTGGAGCCTGGGACAGTGGAAGGTGTCCCTGCCATGGCAGGGGTGGAATGGGATGAGCTTTAAGGTCCCTTCCTGTTGCAGTGAGGCAGAAAAATTATAAAGAAAGGCCTCATAAAATCAGGCCTGCTCTGTCAAATCAGTGGCTGGCCTTGTCAAGCTGGCACTGTGCAAGTTCCCATGTGAAAGCAATCCTGGTGTGAGCAGCTGGTTAACAAAACAATCTATTCCTGGGAAAAAAACTACTTGAACCTGTATAAATATTAAATCTATCCCATGAGAACCAGTCAAGAAAATAACAGATGAAGAGTAGAGAGATTTGATGGACAAGTAAAATACCATTTACTGACCAATAAAATAAATGGCAAGAAAGCTCCTGACCAATTGGAGTCCCACACGAGGTCTGTGAAACTGGATGAAAAGGAGTTTTGTGAGTTAAAAAGGGGTTTTTTCTGCCATGAAGAAAATGGAATCCTGTGTCATTTAGTCCAATACCTTCCCACCCAAACCATCCTGTGATTCTCTGAACAGCAAAGGGGCTGTCGCAGGGGCACATGCTGGTTCTGGCTCCTGTGAGAGACATCCCTGGAAGGTTTTGCTGGAAGGAGAAGCATCACCCCAAGGACAGACGTGACCCATGGTGGGGCTGGTGGGCAGCAGGCAGCACCAGGCACCTCCACAGCCACTGATCACCAGAGCTGACACTGCTGGGATGCCTGGAAATCCTTCAGCAGCAGCTTTGGAATCCTCTGATTCCAAACACACCCACTGATCACCAGAGCTGACACTGCTGGGATGCCTGGAAATCCTTCAGCAGCCCTCTGATTCCAAACACACTGAATGTCTCATGCAAATAAAGGCAATTCCCAGGAAATACAGGTGGCACCAGTAAGATAAACAAGAATTTGGTATCATCTTCAGTTTATATCAAAAAGCTTTTCTGCAATGTTGAATATTTATTAAATCCGGACATGTATGAAGAGCATGAGCTCATTAAGAGACTGTGCTATTCCTCTCTTTTAGGAGTGGTTCTCCTTCTCCTGTAGAATCCTCCATGTAATGTGCTCATACATCTGCATCAATATTGCCACACCGAGCTCTTCCCAAGGACAGCCAGTGCAGGAGGGATTAATTGGATCCTGACACACATTTCTAGATACAGATTTTTCACCTGAGCTTGCCAGTTCTAGGGGAAATCATTTTAAGGGACAATAAATACCACTTTATTTCTGTACACAGCAGTGTGATATACTGTAAGCAGCCACCCTTCCTCCCCTTGGAAGGCAGAAAAATGCTGTGCTTGCAGGTACCTCAGAAACATCTCCTATTTCTTGCCTCTGAGTAAGCTCATAATTAGAGTAGAAACATGAGGAGCAATTTCAATGGAGCTGTAAAACTCCAACAGAAGGAAAAAAAATCTATTGGAGGCTAGAACAAAATCTTTTTTTAATCTGGCTAATGCTGCTTTTGTGCTGATGCTAATCATTATATTTATGACTAACTGTGGGACATTCCAAAGCATTGACACCTGACTTCACTTACCAGAAAAGCAATCAATTGCAGATATTCAACTTGGTGATTAATATGTAGATACATAATTTTTAGTGGATTAAACCATGTTGTATCAATTTGGTGGTCTTTAGGATTTATAATCAAACCCTGGTGACATCTGATTAATGCCAGCTCAGGCTCCCTGAACCATACAATATTCTTGCTCCTTTGGAGCTCAGATCACAGCAGGCTGATTACCCCCTGATTATCCTGAGTAACTGGGGTCAGAGGTTGGTTGGCACCACAGAACACATTTAATTCAATCAATTCAGTGAGTGAAGCAGTTGGGGAAAAAAAAAAAAAAAGATATTCCAATTGCTGTTATATAGCATTAGAAAAATTGCCCAGGACTTCTGTGCTCCAAATGATGAGCATTTTTCCTTAATTTCTAATTTAGTATTCTGCTGGGGTTTGCAGCTTCGATTACTTGTAATATTTTCACTCAAAGTCAGGGGCACTGAGCTTGGAGGGAGGAAGGAAAACCAGAGGGAGAAAAGTTTCCTGCATTAAGGAGGATAATAACCTTTGTGACAGGCACACAGAGGCTGGCACAGCTCAGCTCTGCCTTTCCTGGTTACCCTCTCTGCTGCTAATTCACAAACTCCTCCTGCTTCTCACTACACGTCCCTCCTGCCACTGCCAGACTTTTGGTCTTACTTTCCCTTCTGGTGGATTTGTACTGTTGTTTAGCCGAGAAGAACTTGATTTTCTGGTAAGCAGAGAGTCTTTGATCACCTGTGGCAGAGCACAGGGGTGATTTCAGAGAGCCCAGCGCCCTCCTGGCTGCTCTCAGCACTGGGGGAGCTCATTAAAGGCTCCACTCTGTACCTCAGCCTCCTGAAGCACCAGGCGCTGTGTCTGGCATGAAACACAAAAAACTCCTCTTGTTCTCCCTGAAAACCTCGAGGCGTTCACACACCAGAGTCCAGCAGCTCAGTTTGGCTCCTGAGAGGGAGGTTTGCATCCTGCACGAGGATCCTGAGCCTGCTGACACACAAATATTCCTTACTGTGCATCCTGAAGCTGCTGCCACAGCCAGACTCTGCCCTGGGGTGGGTGATTGTCACAGCTCCAGGCACTGCTGAGGGTGGAGAGCCTGCTCAAAGGGGCAGGGGAGGATCTAACAGGGGTGAGGGACATCAGAGAAAGGAAATTTGGACCTAATGTGGAGCTTCAGGCCAAGCAACACGCAAAAACACTTTCTCAAAGATTTATACATGACCCCAAATGATGCCAAGGGCAAATGGTCAGTGTGAGCATCCCCTGTGTCCTGGCAAAGATCCCAGGTGTCAGAGCTCCCCACAACAGTCTGACCACAAACACTGGGATGGAAACAACTTCATAGCCCAGAGGAGCCAGGAAATGGTGGGAGAAACAGCAGGAAAAGGGGTAGGAGCTGAGAAAGGCACGTACAACACTTTTACATCTGTCCTATTGTCACTATTGAAACTTTTTCTAAGTTGAAAAATATTTATTTGTTTCAGTAATTCAATGAGGATTAATAATAATTCTTGGATGACCTTGGATTAGTTTGCAGTCTTATGAACATTAAATTCCTGGCTTTATATATAAGGTGGGCTTTCCTTTGCCCATCAACAAGGTTTTGAATGTAAAAATACAACATCAAGGTTAGCCATTACCTGCAATGCTTCCTCAGAAATTAAAGCAACTTTCTTGAGTAGAATTCTTTAATAAAGAAAATTAAGTCTTAGGCTTCTGTTTTCTCTGCAAGCAGGAGGAAGTTGCAATTTAATTTTCTGCTTGCCCATGGAGAAGATCCATTTTCTGTATGTTCCTTTGGGGTTCTTTGGAATGAAAAATGTTATATGGTATAAAACATTATCTTAATGAAGCTCACTCAACTATCCCTGGAACTGACGAATTTCCTCCTGAACCCCTGGGCACATTTGCCCACAGGACAAACCCTGGCATAGCTATCAGCATTCCTTACCTTAAGAGAAGCCCAGAATAGGAGCTGCAGGACAGAAATTTGGCGTTTTGGAGAAGATCACAGTGTCCCTAAATGGGACATAAGGCTGGAAAATATAGGCAGTGCCTGTAGAGCCCTACACAGTGCCTGCAGGCTCTCCTTTGGGTGTGAAATATTCTCAGCCTATCCTACTACAAAATCCAAAACAAATAAAAAGACAACACCCAAATGACTTAATCAATTCTCCACATCAAGCACAAAACCACAGGTAGAGAGGAAAACATGCAGCAGCAAAATCCCAACACATCAAAGCCCTAAAAATCTATACAGCCTTCTCCTCCTGTGCTGAGGATGAAAGGAGAAGACACCACAGACAGCAGATGTTGGTTTTGTCACTTATTCTGTGCTGGAAAAAAGAATTGTGGACAATAAAAGGGATTTGATGTTGTGCAAACAGCAAAACTCTGTGGAGAAGTGCAGGGAAGAGGCAAGAATTATTCCAGTGGGTCACAGCCCCTGGCTCCTGCCCACAGCAGGAAGGAAAGGAGCCCTGGGACAGGCAGAGGTGTGAAGCACGTGGCCTGGGATAATTCTGGGGAGCAAATGGCTTGATGTGGATAAATGATTGTCTGTGTGCCACCTGCACAGGGACAAGGCCAAGAACTGCTGAGCTTCACTGGAGGCAAGGGAAATCCTCACCGGATAGGAGGCAAAACCTGCAGGGAAGCTGAAGGACTGTAGAGGATTGCTGGGAGACCACAGACACTGTAACCTCAAAGCTCATAAAGGAAAAACAAAAAAAAAAAAAAAAAAAAAGGCAAATACTGGAAATTACATATATAGGAGGGAGGAATTTGAGGATATCTTGTGAACCCTTCCCTGAAAATTTCATGAGAAGCCCAAATCCAAGAATCTATGCAGAACAAAACACATATGGCCTGATTTTCTAACATTTTTAAGGTTCATGATGTTCATGAACACCCAGGAAGTTCACTGAATTGCCATGATGTTTTTTTTTTTCCCTGTGCCAAAACCAAGTGACAGGAAAGAATTTCCTGACTGAGATTCCAGTCTGAAACTCCCCATCATCCAAGAGTCTTCATTATGCTGGGTTTGGTGCTGACAGCTGGAGACACAGAGTGGAACTGCAAAATAACACTTGCCCTCCTTCCTGCAGATAAAAATTGTGCCTGTGGCTTTCCTAGCTGGTCACGTCCTCTTTTGGCAACAAAATGTAAGGAAAGGGGAGAGGAAAATAACTCTGATCTCAGCCTGGGGAAGGATCCAAAGGGGACAAGAGTGGCAGCACTAGATAGCAAAATTTAGTTGTTTTGAGGCTGCAGCGTGGCCACTGTAGCAAAATTCCTGCTCCACTTAGAACTCCTCCATTTTATTAGTGAATTAAAACTCTTCCCTTGCAGCCCTGCAGGAACAAACTGCTCCTGCCACGCAGATGAGATTTCTGAAGGAAATCATGCTTTTAACAAATCTCAGCCATTACTTCATCATTTTCCTGAATTGTCTGGCAAAAAGGAATTTAAAGGCCTGCATTTAATTCTGGAGCAGCTATGAAATGAAGAAAACAGATTGATTTGCATTCTGTTCCGTTCCTCTCTTTGCCAAAGTGATTTTTATAAAAAAAACCCTAAAAATTGAAAAGACTTAAACCCTACAATCTGAGCCTGAGAATTCAGTTTTCAACATCAAACCACTGAATATTGTTTTTTTAAATTTCCTTACAATATAAAGCTTTAGAAATAAGGTTTGCTGAAGAAATGCTGCCAGAACCCCCAGAACGTGTCATCCACTCATTCCTCACATGGAATTAAAGCAAAATGCCAGCCTTGCATTGCCCACAAACCCTGCCAACAAATGAAGTTTGTGACAGGCTGAGAGCACTGTCTGGGGTTTTTATGCTCATTTTTTTCCATGGCAACCTCTCTGTTTCACGTGCAGGGTTTCATTCCCTCCAATCTCTGCATTGTCCTGTTTGGTTTATCCCTTCCAGGAGCACCTGCCACGTCTCCACTCTGCTGCAAGGCACAGAAATCACATTTGGAGCGCCTGGGGCCAGCTGACACTTGTTCCTCAGCCAAAAATTTCACTGCAATCACACTCAACCTTCTCACCTGTCCCACTTCCCAGCCATTATTTGTCCCTTCCTTGGTTTCCTCCAATATCCAGCTGAGAAATTTCATCTCCTCCCCTGGCGCTGCAAGTTCCAGCCCAAGAGATCTGACACAGCTGCTCTGTGCACCTTGTCCTGGCAGGGACAATGTCCTTGGAACCCACCTGCACAGACAACAAGGGACTTTTCCACTCAGATCCTGGGTGCCCCAGTGCCTGGGTTTTGAGAACAGCCTTGAAGAGATGGGATTTAAATTGTATTGAGGGCATTAGCCTAAAGTGAATGAACAGGAGAGCATCCTTCTCCTTCATATCTCCAGAATGATAAATGTGAGAGTGAAACATATAATTTTTTTTTTTTCTGAGGCAAAGAAAATGGGAAACCAACATGGATTTCAGGCACATGAGAAATAGCTTATGAATTTAGATGATAGTTCAGCAGAAATAAATTGTACATCTGTTCATTCATTTTAATAAAGCAGGGAAATGACACGCTGCTGGAGCCTTTGGAGAATGCTGGGATTTTTAAATGATGATCCTATAATAATGGCATTAACATTTGTAATGCTGCCCATACTTAAAGAATTTAAGAAAAATACATTGATGGGATAAGTGAGCTTCAAACTATAGTCTGGACTCCAGGCATTAAAAAGTGAATAAGGTGCTTCCTGAATACTCCCAAATTAGTTCAGGAAGGGATCTACAATGGCCTTCCAGTGTGTGTTGATAAAGCTTATTATTTCTGAATAAATAATTCAGATGTGCAACATGTAGCTGAATTTCTGCTGACTAGAACCCCAGTCTTCATTTGTAGGCAGCTGAAGTGGAGTGTTTACTTGAAAGTAGTCCATGAAAGAAGACAATGGGATGATTTTGCTGGCTGTATGGATGCATGGAAACATGTCCCACCTTCTGCTGAATTCAGGCAGGAATGGAACATTTCCCCTGCATCTCCCATAACACAGAATTTAGAAATAGAAAAGCTTCACTGCTTCATTTCATATTTACAAAGCCAACAAGCAAATTTAAGAAATAAACCAGTGAAACTGCAGGGGATGGTGCATTTTAAAAGCTATGTTTTGATTTTCCAAACTGATCTCCATGGGAAATAATGACTTAGGAGTTCAATAATAACTGCCGTGTTCCCTTTAAAAGCACAATTATTAAGATCATTAAAATTTCCTTTTAATTGATTGCATTAGAGCAATTGCTGCTGGAGTAAGGAGCATCTAAAACGGATTAGTGCTCACATATTGCTCTTTGATCAACTGGGATAACCCTCACTCAAGGCAGGGGAAACAGGCAAGCCTGAAATCCATGAGAAGCGGAGAAGTTCACCTAAATTAGATCTCAGAATCCGAGACCTTTTGATAATGTCCCAACACTGCTCCCCACTGCCACCAGAGGAGCTCAGGCTGAACTGATGGATCTTCCCAAGGCAGAGGTTTCCCAGAGGTGCTGCTGGGAGCCAGCAGAGCTGGCAGAAACTCCTCAGTGCTGACATCCCAGCGCTCCTGTGCTCCCTGCTGCTCCAGCAGGCAGCCAAAAACAACCTCAACAGGCAGTCCAGGTAAGCAAGGCTCTTTGTGATTTGGTTCTCTCCTGAGTACAGGGGGATTGAAGAAAAGAAATTCCCCTGGGACACAGAGAACCCCTGGGTGAACACTGCCCAGCCACAGAACCCTCACAGATTGATTTGAGCTGCATTTTAATCATTTTCCTGGAGGAAAGGAAACAGCTCCCAGGGACTGTCAGGCAGCCCTGTCACAGGGCAGGATAAACCTGTTTGTGCCAGGAATGTCAGGCAGTGCCTGTGTCACAGGAAAAGGACATTAAAGAGTTCAACATCTGCAGGCAAAGTTGAATTTATTTACTTATGACTTCAATTATTATTTAAGAAGGAAAAATTGAAAAGGTCAGAACTGCTAAATCAGAAAGGCTGCCCTTCATTTGTCTTCAAACATACACAGGTTTCTTAGCTTGGTTCAGCACTGAATCAATTAATCAGAAACAATGTTCTTTGTTTTCAAATGCCAGTTGTGTTATTTCTAAATATGGAAATAAATTGTGTTATTTCCAAATGGACCTGTTGGTCTTAGAGCTCTTTTCCAACCTGAATGATTCTGTGGGTCTGTGAAACAGACAAGGAAATCCAAGTTTCATTTTTGTTTTAACCCATGCTAGGAAATGCAACTTTAGGCAAACGAAATATCAGGTCTTCAGTTTAGGTAGGCAGACACCTGTGGGCCTGTGTTTCTATTTATATATATGCACAGAAATCCAGATTTACTTCCCAGTCTAAAACTGCTCTCCCATCTCCATTTGGATGGGAGCCACAGCTTGGATGCAGGCAGTTAAGAATATCAATACTACAGATAAATCTTCTTCCCTGATATTATTTCAGACAACTGTTGGTTTAGATTTAAGCTTATTTAGCAGGATTGATCTTCCTTATGTTTCTTTCAAAACTCCCTCACATAACTCCTTTGATTTTTCAAACTTTCTGTATTTTTTTTCAGCTAAGAGATTGCTTTCAACCCTTTAAACTTCTTGGGGACAGCAGTGCTCTCCTCACCATCAGTCTTCTAAATGAAACAAAATCATTGATCTAAGAACATCTGACAGTCCCAGTTAATGTATGGGCACTGCCAGCCTCCGTGGCTGCAGATGGGCAAAACAAATGAGCTGGGGAGGAGGAAATAAAGTCTAAAGAGAACAAATGAGGGGATGTGTGGAAGCCAACAGCCATGGGGCTCGATTTATAGAAGGCAGGAAAAGGATGTGCATAGACTTCTGTGAGCCCTGGGCAAACAGTCAGTTTGAGGCACTGAAAACAAAAGGTGGCTCCCAAGGGAAGCAGGGGATGAGGGCATGAGGAAGAGTTCACTGGGAGATGGGATCAAGGGATGGGAAAAGGAAAGTCTTCCAGAAATCAGAAAAAAGGGGGAAAATCATGGGGACAGAATGAGAGGAAAAAGGTCAGAAACAGATTTCGGTGATATCGTTTTCCATGCAGGGGAAAAGTGATGAAAATAAGAGCAGAGAGAAAGGGGAGTCACTCAGCAGAAAGCAGCCAGGGATCCATCACTGAGTGTCTGGGAGCTCTGAGGCAGCAGCTGGGAACAGGAGCAGAGGGGTTGAAGGAATGGGAGGTGATCAGGCTCGAAGAGTTTGGAGAGGAAGGAAAATTTAAAGCTAATTATTAAAATTCAAAGAAGGCTCCTAACAGACTCCTAACTAAAGAATAGGCTTGGGAGGGGGAAAACCCAAGAGTTTACTCTTTGGTTAGTTGGAATGAGGAATCTTGTCTTAAAAAAAAGGAATGATGCAACAGGCAGAAGGAACTTCGAAGGATAAATTTTAGCACTGGAGAAATTAAATATCAAGGAGAGGACACAAGTGATTAGCACAGATCTCTATAAAAACATCAAGAGGAGAACTGGAGTTAGAATAGAAACTCCAAAGGACTGGCTGTAGAGCAATAGCGTTGGAGGGAAATATTGGTAAAGAAAACAACTGGGGTTCAGGGATTTTTTCTAATCTGGTCAAAGTCTAGAATGGGAAAGGGATGATAACATCAATACTCTGTGTAGAGATGGGCTTGCACTTTTTTTTTTTTTTGTGACATATGGACTGAGAACACAGGGGAACACATTTGTAAAAACAAATAAATATTAAGTGACTGTTAGACAGACGGCTGGAGAAAGGGCTACCCTTTAAGCAAATAAGCATCTGGAACTCCAAGGCAAACAAGTCCTGGAAAAAAGCCAAAGTAGGAAATACAAGGGTATGAATAAATTCCACTTCTGAACCATTTTCCTCAAAAGAGATTGTAACTACAAGGAGTCCTGTTTAACCCCCTAATCTGCTTTTTCTTACATGAAACAACACCATTTTCATTCCACTATGTTCAAGACACAACCAGGCCTATATAATTTTATTTTTCCCAAAAGGAATGTCTTTCACAGGCACTTGCTAAAAATTTTACTTGAATAAACCTGCAGCTCCTTTTAGCATGGTGAGTTTTATCCATTGTCTATTTTAATGCTTCAGAGCAGAAAGAAAAAAGATATTTTGTCTAAACCATCGTGACCCTTTGATTAGTGTGCACAGATGGTTAGCAAATTTTGGAGTAGCCAAATCAGTCTTAGTGTTGCTGAGAAAAATCCTAAAATCTCACTTGTCAGTGAAGGAATTGATAAACTGATCACAAAACTCATTCCACTCTAGTGGAATGACCCAAGCAGCCACATAAACTATTATTTTTGAATGAATTGACTTCAGCTTTACAAATTCCCTCTGCTCATATAAACTGCAGCTATGATACCAGCTCACACATATTCTGTAATTGGTATTAAATAGGGTTTTGTCTGCTGCAAATTGAATATGTTAAGATCTATAGTGTGTTATCATGTTTAATCCTGCTTTAAAACAGAACTCCCACAGATGCTGCAGGCATATTAACAGTGTGGGTTTCTGAACTCGTGGGATTACCATGATACTTTGCAGCATATCTAACAATTCCTCTATTTGTTACTTCTCCAATCAGCTGCACTGTGTCAGACAAAGAGATTAAAAATTCTTAGTATTTCTGTTAAAATTCCACATTCCACAGGTGAGGAACTGAAATAATTTATACATGGAATAAAAAGTCCTTGAAGTCCAAAAAGGAAATACCTGGTTTTCTCTTTCTCACTCCCTGACCCCCACTTTACCTTCTGAACTACTTTCAACTGAAAGAGGGAGGATTAGATTGGATATTAAAGGGAAATTCTTCTCTGTAAGGGTGGGGAGGACCTGACACAAGCTGAGGGTGCCCCTGGATCCCTGGAAACGTACAGGGTCAGGTTGGACATTGGGGTTTGGAGCAGCCTGGGACAGTGAAAGGTGGCCCTGCTCATGGCACATTCATTGGGGTTTGGAGCAGCCTGGGACAGTGGAAGGTGGCCCTGCTCATGGCACATGGAATTAGATCCTTTTAAGAATTATTTTTAATCATTCTGGCATTCTATGAACAAGATAATGATGGTTTAGGAGGCACTCTGCAATGAATACCATGTGTAGAAATCACTGTTTCCACACTAAGGTTTTTTTTCAGCTGGATGTCACACAGTCAAACGAGGCCTCCCAACAGAGATCCCCAAAGTTAATTTCAGAAAAGAGATTGATGCATCATTTTGTATCTTGATCTGAAAGCAACTGTGTGAAGCCTCTTGGAAGCCTCTGTGTCACCTGCCAGCACTCAGAGGTGAAGCTGGAATTCCTTGGACAGTTAATGAAGTTCAATATGCTATGAACACTCTTGGAGAAGAGTGAAATCAAAGGACAGTTCCATGGACTGCTTCACCAGTACATTTAGAGGAAAAAAAAAATTATCGGGGAAAATATTCAAATTTTTAAATGTCCAACTGAAATCTGTGGAAAATAGTCCTAATTTGATTTGAAGGCAACTGCAAAATTCCAGCTGGAGGGGTTTTGTATCTTGATCTGAAAGCAACTGTGTGAAGCCTCTTGGAAGCCTCTGTGTCACCTGCCAACACTCAGTGGTGAAGCTGGAATTCCTTGGACAGTTAATGAAGTTCAATATGCTATGAACACTCTTGGAGAAGAGTGAAATCAAAGGACAGTTCCATGGACTGCTTCACCAGTACATTTAGAGGAAAAAAAAAATTATCGGGGAAAATATTCAAATTTTTAAATGTCCAACTGAAATCTGTAGAAAATAGTCCTAATTTGATTTGAAGGTAACTGCAAAATTCCAGCTGGAGGGTTTTTTTTTTTGTTTGTTTGTTTGGTTGGTTGGTTTTTTGCTTTGTTTTGTTTAATTGGAAAAATCACATATCCACTCCTGGCAATGATTGCTAATAATTATGTTTATACAGCTTCCCTAAATAAGTGGTCCAAGACTAATTATAAATAAGTGGTCTGGAGACATTACATTATCTTTCTTTATCTTGTGCTTCCCTCGAGAGCCTTTGTCTGAGCCTTCATTCCTTTTTAATTTCTACTCTCCAGCTCCTCACCCAAAGGTGTTTGTGCTAGAGGAACTCCAAACTCTCCCTGCTACTGTTTACTTTGTAATCCTGACCTTAATATCTGTTGTAAAGTTCACACTTCATGGACCACGTTGAGGAAGCACATTAACCTTCACTTCTTGGGGAAGAGAGCAGTAAATTGTGGGTTTATGGCTTTGCTGCTGCTCGCGGGTTTGGATGTTTGCTGCCTGCAGAAGCAGATGGAAGAAGCCTTTGGAGGATAAGTCAGCACAGAAATGGGTTTGTGGTGAGAGTTTGCCAGCTGCAGTGAGAATTGCTGTTATTGCCACGGAGCTGCTCTGACCTTCCAAGCACGACCACAGGCTTGCACGAGGCAAGGGCTGGCCCAGGGGTTGGCATCAGGGTGGCTCAGATCAGCTGAGGACAGCAAATCAGGGCAGCCAAACAAAGGGCAGGGAAGGAACAGTGACAAAGAAGGGGGGAAAAAAGGAAAAGGACTGGCAAAAATGCAAGTTTGCTGTGTGAGCCTACTTGGAGAGCAAGAGTGCTGGGAGGAAAATCAGATCTGGAGGAGCAACGCAGTGTCTTTGTGTTCCTCCCCAAATTCCCACTGTTTGAATGATCATTTCCATTCACAGACCCTTCCCGGTATGGTACAAGTGTTTCTCAGCTGCTCCCAGGTTATAAAGCAGGCACTCTGTTGTTTTATGCACCACTGAAATGTGTTTATCTGGAGATTAAATAGACAACTTCATGTATTTCCTGACCTTGGTGGAGAGAAACAAAGCAGTGAACTCACCCCTCAGGAGCAAAGATAAATGTGGGAGTCTGCTGCCTACTGCCAGGCAGCGTATCCAGCCCTAATTATGTGATAAGTGCATGGACTCCGTGTTAAACATATTTTACAAAAGTTCTTGAACAAAGTGCTTACACTGGTTATGCAGATAGCTCACTGAAAGCCACATGAATACAGATTATTATGCACACTGTGTGAATCTGGATGAGTCCAGGAACCACCGGTCTTCCAAACAATATTATTTCATTTGGTTTTGGTTTCTTGCTGAAGAGTTCTCTGTTTCAGTCAATACACAGAATAATCACATTTGTTTTCCTTGCTCTGAAATTATTCTACTTCTGAAATGTTACAGCAGAGTATTTGTTTTAAGGTCATTGGTAATTCAATCCTGAGTGATGCTGAGCATTTCTCATCACATGAGAATCCTCAAGCCAGCTAGTTCTGATAAAAACTGACACACAATATTCAAGAAGAAGTAAAAAAAGAAAATAACAAAAAGCGTAATTTCATTACCCAGATAGCCAGATTGTTTAAATAAGTCTTCCAGATGTCCTTAGTTTGGTAGCACCACAACACATCTCAGAAATATTAATAAACCTTCTTCCTGATCATGGGCATTTTTCCAGGTTATTTGAAAATGTTTAGAAGAGAGACAGATATTTGGAACCCTAATTGCACTGAGAGTCAAAGCAATCTATGCTCCTAAACCCAGATTTTTGAACTCCAGTGGGCACCAGATGTCTTCACAGCTACTTTATTAAGTCCAATAATATTTTTTTAAATTATTTTTGACATCTAAAATTATTTAAGGAAAAAAAAAAAAAAGAAGGGGATGTCTACATGCCTATTATTTAGATTTTTAGATTCCTAAACAGCTTATGTGATTTTGAAACCTGTTCTGTAAGTCATGACAGCTCAGAAAACTCTGGATGCCATGGACTGTGCCATGGGTGAGACCAATGACCAATTATTAGCCATGAAGAAATGGTATAGTCACTGAAAATTAAATTTCATTTTTGCAGTGACAACAGAATGCTCACAGTCTTCATTTAGAAAATAAAATATTTGCTGCTATTTAGATGCTTGTTTCCTTTCATAAATTCTGCCTCTCACACATGAAAAATATACCAGGTAAGATCTTTCATTTGCTTTCAAGGAGACTTTTGGGCACTTGGAGCTATGTCAAGTGTGTTAGTGAACTGCTGCAAGAGTATGAAGTGGAAATAAAGCTGGCTGAAAAGGTCAGTGCAAATATTTATCCAATGTAGAGGTTTCTGAAGGTTAAGATATGCTCCAGGAGCCTTTCTAGCTGTATTTCCAACTCTAGAAAAAACAAGGGTGGCCAAAGAGCTCCTCTCTGGTGATCCCCAGCCATCCTGAAGCTGCTCTTTGTGCCAAAGTTTACTGACAGCTGGAGAGGCTTTGCCCTGCTCCGTTGAGTTTCTGCATGAATTCTGATTTCTCTGCATGTAAATTGTCTCACAGCCCAAAACCAGGAGCCAAATGGAAATTCCAATATGCATTCTGTTCATGTGATTTTGCTGCAATGGTTTTATCCATCCCACAAAACTATTTCTGCTGACAAATTGGCGCTGGGGGAGTTTGATCCAATTTGAACAGGCTGCTGGAATTCTAGATTTGTTCCCAACACTTTCAGGCCATAATGAAACCCTGATTCTTAACTATCAGCCTGGCAGGGCCTTGTCATCTGCTCAGATCTGCTGATGCTGCTCAAGCCCCTCAGCCCTGCCAACATGCAGCAGGAGAGAGCAGTTTGTGCTGGGGGAAGAACCCAAACTGGTTTATTCTCCCCAGCTCGCTGAGCCACCCTGGCAGCTCCTGCAGGTTTTGTCTCTGTTCAGCCTGGTTTGCACTGTGATTTCCACCCCAGCAGGGAATGGGAGAGGGCTGCAGCCCTGGCCTTGCTGCCCAGCTGGACTTTAGCACCTCTTTGGTCCTGTTTTCCACACAGTTGTGGTTCTCACGGAGGAGCTCTCCCAGTCAGATGTAAAGAAAAATAAAGAAAAAAACCCTGTGGGAGGAGGTTGGAAAGGGAATCATCCACCACTAACATGATTGTGTCTAAATGTGTGGTTCAGCTCACTGAAGTCCTGCACAGAAAGGAGCAGAATCAATTAAGAGTCCCAAAGGGCAAAATTCTCCCTGCAAGACAAGGTAAGAAGGACTCAGTCCACAGGAGGAGGAGAGGTGAGATTGGCTGGCTTCAAACATGCAAAGTCAATGGGCAGATCTGCTCTGGGTTGCCAAGGTCTGTTTACCACAGAAAAGAAAAGTATCACATCCAAGAGAGACATTTATGTAAAAGAAGTATAAAAAAATGATCCAGGAGGAACCTTAAAATTGCTTTAACTCCATATTTGTTCCTCAATAGAGTTTAACCAATACCAAGAATTAAGGCAGGGACTCTCAGCAGCTTCAAGCCCATTTCTCAACAGTCTGAGCTGCAAAATAAATCTCTCCAGATGGTGCTGTGGAAGTCTCACATCCTCTGTGCACCACGAGCAGACGGAGGTGCAGATTGTCCTCCAGGGGCTGCCTTCCCCAGGGGTAACACTGAGCCAGGGGACAGAGCTGCAAGTCACCATCAATCATGGTGACGAGCAACCCAGCCACTCACAGGTCTCCACAGGAGCTGATGAATCATTTATTAAAGCTCCCATTAGTCATTTATTACTCTTTTCTGAACCATTTATCAGCTGGTATTCAAAATGGAAGTAAATAATATTTTTCACTTAAGACTCCCAGCACTGGTGTATCTCAAGTTTCACCATGGTGGGGTTTTGTCAAATTACACAAATTTTATTCTGTTCACAGGAGGCAAGATCTTTATTTTACTGGAAAATTCTTTTCTAAGAACATATATATTAAAAAAAAAATTATACCAGGCAAAATATTTTCCCTAATCTTGCTCTCCCTGGTGTGACAGAATTATTTCTGTGCGACATTTCTTTGTCCCAGAAATGGATGGAATTGAAGGCGAGGCTGGAAGTGGCAGAAAGAGGAATTGTGTCAGGAATGGTTGTTCCCTGACCAAATGAAGTCTCTGTTTGTTATGAGCACTGTGACAAATCCCACTTTTCCAGGTTTGGCTAGGGATGAGCTGCAGTCCCAAATCTGTGGAGGAGGAGAAATGTGGGAACAGGGGGCACTGCAGAAAAATCATCCCCTTCAGCCACACCACTGCACTCCCCTGTCAAGGATTTACCCAGGAAAGACAATATATCTGATATTAAGGGAAAATAACACATTAAAGAGCAGCAATGGAAGTTTCAAAAATTCAGGGCAGAAGATAAAGGCAGAGTCAGAGGAATCTCATTTTTGAGCGCACGCTCTGCAGGCAGGAATGGAGTAAATAGGATTTGTTGGACTATCCTTTTGGAGAAGGAAGAAAAGACAGAAAGGGGTCAAGTCCATATCTTTCTTGTGCTAAAACTCATTTTTTCCTCCCCCAGGTCTTAGGCAGTATCTGGGCAGAGCCAGACCTCCAGGAACACACACAAGAAGAGAATTTGCCAGCTCGTGTCTTTCAGCAGATGCCACATTGTTAATTTTTCATCACATCACAGCCACAGTGACATTAACTCCGGACCAAAATCCCCTTTTTTTTGCAGGGTACAACACTGCAGTGATCTGTCAGCTACTCTTACAGGACACAACAAAAGAATTCTCATTTTTGTTAATGTTCTAGGTATAAACACTCAGCACCCTCAGTGCTCACTCAGTCCAGCTCATTCCCACCTACTGGGAATATCCTGCAGGATGCAAGCCAGATTTTCCAGAACTACCTGTGCCTGCTCCTTGCTTTGCTTCATTCCTTATTTTCTCATAAGCAACCCCTTGCTGCTGAACAAAATTTGAGCCTAAGGCCTTTCCCTGCTGGAAAGGAAACGCCAAAATCCTTTGTGACACAAAATAATAATTCACAAAATTAATTTTAAAACCTTTTCCCATAATAGAAATAAGGTTGTAAATTTTACAAAGCAGCCACTAACTTTACAAGTATCTCTATTTTCTATCTCTGTAATTTAAATCTGGCACAATATCCCAGCCACTGTGACCTTTTAAAGGCAGACCCTGCTACCTCTCCTGGGAGTTTTGGAGGAACTCTTAAAATATTGCTCTATTTGGCATTAAAGATGAAATTATTAAAACCCCTGGAGGAAACAGGGTACTGTTTGCACACCTGAATGGGTTTTTACACTGCTCAGAGCCTTTCATTAGCAGGAAGTGTAGATGTGAGACAGAACAAGGCAGAGATTTTGGAAGTGTGTGGAGTGACAGGGCAATAAGCAAACAATGAACCGGGCTGAAGCAATGCCTCGCTTATTGAGCCATCAAAGCACCTGACACACACTCCAAGCCTCGAGGGCTTCAGCCCTTGCTCTGCAGGTAAAGGAATTCTGTGCTGGATCACAGCCAGGATGCTCAGCTGCTCCTGGGGCCACCCTGGCACTCCATGGGGGAATTTTCCTGCCTCACCCTGGCCCAGGAGTGGGATGCAGGGAGGGGAGAAGGGTGGCTGGGAGAGCAGAGCCACTGGGCAAGCACTGCCTCTTCCAGGAGAGGGACTTGGCACAAGATCAGGAAGGGAATGGCCTCTAGCTGAAAAAATGGGGATTTAAATTGGATATTTGAAAGAAATTCCCCCCTGTGAGGGTAGTAAGCAACAGGTCACCCAGAGAAGCTGTGGTTGCCCCATCCCTGGAAGTGTCCAAGGCCAGAAAGAATTTAATTTATTAATAAATTAAATTACTATAATTTATTATTTATATTTTAATTAATTTATTTAATGAAATAAATAAAAGGAGCTACACTCTGGAATCAAAGCTTCAGATTTACTGAATTTGAGCTTTCTCCTTCAGAAGTTACCTTGAAAAATATTGTCTTTTCCTTTCAGCTCTAATTCCAATCAATAGTATTGCAGCCTGTGGCATGCAACTGGTATTAAAATGCAATAACTAAGCACTTGCAGCAGAAAATCAAATAAAGTGGCATTAAATCAGCTGACAGACACCTCCCTCCTCTTATTTTAACAGAGAATCTGCTCCTGAAGGGGGCTGGCATTACACATGAAAGGCTGATTTTTCCTGCCTTCTTCATGGAATATGAATATCACTTAGCAAGGCAGAGGGAAGATTTCTGAGGTCATTAGCATCACTAAATAGTGAAAGGTTCAAACCCACAGCAAACCATTCAAAAGGAAGAGAGGTGTTGCTATGGAAAAACAAAAAAACAACAACCAAGAAAAATATCTAAGAGCAGACTTTTCAAAGAAAACAAGATAATGCTGTCTCTTCACACCTATTTAATTTCCATGCTAAAACCCACAAACTTTCCAGGGTATAAAGTAACTTTTACTGTCACTGACAGAACTGAATTTATGAGCATTTCTGAATTTCCACAGAAATTGATGCTAACCATACATTTGTGGCTAAGCAGGCAGATGAATTTTTGTGTCCAATTTGCCAAATTAAGTCAAACAAGACCATAATTATAGAAAGACTTCTTCAAAAGAATTCAATCTAGAAATATTTCTTCCAGAGAAGAATTCTCCCACTTTGGAAATTCACATAGGTAGGACTCTGACTGACATGAATTGCTATCAATATTGATTAATCCAATAAATTCTCATTTCTAAATGCACCAAGCTGTCCTTGTACATTGTTATTTTCCAGAGGGTTAAAAAAGAAAATACAACATTTCAAAGATATTTTAAGTATTGGTTGTCAGGAAATGCCTTTCAGAGCATTAAAAGCCTGACCTAAAAGGTAATTCTAAGGGAATTAATAGTTTGATTATATTCACTTAATTGTCACCCATGTACTTGAAGGGTTTGGATCAGGCTCTCCATGACAATTTTTAGGTGACTGAAACACTGCTGCCAAAGCATTTTACTGATGTAGTTATAGATATTCCCTTGGCACAATTGTCATTGCTTCTACTTTCTTCTTTTTTCTTTTTTTAAAACACCCTTCTCTGTCGTGTTTGAATCTGGTATTCATCTACTTTGCATTTATAAAAGAAATCATTCTTCAAGTCAAATAGCAGCAATTTGTTTCAATATAATCCATTGGCAAATTGCTAATATTAGGCCAGGAAACAAATTTTTAAAAGGTAAAAATATACTTCAGGTTGAATAAAAAAACCTCTACAGTAATAGGCTTCCCTTTTCTACTCCACAATGATCTTAAAATCAGGATCCCTCAGGTTTACTTCTCATATTTCGGGAATTTTTCCTTAAAAGTTTGCAGAGCCCCAGGAAACTTTAATAACAAAATCCAACCTGGCTGCAATTAGGTAATTTTTTAAAAACTCTCTCCTTCTCTCCAGATACCAAAATAAGTCAGACTCACAGTAAATGTAGGGGATGGAAGAGCAGGGCAGGAGGTCTGGTGGGTTCAGGCGGGGAATTCCCTCGCCTTGGTTTTGGGGTTTCATCAGAACTTTCAGCTGAATTCAATTTACAGGGAAAAAACCTTTCCTTGCAAATTCCACCTGGAGGCTAAATTTGAAGCTTTTAGGACTGGAGCTTTAATTCCAGAACCCCAAACTCTGGCTGGCTAACAGGGGAAGTGCTGTAGACAGGAAGAAAATGTTGTTTTCACCCTCGGTCCTGGCCATCCAAAGCCTAAAGCTAGTTTGGCTATTTCCCCCCGAGGAGCAAAAGGAGAAAGTTACCCCCAGCAAATTGATTTTATAGGTTTGCACCCTGCTAGCCAATCTCAAAATGACATCATTTTTATATTTTATGGTTGCACTGTGGTTTGGAGCTGGTGCACACGTGTTCATTAACGTGAAAAAAAGAAAAGAGCAGCTCCAGGAAAGTCTGTCAGACCGAGCTAAAAACATTCTGTACGTGTCTTCTTTCCTTAAAGAACATCTTTATCTTTAGAAATGAGCTAATTAGGAGTGCTTGCACCATTTTTGGAGAGAACAGATGGCTGGTTCTTACCTCCTTCTTGGTGAATTCTGGTGCGTGGTCATTTTTGTCATCGATAAGAATGGTGGCAGTGGCTGTGCCTGTCAGTCCCACATCCATCCCACCCATGTCCTTGGCTTCTATAACCAGCTCATACTTTGGGCTTTCCATGGTCTGAAAAAAATAAAAAGAAAATGAAAGGTTAAGGGAAAAAAAAACCCCACAGAGATAACATACTATTTTTAATTAATATTAAAATAATAAATTTTAAAACGCCCAAAATTTTATTTAGCCTAATAAAACATAGCAGAGAAACAGGTCTGTTATCACAGTTTTACTGAAACACAAGCACAGCTTTCTCTGAGATCAGATGCTACCCTGGAAACCTCATTTGCAATCCAGCATGAAGGTGAATATTGGTAAACAGTACATAATTTATCCTGTTATTTAGGAAGATTAGGAAAGAGGTAAGAAATTAAAATATACTTGCTCTTTAAGAGTAAGCTCTGCCTTCAGTGCACCAATATTTAGCAGCTTGCTTCATCAGTGTTATGATGGGTACATAATTAAATACTAATGTCACAATCTACATATAAATTCACTTTATTAAATCCCATTCATTCTGGGTATTAGCATTTAGACTGGTAATCTAAGTTTGCTCCACTGCAAAAAACAAAAAAGCAGTTTCCAAAACAGGCAGAGACTTCCAGTTATTGCCCAAAGCCAATGTGTAGAGTGATATTAATGATTTATATTACTGATATTTGATTGCCATGTCATGGTACTTATCTGGCTGCCCACCTCTGTAGAACCAGACAGCACAGGCCCAGAGAGAAATCCAGCTTAATTTCCTCTCATAAAGCACAGCCTTATTCTGGGGAAAAAAAAAACAAACCCTTTTGTGATGAGTTCTGGAATGGGAATGTGGCAGCCTTTGCAATTCCCATCTCTCCCATCAGGGGTGAAAGCTGGATGAGGGGTCAGCAAGAGCTGTGTCAAAGCTGATGTTCTGATGTTCTGAGCACCAGAACCTGCTCCCCTGGCACTGGTAGGGAATTCTGACATGGATTTCAGCAGAACTTCATTCAAATGAGTTTTCTGTGGCTGCCTCGAGTGGAAGCACCTGCCCAAAGCCCCCCTGGGCAGCAGCAGCACGGAGCCACAGATGGGCAAGTGCTGAGCCAGCTCTGAAACCACACAGTGAGAACCTCACTGTGCCCAGGAATGTTTATCCAAACCCTCCTGGACAATAAACCTGCATCCCACGGGCAAAGCTGCAACAAAGCTGCTGATTTGGAACCTTTTGGAACCGTGTCTGTAAGAGCCCAGGGTTCCCAGCTTTGCCATCCCTCACCCATGTCCTTTATCCAACAGTTTCCCAGAGAATTGTCAGGAATTGGACACAACCCAGCAAAGCAACCTCAGCCTCTTGGCTCTGCAGACAAGGGATTTGGAAGCATTTCCCAAATTGTGAATTTTGCATTGTATGTTTTCCTGGGCACATCCCACCATCTCTTTTTTTGGAGAACGAGTGAGAAGGAGATCCCAGCTCCTCAGTAGGGAGATTTTGAAGCATTTTTAGGCCAAGAGAGAAGCAGCCACCTCTGTTGCTCATCAGATCAGCTATTATGAAACAATAAATTTGCATGTTAAATCAACAAGTCAAGTCAGAAGAGAAATTTTGTTCTAAAAACATATGGACTGCTAGGAAATCAGATGCCACTGCCACACAGGGGATCCTAAGAAATGTATTTCCTGTAGTCTTACAACATTATTCCATGAAATTCATCTCAGAAGGTGGCAAACCAAGACCAGGAGTTTGATTTATAACATCATAAAAACAAACACAAAGAAGTATTACTGACATATCTACAACACAAACTCACGCCATGGAGGGAAACTAAATTTATAGTTTTCATATATTTGTTTTCTAAAGTGCATTAAAACCTGAATGAGGCTTCTCTCCCCTCCCCCAGCTGTGACTTTTTCATTATTTTGATTAGAAAGTAGTTATTATCGTATGGAAAACTTGCACAGCCATTTGTCACTTCATGTTTATAAGCCTCTTTGCTCAGAAAGCCCATTTTTACTCACAAATTGGCCTTTTTTTCCTTTGAAAACCATCCCATTTTCTATTGAAAGCAAGCCCATTTGTGCCAGAAATTGCATCTACTGCAGCAGAAATGTCTGTGACAGGAGTCCAATGTTTAAGCTCATGCAAAATGTGAAAAACATTGAATTTTGAGTAGTATTTCATGCAATTATGAATACTTCACACTTCCCTGCTATGCAGCACTTCCTACAACTCGTTCTGACACCAAATATTTGCCTTGTTAGAGGAAGCAGCTGCTAACAGATGCAAACCCTGAGCAGAGGCTTGTTCCCATCAGAGGCTCTCTTTGCACTTGCTTGTAAAGAACCTTGCAGAATTCTCCTGCCTCCAGCCCAGAGGAGCCAGGCAGCAGCAGGGATTGTTTGGAGCAGTGGGATTTACCAAAAACCTGGATTTCTGCAGACAGAGCAGGGATCCCTGTGCTCCCAGCAGCCCTGTTCTGCAGGGGTGCTGCTGCAGGGGTGTGCTGGGGGCTCAGGGCTGCTCTGGAAGGTCTCATGGCACCTCCTCAGCACTTCCCTCTTTCTTAGGGCTCACACCTTTGACCCCAGTGTGTTCTCCCTCCTTTTCCTCCTATCTTGTGAGGAAAAAGTGCTGCTGGCAGGAGGCAGTGGGGGACAACATCCTTCCTTCCCCGTCTCCATTCCTGCCCAGCTGCAGGGATGCAGCTCCCAAAATTTTATCATTTTGGGACCCCACAGAGACTCAGGCACGTCCCACCGAATCCCTGCCTGCCACTAAAGCCAGGCCTGCTCCTAAGTGGCCTAAGCACAGCCTTGCAAAAGCAATCCAGTCAACAGCACTTGATATCAGGAACAGAAATAAGCCCCAGCTCCCAACAAGTGGGATCTCCAAAGGAAAACAGATTACTGGAATAAATGAACATCAGGTCGCTGCTGGTGTGGTTTGTTATTTATCAACTGTGACTTTGTGGAGTGTGACACTGTGGAGAGGGTTTGCATAATTACAGCAGGAGAACCATTCCCTATCTCCATAAATTTTCCCTGGAGTCACTCAGCCACGGCAGGGGTGGCACTGCCAGCTCATGCGGTTTGCCAAGGTGAGCTGTCCTTCAAAGGTGCCCTGCCTGCCATCCCCACCAGAGCTAAGATTCCCATCAGATCCCACTGCCCTGCTGCCTGGCACAGCTGGCTCAGCCCCACAGAGCAGGGAGAGGCCAGCAAAGGCACTTCCTCAGAGTTCAGCTCCCTGACAAAGGCAGCAGGAGCTGACCACAGCACAGGGAAATGAACAGTGCAGGGCAGGCACTCTCACAGAAGGGAGAGCTTCTGGGTAATGCTGAATGAAAGCAGATGATGATGGAGTTCTGCTGGGGTTTAATCTTTCAATATTACAGATACAATAAAAAGGGAGTGAAGAGAAGCAAGCCCTGGCTGTGGGTATTTCACAGCAGCAGCAGGAACAGTCCAAGCCTTGGGCTGGGCTGTAGGGCATCCAAATTCAGCTGGAATTGGCAGCACCACCAGTGCTGTGGGACTCAAAATGTAAGGAGGGAACCAGTGGAACCACTTGCGTGGTTGCAGGGAAGATTTAGGGCCCCTGAGGCTGTGATTCCCTGCAGCAGCACCCAGCAGCAGGACCGCAAGGACTTTCTCCAGGAAGACCCAATTCAATATTCCTCCTGTGCCCTCCTGCAAGGCATCCTTGGATTGCATATTTTGGACAGGGCACGCTCAGTACCCAGCAACAAGCCCTCCTTTAGTGCTTCAGTCCTCATCCAAAAAAAAAATAAATAAATTAGGGAGAATAGAAATCCCCAAATTCCCAGAAAGTTGCTGAAGTCAAAACAAATTCTGTTTGTGAAGCAAACAATACACAGAACATTCAAAATGCTTAAAAGTGTTTTAAGTATCCTTTTAATACTAATTATTACAAGAGAGTTTTCTTACTATTCCATGGATATTTGTATTTCTGTAATGATGCAACAGTGCCTCGACTCTTCTGTTTATAACTCTGTTTATAAACTGTGTATTCATGCATAATTCTGTATCAGGAGTGTGCTGCAATATCGTGTTTGGTACTAATGACTTTATAATATAATGCTAACCAGAAAGAAAAAATCTTTGGATTGAAATAATTTCAGTTGGAGCTAAATAAATGCTTGTGTTCATTTAAGATGATAATTGCATATAATACACACTGAATATGTCCTATTAAGACATAATCAATGTTCTTGTTGAGTAACAATATCAACATTGAATCTAACATTATCCCAGAGTATGCCTGTCAGGATTTTGACAAATGTAAAATTAAAAAAAAAAAATGAAGCAAAGTGACTATTAGCAGCTCTAACAGACATAATGCTTTGATAATTATAATATCAGCATTTATTTTAAATGCCAGTTGCTGCTGCTTAAAAAGGGCGATATACACAGAGGCTTTGCATTTAGAACTTGAATTACAGTTTGATGAATAGAAAAACCCAAACTCTTTTGTAACATAAATCCTCTTTAGCTCACCAATTTCCAATTTTTTCATATCATAAAGGAAGGTCTACAGTTTAATCACTGTAATAATGTACTTCTGTTATGAGCAAAATCAATACCTATTTACTACCCATGGGAGACGTGGAGTCCATGGGTATTTCTGGAAGCAAAAGGAAGACTAAATTTTCTCCTTCAGCAGTAACCATTAAAAAAGAAAAGAAATTGCTCCAAAGTGTTGGAACCAAATTGGTTTCCTGGCCTGAGTTATTTGTTATTCATCATGATGAAATCTGTGACTATTTAATATATAGGATCAAGACTTTAATTCCTCATAACTTACACATTTATTTTAAATTACACATAAATTTAAACATTTAATTCTTCATAATGATGGCCTAAGCACAGGGCTTGTGTACATGGATGAGTTTGTTACATTTTACATGAAAATACAGGAGTTTTATAGGCATACTTTCAACAGTCTGTGTAAAATGATAAGTTTTGACTGATGTACAAATTAGGATTTGGATACTGAATTAATATGTGTAGAAGGCTGTATGCATGTGCATCTTGGCTGTTATATATATTAATATAAATATTAATATAAATAGAAATATTGACACTATTTAAGGGAGTTTCCTTGCATAGATGATGATATTCATAAGAATTTCTCCTCAGATAGAGATCACCAACCTCTAGCACAGAACAGTGGCTGAAGCTCAGGTTTAGTCCAAGATATTTCCCCTTAAATTACTGTTAGATAGTCTACTCCTAGAAGTAAGCCCAGGGAAGACAGCAAATGTTCAGTATTCTAAATAAAAATAAGAGACACAACACCACTGAAGCTGGTGCCTCTACACTGGTTTTTGGCAGGCTAAAACCAGTTCCCTTCATAACAGAGGGATGTTGATCTGCAGCAGCTACTCACCAGATGCTCATGGTTTGGGAAACAGGTTATTTTCTATGTCAGCTGTTCTAGAAGTATAAAGTACTATAATAATTTTTAATACCTTTGGAGAATGAGAATCACAATGTTCCAAGGAAAATACTTGCTGTCAAATACACTGAAATATACTTTTCTTTTTAAAACACAAGCTATGTTTCAGCTTTCCTCTTGGACCAGTGTGTGTAATTTCTCTTTTTCAGGCAAAAAATTCAGTTGTTCTTCATAATCAAACAGTGCTGCAGAAATCTTTCACTCCAGTGTGAAAGCACCAATTATTATGTAACTCCTTGAGCTGATTTTAGACCACTTAATCACCCTCATTATTCCACATTCAGAGGTGCCAGGAATACAAAGACATCTCTCACCCCAACCCTCTGTCAGCAGCAGAAGTGGCTGGAGTGAGGGTCTGCTCCCCAGGAATAGGCTTGGTTAGAGAAAACACAATTCCATGGTGCTCTGCAAACAATTACAGACCTGCTGTGTGCAAACATTCCCTGCCTGGCTGTATCACTGACTGTGCCCTTCCAGGGGCTGTAGAGAGCACACGCAGCCATCCTTGCTGGGACAGAACAGAACCCCTCTGGGCTCAGAGGTCAGGCAATTCCAGAGCTCAGAGGTCAGGCAATTCCAGAACTCAGAGATCAGGCTATTCCAGAACTCAGAGATCAGGCAATTCCAGAACTCAGAGATCAGGACAATCTAGAGCTCAGAATTCATGGCAATTCCAAACTCAGAGTTCATGGCAATTCCAGAGCTCAGAGTTTATGGCAATTCCAGAGCTCACAATTCATGAAGATCAGGCTATTCCAGAACTCAGAGGTCAGGCAATTCCAGGGTTCACAATTCATGGCAATTCCAGAGTTCAGAGTTCAGGGCAATCCAGAGCTCACCATTCGTGGCAATTAAAGAGTTCACCATTCGTGACAATTGCAGAGCTCAGAATTCAGGCAATTCCAGAGCTCACAATTCAGGACAATCCAGAGCTTGGAATGCATGACAGTTCCAGAGCTCACAATTCAGGACAATCCAGAGCTTGGAATGCATGACAGTTCCAGAGCTCACAATTCAGGACAATTCCAAAGCTCACCATCCATGGCAATTCCAGAATTCATAATTCATGACAATTCCAGAGCTCAGAGTTCAGGACAATCCAGAGCTCAGAACCCGTGGCAGTTCCAGAGCTCATAATTTGGGACAATTCCAGACCTCAGAGCTCAGGACAATCCAGAGCTCATGATTCCTGGCTATCCCAGAGCTCAAAGATCATGGGAATTTCAGAGACCACACTTCATATCAGTTCCAGAGCTCACCATCCATGTCAGCTCCAGAGCTCAGAATCCATGGCAATTCCAGAGCTCAGGATTCATGACAACTCACCTTGCTGGACCTCCCCTGCCCTCCCTGCAGCCTAGGATTCTTTTGGGGGAGGAACCATGGAAACCATGGAATCACAGCTTCCCATGTACTGCATCAGAGTCCCCCTTTCACAGAGCCTGCACCCAGGAGCGCCTCCAACCCTCACTGTTCATGCAGCACTGAGTATTCTGCTTTAAATGGCACCTGGCACCGCTCCTGCTCCTCACAGACTCGAAACCTTCCACTGTTTATACTCCAAGTTTTGGTGCTGGATAGAAAACACTGTATGTCATCCACATTAATGAACTGTACCCCAAAAACCCCAAGGATAGACTTGGTTACATAAATTCCTTGGTGCTTAACGTTCTTCAAAGCTTCTTAGTGAACAATGCAACAATGCTAGAAAGCAAAAAAATTCCAAGGGTTTCTCCATTAAAATCAGAATATATGGTTGGAGACATTAAGAGTCTGACTGACAAGAGTAGGAGGCACCATTCTCACCTGTCCTGATTATTACACTTCTAAAAAAAAAATTACAGCTACTACACAATTTGCAAAGTTATGCCTAATTATTTTCAAAAAGGTAACAATTTGGACAGAGCATGTGAAAAGAGCTGTGTCTCAGAATAAATAAATGTTTGCATCAGGACACCTGGCTGCATGAGGGAAGGTAAGAAGCAGTCCAACTTTTTCTACAGGACTTTCAATCTGGTTGTCTCCACCATCAAAATCTTAAGTGAGCTGTCAGGAACTCTCAAAATAAGAATTCCCTTCCCTTCTGTATTACAAATATTTACTTCAACAAAGCTTTGGGTTTTTTTTGGTGTTTTTTTGGGTTTTTTTTTTTTTTGTTTTTTTTTTTTTTTGTTTTTTTTTGGTTTTTTTTGTTTTTTTTTTTCCAAATCACTGTGTTGCTGTAGCAAATATTCATTTTGAAAAATCAATGTATTTCCATAAAAACTGGTTTCCTGCAATACCCAATCAGCTCTATTTGCAGTGTTAATTATATATTTCATTTTAACAGTTGCAATTTGCAATTCAAATAATCCACAGGCCAAAAGGTATTTGCTGAAAAAAATGGTCAAATAATTTTCAGCTATTAACATATTAGAGTTGAACAATCTGTTTGCAGACAATTTGTGAGGAGAAAGGAGGGCAAAGTTGTTCTAATAAATTATTAGCTGCAAATTATTGAATCATTCCTAGTCCCTGTCATAGGTAGGAATGAGTCTATTTAAGTCCAAAATCACGAAAGGAGAGACAAGTTTCTCCTACACAGTAACCTCAAATGGCTTTTAGTAGAGACAGCTTTTCAAATCTCTCTATATAAAAATCCCAATGCCAAGAGAATTCCCTGAGTATGTGGAGGGTGTAAAGGTCAGATAAAATGGATCAGGACAGAGATGAGCAACAGAGTTCTGCTGGAACTCAGCGAGGAGAAATCAGGAGCAGCCTCAAAAGCATCCAAGCCTGAAAAGATTCTTAGGCTAGAATAAATCAGCACAGCTCCACTGACTTCAAATGGACTTCCCAGGTTTATTTGCTCTTTTATTAAGCTTTAACTTGCCCAGTTTGTAAATGAAAAACTGGCAGGTTCCCATTCACACCAAACCAGAGCTCAGGGCTAGAGGCTGCTTCCAAAACACCAAAACCATGAGAACCACAGGTCCCAGAACTCACACTCTGGAAAAAAGTCCCCAAATTCCTCATACCAGGAGGATGAAGGTAATTAGGTAATTCTTCCTGCCTTGTTGCAGGTGTAATCACATAAAAATTTGTATTTTTAATTTTCCTAATAAAGAACTGCTGTTCCTACTGCCATATCTTTGCCTGAGAGTGCTTAATTTCAAAATTATGATAATTTGGAGGTAGGGGGTTCACATTTTCCATTTCAAGGGAGGATCCTGCCTTCCTTAGCAGACAGCTGGCTTTTCAAACCAGGATGAACCATCTGCAAGGACCTCTTGCAGAGGCCTCTCAAGGAGGTTCTCCATCCTTAACCCCAGCCAGCATCTCTATCTGCACAACAGCTCAGCACCATTCCTGTGCCCTGCTCATGCTGCAGGATGGGGACAAGGCTGTTTCTTTGCTAGAACAAAGAAAAAAGTTTTCACGAGTTTCAATTTATAATCATCTAACCCAGTATTTTCTGCCTTGCCAATAAAAGATAATAAGTTTTGTGATACCTGCCTAATGCCAAGTTTTTAGATTACGTGTTATCAAATGAATCAAATTGCGGCCTACTGAGTTAACACCAGAAATCACATCCACACAAATTAGGCCCACTTAGATTATATTTCCCTCCCTAAACATTCCAATTCCCCCGCCAGAAAGCAATGTGATAAAGGTCAGGATGGAAATTGTGTTTCTGCTGTGTAATCTGCTTTGCAAATTTGTATCAGTGGTCAAAATGCCCAGAAAACTCAATTACTGACTTGTTACGACAAACACACATCAGCCGGCCCCGGCAGGCAGAGGTTATTTCTAAAATTAGTACCCTAATGCAAAAAGCATAGTCTGTGATTCCAGATGTACAGCCTTTGCTTGATGTTTATATTGTTAAATATTAATGGAAGCACTGTCTATTTTTTCAAGCAAATTATCAGGGACATAATAGTCTAGTTAAATAGGTGCATTGTCAGCTGGAGGGGAGAAAAAGCCTCTGTGTCTGTTTGAATACCGTGTTTCAACGTGGTGTTCTAATCAAAACAGTCATCAAATGTTACTTTTAATCACTATTATCATTTTTCCTTGAACTTTCGTTTTTTATGCAAATCTTATTTTAGAGTTTAGTGTTCTGTTGCCAGCAATAATTCCAGGTAGCTTTTGAAAGAGAGGACCCTGCTGAGAGTGTAATGAATCAGTAAATGATACCAGCTTTGCTCGTGGACAAAAACAATTCTGGTGGCTGCATTTACACTCTCATTGGGTTGTACCTGCAGAATATAAATTGGCCTAATTCTAAATCATCCAAGGGAAAATGATGCAAAATGGATTTCAATTACACTATTTCTGTTTTACCAAAAAGCTTATCACACTATGGGGTGAAAAATCAACCCCTCCATAGGATTTATGTTCTGATGAAAGATATAACAATGGAATTTTACATTTAAAATTTCTCCAGTCAATTTCATTCTTTTCTTTCTTACTCCTACGTATCTCCTTATCATTTCCTTTCATGATGAAAAAATTAAATGCCCTTTTTGCCAGTCTTGCATTTTCTGCTTCACTTAAAAACTTCTCTTTTTGCTAGACTTTTACAACCCTTCTTTTATTTCCTAAGAGCATCTGCCAAGCAAACATCTCCCCACCATCATCCTTAAGTCAGGCTTGGTCTTCTTGCAACCAAACCAACATTTGTAGGTTATTCTCACTTTCAGACTGAGCCTGTCAATGCCTCATGCAGATTTTGCACTGCAGTACAGCTGCTTTTGTGAAATAAAAATAATTCACATGACAGAAAGTATAGGACAGGTTGCTCAAATAAGAAGAAATAATGCTGCAGTATAAACTCAGCTTCCCTGCTGCGCTCATGCTACTCAATGTCAGAAATTTCTGGAGGCCTGGTGCTCTATAAAGTAGTTTTATATACAACTTTCCTTTAGGAGAACTCCCAAGGCACGTTGGAAAGAAAAACAAATTCTTCGCAATGTGCAGAATTAAGGAAGAATTGAAGGTAAGAGTAAATGACTGAGAGAAATCGACTTTTTTTAAAAAAAGACAAATTGCAATTAAGTGAAAAACATGTAGCACCACGAGCCAGAGGGAGGTGAATGCAGGAGATGGGGTACAGGAGGGCGTGGGGGCAAGCAGAGGTCAGGGAACTACAATGGAGAGAGCTCAGGAAGAGATGTGCAAACTCCAAAATTTCCAGGCAGTTCTTGTAGACTAAAAGCAGCAAAGCCAACAAAGGGGAGAACGGTATGGGAGGCACTGGTAGCAGGAGGAGAAGTGGCAGAAAAGAATACCTGAGCCCTTTGAAGGACTGGGCAGAGCCATCCACAACGTTACTGAAAGAGCTTTTCAAAGGCAGGAAGAGCTGTGGATGTGAGCAGCACTTCCACACTCAGCCCAGAGCTCAGCCCTGTCGTGCTCCCCCTGCTCTGAAGGTGAAGGGTTTGGATTTTGCTGCTTGTCCAGGCTGTGCTCCCTGGGGATGTGGAATTTTCTCACACCGCACAGTCGGGATGCCTGAGCTCTACCAAACCCAAGTCCGGCTGCCCTGGAGAGAGAACTGTGCAGTCCCTGAGAGCCTGGAGGGATCCACAACCCCTGCATTCCCAGTGTGGCATGAGTGTGGCTCTTGTGGCACACACAGAACTGCAGCACAGACAAGTTCTGCCCACACTCAGAGTGTTTTGTAAGCCAGCTTGGCCGCAAGCAAGGCAAGAGCTTTGAAACCATGAAAGAACCTGGGTCAAAATCCAGCCCCTCCCAGACACATGTAGAAAAATGTGATTTTGTATTGCTGACAGCTCCTAAAGATCTGCAATTAAACCAAATAAATGGCTGAGGTACCCTTTCCATTGTTTGCAGGTTGGCATTTCCTGTGTCTGGGATGTGCACTGTGAAACCTGAAATTTGTAATTCAGGGTGCCCTCCAACACCCGTTGGTCCAACAGGACATTTGGTATTGACCTCAAGCAGCTCGAGATCTAATTCCTGACATTTCTGCAGGCCACAGAGTGTGTGACATTCTGGAATGCCCTGCAACCTTTACTGAGCCCAAAAAACTTTTATTAACATAATTAATTTATATTCACAAATCTCTTGCTGAAAGCAGTACTGAGCAGCAGTATCAGGTTCATGTGCTGGAACTGCTGCAAAACATTTCTGCAAAATGGGAATCAGAGCAGGCCCAGCAACCGTAGATCTAATGGGATTTAAATATAATTAATATTGAATACTAAAAATTATGGTGTGTAATCATAATGACAATTCAAGCTTAACAAGTGCAGCACAGTAATGAATGAATTAAAAGCAATACACTTTTTCACTCTCAACAGAAGTGTTTGAAACTATGTTTCAATACAAATCCACTGTTTGAACTGAGATTAACAAATATTAGTCTCATTATAAATTTTAATAATATTTGCATAAACTTTATTGAGAGAGAAAGAAAAGGAAGAAAGAAATTTCAATTTCACAAGAAAACTGGAAAATTGAATTTTCTTAAAAGCCTATCTTAAAAGTCACTTTAATTTAAACAGATTTACAGAGGCAGGAAATGCTGAGTTAACCCTACAACAAATTGGAAGGGAGGCTACAAGTGAAGCAATTAACTTAATAAATAAATGGAGAAGATGCTTCTAAAATTACTGCCTTTGTCAAATGTTCAGCATCTTAAGCCTGGTAAGATGCTTTTTATCAAAGCAGGAATGCAATTGCTGGTGAAAATGTGAAATAAAATTGATATTATTAGCTAGACAATGTTTTAGAAAAGGACTGTGGTACACAACTGAAAGTAAAACAGAATAAAAATAAATCAGCCCTAGGTTTCTTCTCTGGGATTCAAAGGCTGGCCACAGTCAGTCAAGGAAGAATTCAGCTATCTCTCAGTGTTCTTCCTCTCCCCAAGCTTTGCTTTCTCTGTATCTACCCTTGTTTCAAAAATATTATTTGCCTAAAAATGTGGGTTTCTTCTTGTGAAGGAGGACCTACAAGAGAGTGCCAAAACATGATGAGTTTGGACCACACTGATTTCTCTGGACCTGAGGTTTTGCCTTGGTTCTAGGCCAGGGTAGGTAAAATGGATTTATAATATCCATGGAATTTATCAGACACATTTTTTTTTTCCCCCAAGTGATTCCAGTTCCAGGTGGTGAAGAACAGCATCAAACAGCACCCATTTGTTGAGAGGTCATTCAGACCATTCCTCATCCTGAGTATTCCATGAACCCTCCCTGCACAGAGATAACCAACACTTCCTCATTTGGGCCATTATGGAAATTTTCCCTTACAACACACTCAGGAGTGGAGCACTTTAAAGGAAAATGTCACAGCGCCAGGAAAGGAAAATATGCAGCTTTTAAAGTGCCTCCAAACAGTGGCAAATTACAAAGCATTTTTTGATGATTCCTGGTAGATTGAAGGATTATGTTGAATTTAATCAATATTTTTGAGACGTGGTTCCACAGAAGCCAAGCCTTTTAACCCGAATTTTATACAGCTGAGACATTCCTCCATCAATATTGAGACTAGACAATTGATCCCTCTGTTGGACAGAATATAACATCTCCAAAACCAGCCCTACATTAAAAAAGCATGACATCCTGCCCTTAAAGTTTATTTACAGATGGTCTGTTTACCAAAGGTCAACATGCTTGTCCCTGACAGCATCAGAACCTCTCCCTGCAGGGATCAAAGGAAATATTATGGGATCTTTGACTGGCATGGAACTCCTGGAACGTTTTCCAGCAATCCCAAAAGCAACTGACAGTACCAGAACCATCTGACAGCATCAGAACCTCTCCCTGCAGGGATCAAAGATATATTATGAGATCTTTGACTGGCATAGAACATATTCTAGCAATCCCAAGAACAAATGGCTAATAATAAAGGTGTCTCTGAGTATAATTCTGTGTTCAAAAGGACCTGTTGGAATGTGCAGTGGGGACTGGGCCAGGAGGGCTTCATCTCCACTTGGAAGGAAAAATGCAGCAGGTGCTCAATTTGTACGTGCTGTTGGTATCCAGTGGCTTGGGAATTCACATGCTGCCCTTTCAGACACTCCTTTCCCCACACAGACTAGTATCAGGAAATGCAATTTGATTATAGAATGAGATCTCTTGGTTACAGGTGGAAAAGGGAGAAAAGGCCCCCAGAAATCCACACTTACAGAGAAGGGTACTGCAACAACTCCCATGGAAGCTGTTGTATGCATTCATGTAAATGAACGTGTTTAGGAAATAACAGTTTAGGTTAAGTAACTTCAAAAAACCAAAAGTTTTCATCCCCACAAGTGCCTTTTTTAGCAGGACATCTTTCCCCAAGCCTTGCACAACAGTGAGGATTCAACTATCAAAGGACACACAATTTAAACCTGGCAGTGTCACTCTTGCTGTGCCAGCCATCAGTTTGGTGTGCAGCAGGACACCCAGAAGTAATGAAATGTGTCCTTACATGCAGATCCTGATGTGCTCCACAAACACCCATTAGCTGGATGCAGCAGCACCCCACGGGCAGGTTAATTGATGCAGTGATAAATGGCATGGCTGGAGGTCGTGCTGAAAATCACTACATCTACAGATTGAGAGTGTTCCTGTTCCTAATCTGGAGCTCTAAGCACCTCCTCCCTTTTAGTTATGAATGAAATGATCAAGACTCCCTTCCTGTTTTTATTTTATTTCCTGTTTTTATAACAACCTGCACAATTCCGTGATGGTTGATGCACGTGTGTCCCCCGTGTTCTTCTCTCAGTCCCCACTTCGCCTGGCTGGCTCCAAACCTGTGGTTTTTGTGTTCCCCACAAACCCAGCATCACAGGCACAGAAAACAGCCTGTGTCCTCCTTGTTTCTGCTGGCCTGGCTTCTGTGTCTCAGTGATTTTCTTGTTTGAATATTTTCACCTTCACCGAGTGTTTCAGTGAAATCAAGAGTTTAATTACCTCGGGAGGCAGCAGGGGCGTCAGGGTTTTGGATGAGGTCAGCTGCTGACTGCTTGTCACTGAGGGACTCTAATTGGAGCATTTGCCTAGCAATTTTAATAAGATATTTGCATTTCTAGTTTGGTTTAGGTGTATCTTTGCTTATTAGGGCTTCTGAGGAAACAGCATTCACATGCTTATTTTCCTGAGATTGACTTTAAGCCCTCTAAGCCTCCAGAAAATGTGTTTCTACCATTTAATTGCTATTTTGTGTTTGATTCAACAGGGCTCTCTGATGCTCACACAAAGTTTGAGGCATAACTGTTCAGATGCAGTTTTTACAGCTGAGCCTCACTTGGGAAAACAATAAGAAAAATAAGATCAAAGTTCTTAAGCCCCTTGCCCTAAATTTCTCAATGGCCAAGCAACACAGAGCTATTCCCTGAAGAGGCAATAAAAATATTCTAATATTAAAGAGATCACCACACACACTTAGAGAATAATCTCTGTGTGTCAACCTCTGAAGGCCTGAGGGAAGACCTCTGTTATTCATGCTACTGTAAGCTCTGTGTACCTTCCAATTCTTTATATAGAAAGCTTAATGGCCATGGATTATTTGCCTCATTGGTTATGGTGCTTGGAAATAAAACAATGGGAAATATTCATTATAATGCTCCCTTGTATTGAACTTCCACTTGGCTGAAAGTATTAAAACAAGCTGCAAGGAAAATTAAACCTCAGGAAAAAAATGGCAGGTTTATTTATGAACGTGAGAGACAAACTAACAGCTCTATTCCTCTTGGTTTGCAGTGGTTATTCTGTAAGAGCTCTCTGCTCTGGGCTTACTCTGCCTGTCCAACAGGTTTTTGTTCATTTCTGTTACCAGGTGGCAGCCTAAAAACAGGAACTGGGGGCATATGGGAGGTGAAATTACAAAAAAACCCCAACACCCAGCAACAACAAAGCCACCAAATGACTACAAAATATAGAAAAAGAGCAAACTATTGTGGTATTCAGTACTCCAAGAAGAATCATTTTTGTTGTCAAATTTGAAGGTCTTAATAACTAGAAAATCCAAAACAGACTGAATAAAGAGTAATCTCAGGAAAAGATATTAATGGAGCAAAGGTGTTGGCTGAGGCCTACTGAAGTGAATATTTATCTATAATTTCTTCATCAGTTATTATAGATTATGGCAGATAATTTTTGAGAAACATCTGCAATATATTTTGACAAAGCCAATATCAAAATGTCATCTCAAATGGTACAGAAATATTAATTTATGTTATTTTATTGTGACTAAAGATCAAAGATTTATCAGTTGATTATAGTTTGCTGTGTGGAATCAATAACACCAAACAGGCAGAATGATCCCTAAAAGCTTTAAATTATGCTTAGCTGAGAAGTTAAATACAGGCTTTAAATGAATGCCTGTGAAAAGTGTACATTGGATATCTCTGGATATTGACAATTTATTAGCTGAATATTCACTAATTAGCTTTTTTGACATCCTAATGGCCAGTGCTTTCTGCTGTCAATAAACTGTGGCTGTAATCCCAAAATGCTGCTGTAGGCCAACACTGAACTAAATCCACATCACTCAGTAAAAGTGGCAAATTACTCCCCTGAAACTGGGATTCCTCAAGCCCTGCTTAGTGCATTTGATGACTGCCTGATTAATAATGGGGCAAAAATACACTTCAGGGATTTATGGTGGCAAGAACTGATGATTAAATCCTTTTTTAGATTTAAGGGTGGCATGAAAGTGCCATCTGAGATCCAGGAAGAGCGAGAGGGATTTTGTCTTGCTTGCTTCTTCCTGAAGATAAGGTGACTTCTTTCCCAGAACTTTTACATTTCATCTCTAAAGTGAATTAATATTTTTAAAGGCCAAGCTTGTGGTTTCATTTTTCACTTTGACAGGTTCTGAAATGCAGATAGATTTGATATCATATGGAATATTTCTCTTGTTTTAGTCTGGTCATCTTTTGTTCTAATGCCACGGAACAAACCAGTGACTTTTCAAATGACCCTGTAAAAACACAAGATCAGAAAACAAAGTTGTTCCTGTCCAGCTGGGAAATCACCTTCTCATCTTGAGGAAGCTGCTTTTTTGTTCTTATTTTTTCCCCTTTTCCAGCAGTTTCTTTTTAATCTATCCTAGCAAGGGGTTTAACAACAAAGGATCTCTTTGCAAAGTCCTGTTGAGATTTATAATGGTGAAAATTCCTAACACTGAGGTTCAAAGGTGACACGACAACAAACTGCTTGTCTCACCTGTGTCCTTTCATTTTCCTACTTGGAAATTATTTTGGGGGGTTTTGCAATGCTGAAAGGAAGCAGCACACACAGAGATTTAAATAATTACAATCTGTAAATACAGATACCTGTAGATAAAGCTATAATGTAAGTGAAGAGAGGGAACCATGGACTGTAGGACTAACCAATGGCCTTGTGTACATCAGGACACAAGAGATAGAAAACGCTTTCTAGAGAATACATTTGCTGTTTTGGGGAGAATATTGTTTTATTTGCCATGCAAAAAGACACCTTGCTTTCACTTTGGGAAAGAACTGGCAGCTTTAGAAACAGTTTTGCCTGGATCACCCTGGTGTGCCCGGTGGAAGGATCCAGTTTTGCCTGGATCACCCTGGTGTGCCCGGTGGAAGGACTGATGAAATTCAAGCCTGTTGAGGTATTGAACTTGCACTTGTTTTTGTAGAGCTGCAGATAAAGACTCTTTTCCAAAAATTGAAAAATTTGTTTATTAGAAAGTGGTCTATATAATGCATGCAGAAGTGCCAAGGAGGTTTCAGCAGGGTTTATCTAACACATGCATTAAAGCATTAGCATAAGTGCACTGACTATGCAGAAGATATAATTTCTTGGTCTAGAAACTTGCTCTAAATGCTGCAATCTTGATTTTAAATTAGCTATTAAATTATAATATGTGGTTTACTAAACAGTAATTAAAACCTAATTTTTATTAATGCTGTGAATATTAATCCATCCCAGGTTCACTTGTTTTATGTAATTCTTCTAAAGCAATGCATTGCTGCTCTTCTAAAATTTTTTTGTGTAGCATTTCCTCCAAGAGGGGCTGGAAAAGGTCCCTGTATGCATCCAACAGTTCTCAGTGTGATTTATTTTTGAGAAACTAACACCATATGGGCTCTCACAGCATCCCCTGTAATGGTATTGGGCACTGGCTTATTTTTCTGTGCTGTTTTGTAGACTCTGAAGACATGAGGTGAATACAAAACCTGCCTGGAAGGTATCAAAGTGATGGAGTATTAGTCAGGAGAAGGGAAAACTTCTCCAAGTGATGATTGACTAGGGATGTGTTTTCCTGCAGACATTTTACATGGTATAATGAAGCCATAACACAAGCATACATTATTCTGTGTCTTCATTAGAAATTTAAACAAGCTGTAAGAGCACCGAGCATAGACCCCAACGTGCACAGCAGAGCTCGGGGGGTGATTTATTATCATCTTAAACAGAAGCAGAATTGGACTTGACGTGGCAAACTTTGATTCACCTGCATCAAGACAACTGCATGTCACTAATTCCAGCACGAAGTAACAGCCAGAATACAAATTAGCATTGGACTAGTATTTTCCAACTGCTTCAATTTGTTCTAAAACAACGGGCAAGTCATGACAAGATGGAAATTAATTTTAAAAATTCAAAAAAAGTTCCAGCCGGTGTCTGATATATCAATTGCAAAGTGATTCAGTTGCACTGTACAGCTTAAAGGCTGAAATTTTACATTACTTGATTAAACAGAAAACACAAATCAGATGGTACAAGACACAACACTGAAAAATTTATGTAGCAGCAGGAGAAAAATGAAGCTCAAAGTATTTAAATGTTTCCCCAGGTCACAGAGCAAATTTGTGTCAGCAATTGATTCTAGAATCCTCACTCCCAGGACAAAGCTGTAATTGCAAATCTGTGCATCTTGGAGCAGTGTCTGATTCCTAATACAAAACAGCTTTTTATTTAGCAAAGATATTCAGTCCTTTGCTCTGCCCTGTGCAGGGAACAATCTGATACATGCACAGATTTCTGTTTGGGAATAGGAGGATGAGAGGAAAAGAGCTTTTTAAAGAAATGCCATGTATTTACTGCATGAACACAGAGCTCAACCTGCAAACACCAACCTGCAAACCCCTTCAGCCAGGGCCACCTTTGCATCTTGAGAGGAATGGGGGATTTGTCTTTACAAACAAGCTGTGGGTCTGCTGGGAGGTAAAACCAGCACTGGGAGATAAAAGAAACAATGGGAAGGATTCCACTGATTGATGAATGGAAAAAGATATTTGCTTTTACAAATAAATTGTAGGTTTGCTGATAAATGAAATTAGACATTGAAAAATGAAAGAAACAATGGGGAAGAAAAACCCCTAAATTCCATAAGAATTAAAAATGAAAAGGGAAGGTTATACATTAGAGGGAAATCTTTGGGATCGGGTGTTTTGGAAATCTGTACTTCTCAAGTACCTCAGCCAATGGGGAAAGAGAGATGGGAAATGTAGGAAATTGGGATAAAAAGGAGGCCGTGTCCTCCAAAAATCTGAGAGATCCCAGGGGAATGCCCCATGGTCTCTCCCTTTATTCAAATGAAGTAAAAGGACTCCTCTGTCTCCTTTTTGGACATAAACCTCTGGTGTTTGTGGATTCATTTTCCTAAGAAGCTGCTGCTGGTCTTTGTGCCTGGGAGCACAGAGCTGCACCAAGGCAGCAGCCAGAGGGGAGCACTGGCTCTTGCACAGGTGGCAAAGTCCAAAATCTCTCAGTGTGTGTCTGCAGCTTGACAGCATTGTCCCAGGACAGGCAGCAAACCAAACAGGACTGCCCTGCTCACCCCACACATCTGGGCAGAGCCAGCCACTGCCAGCGAGGTGCAGCAGACACCTTTTTGGATTTGCTTTTTGTTCCTCTGTCAGAGCCCTTGTGCAATGAGGGGCTGCTTGGCTGGGTTAGTAACTGTGATCTCATGCCTTGGCACTGGCAAGAAATGAGCAGTTCCCAACACATGAACAATTTCTGACTGGAACTGCTGGAAAAGTCTGCCTGGGCTGACTTTTGTGGCAGGCCAGATGCTGTTTGTGCAGAGCTTTGGATTGAATCTGGTTTTAAAGTTCTTGCTCTTTGACTCTGTCAACCACCACTGAATAATGAGTGACAGGTACCCTGATTTCACAGAATGGGTTGGGTTGGAAGGGATTCTGAAATCATCAATTTCCAACTCCTCTGGGCAAGGAACCTTCCACTAGACCAGGCTGCTCCGAGAACCTGGCCTGGAACACTTCCAAAACTTCTCTGGGCAATAAAAAAGTTTTTCCTCCCTTCCTCTTGGGAAGAAAAAATCCCACATTTGTACAAAAGTCAAGCATTAAGAATTAAATAGGTTCACAAAATATGGTGAAATAGAAGTGGAAATATCAGACTTAGGTGCTTTATGTTTTAAAAATAGTATTTCCTTTCAGATTGGTGTGTCTGAATTTCAAAACCCTGCTACCTCATTTCCATCTCCTGCTCCTATTTTCTTGCCTTCTACCCGAGCTCAGTAATATCTGTCACTGCCTCCTCTGAAAACAAATCCCTCTGATTTAGTTTCTCTTAATTTATTCACTTTTTAAAAGGGCACAATAAACAATAATGGCCATTGAAAGACCAAAACTGAGGATAATGAAAAATCCAGTCATCAGCAGTGCAAACTGCAGTCTATTATTAACCTAATGATGTGAGACTGTTTAAATATGATAAAGCTCTTGTTAGGAGTTAAAGCTAAGACTAAATAAATATAAAGCCTGCCTCATTTAGATCATTTGGTCTGTCATTTCATTTAAGTTAAGTGAGAAATAAATTATATATTTTATGATCTATGCTGTCAGGAATTCCTTACCATTACATATGACCATGCCCTCCTCACTCTGCAAACACAAGTCTGAAGCTGCACTCCTCAGATGAGCCCATATTTATCATTAAAGGCAAAGGGATAAGTTCAATTTCAGTAACATCTGCACACAGGGGAAACATCTTGGTTGACAGCACAGCACAGGCAGCCAGAATGATGAATTTTTTATGCACCACCTACATTACAAACACTTTGCAGAAGAACTGAACATCAAAGTGCCCCTGAACTGCTTTGGCTCGTGCAGCCTCCAGGGCAGAACCTCACCCTGATTATTGATCCTGGGCTGGATATTGCTCCTGTCTCTGCTGTTGCTATTTTGGAAAGAAGTGTTTTGCTGCTCTGAGATCCACTGATGATTCACCAGCACACCCCAAGGCACATCCAGCAGCAGCAAACCCAGCACTGCCAGCGATCCCAGAGTGCAAAAGGGAGCAGGGGGAGGGGTGTTGGATGTGTCCTGTAAGGACCAGGGCCCTGCTGGACTCATCACCCAACACTCAGCACAACTAATTAATGCCACCTCACCCACGTGCTGAGGCAGCTGCACTGACTCCAGTCCAGCAGCAGCCTGAATGATGCTGCAGCTCCATCTCCACTGCCCCTCCTCAGCTGCCTTTTTGTCCAGAATGTAGCCATCAACCCACAGAAATTCTACTTTTTTTTTTTAACTTATTCTCTGCCTTGTCTTTCTAAATATATTTGAGTCATGAGGCTTTACAACAAGTAATTGAACACACTGTTTTTAAATGGACAAAAATGTACTCCAGAAAAATCAAAGCAGCACGGCTATAGACTTCTCCATCTCCTGTGCAACCACACAACCCCAGGGTAGGAGCTCATCTCCCAGCTCTGCTGGATAATGCTGTCTCAGGCTGTCCTTTACTAAACTTGCCAGCAAAAGTAAACTTCAGGTTTCTATTTGCCATCATTTATCCACCACAACTCCCACCCTGCCCCTGCTGACAGCTGTGACTCAGCCAGGAGGTGCCACTTGCCATCCCTGGTGGCTCAGTGGTCTCCACACCAGCTGCTGCTGCTCTGGGCACTCTCTCCTGTCAGGGACTGTCAGTCACTCCCTAAATTTAATTAAGTTATTAAGTTTAAATAATAAGTTTATATTGTCTTATAAACTTAGAATATATTGGTAAAAGTAATCTGCTTCACTATAAAAAGCTTTTATCCAGAAAAGGAAAATGAGTGGAAAAATGAAGATATTTTTTATGAGTTGATATTTGCCCACTCTACCAGCAGATACTCATCTACTGTGGTCAGATTAGCTTCTGTTCTGGGTTATTATTTATTATCCCTTTGCTTTTAAATGGTTGTGTGTGTAAATCCCTTGAATATAAAGTATGATTGGAGGCATTCATTGCTACAAGATGAGACTAATAGAATGCCCAGGGCATCCAGAACTTGTGAGAAATTATAACAACTCCAGGAAAGAAGAATGGTTGAAGCAAAAGGTGCCTTTTCTCTCTTCCTATTGTAAGAAGTTAATAAAACCGAATTCTTTATTTTCTATGAGTTCTCTTTAAAGAACAGAGGTTACAACTAAGTGCAAAGAGGGGGTCTCAAAAATGTGGCAAAAAAGATAAAAGACAAAAAAATTAGAAGATAAAGCAGATATTGCAGAGGAGTTTGAGCAACTGTGCAAATACACCAGAGAGTTCTCCCAGTCACCAAAAGCACAAGCCAAGCCCTGGCTCCCCTCTGCAGTTTAACTGTTTTATTTCTGTGCTTCCAAGCAGCTGTTCTGCACATCATCCCCAACTCCTCTCTGAGGACACACCATAAACTTCCCCTGGTGCTACGAGGAGCTGACTTCCTGACTCAGACAATTGTGAGACTGAAAGCAATCACAAATCAATTATTTTAGTGGAAAACAATCCAAATCTGGAGGCTGCCATGCAGAAAAGAATGTGTGGGGGAGATCACAGGGGGGACAAGACTTCAAGCTGGTGCATTAACTTCCTGAACTTCCTATCACTTACTCTTATGTCCCTCTCTATTTAAATGATTTCCTATTGAATTGCTCAGCAGTGCCTCCCCATTACACTCTGAATATGTATAAACACAGCAGGTGGTTTAAAAATAGCTGCAAATGTCTTGAAAAAAAAAAAAATCCTTGGAACGTATTAGGTTGGTTAGGGAGAATTTTAATGACACCTACAGCAATTTACAGTTGACAAATTTTTATGTTTCCGCCGTGCAGGAAAACCCAAAATGAATTATCTTGTTTATTGCTGGGAAAAGGACAGTAATGAAACATGCTAATTTGGGAAGCAAAATTAAATTTCAGCCAAGGCAGTGTTCAAACAGGTGCCATCCCAATCACATTTGTTCCACCTTGGACTAATACTCTGCAATATTAAAGGCAGAGAGGTGTCCCATGTTCACCCAAAGAGATGTAAGCAAGCTCTGCACTGTTCTGCTGCTGCTGCAGAAAGCTTCAGTCTGCCTGCATTACATCTCAGGAGGCTTTGCAAATTACACGGTGAAGGAATTTTTTCCATGGGATGTTAAGGAATAGCTGCATCACCAAATAAAAAGCTGCACATTCCCCAAAATACAGGCTTAAATTGGATACCCTTCAAATATATGTGTGGTAATGACAGTGACCTCTTCCTAAAATGGATTTTATGGCAGATACTGGAAAACAAAACAAAGAAAATTGAAACAAACAAACAGAAAACCTAAGCATTCTCTAAAAAGAATTTCTATTCTCACAGCAGTCTTGATGCTCTTTTGGAAGATGCACTTTTGATGCCAACACTTGCTATCAGCCACGACTCAAATATATTTTCACGCACTCTACAATTTTACTTCTAAAGCCTTTGATTAGGATCTCCCAGGTTTAATTCCAAGGAATTGTAGTATTAAAGTATCTGCTGAGGAGGTGATGTGTCACTCTGTGGAGACACAGTTATTGCTTTGGATCTGCAGTCCCTCCTGTGGCCACCCACCATCACTTCTAATTATCACTTCAAATCATACAAAGCACATCCCCTGCTATGCACAGAAGGCAGGTGGGTGAGAGGAAATCTATTATAAAAACAGCCCTCCAGAGAAGGAGAATTACACTGGGCTATTTTTCTTGGTTTTCAGAAAGTAGTCCTGTTAGTTACAGCCACTCTCCTGGAACAACTTAAAAAGCTTTAGGGTCATCCTCAGGATAGGAAGAACCTCCCAGCAAGAGGTGGTGGCTACAGCACAGGAAGAAGGTGGTGTGTGTTTTAAAGTAGTAAAAAAAAGAAGAAAACTAGCAATAACTCCAGGATGACATACATGACAAAATGCCTCCAGGACAAATCAGTTGTATTTCTATGAAGAAATCTTGAAAATATGCTGAGAGTATAACAGCTCACAAAGCACTTTCTGAGTCTGAAATGAGGATCTTGGTATCCAAAGGATAGAGCAGAGCTCAGTTTGGCACAAGGCTGAACATATTTGTTAAAGCTGAGCTGGGAAATTATGGAATACAAGGACACTCTGGTTAAGAAACAAGCAGAGAGTTCTGTGTCAGTATATACTCCTGCCCATTCTAATCCAATTTTTAAACTCTCATTCAGCATAAACAAACTCTTCCTACTCTGCAGCCCCAGCCACACGAGATGAAACTCAGGGAAGGTGTTTCAGCATTCTCTTTCCAAATCCTTTTCAGTTTCCCCCACTCTGGTCTTCCACGGAGTGCTGCAGCTCTTGTCCACCCTGCAGAGAAAGTCCATGGTTTCACCTCTACCTGTATTTCCCTATGACTTTGCTTTTCCTATGCTTAAAACAAGTTCTTAATAGGAGGATTAACAAGTTTTTATCTCATGTTCATACAGGCCTGTGATATATTGGGGTCCTGATCCAAGACTGAAGCTGTCACTTGTAACAAAAATGTCCCCAATGGGGAAGAATCACCTGGGACAGGGTCCAGGTAAGACATGGCAACAACAGCTGTAATAAAAGCACCTCGAGATTTGCCTCTGTGATGTGATGGAGATTTAAACCGGACAAGATGATTTTTGGTAGTCATGTCAGGAGGCACTGCCTTCTGAAGGGGTCTCCCATGGCTCAGCTGGATTCACTAGCTGGGTCAAAGAAGTTCTACTGCTGGTTTTGAGCTGTTCAGAACACACATTTGAATCCTGGGATTCAAATCTATCTGACTGGGATGGAGCAGCCAAGCCCCCTGCAGCAGGGGGTCTGCAAACTTTCTCAATTTAACAATAATGAACATGACACACAGAACTTAGATGGTTTTAAATCTCACATTGCTCTTATTTAATTTATATTTTTTATATAAAAGCCTCATCACAGAAATGCTAGACTGCCTTTTTTTTTTTTTTTTTTTTTTTTTTGCCTGAAATGTTATAGCACACAATAAAAAGAAACTGCTTGGATCTTTTATGTAATCAAAGCTGTTCCCCCACATCACCCAAAAGGGTAAGACACCCATTTCTCAGTAAAGACATAGGAGGACATACAAAGAACTCTCTCAGTTATAGACATGATAACAGTGAGGTCAGGAGGATGCTATATTTTCACCAGACTGTTACAAAACCAGGCTTTTAATGTACAAGTTTTATACAAAAGAGAAAAGGGAGGCAGATGGTGAGCAGGAAAGAATGAACAAGTACAGCATTCTACTTTTTATGGGTCAGGGATGGGAAGAGCCTAAGAAAATAAGGCTATTTCAATGTTTCTTTGAAAATCCTAGTGCCAGTTCCTCCACTCTCTTTTAAGGATAGGATTAAAATGCCAAGACTCCATGGGTGGGGAACAAAAAAAGAAAAACAAACAAACAAAACCAAAACAAAACAACAACAAAAAAGATATATGTGTCATTTCTGAGAATTTCTACTGGACCCTAAAGGGGAAAACCACCAAACAAAATCCAGGAGACTACTCTGGAAAAAATCCTGAACCCATCAGAGGGAATTTAGATGGGGATGGCCATGGCTCAGAGGAGCAGGTGCTTTGCAACCAGCAATGCTCAGGGCTGTGAGGGGCTCCCAAGCCTGCCAGGCTTTGTGGCAGAGACAAATCCCCAATCTCTGAACTGTATCCCATCAGAATACAAACTGTAGTGGTTGGACCAAGGCTTGGAGGGTGTGCTGGGTGGTTACTTCAAGATTTTCCATTTTCTTAAGGTAAAAGTCCAGCTTTAGAGAGTGAAATGGATTTATAAAATCTTCAGTGAAAAAAACCCCAACATTCACTCCCTGAGCGCTGTGCACTCTCAGTAGGGATCAATTTTGCTCTCCCTCCAGCAACTTTCACTGCCTTCTCCATCGGTAACAAACTGGTACAGACCTCCCAGGAGTTCCTTTTTCCTCCATAATCACTCAGGCTTGGCTGGAGATCTGCTCCCTGCTCTTTCTGTGTGTCCTGTAGCTTCCTGCATGCGAGGCTCAGCTTGCTGCCCTCCTCCTGTGCCTGCACTCCTGAGAGCTCTGTTCCCAGATTTACACACCTTGCTGCCCTCCCCAGGGCAACAGAAACCCTCCTGTCGTCTTCCTTGTGCAGGAAACAAGACAAGACAATCACCATCCCTTTAGCTGCCAGCCTACTGTGATGACAAACCCTGCTGTGCCCACCCAAAAATGAGCAAATACTGCAAAAACACCTCCTGTCCCAACAGGTTGCTATGAAGAACCTTAAAGTACTGGAACAAAGAACTAAGAATGAGAGAAAAGAGAAAATAATCAGCAATGGGACAAAAAGAAAGGCATGTGACAGCTGATCAGCAGCTGAGAAGCCACCAGTAACCTCTCTGAATCCTGCTCAAGTACAATCCAGTGTGCTGACCATGTTTATTCACTTCGTTAAATATTTTTTCCACTTTTATTGTAGGAGCTCCAGCATAAGACGTGATCTTAGTTCTCCTTATCACCAGTTAGAAATGGCCTCAAGTTGTGCCAAGGGAGGTTTAGTTTGGATATTAGGAAAAGTTTTTCACCAAAAGGGTGGTCAAGCATTGCAACAGGCTGCTCAGGGAAATGTCCTGGAAGAGTTCACCAGCCCTGAAAATATTCAAAAAATTTGTGGATGTGGCCCTTGAGGACATGGGTTAGTGGTGGCCTGGGCACTGCTGGGTTATTGATTGGACTCCACGACCTTGGAGGTCTTTTCCTACTTAATGACTCTATGAACATTAAAAAAACTTTTAATCAGGATGTTTGAGGACCATCATTTTTAATTGGAAAGAACCAGTTTCAATAAAATATGCATCATTAAAAATTTTCAGCACCAATGTGGTCTGTTAAAACAGACTGAGGTTCATGTTCTTATAAAGAAAACTAAATCTTTCCAGGTGGATATTTTTACCATGCCACTGTTACCTTTCATTTTTTAACAGTCTGCACTTCATCCTTGTGCTGATCCACATCATCACTGAAAACCAAGCAGGAGATGAAACCTGTGCTCTGTCCCAGGCTACTGAAACTTTTCCTAACTCCTAACTCCTAAATTAAAAATTCCTTTTTTCTTCCCTAATTAAACTTCTGTCTTTAAAGCTTCCAAGTAAGGTTCAAAAAATTTAAAAGCTGTCACAGGAACCCCCGCATTCTGATGAGGTTCTTTAACCCTCCCACCCGCTAACACACAAGAGTCCAACACAAATCACACATCAAGTCACTCTGCTGCCAGATGGAACCCATTTGTTGAGTGCATGGAAGACAAGGACCCTCATCTCGTTTGAGCATTGCTTCTTATTAGTAACAGGTCATTCAGTCACAAGATGTTTCTCACACCCAACACAAACTGGTTATGACAGCACATTCTGTGTGAGGAGGGAGCGCTGCCCTCTCCGAGCGGCAGGAGCCGCTCAGGGGCTCTCGTTAATTTGCAATCATGATCTGATTTGTGCAGAGCAGAGCAGCCCCTGCTCCAGCAGGCTGCACCATCTCCTGAGCTGCTGTCATTCCTGAAAGGCGCAGAAGTGTGCCAGGCTCCAGAAAGGGAGAGCACAGATTCCGTTTGATGTGCCGTCTTACGTCTCTTTTTACCGCATTTAAAAATTCCCTTTCATTATGCTCATAAAAGCTGCATCCATCACGCTGCCGAGCCCAACAGCTGTGCTGCATATAGATATTGATACCCACAGGCAGAACCCTTTTATGGGACATCTCATGGGATCAGAGACAGAGGCTCCAAATGTTTCAACTAAGCCGTAGCTGGGATGACAAATAAATATTTGAGACACACAGGCTTTCCACTTTTGATTCCTAAATAAAGCCTATAAAATATGTAGCTATGCCTGGAACCAAGTGCCTTGTGCCACACACACACTGGGTTTTACAGCAATGCTATCAGCCATTTAAGCAGACAACTTATCCTAAGATTGTATCAGTGATAAAGAAAATTAGGTTTAATATTTATTACCCCTCCTGACCCACATCTTAAGCAACCACAGCTGTTGATTTCTGCTGCACAAGGGATTATCTGTGTGGGATTTCTAGCCAAGTTAAAGCAGAAGATGTCTAAAATTGCCCAAAAAGCTTTCTCTTGGGGGTTTTCAAGCCAAATTTTCCACTTAGGAAAACTGACTTTCAAAATGGTGGCCTCATTTGTGAAAGTGCAACTTTTACAGTCAGAAAAATGGAAAATATATATATATCCCTCAAAGAACTGAGCTCCTCATTGCAGCTGACTTATTGCATTGCCCAAGTACAAAGCTGAACTGTAAAAGTATAAAATAATGCAAAAAGTCACTAATTCCTTTCTGTATTAATCACAACATTAATATGGGCAGGTTAATAATCTGTAAGGGTTTTAAGAAGAGAAAATGAACATCCACGGGGTCTAATTTAGAAAAATTTGTAAGTATATTCATGTTCAGCTTTACTTGCATATTTTACTCATATTTTAATAGTGATTCAAGTAAATTTTATCAGTTCATATTTCCTAGCTGATTTTGGCCTAGACATTCAATATTTCCATGCTTCATCCTTCACCTGCCCCATGCATGGAGCTGGTGCAATAAGAATTAATTTTGAGACATTGGAAGGGATCCTCAAACCTGGGAAATGCTGAATGAAGGGAGGGCCACAAACAGCAGAATAATGTGGCAGCCACCATCATTGCTGAGAGTCAGCTCTGCTTTCAGCCTGGCTGCTCTTTTTGTCCTTTGCTGTTAGTTTTAGTGGTTATTTCTTTCCTAATGGATTGCTGCAGCAAAGGACTAGAAATGAGTAATAAGAGTAATTTGCTGTTTCCATTGCAAGACAACACAAGTTATATTTTCGGCATCCAGCAGAGAATATTGCAGGGAGAGCAGAGCCATGAGCGAATCCCAGGGAAGGTTAAAGGGAAATGCCAAGGCTGCAAGGGGCTCACTCAGTCAAGCAGAGACAGGCAGCAAAGTTCAGAGCCTGCTGAGGGTGAGGGCAGGGAAATCGTGACTCCAGGCTGTGCCATCCCAGGGCTGGGGCACCAGGGAGGTCACAGCTGGAGCAGAGGGACAATGTCTGCACAGCCAAGGCTTGCAAAACTGGGTAAATTCCCACCAGCAGAGGCTGTTGAGAATAGATCCTGAATTCAATGCATTTCCAGAGCACTGGGGGTTGGTGAGAGCAGCACTGTCCTGCTCACAGTAACCAAAATGTCAATTTTCCTTCTCAGACAGATCCCACAGTTTCCAAGCAGCATTTTTAACCTGGGCAGGGTCAGCTCTCGTGTCAGCTTGGCCACCACTGGAGACAAAGTGCCTGCCTGGCACCCCTGGGTGACCCAGGGACACTGGGAATGCACAAACCCACCAGGACAGCTCGGGACTGGCACTGCTTGGGGCTCTGCTGGGTGCAGCTGGCACCGGTGGGGGCACCACGAGGCTTTTGGGGGAAAAATCAGCTGGATTGGGAATGGAACTGAGATCTCCTTCCAGAAACTGTATCTTTTTAGCATTACCATCCTCAGCAACCCAGGATTTATACTGCTGTGTAGCCCCTGTTTAGAGTTTTTTGTTTTCCTCTCCTCTTTCTACCCCTCCATTCATGGCCTGCAAATGTGTTATTTCTCATATTTCAGCTCAAGAACAGCAGCCCAGAGTAATTACCCACTCTACTTTCCTCATTGTTAACCTCTGTTCTTGGGGTTTAAAAACCATTAAAATCAGTAGCAAAGAGAAGCTGTGCTTTTTGTTGAGCTCACACTTTGGAGTGAGCTACTTCACAACCCAAATTTTATAATGTGGTTGTAATTAATTACATCACAGTTATTTTAATTCTGCATAAAATTTTGCTTGTTGCAACTAAATACCTTTAAAATATAAAGAGAAGACACAAATATTACTAATGAAAGGAATATGTACAACATGAGCTCAATTGAAATAACTTTCCAATGTTAATAAATTAAAATCAGTATCAATGAATAAGAAATAACATTCCTAGGTAAAAGTTAAATGTTCAGATTCAGACAAAGGGATCAGTTTAAAGCAAATTAACATTGTCTAATATGAAGAAATGTGAGCTTCTTACTAATGACTGGCTGCCTTTCACTTGAAATAATTTCACTCCTGGCCAGCATAGGGAAAAAAGGAATTTTTAAAAATAAATATGTAATCATGCTGGGCCAGCACAGGGAATGGTCATGCAAGGAGGACAAGCAGCACCTTATGAGCAGCATTTGTGCTTTTAGGTCATGCAAGTTGTTCCAAATACATTAATCATGTTTCTAGACTGCTCTACTAGACAGTAAAAAACCGGGATCATTTTATGTTCAGCATAAAATCTGTCTCGATTTTCATCCACTGTGACACGTTTCAGATTTCATTCTTGTATTAAAAATTGTACAAAACTGGGTTAATTGAACAACAGGTAGAAGACAATCTGTTAAAGATGATCTGTGAAGCCCCTGCACGGGACGGACAGACATAAAATTTGTAAATCTTTTCCTGAGCAAAATTGTACAAAACTGGGTTAATTGAACAACAGGTAGAAGACAATCTGTTAAAGATGGTCTGTGAAGCCCCTGCACGGGACAGACATAACATTTGTAAATCTTTTTCTGAGCAGTTTAAATTAAGGTTTTGTTGAAGTAACATTGAAAGTCAGACCCTCAGATCAGCTGGTTTTATACATTTCCTAAATGCCAGGAGGTAAAACAAGCACCAGGAAACAGAACAAGTGCTATGATCATGCTGTTGAAGGAGTAAAGTAGATTTCTGCCATTCACAGGCTAGATTTTGATTTCATTACACTACTGTAAATCCAATTTAAATGGTGTTAAAAGACTCCAAAGGCTTGAAAGTGCATGTGAAAACAAGAATTGTGTAAAGCATCCCCTAGATGGAGCAGGTTGGCAAGGACCCTGCATGTGCACAGGCATCCGCTGTGCTGCCACACTCAGCTTTACAAAGAATTCACAACCAAACTTTGATGTGCCAAGGTCATTTTGCACTCATTTTGCACTCATTTTACACTCATTTTGCACCCCTTCAGCACATGACTGATCAATGTTCAGTGTTGGTCACTCAGAAAAACCATCAGGACATTCCTTTGCTGAAAATGCCACACAGATCCTTCCTGGTCAACACATCTGTAATCCTTTGCTAAAATAATCTCCATACCAATCACCAATAATTAATATTTTTAAAATATATTTTCTTAGCCCTGTAGAGCCAAGTGCAGCTAGAAGGGAGTGTGATGTGATCTCCCAAAGGCTCTTTTACTACATCAATGTTCCAAGATGAAGGAAGGTTCAGAGGCCCAGGTATCTCTTTCAGTTATAACTTTTCAAAGTTCTAAGGATTGAATATAAATTTTCCATGTCTATAGCACTTTGATTGGGAAAAAAAATAATCATGGCTGTAAGGCAAGCAATTATATTTATTTGTCAATTATGAAATTAGATTTAGAAGTCACTAGAGAATATCAATTCTGAATGCCCCATAAAGCTCTGCTAATAACTACAGATACCCATGATTTTGACCTTTCTATTATTTAGACTTATATTTCCTTCCATTTATATGGCTTGATAAAATTTAATGATGCTTCACCATTTAACTGAATTTCCCATGCTCACAATGACTTCTGAAAATGATTTTGTCTGGGTTTTGTTTGTTGTGCAGAGCAAAGCTGACAAGAAATCATAGAGCCCACTTCAAGTCAGGCCATGCAGGAGTTTTTGGAAGGTAAAGAAGTATCTGGGACAGACAAAGAATTCCCACTTTTCCCACAGTTAAATGAAATCCCTTCAATAAACACACCCATCTAACATTTTCTAAGAAGGAGGAGGTTTATATGAAAAGCCTCGTGAGAATTTACAAGCTTGTAAAGTATTCCTCCTCAACTTGCCTCTTTTTTTAATCTTTAAAAATAAAATACTCTAAACACAGCACACAGTCTCAGATGGTGAAAGGAAGGGATTAAAAATAGTAGCAGAGTATTTTAATGAAATGGGAACTGTTTGCCCCACTGGAGTGCAGGGAATGAGCATTTCTGACACCCTAATTAACAGAATGCAACCAGAAAAGCAACAGTTTCCACACGGAGGAATATTGACTTCTGTCTCATTTTAATTATTTTCTACAAATGGGGCAAATTTTTACTCATGACAAGGATTTTGTGGTTTTTACCTAGGTCAGGGGTGTAAAAGCAAGTTTATCCACCACCTTTAGAAACACTCTAATCTTGAACTTTTGCAAAATTTTCAGTATAATTGGCTTCAGGGTGAGTTGCCTTGAAATGTGTTTTACCTTAAGCCACTCTGAGGTGTTTTACATATTAATGAATCCTAAAGATTTGGTAAATTTAAAGGAAATTCTCTGAAGCTCTTATGCAGCTGCAGTATGAACACACCTGATTTCCAGTATTTTCAACACTCAAAACCACATTTGCATCAATCAAAAGGATTCCTTTTGTAAATAATATTACTTTTTGAACCTGAGCAGCAAGGACAATGAGCAGAATATATGTATAGCATAAATAAACATAATGCAGCTGTACAATTACATAAAACAGGATCTCAGATAATAGGGATCACTACTATTGTGCATACAGTGTTTTAATTTAAGGTCACTCAACCACAGTGACTTAATTCTGGGAAAAAATATTAACCCTGAGTCCAGGGGAAAAAAAATATAAAAATAACCCCTTTTGACAGCCAAATTGCATCTCAAACTAAGATTCAGAGCCCGAGACTGCAGCCCAAAATAAGAATTTCCCTGTGCAGAGCAGGGAAATTTTTGTGTTTGTGTGTGTTCCAAAGCAAATGGCATTACTGCCTCCCATCTGAGAGCATCCTCATGCACTCAAGCAGCTCTTCACAATGGCTGAGGACACAGAATTGCTTATTAATGTGTGAGGGGCTCCCAGCACTGGAGAGGGAGGGTCCAGACTGAGAGTGTTCTTATCTGGCTTTTTAAGTCTGAAACACAATGTGGTCTTGGCCTTTCTATGTGTTGTTTACAAAGAAATTGTAAAAAAAGAAATAGCGACAGAAAAATTCTGTTCTCCCAGGACCTTGATCCTGGGAGATTTGGTTTAATATTATTTTCTCCTTAACAAATTTCCACTTTCTTGATAAAGTAAAGATTCAAAAGCCTTTAGCTGGTGGCAAAATAAACACATTTTACTCATGAAATCTGTCTCTAAAGCTGTGATCTGTGTCCTGTATTTTTTTCCAGGTAAACATTATCCAGAACTTTTCTATTTCCTTGTCTGCTAAGGTAGGGGAAAGGAAGAAGATGAGTGAACCTCAGACTGGGGAGTGGGGCAGCTCCAGATGAAACAGCTGGGAGAACCTCTCATTCTGCATATCAATAGCTGATGAGCTGGAAATGGATTTCCCTGTGATTAAAGTGGATGTAATAAAGGGCATTGTTGATTTCCTCCTCCTATTAGCTCATTTAAAGTCTTTCATATCCTTTGTATTTGTAATACAGGTATTTGAGAAACATTTTCATATAAATTATATTTTAAAAGTATTGCTTCCCCTCCACTGGTACGTGGAATATGGATGTGATCATTCCATTGCCATTTCCTTTCCAGCAGGCAGCTGAGATTAAGCCAACACAACTGGATCTGACATTCTGGCTGTGTGAAATGAGATTCCTTCCACCAACCCTGTGGAAAATTGTCTCATTTCAGAGGTGTTGAGCAGCCCCCACCTCTCAGCAAAGTCAGGGCTTTTGGATCCCTGACCCTGATTATTTTAGGGATTAAAAATGGACAAAATCATCCCATTTTACCCATCTGGACTGGAAATTTTGCCTCCAGTCTCTAATGCTCTGCATTCTATTGTCCCATGGTGTCATCCAGGTCAGGTAAATATTCACTATATCCATCAACTTTTACTTGGATTGGGCATATTTCATCTTTGCTGGAAAAACAACAACTACCAAGGGCTTTTCACGGGCCTGAGATTTGAAGAGCTGCTAGAGAAGTTTGCTTTTGGTTTCCTGGCAGGCTTGGACAAACCTCCAGGGGTGATGAAGCTAACAGCCTATGCTTACAACAAAAACCAAAGGAATATTCAGTGTAAATAAATAAATTCAGTACATTTAACATCAAAAAAAACCACCAAAAAACCAAAAAAAACCCCAAAACAAAACCCTTTTTTTTTTCTAATAACAGCATCAGGAATTTTCCACCAGAGTAATCTTCTCCAAAACCTTAAACTGTGAAAAGCAAAGGAAATCTTTGCAGGGTGCCTTGGATCCTGAACCTCTTTGAGGAGAAGGAAACAACCCTCAACAGGCAGCAATATTCTCCCAGCACTGGATGGGGGCATCATGCAGCAAAGCACATGCCAGGAGGTTTCTGCCTCCACTGAATTCTCATGATGCACCACAGGCTTTTAGAAGCTTGAAATACTATTTATCTGCTTGTTTTCCTTATGTGAGTCAAGCAAATCCTAATTTCATGCACTGGTTTTACCAGATTTTTGTTTTTCAGTGATATCACCATCAATTTTTTTTGTTGGTTTGATGGTCTCAAAAGGAGGTGCAGAAAGGAATCCTTAATGCAAGCCTCATAAATATTTACATTAAAATTTATGCATAAATTAAAATAAATGCTAATTTCTAAAAATATAATTAAAGTAAATAATAATTAATGCCTATATACAATTATTATTGTATAATTGTTATAATATATAATATAAGGATTACATTGTTATTGTACAATTTAATAACAGATGCCTATATTTAATAATAATTTAATAATAAATATTAATTAATTTAAAAAGAAATAATTTAAAATTTAAATAGTTATAATACATATTTAATAATAATTTATGCCTAACATTTATTTAAAATTTATACTTCAGAAAAACTTGCACCTTTCTTGAGTTCAAAGGCTGGAACTGAACCCAAAGTATTTTTTAAGTGTCCATTTCAAGCTAGCAGATGTGAGCACGAGTTGTGAGTCTATGAACAAATGTGGAAACACGATTTTTGAGCTAACTGCCTGGAGCAATTTCTGAAGCAATTTTCCACAGCACAGAAGAAGCTCAGATGACTCATAAACTCTAAAACAATGTGGCTAAAACCACATTTCAAACCCTTTCTTGTTTCTATTCTTCTGCCGTGCTATATCTGTTGATTTGCATTTTTTCTGAAGAGCTCAATTTATATTTTTTAAAAAAACTTCCAGAGTCTGATGCTATCTAGAGAGACAGAGGGAAGTTTGTGCTAACTTTAAATAGCACCTCATTATATGAGCATCTGGATGCTCAGAAATGAACTGCTCCTCACAAAAGTCATCAGGGCCCTTCAGAAATACCAGGGATGTTTTTCACCTGTTTCCTTTTCCATTGCACCCCTCCTCAGAGCTCTCAGGAGGATGCTCTCTCTCATCCATTTTTACTGCAAGGACTCACTTTAACGAGTAGTTTAAAAATCAGAAAAGGTCTGAGTTGGAAGAGATCACCTCATTCCATGCCATGCCAGGCAGGGACCCCTTCCACTGCTCCAAACCCTGCCCAATCTGGCCTTGAAAATCTTCCAGTTGTAGGAAATAAATTATTTTGAACCCCAAAATTTTTTTTTCTTACTGAGACACTGTTGATAAATGGCTTTTTTGGGGGATTTTTCTGTGATTTTTTTTCTTGTTCAAGGACATACATTGAAGATGTTGGCCTTTTTTTCTGTTCTCTTCCAAAATATACCCATGAACATTCTTTCAGACACGAATTCCATAGTTTAACCTTTGCTAGAAAAGGTTCCTGGATATTTCCCTTCACCTAGTTCCATTCTGTTATCCATCAATACAATTCACACAAGTGAATTACCCAAAATTCCAGCTTCACTGATTATATATTTGTGCCTCATTGTCTTTTGAAATTTTCCCTATCCTTTTTCTTCTTTGACTCCTTTTCCCAGTTTTGCTCCTGTGTATTCCAGAGTGAAAAGTTGAGCTATATTTGATTATTTCAGTAATACATTTGTAGCTCCTCAAGTTAAAGAAAGAAGAAAAATAAATAAACCCTTTCTCATGTTGAAAACTTTTTGAAAATACACCATTTACTTAAATAAATCTTGTTTCTTTATAAAGAAGAAATGTGTCAAGAAGGTGGGAGCCACTGAAAAGGTATTATTTATCAGACAAAGACTTCAGAAGAAAAAGGAATGCAGAACCAGATGAGAAACCAGCTTTAAGACAAATAGTTCCAAACCAATCTTTTTTTTCCTGTCATCATCCATCCAGTTATTACCTCAAGACATAAATTCCTGCCATTCTGGCTACCCAGTGTTCTGTTGTCAAACACACCAGGATTAGCAGAGGAGTAAATCAGTGTTCCAGCAGCACAGCAGCCTCTGCTCCTCCCTAGGACACAATTACCCACAGCAAAGGTTTCTTCCAGAGATGGATTACCCAGGAAAAGGTGGATGTGTGGAGAGGCCATTTGAGGTTTCCCCTACTGCAGGAAGGGGCTGAACAAAGAGATAAATCTTAGTGGTTCTTTACTTGGGCAGCCTCCACCAAAATCAGGATCTTGGGAAAGCAGGAATGGATGGTTCTGCATCAGCCTGGCACTGAGAAGAGTGTTCAACAGTAAAGCATGGATGTGCTCTCCTTAATGCACATTTTATTTAAAACCCAATGGATGCTGACAGCAGCAGGAGAAGCATCCATGATTGTTTTACAAGGAGACAAAACCACAGCCATGGGTTCTGGTACTGGATGACTCTCTTTGAAGATGAAGCCTTGTATTTAACCTGATAAGGATGTTGTTATTCTTTTCTGCTCTGACAGAGATTAGTATTAGATAACAAAATCAGAACCACAGAAATAAATTCTTGACCTTTTCTGATGTACACCGAGCTCAAAGCCAAACCACAGAAATTTCTAGAATTATTTCCAAAGGATTTCAAGTGACTGAGATTTTGAATCCACATAATTGTACCTCTCCAGATGTTTGCGCAAGAGCTAAAATCCACGCAGCACTATTGCAGAGAGAGGAAATGACCATGCAGAACCAAATTTGTCCTGGGCTCTTTTTAGTTCCAACCCTTCCTGTGCTGCTTTTTTTTTTTTTTTTTTCAGTGGTTGATGAATGCAGTCACCCCTCGTGCCTGCAAGGAGAGGGAAACTTCTCACCATTCCTACCATGGAAGGTTTTTGAGCACAGTCTGGTCTGTCAGAGCTCAGTGGCATTTGTGGTGGACTGTGGAACCAAACACCCCTCTCCTCATGGAGTGTACAAGCGCACATCTTGCTCAAAAACCTAAATTAAGTACTCTGAATCCCTTCACCAGTTCTTGAGCGTTTCTTATTTGCTACTCATTTTCTTCTCTACTCATTGCTCTCTCCCAGAATTCTAACAAGAAATTAATCTCTTAGCATTAACTTTTCACTTGCAGCAGATTCCTTTTTGCCTACAAGCCTTAAATCAGCTGTTGCATCTCTGAGTGGTTACTGGCAGGCCCATGTACAAATAGGAAATATATTTATATGCAAAATGCTATAACACTTTCCCAGTGTTCTCCAATATTTATAACAGAGTGGAAAATATGTTTTAAATTATATCAAATATTTCAGAATGTTTTCTGCAGTGCATTGTATGGTTTAACTTAAAGATACTGTCTAGTATTTTCTGAGATGGGCTGCACAGAAAATAGAAAAGTGTTCAGGAAGTTACCTTTCGCATTCCTGTTTATTGAAACTAAGAATGTTCTGTTTGATCCATTACGCTTATCAGTAATAGTCTGAATTACAGCAGATAATTTATCTTCCCTGGATAGGATTGAGAAAGACAGGTTTTACTCAAACCAAAGTGCACAGCATCTTCTGCTTATCCATTTCCTCAAAATGTCATCTAAATTCTTAATTTATATTCCAAAATCTCTGTCAGTTTTCAGTCCTCCATCTTCATAAACCAAAAATTACATACTGCTCTCTATCATTCCTGGGATGAAAAAAAGAAAACTTTATCTTGCTTTATCTATTGGAAATGAACATCCTCAGTTTAATTTAAACCCATCTCTTCAAGTAGGAGTAACTTACCAAGTCACTGAGATCAAATCAGACTCCCTTTTGCCTCCCCAAAATAATATTGGCATGTCAGATCATGCAATCAAATCCTGTTTGCCTCATGTGGAAGCTGATAAACTAAATATGATATATAAACTTCAGGGGACCAGTAACAAGCTGATACACCAATGCTCCTGCAAAGGAAGGCAGGAGCTTCTATTAAAACTTTTGGAACTCAGGTATTCCGTGTTCTGCTCCTGCCACCCAAAAGGAGACAAGACCTGCTTTAGAACTGAAAAGAAATTCTCATTTACACAATATAAATAATGATATTTTTTTTTCATACAGCTTCCTTCCTCAAACCAAGCTGTGAGACTCCACTGGCAGCTGCTTCAGTAAAAGTTTGTTTTAACTCCATTTACACCTTTCCATGTGATGGGATGGACTTCTTATGCTGAGATATGACATTCCCAGCAAAACCAGATGAAATTCCATATCCCATTTTCCAATTAAATGCAAGCCAGGTATAAAATACCTTTCAAAGGACTTTCAAGCCAAAAAACCCCCCCAAAACCCCAAAGAACCAATCACATACACAGATTTACATATATAAAAATCTACATGTTCACAATACTTCAAAGCTCCCTTTTAGACAATAAATTTCAAATCCTCCCTACACTCTGTGCACCCAAAGAACTGAGGTTTTGAAGAATTCCCCTTACCTGAAGACACTTCTGAAAAACTCAGACAGCCATTAACAACTTAGACAAGATGGCAAATCCCCTGAAGGCATGAGGAAATCGCTAATGGAATTTCCCCCTAAGTAAGAAATAAAAACCTTCCCATGTTGGCTGGGGAAGAAGGGCCAGAAAACACTGGAAAATCCCTGTGTTTTGGGGTTTATATTGGGTTTTTTGGGGGTAGGGGGTGCATTGGAAATTTTGGAGCAGCATTGTTTAAAGTAAATTTTATATTGGGTTAATAAATAAGCTGCCAGGCATTATATATGCTTGAAAAAAAGAAAAAAAAACTTATACTGATCAAACTCTGTACAGAAGTGACAGGAAGTTGGGGGCTGGAAGGGGATTACCCTGAGCAGATGGGGAAGGGAAGGACTGACAAGAAAAGGCTTCACATGCCCTGCTCAGCCCCATGGCTCCATCCCAGTGCAGGCACAGAGTCAAACTCGTAACAGCTTCTAAAACTTTCTGATCAAACTTAGACCTTTTTACATCTCACAGGGAGAAAAAAAAAAAAAATAAAAGCATCAAACCAGACACCAAAAACCCAATCTGTTTTGAAGTGCTGGACTATCCTAAGTGAACCCCACTGTTTTCTCCTTGGAGGCTCTCAGAAACATCTCCTCACTGCTCACTCTGCTAAAAGCAATGCTTTTACCCACTGCTGTCCCAGAGTGCTGCCCCTCCAGCCTGGCAGTCTGCAGAACCTGGTGATTATTTCTCTTTTAAGGCAGGAACATGACTCCTTAATGTTATAATTAGGCCATGGTGAGAAGTCAAGAGTCCAGCAAAAAGCCCTGCTATCTCCAATTCCCCCCAGCAGCTGCCTTGGACCTGCTGCAACTTCCGAGGTGAAAATCAATGGCAACAACTTTCTGGTTACCTCAGGAAAGCCTGAATCACACCATTAGTACCACCAGCACAGATTTTCCTGCCTTTCCCTCATTTTCTCAAGCAGTTAATCCCATTAGTGGAAATCTCTGGGCTTCCAGATATTAGAAAAGCATTTTTGACAAATTCTCCTGAAAATTCTCCCTCGTTTCAGCACTTTCCATCTCTCTTGTGGTTAACTGGAAAGGCAGAAATCCCCTGGGAAAGCTCTGATCTCTCTTCAGTTTGTCTCTTCCATGAGTTATGTATTTTATCAAGGCTACATTAAAGTGCACAGAGACAATTCAGACATTTCCAAGACAAGAGAAATTAGAGTAAGGGAAGATAATGCAGCCGACACGATTTCTGTCACTTCTCCTGAGACAGCCCTGCATGACAACACGACCCAGAGCATCATTTTTTCCTCAAGTCATGCTTTCTGCCAAAGATTTCAGTGCAGGCAGCAAGGTGACAGTGCTGAGGTAAATGTCAGAGCAGGAACTGCTTCACTCCTGGAACTGTTCTAATTAAACCACATACTCTTTTTTTATTATTCTGGAGATCTTTTCCCTCTCTTATGTGCAACTTTCCCTGAATTGCTGCCTGGATAGGCATTGAAAGCTGCATTCCTGAGCTGTGTGGAGCTCCACTGTCTGCTGGGGGCTGAATCAGGTGCCAAAAAGGATTTTGGCAAGCCAGAAATTATTCAGGAGGGAGGTATTAGGCCAAACCCCAGCATTTGACCTCACTGTTTCAGCACAAGAAGCCATGGGGGCTGAATCAGGTGCCAAAAAGGATTTTGGCAAGCCAGAAATTATTCAGGAGGGAGGGATTAGGCCAAACCTCAGCATCTGACCTCTCACTGTTTCAGCACAAAAAGCCACCACCTGTGGTGGCCATGGAATGGCTACTCTGTGTTGTCCTCTGTGATATTTAGATGAAGATATTAATAGGAGAAGCTCCCATTAGAAGAGGCCTGGAAACTGAAAATTGAAGTATATTGGAAGAAAATTTAATTAGGATCTTTTAGTTCATCAGAGGGCTGTGGAATGAGCGTGAATGATCTTACAGGGCTACAGAGACTTGTAGCTCCCGGAGGAATATGACTCTACAACTTTCCTTCAACATTTATAATGAAAATTCAGCTGAAAAAAAAAAAAAAAAGTGTGATAAACCTAAATTGAACTGAAGCAGCATAACTAATTTTTACAGTCTAGTTACTGCTACTATCAAATATTCATTTCTCTCAACAAGCAGGTAACTATGGCAACAAACACACCATATCTGTATGAAAAGGTGCCAAGAAACAAAAAAAAAAAGTGAGAATCTTTACATTTAACTCAGGTTTTTAAACCTTCTTTAGAATTACCATTACAGCTATCAACTATTTAAAATATGTGCAAAAATTAATTTAGTAAAATATTATGAAGACACAATGGGAAGGCTCCCATTCCTCTCTGAAAACTGCAATCAAAAGTGATTTCCAATTAAAATACTTTCTGACAAGAAGAAGAAAATTAATTTAAATTTTAGCTGTAGGACGAAAGGAGAATGAGCAACGTCATGTTTCATTTTCTTCAGCCTGTCACTTCAATTCTCTTTTGAGGAGGACTTATTTTCAGATGATATAATTACAATCCTGAAATGGCAGTTTTAAATATACAAGACAGATGTTTATTAAGTTGAAATACATTTGGAATAAAATTTACTATTTCTCTTTACTGTGGAATCAAAGGCCAGATTCTGAGCCTTTTTTCTGTTGCAGTTCCTTAAAGCTGGAATATTTCCATGATTTTTGGAATTGGAATGAAATTATTTCCCATTTATTAATTATTGCCAATTCCCATTTATTATTTTCCCATTATTTCCCATCTGATTTCTGTGATTTCTGGAATTGGAATGGAATTATTGCCCATTTTAAAGACTAGAAGTCTCCCTGCCATGGCACTACCCCACATCTCACCTCAGTGTGAGTGTTGCCTGGCCTAAATCTACTTTTAATATTTATGCAGGGCAACATCCCAATATAAACTCTATAAAGAAAAATTAAATGGCAAAAATATTCAACTCCTATGCTGAAACCATCTCATCTAGGAAAGGTGGTTGTCCAGGATTCTTGAAAACATTAAATGAGCAGCGTCAGGCAAAATATTCTGAAGATGTCAGGTGTTGTTTGCCAAAGAAGAAAAGTCTCCATTCATAAATGCTGCTCCCTGCACCACCAGCCTGCAAGGGAGAATTCATATTTCAGTATTTCAGAAGCAGGCATCTGTTTGGGGATGGTGGGATAATATGGCACAAACTTAAAATGTTTACAAATTACTTTTCTGAGTGAGCAATATCTTCCCTTAAAAGTGATTTATCTCTGGTCTCCAAGGAGTCAGCTCTTACTTGTTCTGCAGGGAGAATGATGCTTTATGGATTTCCTCTCAAGCAAATAAAGTTTGCTTTGAGGTGAAAAAAAAAGAGAAAAAAAAGAAAAAAAAAAAAAAAGCTGTCGTACAAGACAGATCGGGTTAAAGATGTCACAAGCAAATGATGCCTCAGGTTTTGGCTTTTCTATTTTTCACATTCTGTGCTGCTTTAGTGTGTGGGTCTGAGCTTCACATCAGGGCATGGTGAGCTCTGTGCACAGAGCAGGGACACAAAACAATTCCTGCTCCAGCTGGGCACCAAGGACAAATGATCCAAATCTCAGCCCAAGAGCACAAACCCCGTGGGCTGGAGAGATGGGAGGGCAGGGGCTGAGCTGGAATTGGACACTGAACTGCAATGTGCACATGGAGCAGAGCTGACCCCAGGGAGAGACCCCGTGAGCGCTTGTGCATTTTGGGACCATTTTGGTTCATTTGGGTTCATTTTGGGACCATTTTGTTTCATCTTGGGTTCATTTTGGCACCATTGTGGTTCATCTTGGGACCATTTTGGTTCATCTTGGGTCCATTTTGGGACCATTTTTGTTCATCTTGGGTGCAGCCCTGGCTGGGCTCTTGTGCTGCCCAAGGTGGATCCATTGAAGAGATCCTTTGCATAAGTCTCTGCTTTATTCTTTAGCTCTGCCCAGCCACTGTTCTAGGCCAGCCTTCTCAGGGCATCACAAACTGTAAAACGTCATCAAATACAGAGTTTGGGCACAAGGAGCAGCACTGGGATCACTGACAGGGATCCTCCAGCCAGGGGAAATCCATCACCTGAGGAACTCCCAGCTGCATCAAACAGCACAGAAAGGACAGAAAGAACCAGGCTGGGCTAAGGGGAACTTTTTGTCTGCACTAATGCACCACTTTGGATTAATGAAGCCATTGACTGTCTTCATTTATGCCTTAGGTTTGGAGCTTCTGAAGGGTTTCAATGTACACAGTATGGGTGTAATGGACAACATTTACAAGTAAAAACAGACTCACAGGCAGCCACTGTCTCACTAGGATGTTCCAGCTGTATTTTAATTAAGACTTCAATTTTTGAGATTTGTTTAATATACAAAAATTAAAAACAATCAGGCAAAAAGTTCTGTGAATGTTTTACAAGTGGAACACCAGTGGATCCTCCAGTCCAGAAGAGAAACAGTGGAGAATTTAATTAACATGACTCATTATGTTTATTCACATTCTCCTCAAATTACCTTTTAATTGATACAGTGAAATAGAAACAGAAAACTAAACATTAATGTTATCCATGTAGACTAAGAGGGGTTTATTTTAACCTTGAATAGAGTTTTGTAAAACTCTACAGTACAGACTGAAAACTTAAAGTTGAACACACACACACATTTAATTAATGTTATTGTAATTAGATACTTCAACACAAAAGAGAGCTAAATTTGGGTAGAATTTCGAGAGAAAGAAATTTCCCAATTGATGGAATTAAGATACAATCTCTTACAAAACGGCATATTTTAAATTATTTTTGCTACATGCACTCTAAAAATAGAAAGTCATAAGAAAGATAAAAGAAAGTGAAAATGATAAAGATATGTCTGTTGTCTGATGACATTTGGGGAATCAAAAATAAAACCCCATTGGTGCTAGAGGAATTATCCCCAAATAGCACACTGGGAAATTGGAATTATTCTAGCAGAACTAAAAATAGCCACCTACATATTTGAAAATGCTCTTTTAATGTTAAAATAAAAAAAAAAAAATCAGGTCTAGCACCTCTGGAGTAACTCTTGTTGAATTCCAAGTACTCAAAGCTGCAACTCCACCAAACTAAGCAATTATTCCTATGGTGATTTTGAGGTAATTCCATTTATTTTCAGTGCTAAATCTACTTGATTAGTGCTGGTTGTAAACTGACCACTTCCAGATGTTTTTATTTCTGCTCTCTTAAGCACTGAGCATTCTGAAAGTGTTGATACTTGTGTTCAAAAGCCAGACTTTGAAGATAAAATATCCTAAAGTTTTGTTTCCAAGCATTAACTGTGCTGTACACCGATTCTATAGCAGGAAGCTCATCTTGTCTAGCCAGCAAAAACTGTTTGGAAATGGGAAACTTCCAAGAAAAAAATGGGATTAATCCACAGTGATGCACTTCTACCTTTTAGAGTCATATTCCTTGGCCCCAAGCAAGGGATGAAAAAACACTGCCAGTGAGATCTTTCAGATTTTTTCTCACCTTTTGGCACCTCTTAAATCTACATGGATAATAATTTTTGGTTTTCTGTTTTTGTACTCACCCACTTCTCCCTGAACTGAAACCACTTCCCCAAACATCTGCAAAATGTGTAGTGTGTCCTCAGCCTGGAATTTCTAAAAGTTTTACCACCTTCAGTCATAGATGAACATTGAAGACCATTGTGCTCTTAGTTCTGGGAGAATATATGCCAGTATTTAGCAATTAACCATTTAGCAATTAACCATTTAGCAACTAACCAGCTCCTCTGCAAAACCTGAAGCTGGAGGCTTTTTTTATTCTAAGTCCACCAATTCTTTTCCCCTCTCAGACAGCCACTTGTCACAGTGGGATTTTCACCTCTCAACATCCATAAAGTTAATATTCCTCTTTTTCTTATTTTAATAAAGAAACTCTCACAAAAAAAAAAAAAAAGGACATTTCCATTATCAGCCTCTATTCAAAACATGTGGGCAGCTGATATCATGTTCTGTGTCACTCTTTGTAAGTGCCTTGAGGATGATATTTTTAAAATCTCTCTGCAGTACATCAGTGTCAGAGAAACTCAGGATGTTTGGATGAGTGACATTTCTAGAGGATCAGCAAACTATCTGCCACAGGAGGTAGTGATACCCAAACTCCTAACCCAAAACATCAGAGGGAGAAGATAAATATTGCTTAGTGCAGCCACAGAGAGCTGCAGGTTTGAAAAATCACATTCACATCATCTTGTGGGAAATGTGGAGATTTTCCAGGAAGAAAACTGTGAGAGTTGGAACCCCCCAACAGCTCAGAATCCTGAGTGCATAACACACTTGGGGAATGAAGGTCCAGTAGCCCAGCTAAGAAATAAATCCAACATTCTAATGAAGAACCAGGACCACTCCTTCTTCCCTCCTTGTCAGAGGGAGACACAGACAAAGCAATTAAAAGGTTCCTTTGTGAGACATCTTGGGATTCCTTGGAGCGGAAGGGAATGTCCTTGCAGGACCTCTGCCTTTAAGTGGTAATTTATCCCACCTGCAAGCTCCAGGTTAAAAGTTTGACAACTTGCAGCAATTCTCCAGACGATTGTATGGGGTGAAACCATAAAGGAGCCCTACAGGTGGGTGCTGGCCAGCTGAGCTGCAGGAGGATGCCCTGGGGGCTGTGCTGACCAAAGGATTCTACCTGCAAAGTTGTTTCCAACAAACCAGAGCTCAGGACTGCCGCAGAGGGGCCAAGGTGGGGATTTGGGAGCATCTCCAAAGGGTTTGGCTGTTCCAGGGGAAAAGGTAAATGCAAAACACAGAACACAAGCATCAGCTTCTGCAGGGAGATGTTCATTCACAGACAGCAGAAGTGTTTGCTCAGCTTTGTTCCAGAAGTGCATTCTCACACCTCATGCTCTGTGTGGGGAAGAAAAGCCATCCAGTGATGTATCTGCCTCAGGGTCTGGGTGCTGCACTCCCTGCCCAGGAGGAGACAGGAACATTGTGTGGGAATGATGAGATAGTCTCATCCCTCATGGATTTTTACAGAAGAAAAACTCCGGTCCTGTTATTGTCAGATAATTTTCTCACTTTATTTTTTTTTTTTTTTAATCAGACTATCAAGCTATGTGTTAAATTAAATTAGAAATTATCTAACAATGTCATGAAAGATTTGTAGGAATTCTGCCACTGCAGCTTCAAAGAGGTCAGATTTGTGGTTTTAATGAACGTACATATCCTCTCATGTTCTCTCAATAGGAGATTTTCCTGTTTGTAACCTGAATCACACTACTCATATTTTGACATATAATTTTGACTTTTATTTCTCCTTTGCACAGCTTCTTTCTAGATTCAAGAACAGGTTAATGAGCTTTCCCATCAAAAACATAATAGGAATTAAACTAAGAATTACTGGTAAACTAAATTTTTTTTTCCCTCACTACAGGCATTTAAACCCAAATACTGAAAAATTCATCATAAAATTAACTTCAAATGTGGTTTTACATCTCACTAAGAAGCACTTTCAATCTCAGACCATTTTTCCATAAGTAACATTATAACTGGCAGACTTTTTTTCTCCCTATTTCTAATATTTCAGATATAATGGACTATGGAGTATCCTCTGAAAAAGGACCAAAGACCCATGAGTTTTTCTCTCACTCAAGACCCTCTGTTGCTTATGTTCACAAGCATCAGAAACCAGAATGTAAGAAATGCATTAACAAAGGGGAAATGGTGAATACCTTGTTTATCTTGTATTTTGAGCAGAAAGAAATATGAGATATTGCTGTATCTATTACTAAAACCCCTTAAACCATAGAAACTGAGGTTCAGCTCTGGAATTTACCATACTGCAAAACAAGTTAAAGGTGTGCAAGTGGGAATTCTGTCAGAGAAGACAAGACAAAATGATACAATTATTCCAACTCAGAGCTGATATGCTCCAAGGTATATGTTTTCCCACAATTGCTGTAAATATGAATATGTTAGAGGTTAATACAAAGATCAAATGTGGAATGCATTTGCTGAAAAGATTAATATCTTTTCATTAAAAATGAGAGTGCACTGTTGGTTCAGCATTTGCATTTAGATCGAGTAGGTAATAAATATATTGACTGCTAAGACACCTATCTCCAAAAGGGAAAATATTAATAACAAGGGTGTTGTCCATACGCAGAAGTGGACAAGATTTTTCTGTTTTCTACTGCTACCCCTTCAGAGACCTGAGCACCATGATTTGCTCACACCAGCAGGGCTGCTCCATGCTGTAAAGAACATTTCTGCCCTGCTCCACAGCAGCAGTGTGCTGCTGGATGAGGATCAGGGGCTGCTGCAGACTTGAAAACTTGCACAGCCATGCCTCCCTCCCAGCCAGGAGAGGCACTGCCTGGCTGCTGTACTCTGCTTTTTGCTGCAGGTGTGGTTTCACAGCCTTTGGTTAAGGGGGAGGCTCAGCCAAATGTTGCAGAGTCATAAAATAGGGTTGGGACCTCTGGACATCGTCCAGTCCAAGCCCCTCCAAGGTAGGAATGTTGTTCCATTCTACAAGAAAAGCGTCCCGGTGGGGTTGGGATGTCTCCATGCCCTCCCTGGGAAGCTGTTCCAGTGCTCTGCCCCCTCCAGGGAAAATTATTCCTCATGTTGAGGTGGAACTATTTCTGCTTAATTTTATGGCAATTACTCCTTGTCCTGCAGCTGAACACCACCAAAAAAGAGTTTGGGACCATTCTCTTGGCATCCACCTTGGAAATATTTGTAAGGACTGATGGGATCCCCTCGCAGCCTTCCCTTCTCCAGAGTGACCAGGCCCAGCTCCTGCGGCCTCCCCTCACCAGGGAAATGCTCCAGACCCCAAACCATCCTTGTTTTTGTGGGCAGCTCACACACACACGAGCACCGGGGGCTCCAGCTTTCCTACAGTTCATGGCAAAAGGCTTTCAGCTCCATTTTCCCAAGTCATAAAGAGAGGAAAAAGTATTTATGATTCAAACCATGGCAGACTGATGCACCAAGATTGGTGCGAATGGTCACAGAACACAGCAGCTGCTTCCCGAGCTTGTGTCAGCCCACAGCAGAACACACATTTCACTCAGCCCAGTCTAGCCCAGGGTCTCTCACAACCACAGAACGCTTGAAGTGGTTTCCTTGAGGTGTTTAAAGCCACGTGTGCCAGCACACAGATCAGCACGCAGCAGACAGCTCAAACCGTTTGTTAACTTGAACTCAAATTAAGCACAGCAGCTCCTATCAAAAGCAAAAGCAGGTTACTTCTCAAACTGCGAGAAGTAAATATTTCACTTAAGCAACTGTGGTGACAGCTTTCTTTTAGTGCTTTAGTCATGAAGTTTATACAAATCACAGTTGCTTTCCTGTAGAGCAGAGGGGTCTGTAACACTGAGAAAACAGCATTGTGGGCAAGCAGAAAACCCAATTCCTGACCCTTGAAGGAAATTTCAGAGTTGATTCTGAGACCACAAGTGTTTTCTTCACTTATGCACATGAGGAGCATTATTTTTCTCTCACTGCAGGGAAGTGTCACTTTGAACTGGAGTCTCCATCCCTGAAATTTAGGACGTTTCCTCAAGGTTTCCTTCCAACTTCTTCCCCTCCCCCTGTTTTTCTTGCTTTTTTACTCTCTTTCCCTGTTGTGCTCTATTTCGTGTCATTTAGACCATATATTTTGATGGAGGGCATCCTTCTCCTCTGAATTTATGAATCAAAATGCATTCTGCAATGGATACCTGCAGGTATAATTTGCCCCCTAACACTCTTCAATCTTTATTACTGACACATTCAAGGATGCCTAACTCCCACAAGAAGAAAAAAAAAACAACCCACATTAATCTTCAAAAATGTGTCCTTAGCTGCCTTCTGAAAATGAAAATGGATGTTCTTTGAGAAATTACCTGAGTTTTGCTTTAAACCCCCAGGATCATGCACTTCTGGAAACACTTTTGAATCTAAAAAATTTATAAATAAAAAATCTGTTGGTGTAGAAATACAAATCCTTCACTGTGCCTCTTCCTTGGAGGCAGGAAGCATTCCCTCAGTTACAGCACATCAGCATCCTGTTGGATGGAGTCTGGGGGGCTCCTGCACACCCTTTTTGTGCAGACAGGACAGAAGGACTTTTTTGTAGGTGACACTTCAATATGGAAACAGCTCCAAAGCAATTCCATCACCCATCAAACACCCAGACTATTTCTAACAGGGAGCATCCCCATTTCCAAACTCCCCATTTAGAAACAGATTTAAGAAATGAGAGCCACAGAAAAGGAAAATTTGAAGACTTATAGAAATTTTTTAAATTTTTCTTCACATTTAGCTGGTCCTTCATAGTTAAGATGTCCAGTTGGACTTGATCAGAAAGAAGTTAATTCTTTCTTCTTTTACATTTTATTTATTTTAAAAGTATAGTATCCTTAGAAGTAACTTTTTTTCCCCAGATAACACATTAGAAATAAAATATTCTTTCATTTTTGTCTCTTAATGTTGTTAACATAGATCTTTACTAACGCAAACTAAAGATCTCTCCTCTGCATCATTGGATTTAAAGACTGAGCTCTCCAGATGTCCCAACTTTTTTTAATTTTAGTGTAAATGCCCATATTTTGATACTTTGCTCTGGAACAAGACTTTCTAGGCTATGACATAGCTCCATTTCTGAAAATGCTGAAGCATGGAGAAACAATTTGGAGTATCCAGTATGGGCAAAGCCTGCCAGATGTTTTCCATGTCCACATCTCAGTCTCCCCCACTGGGCAAAACCTCCAGTGTTTTCCCTCTGATGCATTAACATGAAATAAATCCATGGAGAAACAATTTGGAGTATCCAGTATGGGCAAAGCCTGCCAGATGTTTTCCATGTCCACATCTCAGTCTCCCCCACTGGGCAAAACCCCCAGTCTCCTGTTCCCTCTGATGCATAAACATGAAATAATTCATACTTTAAATGAAAAAAAAACAAAAACAAAACAACAAAAAAGACCAAATCCACCCCTCAAACAAATTATATTCAACCAATTTGTCTTAAATGCAGTGAAGAGTTTCCCAAAAACATCAAGGACCCAGCAGTGGTAAATGTTACAGAGATGGGAAATGGGAGTAATTTTAGTCAGTGTTCTAACATGCTTTGAAAGAGTTCACATAAACCTCTGGTGCATAATCACATTACGATGAAAAATAGTTTTCTCCATGTCCATCCTAGGGAATTTTTTTCTTTAATTCAGCCTCTTAATTGTTGTCTAGGGCTGCTACCTACAATTTTAAAGAGCACACCTACAATCAGAGCAGCTGTTGACCCAGAGAAAATTTCAGTAAAGCCTAGGAGAAGCTGCAGGTTTGAACTGGAAATCATGAATAATCAGATTCACCAGGACCAGATTTTGGAGTGTCTGGGCTGTGGAATTCCCCAGCACAATCTCACTTTCCCCTCAACCCCTACACAGAGGCTGTGTGTACCTCCATGAGCTACACTGGAAACGCTGCTGACTCAAATTCCAGTCATCAAACAGGATCAGCTGAGCTGCTCTCAGCATTCTCCATGTCCATCCTAGGGAATTTTTTACTTTAATTCAGCTTCTTAATTGTTGTCTAGGGCTGCTACCTACAATTTTAAAGAGCACACCTACAATCAGAGCAGCTGTTGACCCAGAGAAAGTTCCGGTAAAGCCTAGGAGAAGCTGCAGGTTTGAACTGGAAATCATGAATAATCAGATTCACCAGGACCAGATTTTGGAGTGTCTGGGCTGTGGAATTCCCCAGCACAATCTCACTTTCCCCTCAACCCCTACACAAAGGCTGTGTGTACCTCCATGAGCTACACTGGAAACGCTGCTGACTCAAATTCCAATCATCAAACAGGATCAGCTGAGCTGCTCTCAGCATCCTTTCTCTTTTCCAAGAGTGGAAAAGCTGATGGAAGGGTTTGCTGCTTCCTCTGTGTGTCTACTACAGCACATTGTTCTCTGAGGTGCCAAGAAAAGCAAGATAAGGATTGCTGAGATAAAACCATTCCTGACTCACAAATTCTCCCTCACGAGCATTTTGTCCTCAACCTCCAGCTTGTGTTTCACACCTTCCAGCAAGGCTTTCAGGAGAAAAAACACTTCTCCTTCCCGTGTTTCTACAACACATTTCATGGGAGAGTGTGACAAGGGGCCAAAACATTTAGCATTTGCTCAGGCTCCCAACAAAAAGGCATTAATAAAGAAGTTATTCTGCAAAGGAATGGCACATGGTGCTCCCTCCAGCCCAACACCTTTCCAGAAAGCCACTCATTCAAACCTGGTGATGCGTAGACACCTTATTCCTCAAGCAGGAATCCAGCCAGACATTTCTTCCTCCTAAACTACTCAGTTGTTTCCTCCTCCATGTTTTACTCCTCTCTGTCCCCACCTCAAGCAGACAATTTTGTATAATAATTCAATTTCGTGAGCCACACAGAAATACATAAGAGTTATTTATATAACATCAATATTAAATTGGTACCTAGTTTTTTTTCAGAATAAAAACTTGAGGCTGCTTGTCTCTAAAAGCTGCAATTATGGTTAAAAATAGAAGCTGTTCATCTTCGACCACAAATGGCAACTACACAGGTCTGAAAAAGGAGGCCTGACCACCAGTTTCCACTCAAGACATATGGGCAGGAAGGGGAAGAGGCTGAACCTACAAAGATGACTGTGAAAAAATAAACATCCTTTTTCCCAAAGCCTTGCCTCTGACAAGACAAAGTGAGACTGGATTCTAACTGCAGATAATACTTAATTTTAGGGTTAAAATTGTACACAACTGCACATTTTGGCTTGTAAACCAGTCAGATGTGGAACAACAAAAATTACTCTGTAATTTCAACAGATCCCAACTTGTCATGTCACCTTCAAAGTAAAGGTATGGAATTGGTCATTATTAAAAATCATGAGGAATTCAGATCCTGCTCTCAGGATGTACTATCCAGCCATAACACCCATCCAACTGAAGCCAGGTTTCTTGCAAGGAGACAGCATCATTATTTCATAAATCACCAGTGACCTTTGGAAGGCACTGGGAAAAGCAGCCACGTTCATTCCCTTCCATTGATTTTCTAATTTTGAGTAAATTGGTTTAATCTGGGGAATGGTTATCTATGAGGAATAAAAACACTTAGAACTGTCTTTAGAAAAGAGTAAAAAGCTTTTGAACTGAAACAATGTCTTTGGAAGGGAAACTTGAGGGGAGAAAAGGTAGTGGTCTCATAAACTTTAGCTTGGGCACCATTCTGTATCCAGGCACCCAAATATGAATAAAGTTAGAATCTCTTAAACTTAAAAACACAGATATTCAGGTCCAGACATTAGTTTCACTCCACTGTGTTCCTGGTGTATGTGTCTGATTTACCCATTAAATATTTGCTGTTGGAAAAGCCTGTAGAAAAAACTACCCACCTAGAAAGGGAAGTGTTTCATCTGGTAAAATGAAAAATAATGTGCTGAATATTGAGAACGTTGGACAATCCTGAGTCTAATCAACTTAAAACACAAGCTCAGTGACTCAACGTGCACCTGAAACATTCTGCAAGAACAGAATTTGGGCGTCTCCAGGAATTTAAGAGCACTCAGGACTACTTCATCAAAGGAAATTGTGATTTATAGAGTAACTTTTTCTGGTGCCAAGATTTTATACATTCTGGTATCTAAACCTTTGGATTAACTGATTGCCTCTACTTTATTATCTTCTGAACATGAAATGATCATGCCTAAGCTTTCTTTGCCATCAATTTATGCTCTCATAATGTTAATGATCTGATATAAGCATAGATTTTGGCACAGTGGCAATTCACCTTAAAGCCACCTGAGGATTACCTGTTCCTTCCCTACCCCTTGTTGTATTTTCTTTTTTGGCTATGGGATAGCAAGTTAATTAGTTCAATAATTCCACTCATAAAAATATTTTAGGAAAGATATAGAGCACTAAACTAATACTCTCAGAGTGATCTATAAGCACAATTAGCTCTGGGTGTCAATTACTAACTCTAAGTTGAAGGCCACTTAATCCTGAGATCTTCTTTCTCACTACACAACACTAAATGTCTTGCACAGAAATTATGAACTACTAGATTTATAAACATTGATCAGAGCTTAGAACTAGTTAGGTCTAAGTAAGAAATAAAAATAATTCTTAAAAGAAATGAGCATCCTCAAAAGTGAGCATCTGAATCCCCACACAACAATACCCAGAGCCTCTACTCACAGCCCAGAAGATTAGAGGCACAGCCATCAAAATGTGATACTGGAGACAGGAAAGTTCTCACTCACCTCCCGGTCCAGCAGCGCAGGGGACACCACTGTGACAATGTCTCCCTTCTCAGGGTCGATGTAGAACATGTTTGGGGAGGGTTTGGTGGGGGTCTGCCTGAGGATGTTGTAGCGCAGCAGGGCGTTGTCCGTGCTGGCATCGTCGGCGTCGAACGCTGCCATGCGCATCACCGTGGTTCCTGGGGAAAGGGCACACACAGCAGGCACTGAGCAAAAACCCTCTGACACTGAGTGCTTCCACATGATATCTAGGTTGCACTTGTGTTCCTGTTATCTTTACTTTTTGTTTTTGTTCTTTTTTTAACTAGGCTGGAAGAGACCTTCAAGATTGAGTCCAGCCCAGCCCCAACAGCTCAACTCAACCCTGGCACCCAGTGCCACATCCAGGCTTTGTTAAACACACCCAGGGATGGTGACTCCACCACCTCCCCAGGCAGCCATGCCAGAACTTTATCATCCTTTCTGTGAAAAACTTTTTCCTAATATCCAGCCTGTATTTCCCCTGACACAGCTTGAGACTGTGACCTCTGGTTCTGTCAGTGCTGCCTGGAGAAAAAGCCCAGCCCCACCTGAGCACATCCACCCTTCAGGGAGCTGTAGAGAGTGAGTACTTGCTATTCAGCCCCCAGAAGACTCATGTGCTCTAACACAAATTCCCTGTATCTCTGTGCTTTGAAGCCATACATGGTAATTGCATTTCACTAAATGAATTACAGGTGTATCTCTTCCACTTTTAATTCTGCAGGCAGAAAATCCACAGGTGGCTACAATGAAAACAACAATACTGAAATAACAGGTATCTATTTGCATGGTGAACTGTTGCAGTACAAAATGTATTGGATGTCATCTCTGTCAATAAGAAATGTTGCAATTATTAAAGCCTACATTGTTCCAATTTCAATTTGCACAAATTTATGAGCTTGTTTTATGAACATCCATAAGCCCCCCATCTCTATTGCCCCACTGTCCTTCCAGTGCTGAAGGTTTCTCTGACAGGAAATTCCCTGAGCACACAGTTCTGCTGCAGAGTGCAATAAGGAAAATGCAATTCCCTTCACAGATTCCTAAATGCTGTGCAGAGGAAAAACCTCACTCTGTTTCTTTATCACAGTTAATAGAGAGAGGATAGAGCTGCTGCCAGTCCCATGCTTAGGAGGGGAGCACATCCTGCATCCCCGGATCAAGGATTGTCCTCTCCCCAAGACAGGCAGCCCAGAGCAAAATTCTGTCAGCATTTTACCAGCTTTGAACAGTACACTGAGAAACAAAGAGAGAGCATGAGACACCTGGCCTGAACTGTGGCCCCCAGACCAAAATGATTTCTTCATCAGTTCATCTGTAATTGTAAGTGTAAGCATTAGTTTGAAAAGCAATTTAACTAAATAATATATGGTCACAGCAAGATTAAATATTTCTGGTAATATTGAGCTGAAGACAGAATGAGATTCTACCAAATAACAAAAAAGCCATGATCAAATCAATAAATTCATTTCAATGTTAAGTAACAGATTAGTGTGAGATATTAGCAAACTATAAAGTAAGAAATCTAGGAAGGGATCCAGTCTTTGGCCTAAAAATCCCAACTGAAACCATTTATCAGATTCCATGATCTACACCACTTCCATTTGCACTGACACCATTATCTCCTGTGTGAATCAATGTCAGTGTGGGCCATAATTCTTTGCTACAGGTTAATTCCTCTGTGGGAACTCACCCTTTCTTTTCCCCACAGACTGGGCAAGTATTATTTTAAATTATCATGGTCAACACATTTAAAATACAGCATTTAAATATGCACATTAACTATATAAATTTAATATATAAAATATTAAATATATAAAATATATATTATATATATTAAATATATAAATTTAAATACAGCATTTCATTTCTTCATAGATCTGCAAGACCATAGGGTCATTCTTCAGTATTCACAGAGACTTCTGTGGCAAAATGACTACAAGAGGTAAAACCTGATACAGACAGGGCCTAAGACATTAGATTGCAAGTGCCTCAATAACAGAAATATGTATCATTCGTGTACAGTGAGTTTGTTTTGGTGAAGGTCTTGGATTTAAAAAATCCAATAAAAATGAAATATTGTGGTAAATATAAAAATAATCCCAGTCTCAGTTATAGACTGATATAACAACTGCCTGTTCACTGTTAAACAAACTCAAATGTTTAGATACATTTCTTCTTTTCTTTTTTCCCCTTTTGTTGTAGTTCCCAGAGTACAGTGTTGCCTCTTCTTGTAGTGACCTTGAATATAAGCTCTCCAAGGTGTTATTTTATTTCTACTTTGGGCAGAGTCACCCCCTTGAGAAAAATAGCAGAGACCTGACAGCATGTTGGTTTTATTCAGCAGTGATTAAAGGTCAGACAGCTCAAAAAGAAGCTTACCACTGGATACCATGCCATGTTTTCCAGTGTTACAAGATGATCCCAGCCCTGATATTTTCACCTACTTTGTGTGAGACTGATTGAGAAGAAAAGAGAGAAAAGAACTGCTTTATTTTTTGAAGAATTAAGATTCACCCTCTTTTTACAAGTGCAACACAATGTGCTGGTTTTTAGCAATTTATCACATTTTGGAGATTTTTTATATAGATGTTAGATAACATGTTTCACAAGGGTCTCTAAATCACAAGGTTTCAGTGAAATAAATAAGGACTAAGGCAAACCTTCAAAGGATCTTTAAGAGTGCCCAAGTTCATGTGAAATTAAGTGGATTTCAGTACACAATGGTTTCCTGAAGAATGCACTTTAATATGATGCCATACTCAAGTACAGTAGAAAACATTTTGAATGAATACAAGGTTGCTATTATTATAAATCTATTAGATGAGCTGATGCTCAGCAGAGATTTAGAAACTTATTACAATATATTTTCAAGTAGAAATCCCATTTATACAGTTGTCCTACTGAAATGTTTCTGATGATAAAACAGTGGAAGGCACATGCAAATTTTAAGATCTGATGTAAATCAATCTCTCATTACTCTGGCATAGAACTGGCTTAACACAATGGCTGAGTCTGACTCTGATTTGCCAGCTGCAGTTCTTTAACCTTTCAACTCACTAGACATTATCTTGTTCCCTGCAATCAATCCTTTGGTGCATATTGATCAGAATTCCAGCAACTCAGATGAGCAGAATTTTACATCCATTTTGCATAGAGATGCCAGCTCCAGGAGGAAAGCTGGAGAGAATTAGATACATCTTTTTGCTATGCTTCTCTCAAAAGTTTTGTGGCATTGGTTTCTGGTTACCGTCAAAATGGCATTTAAATCTAATTTTAAAGTTATTCTATTCTCACAAGTTGTCATTATGTGTAAAAAATGTACATAAAATTTCGGGTTGTCTTTAGATGTTGTTTTGTATTAGTACAGTTTGTCTTGGTCTTTGTTTGGGAATCAATACAGAAAACTGCACCCCCATGTGCTTCATATTTGTGGCTGATGCCTCAAAAATCACAAGAGCTTTAATCCAGCAGTTAAAGCATACATCTGGAACCCTTTGGAGAAGCCTAATAGTTACATTTTCAAGGAAGAAATTCCCTATCCTAACTGAGGTGTCCACAGAGAGAACACAAACCACAAATTGCAATTGGACCACCAGAAAGGATAATGTTTATGTAGAGATCTTAAAAGCTTAGTGGCCCAAATGTATGTTTTGAAAATCTCTGCAGCAGGCATCTAGTCCAAAAGAGCTTCATTCAAGATGCACACTTCTTCAGTATTCCTTCTTCATCATAAACTTTTATTTTTCATAAAAGATTCATTTCCCCAGGCCCATAAACTGACTACATTTAATTCAGTGTCATTTTACAAATACTTCCATTCCTGGCATCAATCAAATGCAGCTGCCTTTCAAACCACAAAACAACAGCTTGCTACATTATCATGTTAAACAATATATATAAACTGATCAGGCTGGGAAAGGAATGTCTGCAAAATCAGCAGCTTCTTCCTTGTGCCAATGACGCACAGAGATCCATGGAGGAAACTCTCCCAGGATAGCTGCACTTGTGTCTTGGTGTGCCTCCATATTCAGGGTTTGTTTGCCAGCCTTTCTGCACAGAATCACTCAGAATTCCCAGAATCACTCAGAATCTCCAGAATCACTGAGAACCTCCCAGAGTTCCTCCTTGGTCACACACAGATCCCACTCCCAGGCCATTGCTCCAGAGGCTACAGCTATCAATGTGTTGGTTATTTGAAAATATTGGCAAAATCTCCCCTTAGGTACCAAGAAGTAAAATCTAACACATGCATGGCTTTGGAGTGGTTGGAACAGAGGGTTTCTTGGGAAAATCTCTTTGGTGTTTAGTTAATAACCTCCTATAACCTGTCTCACTCTTTTTTTCTTTCCTTCTCTTCTTTTTTCTGCTAAGATGTCAAGAGAACATTACTACTGAACTTTTATTTATTTACTATATGCAGCTGCTGGGTTTAAATGAAGGACTGGAGAGGAGTGGAAGTGAGGCTTATCTCTAGCCTGGTGAAATGTGAACAAATGTCTCAAGCCTACAGCCTTAAGAGAAGAATGAATCTGAAGACCAACAATAAAATATTAACCAGTTTAAGGACTGAAAATATTTAACTTTATGAGCGCTACAGAGCTCAAAGACTTCACCATGGAGTTTTCCCAGCTGATTTTCACTCTTTCTGTGGTTCTCCACTATATATTCAGTACATTAAATGTTTTCTACATGTGTTACAGAAAAAGAAGGGCTTATTCTTGTAATTAACATAACTGCCCTGAAGAGTTGTATTTCCACCTTCTCCACAAGTTCAGCTTTGTTTCTGTACATGATAACAATCAGTTGCACAATGTTACATTTTGCAGAAGTGCAGCTATTTTAACCCAAGAAGGAGGACAAAGAGTGAAAAATGGGATGAAGAAAGAAGAAATCAAGAGGGTTACCTATATCGCTAGAGCCCAACTTTCAGAAACTGGAACAAAGCAGGGAGCCCTCCTGACAATGTTCTCATCATAACTAATTACATGTTTGATTATCATTTTGTACTTTCAGACAAAAAGCCCCAGGGGAGCAAAACAAATGTAAGAAAAAAGGTCTATTATGGTTCCAATCAAGGGCATTTGAATTGCAATTATGTGTATCACTAAAAACTTCAAGGCCTTGCTCAATAAAGAAGACATTTAGTAAGAATCATTGAGTTCAGGCTTTGAGCATATCTTATATTTGTACAGGGCAATAATTTTCTACCCTGTAGGGCTTCCTCACATTCTCTATTTAGATGTCTGGCAGGTTCTTTCAAACTCTAGATTAGATGGCATCACTGAGCAGTACTCTGGGAATGCCACTGAACTGCAGCCAGCAGGACTGGAAGGGTGAACTGGTAAACTGTCAACTCTGGAATGAATAATAAACAAACTTCTCCCAGTACACAAAAGAAACTTCAGTAATATTAAGTAGAGATGAAGAACTGTCAAGAATTGTTACTATCTATAGAGAGCTAATGCAGTCAGAAGCATATAAATTGAGTAAGAAATAATGGGACATTCCCAGCTGAACGTTATGACAGAACAGAGAAGATGTATGGGCAGGTCAACCTTTAGCAATACTGGTATTTAACCTTTCTTCCCCAGGAACAGCACAGTTGTTTTGGCAGAATGAATTATTCACTCCTGGGATGTTTGGAACATGACTTACACACAGTCCTGTCCCCAGCCACACTGCAGACTCTGTCACATTGTGAGAGCAATGTGAAGAGCTCTCAGGTATTCTCTGCTCCAGGCCAGACATTGATCTATGACATGTCAGTAAGGGAATTTGCATTAGCTGGAGTTATGTGACATAGATCTTACTTTGGTGTGTTGTATTTTGTCTACAGTGCTGTGGATGTTTCCTTCTTTAGGGTAAAACTGTGTGGTGAAATCATGGAAAATTGTTAGCCCCACCAAGGATTCCTAAATTGTGTTTTTTTTCTGTACACACCAGGTTATGACATTTTGTGGTAAGATATTCATACTGAAATTTACCTCTATCTGTGCAGATACAAGAAATTGTGAAGAATGTAATTTATTCTTTCAGAACACAAAGATCCCCTTCACGGATTTTGTGTTGTACAAAACTCATTATCCCCAAACAAGATAACCTACACTTTAGACTCTGTGCATCTTCCCACACACAAAGAAAAAAAAAAGATTAAAAAATGCATGAAGACTTTTGTCTTACAGACTACAGATAGCATGAAACAGGTATTTGCATGAGGAATAAAATCAGTGAAGTCTCATTTCCTACCTAGTACTGTCCAAAAGTTCATCCCCTGAATGGATAAGATGGTGTCGGTGTCTTTTAGAGGGATGACAAAAACAGACCTAAAATAGCTCAGCTCCCCCAGTTCCACTCACCACTGCTCCCCCTTCAGCAAACAATCCTTCCTTGCCCAGGCAAGGGGAATCCTTCACACTTGTTCATTTACAGTCTCTCCAAATGGACTGGGAATTGCAAGCTCGGTAAAAGAGGACTTAGGACAGTGGAGATGCAGCTGAAAAATCCAATATTCTTCCCCCAGATATAAACAGGCTGCAGGTTTAAGCAAATCACCAAAGATTTTTTTCTTAACCAGGATTCTCTCTAAGCAAAAATGTCACACTCCCATGTCTGTTTCCCTTCTGACCAGCCAAGTTTATTAAGAAAAGTCATGAATTACTTCTTGGATCATGACCATAAGCTATAAAACGTCCCACTGTTCTAATATTCTAAGCGCCAATTCATAACATAATCTTATATGTCAGATCACATAATTCATAAAGCAATATAACACATTCTCTTGAAGTAAATGGTTTAATGTAAATGATGATATGCTCTGAACATTTCACAGCAGGCGAACATGACAGAGCAGTGATTTATGAGTGAAAGAATATCTATTCAACATACAAAGAGCAAGATTCAGCCCCAGGCATGACAAACACAAAGGGCCCACGTTCTCTCTGGAGTTTGACTAGCACTAGAAATCAATCAGGAAAACCACAGCAAATAGTGACTAGATGAGACATTTAAACATCATGAAAATCAACCCCGTCAAAACAAGGCAGGACCATACTCAAAAAAGATACACAAGCCTCTTTGCTGAGAGGTCAGATGGAGAAATTTCCAGAATGCCTGTGTAATTCATCACCACAGGTGCCTTTGGCCAACTCTGCAGGAAGGCAGCCCAAATCCCAAGAGGAGTTTGGTCAATGCCAGCTGAGCTCCAGGCCACCACTGCTCCAGGGGAGTGCTGAGCTCTTCCCTCTGCTTTTATCAAACCAGCAAAGGTAAAAAGCCCAAAACTCAGCACCCTCTGCCCAAGGTACCCTGCTCAGTCACTGGGCCCTTTGGTCTGAGCTGCCTGATGATGCCTCAGGTTTTATATTTTCTATTTTTCACATTCTGTGCTGCTTTAGTGTGTGGGTCTGAGCTTCCCATCAGGGCATGGTGAGCTCTGTGCACAGAGCAGGGACACAAAACAATTCCTGCTCCAGCTGGGCACCAAGGACAAATGATCCAAATCTCAGCCCAAGAGCACAAACCCCGTGGGCTGGAGAGAGAAAAACAAGCAGGATGGGAGTGCAGGGGCTGAGCTGGAATTGGACACTGAACTGCAATGTGCACATGGAGCAGAGCTGATCCCAGGGAGAGACCCCGGGAGCGCTCGTGCATTTTGGGACCATTTGGGTTGTGCTTTCCAGGGTGGATCCATTGAGGACTTTTAATAAATCCCTGCTTTATTCTTTGGCTCCATCTAGTCTCTGTTCTAGGTCAGCCTTCTCAAGGCATCACTGGCAGCTGAAGGTTTTTGTCAGAGATGCTCACAGCTCACACGATGCACTGTGCTGTTTTCCCAGGTCCCATGTAAAATTGGAATTGCCTGCAATCATTCAAATTTGATTTCAGGCATATGCAAGCTGTTTAAATGCAGATGCAAACTTTATAGTCAAGAGTAAGCAGAGAGCTTACTAAAAATACATATTCTGCACTTATTTCTGTTTTATAATCCAAATGTTTTCTTTCAGATTTTCTTTACCTTTTCCTTAATAATTTCCCATTTTTTACCCTTCCCTCTTTTCTGGGGGGTAGAGTTCTGGCCAGTAAGGCAAATTGTTAATAGACAGAAACTTTTAAAATCTTACAAATAAATAAAACCTGATTTAATTTTCATATCCAGAAATACCCATGAGAAATTACCTCTTGAATGTGGTAGAAAGCTTCTCCTAAACTTCATGACAAGAAATAAACCAGGAAAAAATTAGATTAATCATTTAACTTTCTCCCTCAAAACAGAAGCTAATATCCAGTTTCTCCCAACCTCTAAGCAGAGTAGCATTCTTAATCAAGATAAATGTAGAAAAGAAAATAGATGTTTCAGAGACTTCACTTAGGTTAGTAAAAAAAGATTGACAATTATTTTCATTCTGAACTTCTGGGAGGGAACTGACCATCTTTCACTGCAAAGCCACTTCCACCTTGTCTCCATCCAGGCCAGTCAAGCAGAATTAGAATTCTGACAACAGAATGGCAACAGAACCAAGAACAGATCCTTCTCTCAGCTCTCATTAAACAGAACACTGCTGATCACTGGGAACCCAGCTCACATCCATCAAGCCAGGAAAGACTCTGAATTAGGAGGCCAAGCTGCACTTCCCAGTTCTCAGACAGCCCAGGTATATCTTATCCCACAACCCTTTCCCAGCAGTAGTGTCCTTTGGAAAGGAAACTTGGGGCACTGGGAGGGAGGGAGCAGCAGTGTTTTTTAAGTCAGGAGTATATGCAAATCTAATAATGCTTGATAATGAAAATGAGAAAAAATATTTTTTTCTTTCATTCCAACAACAATTATTCGAAATTGGGGAAAAGAATCTCAAAATGAAACAGTGTGATGTATGGACACTAAGTGCCTATTTTTTTAAAACACTAAAAATTGCAGTCAGTGAGAATGGGGTAATAAGAAGCCCAAGCTGCACTCTGTGTGTATATTCCGCATTAGTACTTGTGCCAGAACAACAACAGAATGGAGAGATTTTCCTAAGAAGGGAACGTTTTTACAGATTTCAATAATCTTTTGATCAGGGCCACACTCACAGATGGAGGATCTCATTCCATAAATTACCTACTTTTGTAAAGGACTTGACTGACTTCTTACAAATATAAGAAAGGCAGCAATTAAACTCGCCCATCTCAGTGGGCTTTAATCAAAACCACGTCATTACTTCACAGAAATCACTTTGCACTATTCTTCTATGTCCAAGTAAGGTACCTTGGCATCCTTCCTGATTAAAAAGTAATAATATTACATTTTAAAAGGTCTACTAGTGCAAGGTCAGTCTTCCCCAGTTGGAAATATTTTAGGACACTGGGCCAGAATTTCTGTTGATCTAATTCAGCCCAGCATTACTAAAGCAAAGATTTATCTTAGGTGAGGTTGTGGAATACAGGATTGACCTTGAAGGTCTGCATTGGGTATACACAGGATTACATTGTCATTGCCTTTATTCCCTTTTTATCTCCCTAATTTCTCACTTCATGTATGTGAAATGAAAGAGAAAACAAAAGGATGATCTGTGATTTTTTTTTTTTTTTTGGTGCCTCTTCTACTTTGGTTCCTTTCCCTTCTTGCTACCAGCAATTTACACAAGTATCCAATTTTTCACATGGATGTAGGATTATGAATACACAACACCACAGACTTCAGCAATTACTGCACCTGGGAAATTCTCATGGTTACTCTTTGCCTGTTAACAAATATGAACTGGTTGTGCTTTAATCTCAAATTACAAAGTGGAAATAGAAGTGAACCCAGCCCTGTTAGCCCTGAGTCTGCCACTGGGGCTCTCAGCACCTACATCAATCCAAAATTAACCCAGATGAGCCAAGGGTGCTTCAATATTACAAAAGCAGCGCTAATGAAGGGAGAATCAGATGTCCTAATGAGGAGGCAAATCATCTCACAAGGCTTCTCTCTTCCTCTGCAGGAACAGAGCACACACTTTATTCTGATGTATTATTTCATCTTTGTATTGATTTCATAGCCAAGTCCCAGCCATTTGATCTATTAAACATCTGAGAGTTTTTATCTGAGAGATAAGTGTTTCCATCATAATACAGGATCTTTTTAGGTGAGTTTTGTTTTTCTTCACCTCCTTCTACAGCTGAACTCCTGGATAAATTATTTGGTTGAGCTCATAGTGTCTGCCCTGTTGAACTTATTTAAATTCACCATGCCTGAGCAATATTTCATAATGGACTTCACTGCTGGACCCAATAAATAAACTGGGCAACTGCTCCCTGTTCCTAATTCAGAGAATTGCATTAAGTCCATTGCACTTTTCTGGATAAATCATATCACAGATGCAATAAATCCTATTAAAACTACAAACAGAAGTGGAAGATTTGATTTTAAGGTCTCAAAGTAAGTATGGAAGAAATCCTTAGTGAGAATCATAAGGAATATATCCTCAAAAAGGACTCATTCTTCCTCCATGCATTCTCCTGAACCCAGTTCAACAGCTTCCCACAGTAAAGGAGTTCACAGGAGGAAGGATGAACACCCTCAGTTATTCTGGAAACCTGCACTTCAAATTGGCCAGCCCTTAAATCAAGTCCCCACAGCTCATTCCCTAACAGCAATAACAGAAGATGGAATTGTTTTCTGCCTTTTTCCCCATCTTGAGATTAAAGTATCTGCACGTAGAAATCTTTGCAGCCCTTCTTCAAATGATCTTTTTGATTAAATTATATTTTAAAGCCGCTGATAGCTGAATTTAATAAATGATTCAGATGCTGTAAGAGTGTGCCCTGTGATTTTAAAACAGGCCTTTGAAACTATCTTGTATAAATCACAGGTTTCAAAACCATCCATATTTGTAACAAGAATACAATTTGGGGTGTGTGATATATATTTTCAGTAGGGATCCTGATATTCTTTCCTGAATTAAGTCATTGATTAAATCACTTAGTTCAGCAAGTGTGATTACTTTCACTCAGTTACAACCACTTTAGTCTCAGATATCCAGTCTTTTTTATAGTCACTAAAGAGGGACTGGCAATTTTGGATGCAGTTCATCCCATTCTAACATAAAAATTTAGGAAAGGTGAGATAAAGCACCTTTGGAAGTGATTCATTCTGGGTGAAATCTGACTCTGAGAGGGCACTTAAAAGATGCGATACACTCCCATTAATTCTGCCATTACTACAGGTGTGGAAAGCAGGGTTAGAATAAAGTGGTTCTCCTGTAATTTTGTTCTGGCACCACAGATTCCAGAACCCTTTCTCTCCCCATCTCAGGACTGCTTAGGGCTGAAGGGATCTTTGTTCTGCACAACTTTACAGCCTCAACCCCTGCAAAGCAGAGCCTGCAAGGATTAAAAGCAGCCCTAGATATCCCTGGTTTTATTCCCTTAGAATTTATGCATCTTGTTGGGAAGGGACCTTAAGCAACAAATCAAGTTATTTTAACTTTGTGTGTAATTGATTTAGTACTGAAAGGGCTACATTATGTCCCTGCAAAGAAAATATGAGCATGGAAAAGCTTCTGCATGTCATAAACCATCTAAATATTGACTATGAGGCTCCTTAATGTAAAATTAATAATTAAGCACAGAACAGGTCACAATATATCACTGGGTACTTAGAGATCATAAAGATTTGTGGAGCTGTGTGCAAATTTGGGGTCATTAAGTCACGGGCTTGCTCAAGTACATTTATACTTTATAAATGCGCATATTGCTTCTTGGGCAAAAAGAAAACAAGCATCAGTCAGTGGGAAATCATCCTAAAAAAGGAGACCCAAAGAGAGATTTCCTATTTTCAAATTTCCAGTTCTCCACTGGATACTTTTCCACAACCCTCATCCTGAACACACTCAAAATTCAAGTTTTCAGCTCAGGGCTTCAATGAAATCTTGTCTCCTGGAGAGAAGGTGGGTCTGGTCCCTGTGAGGGATGCCCTGGATGGGCCATCACAGGGGAGAGTCATTCCAGCCATCCCCTTTCCCTGTTTGAAGGAAATTGGAAGGCAAACGGGACTTGGGAGCAGACACAGGTGCTCCTGCCTTGGGTTCCCTGTTGACATTTGCCCTCACAATTTCCAGTGTTGGAAATGTCAATACCAATATACCACAAAGTTCAAAGGCAATCTGTAAACACCATTGGTCAAACACAGTCACAGAGTTTCCCTTCAACCTCAGTTCTTTTGTAATTTAGTGTGGAGCCCTGATTCAGTGTATGGAAGAATGAAAATTCCAAATGATATCAACCTTCATAGCACAAATCCCTGAGAGCTTGAGTGGATTTCTTCCATGCAAAACTTCAGTTAAATAATCAAGTAAGAAATATTTGACTTCAAACCCCTGTGATTTATTTGTTTGTTTTCCCAGTAACTTACATGAAATCCTACTTTCTAGGGATGTGAACGGTAAATCTCCCCAGCAATCAGCAAGGTCAGGAATTGAGTCAGAGTTTTGGTCTCTGAGGTGTCTGCTCTTGTCCATCCCTGCCCCTGCCACGCACTTCTTAATTAGATCATCAATAAATTATGGTATTTATGCAAACAAAGGGTTGATGATCACAGAATTCCCACCACATAAATTCCCTGACTTTTGGCAAGAGCAGTGACTTCCAAACCCCACCCCAAACTTAATACCTACTGAACAAAAAAAAAAAGAAAAATCCAAGCAAACAAAAATTCCCCAAACTGAGCAAATTGTATACCTTTACTTTATAATTTTGGTAAAGATATACATACCTATCTTATATAATTATTATATATATTTTTATACAATTATAATAAATATAGAAACTATATTAATATATTGTAGAAATAATTTATATATATATTATTTATCTTATAATTCTTTTATGTCTGTTTACCTACAGTAAAACCCTTATGGCAGCTATAAATGAGCCACGATGATCTGTGTCTATGGATTATGTGTCAAACTGGGAAAATTGTACCTTAAATCACAGATCCATGACAGATCTGGAAAGCCTAAGAGGAAAGAGGCATTCCAGTGGCAGGTACCAATGTCAAGTGAAGTTATTGTGTATTTTTAGAGCATTACCAGGAAAATGCATTACATAACTGCAAACACTTTTTTTTCTGAGAGCTCGCTTTTCTTTTTATCCCAACGTGCTGCTTTAAAGAGAGAAGAGTTTGTGATTTCAGTCACTTCCACTCCACCTAAGGAGTGACCCAGGGATAGAAATCCCAGCAGATTTCTCTCAAGATTCTCTCACATTTTGCTTTCTGTGCCTAAACAATCAGATCTGACAATGAGCTCTTTGCACTGAATATCTCTGTTGGCACAGAACAACTACAAATTAAACCAAATGGGTAATTTGCTAAAGCAAATAAAAAATGCACATTTTTACAAGTTTCCCACTCACACAGAATATCAGTAAAGTTTAAAAATGTAAAGAAAAACATCCAGCTGTGTATATCCATTACCTTCTAGAACTACAGAACTGGTGGCAAGTTGGTTATGTTGTTAAAAGCACAGAAATACAGGTGCCAATAGAACCGTGGAAAAAATTGAGGTAGGAACAGGATGTTCTTAAAGAAATTAATCTCTAAAGATGTCAGGCATGTGATTTTTTCTGTATATATTTTCTGAATTTTTCAAATTTCCCTGGTTAGTAACTTTTTATATGTATTAAAATATACATATTAATCCCAAAGAGAATATATTTAATAATGCATGTTAAGACTTACAGAGAAGCATTTATCTCTCTCTCTATCTAATACCAGGGATATCTTTTGTGCTTGAAGTGATCATGGATTAAGACTAAGTTTTACTTGAAAATTTTAGACACACTAAGATCTAAAAATCTATGAAAAATATCTAATGTTCCATACAATTTTTATTATATTAAAATAAAAGAATTTTATTTTATTATATAATTTTAAAATTATTAAAATAATTTAGGGTTTTTTTAACAAAGAAGCCACTTGTGCCTTCTGAGCCTGCCAGTCTCTCAGTTCCCTGTACCATGAAACACTGTGGTCTTGTAACAAGTATTTTATTTATTTGTCACAGGTGATAAATATGTGACAAATATATATATATTAATATATTTTATATAACAAACTGGTTATTCTGATGTTTTGCACACTATATAACACAAAACTGTTGTTAGCTGAATAACTCAGCTGCTTGTATATTACAGGAATGGCTTCACTCTGGTGCCTGGAATGCAGCCTGGGCCAAAATTCCATCCCTTGGTTGGGAATCTGCTGGATGCTGGGGAGGAAATGAGAGTTTTGCAAGAAGCACTCGTCCCACCTGGGTTCTGTACTAAAGAAAATGGGAAGTGCTACCATTCTCTGCTTAGGTTTTGTCCATAAATCATTCTTTTGCAGAATTAGGAGGTAGCAGAAGCTGTAGCAAAGCACCATTGATGTTTCTATTCCAATTTAGCAATTTCAGCAGCAATTCAGGGCATCATTCAGCAGCATCCCACTTGCAGAAGGACCTGGTTATGCTAATTTCAGAGGGGTTTTAGCACATTTACATGCAGGAAATAAATTGATGAATGTTCTGTGGTGTGTCAGTTGTGGAATCTCCTGTGTGCGCTACTGGAGCTCCACACACAGACATTTCCTGCTGCTTCCAAACAAAAACATTGCCATGCTCAGGAAAATGGGATATCCTGAATAATGCAATGGAATTGAATGGGCTGCTAGAGCTGGCTTCCAAAAATCTTCTTTTTAAACTAATGCCTTGCTCACTGATCTGCCAGGGTCTGGGCAGTGGATAAAAATGTCTGCATGAGATATCATGAGGGTGTTCCTCCACCAGGATTTGAGTGGAAATGTGGCCCCAGTGTCCAGGAATTGGAAAGAAATTTACACAAAAAGACGTTAAGAACATTTATCATTCTCTGTTTTTGTGCCTGTTCCTAAAGCAGTGAGATCTATGTACAAATCCACAAATTGCATTATAAATTACCCATGCTACAGTTGTTTATAAGCCATAATTAAAATCAACCCAGTGCCCCTCAATTAAACATTTATGACAGATTTATTCAAAACCTAGTTAACCATTTATAAGGCACTTACATGGAAACAGAGTATAAATCATCAGTTTCAGTTTTCTGGGCAAGCTTTATAAAGCATTTTCATTTCATCTTCTGTCCTGGTTACTGCATGTGGAGACTGTGCAATACTGGAAATAATTTTTGACAAGTTTGGAGTTCATGATGCTGGGATGACTCTGAATAATAGCACAGGAGCATTACAGGCTCATAAAAGCAAATGAATGCTTTAAGAGCTGGCAGTACATTCTTAAACATGAAATCTATTGAAGTGTACTGCTCTGAAGCAAAGAGAAATATTTTAATACATGTATAATTATGAGTGCTTGTGTATTTTTCTTTGCAATGGAGTTAATTTCTGTATTATATACACATATACTTGGTATAACAGACAAAAAATGTATAGATATATAAAATATTAATAAATACATAGATCTAAATGAAGTTATTTTTAATTTTATCAGTGCAAATGTGTTTCAAATTTGGTGTCTTTGCATTGACACATTCACCTACTGAATATTCCACATTGATTTGGCTTGACTCAAAAAATTCTGGAAAACCCCCTTATGGAATAAAAGCTCAGCATCATCTCTTAGCTGCTGGAGCCAATGTCTTTCCCAGAAATCTGATCTCTTACCTGATCAGTAATTAAATATATACATGCTTTTTAAAAGTAATTAATGGAGACATAATATTCATATTGTTCATGATGTTTGCACACATCAAAAGTAATTAATGTTAATAAAAAGTTACAAGTGTTGGCAACTGCACCACAACTATTACAGAGAGGGAAAAAACATCATTTCTGCTCCTGCTCTGAAAATAGTTTCTCAAAAATCCCTGGGAACTGAAATGTGACACTACAATAAATACATCTGTTACCCAAAGAGGTTGTACTTTGCAGCTCTAATGTACAAAACTGCTTGCATCGATTCCTTCTCAGGCTTATTCAATTAGAACATTTGAAAAATATACAAATTGTGAGGCAAACAGCTGTAAATATTTACAGAACGTAAGCTATTGATTTTTATGTTCAGGAAGTATAGTAAGCAAAATTTTCATTTAATGATTCAGTTCTCAAATTCAGTAACAGAGAAGTAATTACAGAAAACTAACCAGCACTGGAATTTAGAGACAAAAAATCTGATTTCCCCAATTTGTTTCATGTGGGCAAACATACAAAATCTAAACAATAGAAAATGTAAAGATTCCTCTCCCTGCGTAAGAAAACAGCTTCATTTGCATAATCTCCTACAAGTCTAATTTTCCTTTATGATATTTTGGAATGTTTTCCTGATCAGTGAATTCCCTATGGCTGTATAAGAAGTTCTCCACTCAGTAATGAAACACTTTTTTAAACCACAAAAATGAGGATTTGCAGTACAAATATCCCTGGCATCCTGCCGCAAGACAGAACTATTTAATTCCTTCCTTTAAACAGACTCCATATAATCAGGAACAGATTTATGCCTCTGGAATACAGCAAAGGAGAGCTTCCCTGAGAGTGGAATACTCATGTTTATGACAAAACACCTTAAAATGTTGTTTAGAGCAGCTGAAGCTCTGGCTCCTTGGAGGGACAGGCAGGAAGAATTTGGATGGGAACCAAAAAATCCCAAACAAGGTGTGGGCAGCCAATTAGTTCCAACCTGAGCAGCAGTGAGGGTGGGCAGCACATTCCTAGAAATTCCTGCCCTAATTGTCCTGCTACCCAAATCCCAGAAACTCCTGCTCTAAATGCCCTGCTTCCCAAATCCCAGAAACTGATGCCCTAATTGTCCCACTTCCCAAACCCCAGAAACTCCTGCTCTAAATGCCCTGCTTCCCAAATCTCAGAAACTCCTGCCCTAATTGTCCCGCTTCCCAAAACTCTTTCCCACCTGGCTCCTGCCCGGTGCTGTGAGGTCCAGGTTTGGGTCATTCCCAAAGGCACAGCATCCCTCCTGCTGCAGGAGACCACTCCAGATATCTTCTTCAACCTTCCCTCGCCCCCACTCCCCATCACTGCCAGGCTGGCAGTGGAAGGGAAAGGGGAACCTGGGGTTGGGGTGAGGTGAGTGACCCCTGACCCATCAAGAATCCTTGGGATGGCAGCACACAGGAAAAGATGAAGGCAATAAATCCCCTGAGGTTCAGTGCTCCAGTAGCTGCAGCATCACCCGAAAAAGAGCAGGGCAGAAGGGGCAGCCTCAGGCAGCAAGGAGAGCTCTCCTGCTCATGGCCAAGTCCTCCTCTGGTACAGGCAGGGGGTACCACAGAAATGTGACCCAGATGGGTGAAATTAAATGGAAATATGAGCAGGGAAACTTAGACAGTTTAAGAAAATTATCACTGGTGATTCTGAAAGGCAAGATGATTTATTTTTGCATAATTTTCAGAGGCTGTTTCTTCACACAGAAAAGGAGCAAATCCAAAGCCTCATGGTGGTCAGACCAAGGGCCATGCAGGGTCACAGCTTTTTGAGCCACCACACTCTGGTGTTCTGCACAGCTAGTTAGTGGCACCTTATTGTACTGCTGGAGAGGTGCCTAAAATGAAAAATGATTATTTTGCTGTTTACAGCTCATGCAGAGAGGGTAGGCAGAGGGTTCAGAAGGAAATACAGACATCAAAATAAATCATCACAGGACCAACATAAAATGAAACTGTCATCGTCTTCCCTGCCCTTGAATACACTGAAGGGATAATTGCTTCAGCAGGTTTCAACCTTCTTCAAATATTAAGTAACCATGGAAATGTAAGGTCCTAAATTTAAATCCACATTAGTGAGCAAACTGGTTCCCAGGTACTGCCCACACAAATATTTCCAGGGTAGTGACTCTTCTCCTGAGTGTACAAGTCTTTCTCTGAATGGAGGATGACTTAACAGACATTCTGACATGGGATCAAGTTCTTCGAAAGACGGGCTAGATCTTATTACACATTTTATTATACAGACATTCCTATTAATGCAGAAGAATTGTTAAATAAATGTTACTACTACTGACAGCAGTAATGCTAACATGATGGGCAGATCATTATTTATTTAGTTTCCACATTTTCAATTTGTTCCATTTATTTCATAACTACACAAGCTTGAAAGACTTCTTAAAATGAATCACAGAAAGGAGAGCATCAGAAAACCAATTAGATCAAGCCTTCATCATCATTCCTTTAGTTTCTTGTTCTCTACAAGTTACACAATATGTAGGAACATTAATGTTCCCTTTTAAAAGCAATTCCAGCAACCTTTTTTTCTTACATTGAGCCAAGATTTTCCTTCCACCTCTCTGCTGAATGCAGAAGTGACCATTAATATATTTACAAATGCATTTATAAATAGCCTGAAACTAGCTAGAAATGTGGCAGCCTCACAGCACACAACAAATTGTGATTTATTCTCGGCTTCCACTTGAAATTGGGAGCAATGTTTCTTTTTCTCTGTACTGTTTTTTTTCAGATCAATGATTTTCAGCTGCATTTTAATTACAAAACTGTAACACAATCTATTCTTCTTATGTATACATAACATAACATGCTCCAAGAAGCGCGTATAAGAAATGAGGCTTGTTCTGAACATACCAACAGAAAAGGCTGATTTAGCTTTCCTTTCAAAACCAGGAGAAATGGACTTGATTCTCAGCTCTATCAAAGTAGCAGCAAAGGTCTTTCAGGAATGAGCAGGGAGATGTAGATGCAATGTGTCTTTGCCTTTCCCCAGTCTAAGGGAGGAGCAGAGCCTGTCAAAAGCAAAATCCCCACATCCAGCTTTCCCCCATTGCTTTTGTGGTGCTCCACACCTTCTCTTGCCTGAAGATGCCACTAAAACATCCCTTGCTCTGCCAGTGACAGTGGTGGCAATTCCAGAGAGGTTTGGGCTGTTCAGTTCACTAAACAGCTCTAAACACAAGACCAGGTAACCTCTGAACCTTAAGAGGCCTCTGTAGTACTTGCAGGAACTGAAGTTCCCATTGAATTCCAAAGCAAACAAACCAATATTCTCTGCAGAAAACCAGCCCTGATTTCAACTGACTGAAAAAATAAAACTTTGAGAAAAGAGAAGAGCTTTTGGGCACAGCATCTCTTACTTCAAGGGCACCCTTCGAAAGGGCTTGGTGCTCCAAAGGGAATCTCTTCCAATTCTGTAGTACAAGACATCATTTTCTAGAAGTTATTCACAATCTTAGGCCATCATAATCACAGCTAGTGGTCTGCAAGTGGAGTTTACACCAAAACCTTTATCCAGATGTGTCCTGCCCTTCAGCTGTAACCAGGCACAAAACATCCTCTGTGCTCCACTATTGCTGTGGTGGGATCTCTGTGGGAAAGTCATTCCCGAATGCTTCTGCTTCACGTTGGATAATTGCATGTTTGTGCCACAGGGAAGATGTCAAACCAATCCCAGTTTTGTCTGCCAAACCCAGACAGAGGAGAGAGTTTGATCATGAGACTCTCCCTGCCCAGCTCGTGATCCAGGCAATTCTCTCTCCACAAAGTCCTCCAGCCACGCCGTGCTGGGAGGCAGCAGCTCCTGCTCTGCCAGCAGCAGCTTCTGCCAAATTTTGGGCTTCCTCTCCCCCTCACAGTGAAGGTTTGGGGATGAACAAGAGATCACCCTGCACAGACCTCTCTGGCTTTTCTCTGGGCATCACCACTGGTGGTAAAGTTTGATTTCAATGTATAACACGTGCTGAGAGAAATATTTGTCTGGATGCTTCTCTTTGTATTCTGCCAGTCTAGATGTTTTAGGAAAATTTAACTGCATCTGCATGAAAATTGTACAGAGTATGGGGCAGAAATAATTATTTTACAAATTTCAGCCTTTTTTTGTTTAAAAAAAAATTAAAAATTAAAAATAATTAAACATTTAATTTTTTTTTAATTTAAAAAATTAAAATAGGACCAGTGTTGGGTGTTTGAGGGAGCAAACCTACATAATGCCCAATGTGAGAGATTTTTGAAGATGAAAATTGACTCCTGCTTCTGTTATGTTTCCTTCTTCGTCCTTGGCAAACCTGCCTGTATAATAAAACACACAGAGTTTGTCTGAGGCTGATTAACTAGCTTGTTTCCAGTAAAATTCCTTTCCCTTGAGAGGAACATTAAGATTCCTTTAATGCAATCTTCAGCCATTACCATTGATTATGGCTTCATTAAATATGAAAATGAGGATTTACTCTTTGCAGCAGATATCGTTTTCTGCGAACGTGAGTAAAGACTTTCCTCTGTGCTCCGCTCAGAGAGAAGCGTGAACAAATATTTTATTTATGTACAGTTTTGAAGGAAGACATTGCCTGTGGCAAGAACACAGCTCATGGAAAAGACTTTACCAACAGGATAAAAGTCTGGGGCACAAATCACTCCAGCCTGGGCAGCCTCTGAGGCACCAGGAAGTTAAATGCAATAAACATTCATTAGTGAGATAAGCTGATGAATCACAGCAATCTTATTTGTGAATGAATCCATACATTTATTAAAAGGCCAGTTGAAGACAGAAAGATATTTTAAGTGTAAAGCCAACTGGATAATAGGAATGGATCTCTGGCAGGTACAATGGCTTCATCTAAAATATACATAAAATAGCCAGGATTTAAGGAAGAACAGCAGAGAAATTCTATATTCATGTGCCAATAGCACTTGAGCAGCACTAAAGATATTTTTTTTAAATTATCTTTCTTGTTAAGTATTTTTTTTGTAAATGTCTAACTTAATCCTGTCTTTGGAAGAAAAAGAGCAAAAAACGCAACCTTAAAGAATCTCCTAGTACTGAGAGAACATCAGAGATTTCTCTAATTATACACTGCACTATAATCAATATTCAGTCCAGGAAGCTTTGAAAAGTTAAATTCTGGGTAAAAAAAGAACTTCTCTGCCTTGGTCTCAGGTTACCCAGCTTCAGAAGTGCAGGTCTTGTACTCCCCCGGTGCAATGGGATGTTTTGAAAATCACATTCAGATTCTACCTCTACACATTTTGCACAGGCTGTAAGGCGACAAATTCACCAAATGCTTGCTGTAAAGGATATCCCCACTTTCCCCATTTATCAAGGAGATTTGTTCAAGGGCTGATCCATAACCTCAGGGATCAATTTAGACAAAAGTGCATCAGATCAATACAGTAAGGAAGAAAAAACAAAGTGAGCAAGGAGCTAGAGAGGAATAGGAAGGTTTTACATTTAAGAGGCTCTGTGTACACACCCTTACAAACAAGAGCTGTTCTCATGACTGATAATCCCACACTTGGTTTCCCTCTAAACCTGTAAAAAGTGCATTTTTAGTTCTCATCTTTGCATCAAAGTGCCAGACATTGGTTCTCTCTAAGGGCCAAATACATTTCTATTGGTAGGAATTCAGCTGCTCTCAGCAGCTCTGTGTGAGGAAATACAATAAAATGGGTTAGGAAATGTGCCTCCCTCTCAGAAAAATAACCCTTTGCATGATACAACACTGACATAATTAATATTCACCAGTTCCTGGTGAGGGAGGGGTATTCACCCAGAAAAATTGTAAATTAAAGTTATGCCTCACTTTAAATGTCACAAATTTTGTCCTGGGTTTTCTCTAGAATTTATTACCACAGCCAGAGAGAATTTCACTTTACCTCTCATGTAAAAAGTTAATATTTCACCTCCAGTACCTTATGGGATAAAAACTGTACAAACTTGAAAGTTTGCAGCAAGAAGTCAGTTTCTAAAAAAACTTAAGAGCTATAATTTCAATGCCATGTAATAAAATGTACCTGAAAAGTGAAATCATTCTGTCAAAGAGAATGCAGCTTGTCAATCAACAGCATCTTTTTCAAAACAGACTAAAATAAACATAGCAAAAGGAGAGTCCCATCGAGAGGACTCTCTGCAATTAAAATGTTACCATGGCATCTTTTAAATTCCACTAAAGTCAGAGAAAAAGTGACCCTGGAGATCACTAAATAGCAATATCAGCAGGGAAAATGTAGTAACATATTCTCTAAGCCTTGGACCAGTCCAGCCCCACGGTTTTCAAAGAAATTGCAATAATGGTGAAGACTAAGAATCAAGCTCCAGTGCACTGTGTGAAAGGACTAAAACAGTGGACAAATATAAGTAGTTTTCCTCCACCTCAAAACCTGCATGAGAAGCCATTTGACACTGAAAGCATATGGAACGCCCCTAAATATTTTTTTCCTTATATATTCCATTAGAAAGATAAACAACATGCCAAAAAAATATAAAAAGTGGATTTTTCTTATGGCAAGATGATAATATCTCAGATTATCATTATATATCTGAGATTATCTCAGATAATCTCTCAAATAACCAGGTGATACAGCCAAAGGTATTGATGTCAGAGCAGGGTATTTTCTCCTGCATTTATTCCATTAGAGCAGAACACCAATGAAAGACCTTAAAGGTCTTTTAAAAGTACCTTTAAAAGGGGCGGGCTAAACCCCAAATTAAAACAAAATTCAGTGTAAAAGGAAAATCCAAATAAATTATCTGTCTCCTGAACTCTCCCAAATTCTGCTTTTGCTCTATCACAGAAATCAGGCAGGTCCAGAATGAGGGATGGGCTCACTGGGTCCATCCGTGCAAGATTATCTTTCAGTATAACTTATTTCCTGTGAATGCAGTGTGAACTTGGCAAAACACACAAGCACATTCCTAATTTGTAACAGCTTTAATGGGGCACTGAAAAGCAGCTGCTTAAGTATTTATTTGTTTATGATGCTTTTTAATACTTTTTGTTTATTATATCCTTTTACAACATGCTCGTCTCTGCCATGAATCAACAATGATTAGCATTAAAAGCCATACAATATTTATCACAGCAATGTGTTCCTGCCTAAGGGGAGAAGCTAAAGAAAATAAGGATTTCAATTTTAAGAACAGACAGCACAACATTTAAAGATACTTGGGCAAATATTTTTTTCTCCATAAAGGTACAATCCCGTAAACTTCCCTTCATAGCGAGTATGATCAGAGCAGCTCTTATCTGAAAAATGAAGACAGAACAGAAGCAAAAAGGACAGTTTTGAACTAAATATAGCTTTGAAATGAGAACAGAGGGATCTTTGCAACTCTGCTAAACACCCAGCGTGACCTAAAAAAAATGCCCTAAACCACTTCATAATATTTTTCATTTTTGTATGGTCCCCTATTTATAAAATATGCTCAGCCCACAGGAAGACAATAGAGGTGGTGGGCTGTAAATCAGCATGTAGATAATGAAATTATTTATTTAAAATACTTTAAACAGTCAACTGAAAAGGTCAATAAGCACACTGAATGCATAAATAAATTATGTAAATTATGTATAAGTATTAGAAAACTCCAGCGTCTACTTTACCAAAAGAATCCAAGACCAAAATAAAATAAATGCACACACATTTTAAAGATCACAGAGTATTTCTTATCTCCACTTCTTCAGCTAAAGCAGAAGAAATACCAGCTCTGAACAAGTAGACGTGAAGGGTATCATCACTTGCCATTAAGCTGAAAGGAACCATGAAGGTTTCAAAAAGATTTACTGATCAGTTGGAGACTTGAGAGATCAAGGTAATGATGAATTTTAAGTGAAAACAACATAGTCGGATTTGAACTTCATTTTCTCATTTGCACTTCAGTAAAATGACATTTTCTATAAGAATACTTTTTCTTAACAAAAAAATCCCAAAACACTAGACATTTGATTCTTGGTAAAATATTGAGATTTTCAGGACAACACCTTAGACATCTCCAACTGGTGTTTTGAAACAGCACTAAAAATTAGTACATAAAAATCACAGAATCAGGGAATGGTTTGTGCTGGAAAGGACCTTAAAAATCATCCAATTCCACCCCCTACCATGGACAGGGACAGGAAAAAAGAGCATTTAACATACAATCGCCCTTAGAGTGCTCACTGTACATTACTTTTTTCCAAATGTAGGAAAACCCCTCTTTTGGGAGGTTTAGTTTGACTGAAAGGGCAGTCAGGTAATGCAGGGGAAGACGAGGGTTGTGATCACCAAAGCTTCCAACATCAAAGTTAAAATTCAAGTGTTTCAGGGATTCCAGCCACTCTTTAAGTGATTTTGGCAAGTTTCCTATAGAACACCTGTCTCTGATCAGCCAAGTCATGAACAGTTACCTGATCAATCAAGGGCGGTAAAACACAATAGGAAAATTTCAGGATCTCTCCTCAAAACAGTTTGTTTCTGTTCACCTCTCCTGCCTCGTGTCTCACCCAAGCAAAGAACAGCCAAGTGAACCCAACACTGATGGAAAGTCCATATTTTTCTCAGCTTTAATCAGGGGCAGCTACTGCAGAATTGTCACTCAAGGTGATGTGTTACCTTTAAACCTCCACGATGAGTGCTTTGCTTCTGGTCTTCTCCTCCCTCAAGATTATCCCCCCAAAAAAAGAATGCAGAGAAAGGAAAATCGTTTTGTATTACAGCAGCTTGAGGAGCCAATGGGAAAAATGAGAAAGAGTTATTGCAATGACTAATAGCACATTAAAAATATATTAAAAAGGTGTAGTGTAAAATGAGATAATAAAAAACAGGTTAGGAGAAATTCATCCCTAGTGAGTCATAATTTTAAAATATTTGCAGAAACAAATGGAATTACAATATAAAACCCCAATTATTTAGAATTGACTCAAGTATCTTTCTGCCTTACATATTTAGCAAAGAACTATAGAGATGCTGAAAAAGCTTTTTAAAATATAAAGTAATGAGAAAAATAATTTTCTCACAATAAAATCTTTGGCAAACATAACTATACAACCAAAACCTCACTTATTATAACTTCCTAACTGCTCAAACTTCCTGCAAATGCACTGCAAGCTAAACCTGTGAGAGGTGCAGAAAATCTCCTTGCTGCTCAGAGATTCCAGCTGGAAATTTGTACAGCAAGGTTGGTAAAGGGAACGTGTTGAATTCATGCTTTGTTTTTAACAGTTCAGACCCTGTCCCACATTGACATTTTAACACAGAACTTCGTGTTTCTTTTATTTCTATAGGAGCAAACATTTGGTGGCAGCTTTTGCAGTATTCCATACAACAGCAAGTTTGTTTGGGGTACTGCTGAATTTGGAGTTGACTGCAGATCTCACACTGCCAGACACAACCTACAGCTGGGAATGAAACTTGCTTGGCTCTTTTGCTATATTGGTTGTTGCAGAAGGTCACAACATAAGGATGGGCTCCTTCATTTGTTCTAGAAATAGGAAAAAAGCCTTTTTTCCTCCCAGTGGGTACGATCTGTGTTTTTTTCTCAAAGGCTGCAAGTTTTTCCTGTGAAACCCATCCCAGAGTTAAAGGCTGGTTAACAAATGAATGGTTGAGAAGCTCAAATCACAGAATCAACACTCAGAAAATCCTTTATGACCATGAAGTCCAACCATCCCCCATGTTCACCACTAAACCCCATCCTCAGGTGCCACCTCCAAACACTGCCAGGGATGGTGACTCCATCCCTAGCTCAGCTGGGCCAGCTGTCCAAATCCTAGCAGCCCTCAGTGCCTTTTTGCAGCCTTTCCCTCTGCTGTAACAGGCTCTCCTGTGTCCTCTTCAAAACACTCATCCATTGGGCAACACAGTCAGAATTCCCCCTTTGCCATCATCATCATCACACATGGCCTCCTGCCACCAGCAATTAGCACATTAGTGTCAAAATGACATTTCCCTATCACTCTTTATATACCCCATGTGATTGTCAGCTGGCTAAATGTGAGGAAGAATTTATTCTTGAATGCTTTTCATGCATGTAGTCATTTATGATATTGGCATATCAACTGGGTATATGTCATTAGAAAAGAAATTTACTAAATGGCAGGTGTGATTGGCTGTAATTTATTCATTCTTTCTGCAATTCAGCTGTCAAAATTGCAGCCTAAAATTATATTGTTAAAAATAATAATAAAAAATAGATCCAATAACAGAGAATTACTTTTTTTTCCCCCACCTAAGAACTAGAGGCAGCAATCACATTCTGCCCTAAATAACTTATCCAATCTCAAAATTGTTGTTGAAATGACACTAAGAGAGCTCTAGGAAAACAGGAAGGGAAGCATCATTGTTGAGATAAAGATTTTTCTCAGTGAACTCAGTATATGAGTGCTGATTCTGTACTGCATGGATAACAGCTGCTGAGTCAGAGAGAGACCTCAATACCAAGGGGGGACCCCCAGATGCACATCCCCAGAATCCTGCCATGGCAGTGCCATAGAAGCAGAGTTCTCAATATATTTTACTCTTTTTTTGTATATATTTTACTCTTTTTTGTATATATTTTACTCTTTTTTGTGAGACCTGTCTCTAGTTTTCCCCCAGAGGGTGTTTGGGCACTGAGCAGGCTCCCCAAGGAATGGCCATGGCTCTAAGCCCCTCTGAGGTCAAGAAACATCTGGACAACACTCTCAGGCATAGGGTGGGATTTTTGGGGTGTCCTGTGCAGGGCTAGGAGCTGGTCTGGATGACCCTGGTGGGTGACTCCCAGCTCTGGATATTCCATGATTCTGTGATAGTTCTGCACAGTGACTCAATCCCAGTTTAGTAAGGACTGAATTAATCTAATGGAATTCTAGCCATGGCAAAATTAAACAATCTGCTAGTACAGCCCACACTGCTGTCAGAGAACAGGAGTCCCTTTGCTAGTGTGGTTCATCCACTGCCCTAAAAACTGTGAGGATGAGATGAATGACCCTCAAGAGTAGATAACAACTAATCTTTGTTTTGGCTGGAGTTTAGGCACATTATTTTTGTCATCATTCTGACCTGGGTCACCACCCCAATGCCAGGCCAGCCTGACCTTCACACCACCCACCCTCACTTGATTTAGTGCCCACTTGATCTGCACCAACCACCCTGATTCCCTCCAATCCCTTGCTGGATCACCTCTATCTCTGTCTCACTCAACAATGAAGTCAATCTTGGGAGGTGCAAAGCAACCTCAGAGAAAAGCTGGGCTCTTTTCCTATCACAGAATGAAATCGAGGCCCTTCAGCACCTTGAAGGAGCTGAGACTTCTGGGGAAAATGAGAAAATTGCAGGAAAATAAATTGTTGGGATTTGAGGTTATAAAACCTCCTTTCAACAGCAATGGAAAGGTGTCGCTCAACAGCAGGACCCAGCTGATAATTTATATATCAGTGAACTTTGTCTGTTTACAAATCCCAAGAGAAACAGGCACTAAATTCCATTAGCAATCCAGCAGCCTGAGGCTTCATTTTGAGGAAAAAACAACCAACCAAACAAACAAAAATAAAAGGGGATGCATTATTCAAACTTAAGGTCAAAACCTCTGGAGTCACAAGCAAGATTTAAACCCAGAAATCAGACCACTCACAGAGCACCCCATGAGTGATTTGTTAATGAAACTATGCCTTAATGAAGGTGTGGTGCATAGACACCTAAATGAAATAAAACAGCTCTCTTCCTGTCCCTGAAGTATCATTCAGCTCTGTATTTTTTTTTTTTTTCAATCTATCACAATTACTTGCAAAGGCCACAGAGGTCGTGCCAAAACCAGAAAAACATCTGTACAGGCAGTCAGGAAAATGATGTGCCAAAATCCCCACAAACCTCCAGTACATGTAGAAAGAAGCACAACATGAGGGAGATTGCCAAAAGTCTACAAAAACCAGCCAGCTCTGGGTTCTGCAGGAATATTGAGGTAAAGAAATGAAACTACACTTGGTCTCTATTCAAATAATGAAAGTGAGATTGAGTGTTTGGCTTGTGTTATTCTGGGTGAAAAAGTACCAGAAACAAAGATTAATACAAGGGAGACAAAAAAGCAATTACTGTTTTAAATATAAACAGTCATTCTGCACTTACATTTTATCTTTATATATCCTATAAAGTTATATATGCATCTTCAACTCCAAAAGCTGATATTTTCACAATTATCTGCTGTTATTGCTGAAAGTTTTAAACTCCCATTCTCCCCAACTAGGGAAGGGCACTGTCCCTAAATTATGTCTGCTACTACTTCTTGTAACATGATTTAAATATGGATTTGTTCTGCAAGGTTTTTCTACAGCAGGGGAACTGCAGCTCAACTGGAGGACACTGCATGGAGGGTTGCACTAAACCCACAGAGTGAAATAAGTCCTTTTGTGCATTTGGGGTTCAAATCCAACCAATTCCCCAAAGAACACACAATAGTTGTTTAGAGAAGGTCTCTGCTTCCATTAATAGTCCATTAATATTAATCCATTAATATTGTCCAAAAGCTGAGTCACTGATATCTGCTAATGACACCTGGACAGAACATGGCTTAGACCACCCAAAAGGGCACTGAAATCCACAGGGAGAAGATTTAACCAGACTACAAATGAGGACTGAAACATCAATGTTGTAGGAGATGTGTTTTTTCTCTTGCTAAACAAACAAAAAAAAAAAATCCATTAATTCTTTTTTATTATTTGGCTGCACTAATTTAAGGTATGTTAAATGCACGACTTGGATAGAATGCTGTTACAGTAAAACTGAAATAATTTGGCAGTAATTTCAGCATCTCAACTCACGCATCCCAAGCAGACCGTGGAAAATGATCATTGCACTATTAAAAATAAAACATGCTCCAAAATGGTTTGAGTACTATGGATGAAATACAGCTTTCAAAATAAACATACATCCAGAAAGAATATCCTTAAATCTTTAAAGCTGTTAAAAGCTCTGACATTGCTTGTTATTAAAGGTGTTTCTCGTGACTCTAGACGATTTTGTGATTTATCTTTATTTTCCTACTGTAGTTCCAAGTTCAACTTACAATTTCATGCCAAAATGCTAAGCAATTAAGAAATTATTACACCCTACTGCTTCTGAATTTCTCTATCCTTCAGATAACTGCTAATTTAGCACCAAAATGGCACATTAGAGTGCTGGGCCCAGGGCTGTGGCTGTGTCTTGATTTACAGAGCCCTGGAAGGGAGTGCAGTGTGATGCTGTGACAGAGCTGCACAAATAATTCATTGTTTCCACTTGCAAAGAACATTTCTCTGGGACCATGAGGACAAAATATTTTCAGAATTATTTTTCCTCTTTCCAGAAAACATCTGTGCTCTGTCCTTGGCAAGGAGGTCACACAGCTGTGGCTGGCAGGACAAATGCCTGGTGCAGGAGGGAGAGCTCTGTGGTTGGGCTGCTGGTGGCATTTGGGGAAGGAGGGTTGAATGGGAGAACATTCCAGATTGGAAATGGGCCATTTCTCTACATCTTATCTATCAAAAATTGAAAAACAATAGATCTGGTGTGACCTTGGAGACCACGTGGAAAACTGATGGATCTGGTGTGACTTTGAAGACTACGTGAAAAGGAATGGATCTGGTGTGACTTTGGAGACCACGTGGCCTCAAAGCACGGACTTGGAGCACTCTGGCTCTTCTGGAGGGAATGTGATCCTGTGATTTCCAGGCCCCCGTGGCACTGTAGCTGTAGAGGGAATGATATTGCTTTGGAAAAAAAAAAAAACAACCCAACCTGCTGTGATTATAATTTTTTTCTGTATATTCTCCACTGCAGCTTTTGGCAATTGCCTGCTTGTTTGAATTACTTCCCAATTAATGAGTTTGCGGGGAAGTACCGACCAATATTTCATTTAATGGCTTCTCCTCTTAGTCCTTTTCCATTTTTTCCCCCTACTCTCCAAAAACTCGTTGTCTTTGTTAGATGTTCAACCTGGTATGCATCGTTTTAGCTTTTATTTAATTGCTTTTGACTTTCAGTTGCCACAGTGCCCTTTTTCATGTAATAACAGGCAGCAAGGACTGCCAGCAAAGCTGTGAATATTCAAGGGTTACTGCAATGTTTTTCTCCTGTAAATCTATTCCTTATGATAAAAGGAGCAGTATACATCTGTTCTGCAATAGAGAACTCATTATCTTTTGGGGCTTCTATTAGCTACAAGCTGTGCAACATATTTTTTTTTACAAAGGATGGTCATTTGCAAGTGAAGTAGGGGATCTGTTGGATACATTTAGCAAGAGATTTCCTTTGTAATTTCTACCTTTTGAGCGCAATGTTAAAAAGTTAAGAAGTTAATGAAAAAAAAAACCACAAAAAATGCTACAGCAAAAAACTTATAGAAGGTCCAGGTTATTTGCAGTTCACCACCTGCCATGAAAAAAAAAAAGGTTAAATGAGAGAGAAATAAAGAAAAAACTATGCTTGTATAAGGCAAACCCATAACCATAAGTGTGTAAATGTATGTCTTTTTTCTTATTCTTTTAATTTCTCACTTAAGTGAGTCATTGGGAAACATACAAAGTTTCAGCACTGTGGTTTTTCAGTAAATTTAATACAGTGGAATGATGTCACTTTCAGTAGTTCTTGAATATCATTAGTAGGTGACTCCCAGCCTCTTGAGAAGTCTATTTCACAGAAGCTTTAATTATTCCTAAACTATTCTTAAGAGAAATTAGCACATCAAAGCAATGAGAAACGAATGAGAAAAAATTCCCTTTGTAGAAGTGCTCAAGTTCATGTATTGAGTCTGTGTGATTACAAAAGGTAACAATTCTGGAAAAGTGTTGTAAAAAGAGGACATATAGAGAGAGTGATGAAATTATTATATCTTTTTTCACTCCTAAAAATTCAGTTAAGTAAAATTCCTTCAAAACTCTCAATGTTTTACAGACAGGCTGCTGGAATCTAGTTTTTCAGAATATGTACACACATACATATATATATTTGTGTGCATAAATAAAATTCTTATTTAGGAAGGTGTACAAGGCAGCTTTAGCTTAGTTTTCTCTGTACGTGATCCTCTTATTGATTTGGATCTTAAAGAGCCAAAATCAATCCCTGCTGCTATTTAGTAGCATCAGCTGTGAATTCAGCTCTTTGACAAGAGCTTTGTCCACACCACAGTGGAAGAACCTGGACACCTGACACTTTGATTTTGAGAATAATTCCAGGATGGATTATATTAATACCAAGAAATAAGAACATTCAGTTGTAATCAGTCATTTGATAACTCCACTCCATAAAGGAGAGGTCCCAATAATTCCTGTCCTCCAGTGTCACTGCTGAAAGTCTTGTTAACAGAGGTGTCAAGGCAAAGGAGTTCCAGATCATTGGGCATTTTATGTCACTTTAATGTTTAGGGAGGCAGCTGAGGAAATATATTGGCTTACACTCCTGTTCCAGCATTCATCATAGACAGAATTTATAGGCCAAACGAAGGACCAGGTTTCCTTTTTTAATAAATGCCTGCAATGCTATTTCCATGGTATAAAGTATAATTAAATTCAAATATTCATCCTATTAAACATTTCAACTTTAGTTTGAATCAAGCACAGAGATACATTTGCTGGCTTGCTCTGCCAAGCTGCCTGTCTGCAGAGAAGATTAACAAGGAAGACAGGCTGGGAAGCAGACTCATTCCAGCACTTGTGGATTTTAAGATTAGATTGGCCATTTCTTTTTATGCAAAATGTAAACATATCTGCAATTACCTCTAAGAGAAAGCTGAGTACTTGTAAGTTATGATTGATGTGGCAGCTACTGTGCAGAGACACACGGCAGTGCTCTTCCTTTTACTCGATACTCAAATTAGTCCATGGTAACTTTGTCACAAATCAGATTTACCAGCAGGGCTGGCAAACAACTGCTTTCCTCACTCACATTCTCTTGAAACAAGCCCACAATCCATAAACCAGATCTTGTCCCTTTCCTGAGAAGGAGCACGTGTTTGACAGCCACTGTCAGCTCTGCAGTCAGCACTGCTGTAAATCCAGGGTTAAATAAATAAATGCTAATGAGAGAGGGGTGCACTTGGATGTGCTTTGGCTCCTCATTGGGACTGAAGGATGAAAAATTACAGCAGTACTGACAAAACAATGATATGATCATGCAGGAAGATTTCTTGTTATCTGCTCTTAAATTCACTAACTGAAAGCTGAGCAATTCCATCAAAGACAGCTCCAAAAAGATCCACGTTTTCAACTGCACTGTCACAGCTCCCTGTCACAAGGCTGGGGAGATGACCCAGCTTCTTCATGGTAGGAAAGAACAGAAGTCACAACAACACAAAGCACAACAAGGACAATTCCTACACTCTCAAGTGGTGAGGGATAAAAACACAAACCAGAACCTGTGCTGCTCAGACTGTGCAGTTTTCACCTACCTTTTGCTGGCAGAGTAATAAATGCTCTGAGAACAACAATCAGGATTAGACTCTCAAATCCTACAAGCATTGCAAAACCATGTTTAAAATTGCATTTTGAGACTGAAATTGTGACCTCAAGCAGAAAAGCTCATAGTGAGGGCTCTTCAAGGAAGGAATGTTCCCTGAGTTCCTTTTCAGTCCTTTCCCCATTGCTCAGTAGTATTAAAGACTATCAAGACTTCCTCCAAAATTGGTAGATATGGAAATTTTTAATAAAGAAAATCTGCATTTTTTTAACCATGTTGGACCTGGCAGTGTTTCTGTCTGGAGAATCCAGATGAAACATCCTTCTGGAGAACACTTGCATCTTGCCCTCCTGAAAAAGGAAATTCCCTGGCCCAGTGTCACCAGAGGAGTCTGCAGAGGCAGAACAAGGCTTTGCCATGGCAGTTTCGTGTCTCCTCTCCACAAGATTTTCTCCATCCTCTGTGACTACTCTGGAGGTTTGGGGGTTTTTTGTTCTACTTTTTTGAAAATAGAATATCTTATCCAACCACAGCTACCCCTCCTCTATTCCAGACCCAGACTTTGCAGAATCTGAAGAGCAGCCTTTTGGAAAGCAGATTTAAGAGGACATGCAGAGCTGATTAAGTGACAACTGTTAAGCTAGAGAACTTTAAGAATCTCAGCTTGAATTTTATATGAGTGTAAAGGACAGCATTAGCAACATAAATTTTAAAGAAGAAAATACCCAGAAGTAGTGCCAATCTGCCTGCAGATTACCAATTAAAATTTTTCACTCTGGCAGTGATAGTGCAAAGTTATCAAAGAACTTTTGAATTGAAGCTAGATAACCACCAACCCTAAACAAAATTATCTTTATTCTAAGATAGCAGAGCAGCATGCAGCACATGCAAATCCATGCCACTTGATATCTGTCTGCTTTCCAATTCCTACTGAACCTTCCCCAAACACCCAGTATCCAGCAAATCCATAGTCTGGCTCCTCCTTCAGCCCTCTCCCACCTTTATATCTTTGCTTATCTCTTTGGTATTAGAAAAAATGGAAATTGTTTGGGGAATCATGGACCTACAAATGACACTGGGAGCTCAGAAGCTGTTGCACTGCACTGCTTTCAATATTCTGGGTTACAGTTCTGGGTGAAAATGAACTGTTTAAAAGGTATCACATTAAAGGTTATTTGAGCTTTCTTGTTGGAAGAAATGGGGACAGATTATTTTACAGTTAATTTTATAGACTAGTTTACCTTGTTGTCCACAGAACTCCCAAATTACCAAGTTTACAAGGAGAAGCCTGTTACCCAATATAAATTAATTGCACCATCAACTTGGTCCTTATCTAGTGTTTTTATTGAGACCACTAAAGGATGGGTTTTATATAAAGATACTGCAGATAGAAAAGAGAGCTTGAGTCAGTGCCAGACACGTTTCCAGTCTGCCATTAACTCATCTCTGGTAAATAACATAGGAAAAGATGTGTAAAAAGCAAAACCATGTGCTGAACCAAAAGCAAATAAATAACTTGTGCCACTGGTGTTATTGGGACAAGAGCTGTAAGTGGTAAGCAGTAAACTTAATTAAGGTTTGTCAGTAAAATAAAAATGGGTTTGTTGGCCTTTTGTTTTTAATTCTACTCTCAATCCCTGGTTTATTCTCTTCCTGTCCCCTGCCCTCTGCAATAAATGAGGTGTTTTCTACAGGACACAACAAAACAGCAAAGAAATGGAGTCACACACACACACGGAATGGGCAGTGCCAGCACTGACCAGTGAACCCTCACTGGGGCATTCCTGACTTTTCTTTTGAGCTGGGATCATAAAAACCATTCAGGAAGGCTTGGTGAGATTATTAACAGAAGCCAAAAAACCCTGAACAGGCTCTAAACTTTCTAATTTCATGGTGTATAAAACAGAAGTAACACAGACAATTATCTCACAGGGAGAAACTCAAGACCTACAGAAGGTTTAGTAATTCTGAAATATTTATAGAGACAGACACAGTGAATGCTATGTCACTGAGATCAGGAAAAGAGCAGCTTTTTGTGCTCACATGGAAACTGAATTTCTACACTGAGTTATATTTTCTGCTTTCCTTCCTGTTTACCATTTCTCTTAATTTTATTTCATCTTTCTTCACCCTACATAACAGGTGGGTATAATGTCAAAAACTTATAAAAAATAAATGGAGCAAATTTGGCAATTTGTACTGCATTTGACATGTTGGGATATTATATAAAAGTATTTTTATAGAAGAAAAAATTCATCTTGACTTTTATCTTTTCACCTCAGAATTGGGTGATTTTTATGGTATAAATAATCATGTTTTTTACCTAGATTTGTGTTTAAAGTAAAAGTATGTTTGCTAAAAATAAGCAAATTAAAAGCACACACAAGTGAAGTGAAATGAAGATCAAGTGAAAACCAAATCTAATCTTCTTAAAGTAAGACTTAGCTTGTTCAGTGGATACAACTACAGAATATTTTTTCTGGTGAAACTAAAAAAAAGTATTCAAAACCATAAGATCAATTATCTTAATGAAATATAAGAATTAAAAGAGATATATAGGTGCAAATAAATGTTCCCTTTAAAATTTAAAAAATACTTTATAACTTCACAAAGCTGTCATCCAAAACAGAATGGAAGATATTTGGCTCCCCCTTTTCCCTCTTTTAAGTAAAAAACATTCCTCAAATTTGACAAAAGCTTTGAAAAGTTTCAGGGTGCCAAAACTGCAGATTTGAGATCCTGGCTGTTGTGCACACAGGTCATGACTGAGCAGAACTTCCAAGACAATAAAACAATAAATAAATGAGCAAACCAAACATGAATCAAGAGCAAACAGAGAGAATTTGAACTTTGAATTCTCGTTCCTTCATTTCGCTCCTCTGTAGCCCAGCATGATAATTACAAGAAGTAGATATCCATGATTCCTAATTCCATCCATGAGTAATTCCTAATTCTATCCATGATTCAGTAGGACGTGATTTAAAAGTCTGAGCAACCAACCAAATGTTTACTCTTCCTAAATAAACATACGCCAGATATCAAACCCAATTTCATGACAAATGTGGATTTGGCTTTGGAAGTTGCCTTTCAGCTGATGACATCCATCTGAGACCCTCAGTTATCCTGGTGGCATTCGTTTAGTGGTGAGTGAGCATTCCAGAGCTCCCACAGCTCCCACGGAGGAGGATTCATCACCTTTGGAGTCACCGATTTCTTCCACTGACTCTAGAGGGAAGTAGAGCACCGAGCTGTGATCCACATCTCGTGCATCACATAAATCCTCTCCTCTACAGCTCTACCTCCTTGAGCAGGTGGTTGCAGAGATTTGTTGATGCACAACTCAGTATCTACCACATTTTAAATTCTTGCCTTCTTTTTGTCTTCTTTTCTTCTCTTATTTTTCTTTTTTTTTTTTTTTTGTTATTTTTTTAATTATTTGGTGTATATTGATTATACTTGGCAATCAGACACTGTTCTTTATACATTTTTAAGGCTGAACTTTAGCCTTGAGCTTGATGGCAAATCTTCCAAAGTAGTTCCCAGAAGATGCATTTCACCTTGGAGTGAACAACATTTTTAAAGAATAAAATCACCCCCAAACTTCTCTAAGCAGACTATATATTTCAATATTACCTCTATTATAATGATAATGTGTGCCCATAAGATCATTTGGATTTCGAGGGATTTTAAAAAAAACATTAGTAACTCATAAAATACCACATTTAAAGTATTACCTCTTCCTCCAGCAATTAGAGAGAATTATTAATTCCCTGTATATTTTTGCAAAATTCCACATTTTCTATTATAATAAATGCCATCAAGATAACACTGGGTTCAACATTATTCAGCATTTAACAATTAATTTACATAATGTAAATATTAATGTAGCCTTGAGCACTGTGGGACTGAGGAATTCCGAACACTGTGCATTTCATTACCTCTAATATTGCAGCCTGTTACATCCTGCAGGACACTTGGGACATCCTTGGAGGGGTTCATATTGTGTGTTAAAGTAACAAAATATAACGTTGACTTTTTAAAACTCAGGACGTTCTCCTAGAACTACCTAAGAATCTCTTAATGGTCTCTTTTCCAGAGATTTTTATTTTCATTGCTAAAGGATTCAGGACTACTCTTCATTGGAGCTCTCCCAAATGTGTTTTGGTTTATAAATCTTAAGGGTTTATGATTTTCTTCACAGTAACATGACTGACAGCAAGAAACAATGATTTTATTTTCCTTTTCCCCTCTATGCTAGGCATTGATTTTCAGATGCAAATAGGAAAGGTAATAATATACACTCTACGTACAAATCTACATACATACATATATAATCTACATACAAAGGAGTCAACATTTTCTCACTAACAAATATCCTCCAACCCCTAGTGAGGCCAGATTTCTCTCTCTGCTTTCTATCAGACCTACACACACCCAATGATAAATGAATTTGTTTCATCTACAAGAGGTAATATCCATGTTTTTAATAATTTCAAAACTTGATACTGATAACGTGGTGTTATTTGTCTGACTCTGGAAGGAACATTCAGAATTGGAAATACAAACCATATTACCTGACTATAATAAACAATAAACATAAAATCTCAACCACAGGGTGGAAATTTATGAATTAAGATGTGAATATACATCTCCACGCTCCAGGTATGTGATGAGCACATCCAAACATCATCATTCACCCTTTCAAGCCAACAGAAAATATCTCCATGGCAACTTGCAGTTGCCAACTGTGGCAGCCATTCTCAACCATGCAAAAAAAAATTAATTGGCAAGCAAAGATTAATGTTCTTGGCAATTAACTCGAAAAGTCAAAAGTAGGAGTAACAACTGCTGTGTCCTGTGTCAGTGTTCTCCAAAACTGGTCTGAAAAACTCAAGTGATTTGTTTAAAAGCAAACATCTAAAGATTGAATTGCTCAGCAAACTTAAGGAAAAATTAGGAATCCATACCTCAGCTTTCATGGGACCCATCCCCAACAGTGATTTGCAACAAAAGACACTGAATATGTATTTACATGACCAAGAATGTATTTCAAAAAGTGCCATCTACCAACACATAGAAATATACATTTCTTGGCAGCTTTTGGGCAACAAAGTTCTTACTGTGTCTCAGACCACAAGGTCACAACTCACATCAAAGCTGAGACTGTCAAAGCCACTTCAGAGATTCAAGATGCTTGCCTGAAAATACTTCTTACACACTTAAAGAAAAAAAAAAATCCCCAAATCAGTATCCTTTAAGAAATAAATTAAACCAAAAATAAAGTTGCAAAATACATCTTCTGGAGTTTGCAATTTAACACATGAGAAAACACGCAGCATATGTGATGCAGAAGAGGTCAAAAGTGCTGGAAGGCAAAATTATTTCAATTCCTGCTTTATCCCTACTAAGCTGGTGCCCTCGCAGCTCCGAGGCACTCCGAGACAATTCCTCAACACGAGGCATGGCAGAAGCAGGGCAGGGTCAGGGAGGTGAGGAAATGTGCTGCTCTGGAAGGTGTGAGGCACCCCTGATTTGCTACAGCCACAGGGAAAGAAAAGATTCTACACAGAGATCAGAGAGGAGCCACGGGACAAAGCGTGGGTGGAATGGAGCAAACACAGCGAGCACCAGGGCCCCCAGCACCTTCTCATGGCCAGCAGCCCCTAAAAACATTTCAGTGTTTGTCTCTCCTGGTGAGTGGACAACACAGTGGAGTGCTGATTTTTTTAGTTTTTTGCTTTTTATTGCCACAAACAAACAAACAAAACCCCCCAAACCCCCCCAAAGCAAAAAAAAAAAACCAGGAAAAAAAACATATTTTTTCCCAGTATACTTTCAGTGGGGAAAAAAAAAAAAAGCAGTTGCAATTTCTGACCAGGATTTTAATTTCTTGAAAGTATCTCCCCCTTTGCACTACAAAGCAGATGAAAGGTGTTAATTTTTTAGCTACTGGATAAAAGCAAATGCTGCATAATGGGGGAAGTTGTACCAAGGTTGCAGGAGATCTGTAAATACATCAATAGATGAAACCTAAATGGATCCACAGAGTAAATCCCTCAGTTTGCAGGAAGTCATTTAGAAATAAACTGGCTCGTTCTGGTTTTCTCAGGAATTTGACCTAAATTAGAATTTTGGGAGTGAAGAAGTGCTATTCTCAGTTAGTACATTCCCCTCAGCTTCCAGCTGACCTGGGCCTTGGTTCCTAAGGAATGAAAGAAAAAAGCCGGCAATTAATTTGCAAATGTTTAAAACCAAAAAAGTGAGGAGAAAGGAGGATTCCCCACCCCAAAAAAGCTTTGTGTCCCTTCTCTCCATGCAATGCCAGGAATGAGGAGACAGCCTCAGCTGCACACTGACACATCCCACTAGGAAAACTGTCAAGGAGAGCAGGATTTAAGGACATCCCATGGCAATCACAAAGCCACTTTGCTGCCAAGACTCTGTGCAGCAGCCACATCCCACCGTCTCTTCATCTCTGAAGTCCCCTCAGATCAGTCTGGGGGAAAAGGGTGCTTCAGGGCAGGCTTGAGACAACAGAATAAACTGAACAAGTATCTGTGAGAAAAACTACAAAAAGTTTTACTGGAGCACAAACCCTCGGTGCTTAGCATCAGACCATTAAAATTCTTGGCAGCAGCTCCCAGTCCTGGCTTGCCAATGGCCCACTTTTCATGCAGCCTATTTTTTGTTTAGGAAAAAACCTTCAGAACATCCTGAATATTAAACCTTTCTTCAAGCTATAATGATCAGGGAGATTAGCTCTGATCAGCAGTTTTAGGCCATATGTAAATTCGGTGTCCCTAGGCAGAGTAGCAAACCATGAAATACCCTTCTTTTCTCCCTCTGGCTGCCAGGAACAAGGAGGCTGCTCCACAGATCCTCATTAGTATTGGTCCACACCGGCTATTTAGCATTCAACAGGTTGTAATTCCTGGGCCTATGAGGGACTAGCCTGCAGCTAAGGTACACCAGATTGGCAAGAGAAAACCCACAGTAACAAAGAAACCTTTACTTCTTTTGGTTTCTCTTAATTAACACTTTTTTTTAATGTTTTCACTCCTTTGGCTGCTGCAGCCCAAGCAAATTTAGAAGTATTCAAGCAGCATCACCACAACACATCCTCACAGCTTATGCAAAGGCTAAAATCCATAAACCAAGATTTTTTTTTTCCTCTACTCCAGCATACAGTGTTTAAACCCCTCAGGGCACACCAGAGTAACAGAAGGATGTATCAGCACTGAGTAAATATCACAACACTTTTTATGGAACAATATATTTAATATGGAGCCGTGGTGGGCATGAACAAACTCCCTGCTACAGCCTGGGCGGGAGAGCCTCTCTCCCTGGATGAGGTCTGAGAAAACAATCTCTGCCTTTATGGGGAGATTTGATTTTGTTTCATTTAGGAGAGAGACATCTCCATTCAGCAGCAAAAACACTCTGAACAAAGGTTCTTTTGAGAAATGGTTTCCAAATTGTGGTGCCTGGCAGGAGGTGGCACAATCAGCAGCTGGGGATGTGTCTGTGCTGGGGCTGCTCCGAGCACTGCACGGGCTCCTCTGCTCACTCTGCTTTGAAGAGAATGTTAATAATGCTGTAACTGCTGCTTTAATCTATACAGTGAGCCAGGAAAACATCCAGAATTTTGATGTCCTTCCCCTACACTTTCCAGTTGGAGAGCTACTCGTAAAGGAACGGACAGACAAATTGTAATGTGGAAGGCAGCACGAGGGGAAAAACAGAAGGCTTGCCTGCCTGCTTGCTTCCAAAAGGATTCTCCAGTTTGAAGAAAAAAAAAAGTAAAAAGAGAAAAGAAAAATGAGTTAAAACTTTATTCAATAGCAATGAAGCCTGAAGCTGATAATTTCAGCTTTCTGGGATACAGCTGTAGCAATGAGAAAATAAGAGCCCAGAGGATGGATAAACTATATTATCTTAACTAGCAAAGGCAAGCCTTCAAAAAATGAAAATTGGAAAAGAAAAGCTATACTATTAACTTCTTTTTTCCCTGGCTAAGAAAATACGATCAAATTTCCAATTCTTTAGTTCTCTCCTAGTAAGCCTGCAGCACACACCAAGCCTTGCTGAAAGTGTAGCCTCCCCAGATGAAAGTGCCAAATAAGCAAGATTACAACAAGCCCAAGAGGCATGTCTATCTTCTGGTCTTATAATTATTTTGAGTACTGTAGTTTTTTTTCTAACAGAAGCTATGATAGAGTTCAGCTTAAATTCAAGAAGGCAAAACTGTTTAAATTAAAAAACCAAGAAGATTGCAAAACAATGCTCGCCAGTGTGCCCAAACAGTAATGTCTGCAATTTCATGATCCATTACCCTGTCTGTTAAAACATGCTGATGTTTCTCCTCTGCTTCTGTTTTCCAGGGCCCTTCTCTGCCACAGCTGGGAACCCATCTCCTGTGTCAAATTTTGGCCAATCAGGTTTGGGGACTGCTCATCCCATCTGCACAAAACGTTGGCATAACAAGATCAGCAGTGCCTATGCTATGCTGATTATATTTATTGCTAACTTTGCTTGCTAAACCTGCATCTGTTTTGATAACCTTGTACAGCAGTGATGGTAGGCAGTGCAAAATCCATTTGCTCACAGCCACACCAGAGAAATTTCAGTATTTCAGGTCCCTCCATTAACAGAATTGCATTATTTTAATGTTATTTCTATTTTTTCTGTGGATATGAATATTTTTTTCAGTGTCTGGCTACTACTTACCAGAAATTCTCAGAGCAGTTTTAGTATGAGCTTTCTCTCCAACATGATTTATCTGAGCACACCTTCAACTTGCTCATAGTTGTGTAGAATTTGTCAGACCAAAACCTTAAAGCACTTTTACTTAGCTGCTGCTGGCACTGGAATTACTGTGTCTCAGTGGAATGCAGATCCCAGAATCCCAGATCCCAGAATCCCAGATCCCAAGCACCCAGATCCCAATTTTCTGCCTTAAGACAATGAACTGCTGCTGTCAGCGGAAGAACCCAAAGCAAGTTCAGTTGAAGTATTGACTCATTTTACTTTCATCCTGCCTTCATCCTTATAAACAGCAGGGGTAGGGGTTTTTATGGGGCAGAGTTTTAAACTGAAGAAGGGTAGGTTTGGTGGGATAGTGGGAAGAAATTCTTCCCTGTGAGTGTGCTGAGATCCTGGCACAGATTGGAGAAGCTGTGGCTGCCCCTGGATCTCTGGAAGCATCCAAGGCCAGGCTGGACAGGGCTTGGATAGTGGAAGATGTCTCTGTCCATGGCAGGGAATGGAATTTCGTGATGTTTGATTAAAAATCTTTCCCAGAGATAGAATGGGATCAGCTTTAAGGTCTCTTCACACCAAACCATTCCATGATTCTGTGATTCCAGGGCTTGCCTCAACCCCAGCCCTGCAAAGTTTAAAATTCCTCTGACTGTGGCACTTCTACAGCCTGTGGGAGGAAGAGCCTATTCTTGCATACAAAAGGAAACTCTATATTGTTTAATAGTTTGATTTGCTATTATGTGCTACTGCATAAGTTTTATTTTAATATCATGTAACTGCTGTGATTGCATTTTTATAATTGGTGCTCTGCCCCAGAGGAGAACTTTTTGAAGAGTAAAAAATGCTACCTAGGTGCTGACTCAGAGAATTCACAGAGTGCTTTGGGTAGCAGTACTTAAGCAAGAAGATTTCCAGCAAAGGTGCTGCAGGTGCTGAAGAATTCAAACTGCCATATCAGTGACGCTAATTAATGGTTCATGCAACAAAATAGAAAAGAAAATTAAGGTAGTGAATTAAATCCTGAAAGCAAAGTCCCATACAGAGTCAAGCTGAGATGCTGACAACCTTCTTAAATTTTGTATATTCTAAGAAATCCAGGCCTACATTATGGCCACATTCTGAACCAAAGAGCTGGTGATGTAGCAGGGATGCTTTTTGCTGTCCTAAATAGGCACGGTTGCCAATTCCATCTCCAAAGACTCAGATTTGTAGTACATGAGCTTTTAGCAATAGTGAGCCTGTATGAATTTCACTGACATTCCTACTGATTTCACAAAATGCCAATCCCAGCTGACACGAGGAATTGTCATTTACGAGAGAAGTTTCACAGACTCTCCCTTTAACTTCAGTGTTTCAGATGCCTTCCAAACTTCTCAGATACACCACAGGGTTGATGGCAAGAAATGACAGATAAAAAACTTCCAAATAACACCTCTTGAAAAATTTAAAGCTCCTTTAAAGAAAGATACTGTATTTATAACTGCTAATGGTAAAAGAGAATGACTGCTCAAGAGATTCCTTTTTAATCAAACATCATGAAATTCAGATTGTAAAAACATACTGAGACTGGCAATATTTTCAAAGCCCAAAGGTTGTCACTATAGATGAGAGACTTCTGCTTGGAGCAACAAATAACACATCTTCATCTGAGAGACGTGAAAAGGGTTTGATGAAATGAATGTGCAGAGTTGGGGGGTTTTGGTTGCTATTTTGGTTTTTTTTTTTACTTTGGTTTTGGGTGTTTTTGCCCCCACTCAACTAGGGAAATTAATCTTTCCTACCTCTCTCTGTGAGATCAGCTAAACTCTGCCCTTTTAGAGCCTAAAGCAGCAAGGCCAAGAAATACAATTTCCATGTGTGCTTTATAAAATTACACCCTCGAGTAGACTGGAAGAAAATTCATAATATATTAATTGAGTGAGTAATCATATGACCCCCATGGACAAGACCTGCAGTGTACTGCTAATTATTTCATTAATTAAAGTACCTTTGTCTTGAGGTGTGTCTCTCAATTTCAAAACCATGTTAAAAATAAATTTCCCTGCCAAGTTTTCTGACAATGCTTTTGATGATTAAAAGGAAATTATATTAAAAATAGACTGTGCTCTTTACCTTTATAATGGAAATCATATTTTGTTTTTCTCTCAGAGATTCCACAGAGGAAATGGAAACATTTTCATCCAGCAATGAAGATCTTTTTTGTAGGTGTTATATGTACTGCCATAAGTTTTGCATGGCAAATATTGCTATTTTATACAAAATCAAATTTTTTATAATATTCCTGTCTCTTAAAACATTTATTAAACAGTTCTAGTACTCTTAAAATCATGTTTTACCCACACTAATTTTAGAATAGAACATTCTGTATAAACACACTGTTAGAACACAGATTTGATGCTGGGACAGAGCTGTCCAAGAAAACATCCACTATTGTCACCAACATAATTCTTAGCACATAGTCATTTCCATTTTCAAACTACAAGTGGGTTTTAAGTATAATAAGTAAGGATTGAGGAAAAATCAGTTAAAATTCTTTATCCAAGTTAATTTTCCCTTTTACTTTGGAATAAAAATATTTTTTCCTTCATAACTTTGACTTGTACAATTGAAACATGGAACTGAAGTCATGTATTTTCCATCAAAAAATATTCAATGTATTTTACTGCTCTGTGCTTAAATCATAGCAATGATGAGCTATATTTGTGTTCCCAAAAATCACTGTCTTGAATACGTACCTGTTAATATTTTCTTCAACCACATTTAAAACACATTTCTGCTGGAGTTTCCAACGTGTGCCAGCAGAAGATGGATTGAAAGGAAGAACTGTGAGATCTCACCTTCAACCTGTCTATCACATTCCCCAGGTGTGAATCTAGCTCAGCATCAGCTGACAGCACCTTTCCCCCTTTCCCTCCACAAGAAAGCCAATAACAAACTTTTCAAGGTTTCCAGAAAGTTCTTCAGGTATAAATGTGTCATTTTATAAAAGCCTCTCCGGCTTACTTTCGAGCATGTTAGTAGTACTCTCCAGGAGAGCTTGACTTCTGAAAATAAATGTAATTTCCCACCTATTTTCTGTGGACAGCCATGGAAAAGTGTTATAGAGAAACAGTGCAACAGTGTGTGGAAATGAACAGTGGTGTGCAAAGGAGACATTTTCTGTATTTAACAGATGTGATCTGAATGAAGAAGTCAAAGAGTGCATTTTTCTAGAAGTTGTGCTCAGTATCTGAAAGCCAAGTGAGCTATTTTGAATATTTCTGCAAAATACTACCAACTTCTCATACTTCAAAAACAGATTACTGTGGGGTCATTCTCACTAAGGTTTCCTTTCCTACTGCAATTGCTTTCACTCTTCCAAGGGTAGTGTGCAACACTTTTCGACTTCATGGGATTACAGACTGCAATTTAAACCCCAGTATTAAATGGTGGGGAAAGAAGAAGAACTGTGAGGGCATGAGATAAAGGGAGAAATGAGGGGAAAAAAATAAAGAAAAATGTGAACCTACAGTTTAAAAATAATTTTTTCATTTTTTTTATTTTATTTTAGGGACTATCTATCTGATAATAGCTTTCAATTAAAATTGTAATTAATCAGGTTAACCTGCAAGGGAGTAAATAATTCTGCCATTGTGCAGTGCTGAGTTTTCCATTCATCTCTTCCACAATAAAAGCAGGATGGATCTGTCTATTGGCAATGCACACTGAGGCAGAGCCTGCCTGCACTGACAATTTATTGGCTTTTTTCTGCTTTGGCCCTGGGAGCAGTGGCCAGAGCACAGCCCTGCAGTCAGAGGGGACACTGCCCCTGCCACCACCCCTGGTGACACCAGCCTGGGATTTACACCCAGCTCGGTGTGAGGACAGGGTGGGTGGGATGGGGCTTCAACTGCAGCGTCCCTGCCACCAGCCTGGAACCATATCATCAATTTATGGCACACGATTGCAGGTTCTGGGGATTTATCACCCTTTTCACACACTTTAAAAGGATCTGGATGAAATATGGTGGAGCGGATGCTGCCAGGCCCCTGACTCCTGCAGGGCTGCTGGCCTGCAGAGGGAGTGGCAAGGCAATATCCACAAAGGGTGATTTAGAAGTGTATAAACACAAACTGAGGGTTTATACCACTAATAAAGCCTGCCCAGAGGGCTGCAGCACGCTCCCTCCCTGCAGGCTGCCACACAGCCGTGAGTTTTTCCAGATAATTCTTTCCTGGGACTGCGGGATCTTTCAATTTATTGATTACATGGACGAGTTTATCTCATGTGTCCAAAGTGCTTGGAGCTTTCAAGCTCATCCCTGTCTCTTCTGAGAGAACAGAAGGAGATGCACAAAACAGGTGCAAAAGCCCAGGTGCAAAAGCCACTGTTAAGTAAATTAGTGCATAAATTTCCTTTTGCAAACAATTACATCCCAAATTGCACAAATTCATTTGAGCCCTTGTGTTCCAGTACCCAGCAAGAACTTCAGCATTTTTTTAAAATTATTTTGTTCTTTGATTAAGAAACATACTCATTTTTTATTTCATGAGCCTGGGCTATAATGCAAAAGGAACCAAAACTCCAACAACCACTGCTCTGTGCAGGGAGCTGTGATCACTCCACTCCATGAAAGATCCAAGGCACAGAGACCATGAAGCTTTTACAGCCTTTAACATCAGGCATTAATGCTGATCTGGCCATAAGGCTGAATTTTGGTATAACTTGTGTGCAACTATGAAAAAAAAAAAACTAATTTTAGCGGAAGGGGCAGTGAGAACACAAACAAGTTGTGCAGAAAGGCAAAGGGGATTTTCTGCCTGGCACTGAAGAAGGTGACTCACTTCCAGTCCTCCCAAGCAGGCCAGTAATTCTACCTGTGCACCTGAGCTGGGTTTAACCTCTTTCTGCTGAAATCAGGACTAATTGAACCCTGGAGCCTCCTGCTCCCAGACATTCCCATCCCAGACCCAGGCTGAGGGAACTGCTAATTGCTACACATGAGATTATTTTCATTTCCTCCAAATGCACTGGTTTAACCACACTTGCATACCTGGGAACCTGTTAATTACTTGGTAGTGCGTTAATGGGTCATTCCTTTCAATTTCTTTCTATCAGGCAGATTACAGTGGATGCACGGCTTTGTCTGCCACAATGCAACAAATTATTAGTAAATATCTTTTCTTTCTATGGTGTACATACACAGTAACTAAAATATACCAGAATCCCTCATAAAAGATCAGATATTTGTGTCTAGATAAGCTCATCTCTCTGCAATATATTCACATCATACATATTAAAAAAAATAGATATATCTATACATACACACAATAACCATATTCATATACAGCTGTATTTTATTCCACACAGATCTGTGAAAAATTTCCTACTGGGATATACAAAGCAGCTGTGCATAATTAGCCTGGCTGCTGCTTGGCTTCTGCTTGGAAATTTAAATATTGACATTACAGATGTTTCTACCTAGTTCATATCCATTGCATTTACAGGCCAGATTACAAAGGGTTTTGAGGCAGCGAGTGGAGTTTTGCTGAAATGCAGATGATTAATCCCAAGAAAGGATGGCTGAAAGTTTGCCATCAGCAAGTTTTCAAGTTTGCCCAGAACTGAACATATCTGGAAGGAAAGGAACTTAGAAACTGTTCTGCTGAGTTATACCCAAAGCTGAGAATTCCATCTCCAGTAGAAACGACTGGGGAAGAGCTGTGAAACAGGCTGGTTTATCAAATAAAGGAGTTTTTTGTATTCTTTAGCTTCTTTTGAGTCAGAGGCTTCCTCATCCACAGTTTCATTCCAATTATTTTGTTTCCCACAAAAGCTCATAGCAGTAAGTCTCATAATTAAATATGTAATATTTGACATTTCAAATCTCCTCTAAATCCGAGTATTGCTGAGAGTGGCAGTGCCCTGAATCAAAAAAGTTCAGGTTCAAAAATTCAATTTTGAGATAGTTTTTAGGTGAATTTTATGATATACTTCTGCTTTGCAGGTCATATCTGGAGATACTTCTAAGCTTATACTGCAAAAATCCAACTCAATAAAATATCAACCAACAAACATTTATGCACAACACTGTAACTTCTGTGACAGAAAGACTCAAGCATCACCCTAGCCCTGATGCAGGCAGAACCAGAAGACTGAAAAACTCCAGATTCTACTCTTACCTTAATTAAAAGGTACTATTTCCTTTACTATCCTTTTCTAATGGCTCTTTGTGACTTTAGAAAAAAATTTAATCTTTCAGCAAAAAGAAAACTTGTAAAAACACCCTTTGGCTTCCCTCTGTCCCTTGGGATTTATAGGTCAAAAGAAAGAAGACTTTGAGACTTCACCCAATTCAATGCAATTTGATTCATTTTACAGCTTTGGCAACCTTCTTCTGCCAGCAAGGATTGCAGGGCACAAATAAAGAGAGTCTGGAAAACAGTACCAGAATATTTGAAATGTATCAGAGCTGGCAACAGGTGTGTAAAAGTCAATGATGCCAAATTTATTTTTGCCACTTTGCTAGGCCAGCTGGCCTTTTGTTTCCCTTTCATGGACTCTTTTGACTCCATCTATTATATACAATCCCATTTCTATTAATCTGGGTATTGAACTTACTGTTAGGTTAAGTATAAAAAAAGAACCCAACAAACCAACCAAGCTGTCAGGTTGTTCTAAATAAAAAGGCACAATTTCAGCACCAGTTTTCATTTACCTGAACCACTGCACTATTTTCTAGTGCAGAGCTGCCAATGATACTCAGCCCCTTCCTCATGCTTTATCCAGCTCTACAAATTACTATTTTATGATACTGCAGAACCCTCTAGGCTATTCTTCTTAATTCCTTCTGTTTCCTCTCTAAATGTCTCCAAGTGTCCCTTTATTTCCAGCAATTATTTATAGACATCTGTCAGTCCAGGCTCCTTGGCTGGAATGCAATGGATCCAGGCTATTGTGCAGCACAGAAAACAAGTTACTTTCTTTAAATGCAATTCTCAAGCAATTTTGCTAAACCACTGCAGTTAAGATTTTACCCCACTGGGTTTGCAGCATATTGTTGTAAGTCACATAATGTCAGATGCGTTTAAAATAATTTCTGTCAAGCGCCTCCAGCAAGAGAAATGAGGTGGCTGCCAAGTTCATTTAACCCTCCTCCGTTTTGCAACCTCTAAAAGTGAGATATCCAAACGTTTCTGCCTGCCTATGGAATCCATAGGCAGAATCCATAGGATTCCATAGGGAGCCACCCTCACTAAAGTTCTCAGGTGAGGCTGCTGCAAGACACAGCTCCTCAACCCTTGAGCTGGCAGCTGGAAAAATCAGAGATCTACAGGAAATAAACTGGGTCATAACTCAGAAAACAAAAACATGAGAAATCAGCAGTGCAGCGAACACAAAACCCATTACAGCCAATCCAAAAATTGCCATCAGTGTCACTGAGTCAGGCTCAGCCATTATTTTCCTGGTACATATATGCTGACTGCAACCCCATCCAGAAATGGGAGCTGGTATAAATAAAAAACAACAGATCAAGCTGGTTCTCCTGTCTTCAAACAGTTTCGACTGGTCTTTCAATTTATTTATTTATTATAAATAGCCTCCAAGTCTGCAGTCCCCCCAGGAAAAGACCTAATAGAAATCTCAGCACCTCTGTGGTCACTTCAAGCACACATCGAAGTGTACTTTGTTAGGATTTGACTCTGGGCTATTTTCAGAACTATGACAATTTTCCCTGAAAAGAGCTAATTTACTGTAACTAACTATATTATTAAATTTCCTCAGGAATGATATATCAAGAAATAAATCTGTAGCAATATCACCTAGCAGTCACATATTTTTATCATTAATTATAAGGTCTGGCAAGCCCTAGCTTGAAATTCAGATGAATACTCATTGTAATGAAGTTTATATTCTCACTAATTATAGGCAGGTACTTGCCTCTCCAGAAATGTGATGGCACATAAATTGTAGGTGTCCAAATAACCAGTGGTGTTTACTGTGAGTTTAAAAATCACACACACAAAAATGTGAATGGCCTTAGTGACATAAAAAAATCTATTTAAACACCATCCAAACCATCCTCACTGGGACTGTGCTCAAAAGGCTTTTTAATTATTCATAGACAGATTAAATAAATAAAAAAATCACATGCTGTTTCCAGGTTTTCTTCAATTTTGTTGGATTTATATCTCAGATAGAAGAGAATAAAGCAAAAAGGGGCTTGGCACAACTTTTCAATGTAATTTCTGTGTTGTTCCCTTTTTAAGGAAATAGCTTTCAAATCATTAAGGAAAAAAGTCACTTTGTAAAACAATAAAAAACTGGAAAATATGTCCTACAGCAACACCAGGGAAGTCCAATATGAATATTCACTTGATTTTTTAAATTTTTAAGGTTTTAAGGTTTACATATTTAAGGTTTTGACACTAACTCTCTCCAAGATTTATTTATCAATAATTCTCTGATATTCCTGATGAGGAGACAACACCTAAGTTCAATTGTGCAGTCAATAAATGAGTGGAAAATCTCTAGAGAATTCCATTGGCTTTGTGACTGATAAAATTGTGGCCTAACAGGAAAACACACAGGAATCCTGTAATAATATTTTAAGGTAATAATATCATCTGAATGCTTTAAAAAGGCCCAAATACTGCAGATAAGTTTCACACTATATTTGCATCTTTCTCCACATAATTGTGCATCTCTCACAGAGTTATTGGTATCCATGGACATTTACACCTTGGTCCAGGGAGCATCAAGGCAAATCCAAGATACCTACTTGAGCACTTTTCATTTTTAGCAGAATTTCAGTGTGTGGGTTTGATTCAGAGCTTGAATGAAGCTGAAGGTGGTTTGATAAGGCATAAGGTTATGCATCCAATGCAAAGCTGGAATATGAAATGCAGGGAATTCTCAGAACTTTGGGTCTGTAAGCCAAAGCTGAGGATTAAACACAAGATTTGATGTGAGAACTTGGAAGAGGCTTCCAAACTTGGTAATAGAAGTGAGAATATAGCTTTAAAGTAGAAACACATTAAGCTAAAAAAAAGGAAAATTTAGAGTTTTAGAGTTTAAAATATAGAAAAAAAATAAAGTAGTTACTAAGGTAAACAAGAAGTTTAAAATGCAGTACTGTAAGTTTGTGTGTCATAACATATTTAACTAAGAAAGCTGACACTATGACGTGAGTCCATAAAATGAAATATTTAAGGATTTGATCAAAAACAAATATCCATACTAACAGTATTTTATTAGTCAATAAATCCTTAAAAGGCCTTATAACTAAGGGTCTTTTGACCTTCTGAACTATGCTGTGAAGATGTGAGCTGAACTCACCCTTCCTACCTATACAGAAGACAAGAAAAATAAACTGCATCATCTAAAAACTCAGAGATCCCATCTCTAATTCGTTCAAAATTCCTTCAAAAATCCCCACACAAAGCCTTCCTTTTGCAACTTCAGAAATGAAATACAGCACAATTGCAATCCAAAGGGAAGAACTCAGGAATGCCACTTGCCAGCACATCAGGATTCCTACCAAGCTGTGCAGTGTAACCTTTGATTTGGAACAGCACGGCAGCTGGTGGGGCCCTTCCAGCTCGGAACATTCTCTGATAACCTCTGTGATAAAATAGCAGAGCCTGATGAATAATTTGAAGATATGTGCCATAAGTTGGGAAGAACTATGGAAAAGAAGACCAGGAAATCTTGGCTGAGTGGGTGCCATCTGCATAGAGAGCTGTGACTGATTCCAGCCAACCCTGATTCCGCAGGTTCCTTTGTGCACAAAATAATTTTGCAAGCGCTGGTGCTCTTGACACCAGGCAAATGAGGTTATGAAGTTTAATGTGATGAATACCAGGAGGGAAGGGAGGGAGTGTAAGGGAAGGAAAGTTGAGAAAAATTATTCAAACTTTGGCCAACAGGAAAGACAATCAAAATGCTAAATGATACCTGAGTCAATACAGAGCAGCAATAGGAGAAAATGGATGAAACTATTACAGAAGAATTCACCGGAAGGTGGGCTGAGAAACTTCTCCACTGAATCAGAAGTGTAAACTTCAATATAAGGAGTGGGAAAAAAGGAAAGCAAGGAGAGTTTATGGATAATAAAAATAGAGAATTGCCAGTTGAAAAACATACTAGAGACCTACAAAAGAAAAGAGTGTTCCGCTGGCAGCCATATTCTCAAATATGAAACATTTCTTGTTTGGCTGAAAAGATCATCAATATCTTCATTACATGCTTGTCACAAGTGAGGTAAATAAACATTTACCTCAAAAATTTAATCTGTTGAAAGAGCAGCTTGTAATGCCTTTCATACCCACAGGTTTTCAGATAGGAAGGACTCTATGTGAAAGTGCAAAATTCACCAGAAAGCTCACATAATACAATGGAAGAGTTTAACTTGGATGGTTATACCCACATTAAAACTTGGAACAAGATCTTACTCTTGTAGAATTTCCTCATCAGACAAAATCAACAGGAAATTTAATCAGAACATTTTCCTTACTAACTTTAATTATCAGTGTGTTTTTGTTTTGTTACAATGGTTGTATCTGCATTTACAACATCTGTTTACCAGCATTGTTCAGTATTTCAATCTCCCCAACAACGTTAGTTTATTCATAATGTGCTTTCCATTTATTTGTGTTATTTACCAGACTCATACTACATAAACAAATAAAAATAACCCTTCCAGTAACTAAACTTACAGGGAAAAAATGTGAAATTCCCACTCTGCACAGAAATTTCTTGTGGTATTTGGTTTGAATCTTAATCGTATCCTAGGGGTTGTCTTCATTGATTCCAGAGATGAATAAAAAACATGAGCCTAAATCAAAGCTCCTATTTCCAACTAATTTCTGGGTATTTTCCTTTTACTTCTTTTTTCTTTTTTTTACTGCAGAGACTTGTTTTCCAGAAATCATTACCCATTGTCCTAAAGTTGTGCTTCTCCTGCTTCTTTTGTGAAGGGAGAATTCAGTGAGGCACAAAATCAACAAGAAAGCTTGTACAATATGATAATAATGCATTTATCAACAGAGGATTTGCTCAGGCTCTATTTACTGAGCTGGGACTGGCTTGGACATGTCGCAATAGGACAAAAAAGAAATGACACGGACATGGAAACTCTAAGGTGTGTCGCAATAGGACAAAAAAAAAAGACACAGACATGGGAACTCTAAGGTGAGAAGAAGAAGAAGGGAAGTTTATTCTCTGACTCTAATATTTATAGACTTTCAAAAGTGACAGTGGGGATGAAAGTGTCACCTCTCCAACGACACTGGACAAACTAACAGCCCATGAAATTTCTCCTCCTCCAGAAAAGAACGCAAAACAATAATTATTTACATAAAAGTGCGTGAGAAACTTCATTACAAGAATGTAAACATCAGAAAGCTTAGAAGAACTGGGGAAAACAAAGCAGCACGGACTCACCAGTGGCAGATCCCTCCATGACGTGCCCAACGTAGGGGCCCTCTTTGAACATGGGCCTGTTGTCGTTCTGGTCGATGACCGAGATGTCCAGGCGCACCGGGCCATCCATGGTCTTCCCGTTCATATCCACCACCTCCACTTCCAGCTGTGGGAACAGGAAAAGGAAGGAAGTCATGAGTTCACTGTCACAGTGAGAAAAGAGTAAGACAAAAAGAGTTCTGATGAGCATTGGTGTGGCCAGACCCTACCAAAGACAGCACTTGCAGCCCTTTCTTTTGGACCAGGCTCAGAGCAGATTTCTCCTCGAAGCAAAAGAGACAGATGTACATTCAAACTCAGATATCCCCTGGCAGCTTGAAGATGCCATGTTGCCTAAAGAATTAATAGACCAGAGCTTAAAAAACCAAAAAACCTGACCCCTTGTAAATTTGTCCCTACTCATGTGAAGATTTGGTTAGAATTTGTTTCTTTGCTTTTATCAAGCACATCTCCAGTGGACACATATAGAATTATCATGGTAGAATTGATATTAATGCTCACCCAAAAACCTTTTTGAAAACAAACAGAAAACAAAACCATGAAAACGGAAAAAAACCAAAAAAAGCAGGAATGCATGTACAGCTTTAGATATTTTTTTCAATGGTGATGGCATGAAGTGTTTCTTAGGCCATTTTCAGATTCCTCTGGGTCTTCTAATGAGGTGTGGAAGAATGATAGAACATCTTCAGTCTCAAGCAAGTGGATATTCACTTGATTCACAAGCTGAAGATTTGTCTTTCTTTACTTCCAAAAACTGGAAAGAAAGATCCTATTGCACATCAACCCTCCATACCACATGCAGTGCAAGGTTCCAATGAGTCACCAGGGCAAACCACACCAAAACTTCTTAAACAGAGAAATCAATTTAGATTGCAACTGTGTGCTATACCTGCAGTTCTGTCCCCTCAAAAGAAATCAATAAAATATAGCAATAAACATGTCTGAGACATCACTATCATTCTCACCTGCCCTTCCCATCCCCAGACTCTAATGGAGTTAAGCCAGCCAGAAAATGAACCTGGGCTCAGATGTTAATATCACTCTCTCCCAGTCTTTCCCTGAGAAAATGGTGCCAACAGGGGCTGGAAGTCTCTGAGCATTTTGTTTGTACTGTTAATTTATTCTTCATTGCCCTGTCTTATACCTGTGAGTTATTTATAACTTAGTGATAAATCCTACTGGGAAAGAAATAGGTCAGAATCCTAATTCCTTATTAAAATGGATGGCTTATCATCACCTTTCTCTGTTTTTTGTTATGCTCATAAATACCTTCCACTTTTTAAATTCAATGTGTTGGGTGTGAGTAGGAGTATTTGTTATGAGTGAGACACCTACTTAGAGGCACTGTTTGTAAATAGTGTCACAGTCCATTTTAACATCTACTCACTGCTTAGCCTCACTTGTCTAGGAAATGTTCTTGCAAGCCTTTCCCAAGCCTTATTTTTTATTATATGGCTTAACAGCTTAAAGGCAGACAAATATTCTGGTTGGAATGATTCCAGTAGCTTTGGCACAGCTGAAGATTGCTGGGAGCACCTCCCCTTCAACTTCTGGGTTTGTTCAACTCTGAGCTCCACACTCAATGCAGGAATCTTTGCCATAGGATGTGATGTGGACGGGAAAAGGAAAAATGATTCCATTCCTGAGCTACATTAAAGTCAGATACAGTTTTAGCTACAGCTGGAAACTGCTGACAAAATGAATCAGAAAAACAATTTGGCTTGGAAGGGACCTTTAAAGTTCATCTATTTCCACCCCCTGCCATGTGCAGGGAAACTTTTCACTGGAGCAGGTTGCTCCAAGTCCCATCCAACCTGGTCTTGAAGGTTTTCCAGGGATGGAACATCCACCACATCTCTGGGCAACCCATGACAGTGTTTTACCACCCTTACTGTAATTTCCCTCTCTTTGTATCTAGTTCAAATCTCTTCTCTTTTTGCTCAAAACCACTTCTCTTTATCCTATCAAACAGGCCCCACTAAATGTTTATCCCCAACCTTCCTGTAATCCCCTGAAAGGGGCTCTAAGGTCATCCTGGGGCCTTTTCTTCTCTTTACATGCAAACCACAAAGGATAATCAAGACTTAAAGAGAAATTTTACACCTCACAGCACAAAACTCCATGATCAGATTTGGGGCTGAGCACCCTAACTCTCTGAGCTTGTCCTTACAGGAGAAATGTTCCAGCCCTCTGCTCTTTTTTGTGGTCTCCTCTGGACTCACATATCCACATCATCCCTGTGCTGAAGACTCCAGAGCTGGACACTTTATCAAAGTAAGACTGACTCATCAAAACCATGTTAATTGCTTTGGGAAGTGAAAGAATAGCAATATTTCCCTGTGAAATTCCAGGAAATTAATTTTCAAATTCAAGATAATTTGCTCCTAATCTATCTCTCAGTATCAAGTGACTGTGCTCTTCATTGGAAAGAACAAAGAATTTGCTAAATTTAAAAAACTGCTTCAGCTGCTTTATCAGAATTGTAAGTCATTTAAAACAAAGGCTGATCTAACAGTAATTTTTTGGGGTTTTTTTCTCAGACTTGCACAGATTAAGGAAAAGAATAGGAGATTCTTATTAATGACTGAAATAGATTTACTTTATCTTTGCCAAGTCAACTGCATCTGAGAGCAACTGTCCAAAAAATTTGGCATGACAGGTCTGTAGGAACAGCTACATGATATCTTCTTCATTTTATTAAGATTGTCAAGGACTTTATTTTATTAATCTTTGTACAATAATTTTCAAGTCTGTCCTAAGCATTGAGTGAACTCACCAGCAGCACTGAAGTTATGGTCATCATTCTTCATATGACCAGTTTGTGAAAGAAGCTGTCTGATATTTTATGTAGTTTCTCCATGAAAAAAAAAAAAATAACAAAACCCCCCCAAATTAAAACAAAAACAAACAAAAAAAAATTCATAAAATCTGTTCATGAAATAACAGCAGAAGTGTATTGTTATTTCCAAAAATCCAACACATGCAAGTGAGAAAAACATTGAAGTAAAAGACAATATTAGCACTTTGAACAGGTTGTAAATAAAACTAGGTGGAAAATGAGATTGTCCCAAATAACAGAACTGTGAGATTTCAGTCTTTCAATGCAGAAGGCAAGAAAGCCATATCTGGATTTAGTGTAAACTTGACTGATGTAGGAAAGATACTGAATTAATTATTTTGATAACAATAAACTGTAATGGCACATTCAGAAAAGGTTTAAGTTCCTACCTGACTATAACAATGCAGCTCCAAGGACAAACTCTAAGCATAAAAACAAATTTGAACAAATTGAAAAAAACCACCAATCTGCAGAGTCCTGCAGCTGCTTATTTTGTGAGAAACTGATGCTTTCCCACTTAAAAGTTATGGAATTATATTCATGGGGGTGTAAACTAGACGGTCCTTTCCAACCCAAACCATGACTCGATGATAGTGATGAAGTCATGCTCATCATAACCTAACCTGTGATTTTCAGGAACTCTTCCAAATCCCAGTTTCATTTTTGACACAAATACACATGCAAACCACAAAGGATAATCAAGGCTTTAGAATACATTTTACACCTCACAGCACAAAACTCCATGGTCAGAAGCAGACTTTGGCTGGTGCCCCAGCATAGCTCAGGAACACTGATCAAATTAGGCACAGCAATGGAACAGGGAAAAGCAATACAAACCCCCAAACTGCAGGCAGGAATAGATTTTATCCTATCTGGCAAACTCCTACTGAACCCTCTGCCTTCTGAAAATGGATTATTTCTAGGCTTCCCATCCAATTTCCCTCAGCATATGCAAAGCAAGGATCTTTCATCACCCCAAATATAATGATCTCATCAGAAGTTAAGCTTATTCAAAGTTGCTCATTTTAGGCTTTCTGCTTTATTTTCAACAGTCTTGAATCCTTTCTACTCTGCAGTCAGCAATAACATTTACATGAAAAGATAACCAGTCTCGTTCTTACCATTACTTCAAGTAATTTCAAAGGTTTCTCTTCACAGAAGGGTTGTTTTCATTCATTTATTGCTTTTTGGTGAAACGATTCTGGAGAGCCACATTCCTTCTCTGCATATAAATGTCTATTTTCACTTTGCAGGCAGCCAGCCAATGGCCCACATAAAATTACATCATAAATTTGGAGATTTTCATAAGTAAATCTGGAATATCTTTTAGTGCTTAATTATCTTCAAAGCCTAAGACAGGTTATTTAGTCATTACCTGCCATCTAATTTTAATTTCCGATTTGTTGCCCACAGGAATGTTTCTCATGTAAGTTTTCCATTTGTTTCAACAGATGGTTTTTCTACTTGTTCCTCATCCCCAGTTTCACAAGAGCACTGCACCATCCAAAATACTGAGACACCACCACCTGCCCCTCCTCAGCTGGATTTATTTATTGATCCTATTAATTATTGACAATACTTGTTAGGTTCATTTATCATCAGTTTTTAAGTGTGGATTGACAGTAAGGAAAGGCAATGGACTTATGGATCTTTCATTCAGGCAATTTCCTGGTAAGAAAAGAAAATTTGGCCACAGCTAGGTCATAGAATGTAGTATAGAAATTCTCTTTATAGTGCAAGGTTGTAGTAAAAATTTTATACAATTACCTAACATAACCCAGACAAGATAATTCAGACAAAGAGAAACTAATTACAAGTAAATTTTCCTGATTTAAGAGTATGAATAAAACATTAGCTAATAGTTATATTGCTCCGTAAGAGATGGAGGAAGAGGATGCAAACCAAAAATAATCAGTTTTTCAGAGGAAAATATAATTCTTTCAACCACCATGGCACAACTGTACAGATGATGGCAGAAATCAGCATCATTACCTGCAATTAGAGAATTTCACCTGGCACTCAGAGCCAAGGTGGAAGGGGATTAATTAGCCATGTAAGTACTCCAGGAGTATCTTCCACAGGCTTTACCTTGCTACTGCATCCATCTCAAAAATTAATTATTACACAGTTCCTGCAGTTCTTAGCACAACTATCTCTCAACTGTGTGCATTAATTAAACAAAATTTTTAAAAAGCCCAAGACTGCTATCACTCCAAAGTAACAAAGAATGAATTCTTCAGTGGGAGTCAATTCATTTTCTTTGATCACTTCAGATGCAAAGGTTTGTAGATGCATTAATAGAAATTTTAAAGAAAGAAAGAGGAATTTAATATTATAAACAGTCAAATATGTGCTTTTGTCTCTTGCTTTTAAGGCAGTGGGCTTAATACTTTAATAATTATTCACATCAGTGGACTGAAAGGTCAGGGTCTGCACCATATTTTAATTTGTGAAGCATAACATAGCAAGTTCTGCCAAGTTTATGCACTTTTGACTAAAAAGAGCCTTTTGCCTATCCAAAGCTCAAGTTGCATCTGAACCTGTCACCAGGGGGGTTCATCTGTATGTGACAGTCAAATCAACATTCCCAAGTTAATTCAACTGTTTTGTCTTTAAACAAAACCAGCCCAAGTCAAAAAACTCTTACAGTCTTAATTAAATTTAATTCAATAACAGCCTCCTGCACATTTTCCACATGATTTTTTGTGCAGTAAATCTCTCCATTGTTCACCCTTCCTTTGTAGGGCAAAGAACAATAACATTGTCTTGGCCATTTTTCAATCAGGACGGGCCAGTTCCAAAAGCCCCTTGTACCTGCAGCTCCTGCTGCCTTGAGATAAGATCAGAAACTCTTTTTCCACTGGAAAACCTGGCACTGGCAATCCAGGAAAGTCACAATATTCCTAGAAAATGCCATCACTGGAATGTGCTCCTTGCTGAAAAATGAAGCTACAATGCCATACATTTAATATTTTTTTTTTTTGTTTTAATGTATTAAATTGCTCCATAGCTGGAAACCAAGCAATTATGAATTCATTATCTAATTGAATGTATACACTGTGCCACCATTAGTGTCACAGGAAATGCATTTTCTTCCCCAGCTGTGTCTCTGAATCACAATATTGTTTAAAAAAGTGTTGTTTTCTGTACAGCTTAAAGCCTGGAAATTTTTCTCTGTTCTAAGTTTAAATGGCCCCTTTTCCATGATAAAAATCACAGAGGAGGAATATAAAAACCCCAAAATTGTAGAGAATGATGGCGTAAACTGCAGAAAAAATACATTAATTACATACTCATAAAAATCTTATACCAAAATTAACTCTGCCTTTTCTTCACACTAAACCCTATTGCAAAAATTATTTTGATAATACTTTACATTTTTTTCTCATTAAAATATAAAATAAACAGTTTGGGATTTTATAGCAGATTTTTGTATGTCAACTGAAAAAATAAATCCACAAAATGGATTTTAATCTCATAGTTTTTACCACCTATTGTTGAGGTTTATTTTAAGTTATAAGAACAAAGGGGTCAGCAAGCAGTAATTGGTATTTTCAGGGAGTTTTTAAGTCAGTTTGGAGCAGACAAGATTTACTTGTGAGTTCTTGTTACTATCAATTTAAGATTTCTTGTTTTAATGTTTAAATATTTGTAATAAACAATTCTTTGCAAAGATTCCTTTTGATATTCACAGAACATTTAAGGTTTATATAACATCAGGCACTAGTGAACAGCAGCTTTCCAAAGCTTCAGCCCATCTTTTGTCCCAGATGTATCCCTGTGAACTCCAGTCCCTCTGAGAAATGTCACTTTCTAGGACACAGCCAGGTTGCATGAGAGAAAACTGGGTTTAATGTCATGCAAAAAGTCACAGGGAACAAAGGAACTGGGAGCAGAGAAGGGAAGATTCTGACATTATCCCAAAATTCTCTCTTCTGTGGGCAGCAGATGGGCTGGCAGGAGCTGCTGCAGGGTCCCTCACAGAGAAAATGGGTGCATTTACAAACTTCCAAACCCCACAAAAAACCCATTTTAGGATGGGCATGAAGCAGGTGTGAGGTGCTCAAACTGAACCATTCTGATTAATTATCGTGGAACTGATGGGACCAACAGCCCCAGAGTGTTTCAAAAGAGAATCAGCCACATAAATAAGATAGGCAAAGGGTGGGAGACAGAGATGAAATGACTTCACCAAAGCCACAAACCAGACAAAATTTAAATCAAGCTTGAATCTGGGTTTTTGATCTCTGCACACAAGACTGATATAGATATTCCATCTCTTGCTGAGCAAGTAATGTAAAATTAGATTTACAAAGATTATTAAGCTACCAACATGTGCACAGTATGATTTTTCAAAGTGCCTTATGAGACTGGATATTATATCCTATTAAAATCAAAACACCTTTGAAAGATCTTTGAAAACCCAGTTGTCCTCTCAGTATATAATTCCCCCCCATCACACACTCTTCTACATCTGTAAAGGCACAAAAGCACGAGTGAAAATAATTTTATGCATCCTTACAACAGAAAACCTCAAAGAATCTCTCATATAGCTACAAAAATCAAATTAAAATAACTTCTGAAGCACCCATCCTGTTAAGTAGTATCTAGGAGTAGAAATGAGAATGCCCACTCCAAAAATAACCTCGGTGAACACACGAGAAGAAGATTCCCCAAATCTGTGGAGCAGCACAGCTCTTCAAGCAGCCACGTGTACTTCACACAGGCCAAAAGCATTAAGGATGATCATGTAAAATACTAATTAAAATCTTCCCATATCACAAGAGAGCACATGCTGATCCCCTCAAAAAGGGAGCGGGGGTGGGGGAGGCAGAGGAGGTATCAGGATTCACCAAAGTAATCAATTCTAATCACCACGAAAATATTAAAGAAATCAAAAAGAGACAAAGTAGGGCTGAAATAAAGGATTAAGACATAAGCTCAGCCATAATTTTTAGACTCTATGCTGCACCACAAAAGTAATAAAGACACTTACAAAAGAAAAACTGAAAAAAAATTGCTTTGCACTTTTAAATAGCTCCTGGCATTATTTGACACTGCTAACCATTCTGGCTGCTCAAAAATAACTCCAAAAGTGGAGGAAGTGGCAAGAGTTTAACAGATTGCAACTCGTGGAAGGATGCAAGAAGCAACAGGGTCAGAGAGACCCTGTAGTTAATCAGACCAAGAACTAAAATGCAAGATCTCAAATGCATCAGTGACAAGGAAATGACTTCTTTAGGCATAAGAAATAAAGGTCAGTGCAAATGCCAGGGATATATCACACATACATAGATTTGGCTTTGTTATTGTTGCTTAAAATATCTGCTCCTGCAAACGAGTAGGAAAAGGTCTTTGAAGTCAAGCATCACTCGGGCTGATCCCAGGCTAGAACAGAGGTAACAGGTCGGGTGTCCCTGTGTTCAAGTAACAAAACAAGCAGTTACAAAAGCACTTGTACAGAAGATTTTACAGGCTGCACTGGAGAACCTGCAGGTCACTGCTGCCTTGCAGCCTGTTTCCAGCCCTGTCAGCATTCCTGGGGTGACAGCTCCTCCTCTGCACCCTGTCAGTGCTCCAGGGGACAGCTGCAGCCAGGACTCCTTCAAAGCCCACCCAAGAGCAAGAGTGCTTGGGATCCAAGTGTCAGTGAAGAAAACACTTCAGAGACAAGTGTTTTCCTGGTGGACTTCCTGAAAATTTTGCTTTTCCTGTAAATAAAATTGCTCTGCTATTCAAAATTTGAAATTATTTCACCATATTTTATACAGTGCATTTGTCACAGCCTTGTAAGATGCAATTCCACAGCATTCCCAAACTTCACCTTTTGGAAGGCTGGTCTCCAGAAGGCAGGAAAAGAGAACAAGATGAGATTTATTTGTCTCTGCTCACAGGGTAGAGATGACCATGCTGCAAATCCTAAGGGCCATGTCTTACAAAACCCATTAAAATTTCAGAGCTGCAAAGCTCCCATCAGAGAAGGATGCTGTGCAGGACTGGATTGTGGCATAAGGCATCTGCCATGCCCCTTTTCCAGCACAGAGTGATAAACTGTTAAGATTTCTGTTTGTGTATCTACACAGTCCCTTTCTCAGTTATGTATTTAGTTTTATTTATTTATTATTTATTTTTATTCTCTGCTAAATCTACTTCTAAAACTCCTTTCCCAAGCCCTGGCAGCCTCTCCTTTACTCAGAGCACCCACTTTACCAGCTGGAATCTGCCTGTTTAACCACATTCCTGCCACGGACCAGCCCTCTCCTTCCTCCTCACATCCCTGTCTAGTAAATATTTGGCATTTTGCTGCCTGTTTGTGAGCCAAAGCTGACACATTTCAATGCTGATGATAAAAGGTGTGGGAAGCTTCATCACAACTCCCTCCCTGCTGTGTTTGGTTACACTCCTCAGTAAAAGTGAGTTTATCGATCTCCCTCAATAGCATCAGAGCTTGGAAGCTGTTTTATTAAGAATTCTGGCATTCTGGGGGTAAATATACCAAATATAGCCCAGAAGTATTCAAAGTTAGAGCCTGCCTTTCCCTGCCCTGCTGCACTCCAGGCCCTCGCAGCGCTGATGATGTGCAAGCACTGGAGGTAACAAAACTCTCTTTATCCTGCCCTGTCATCCCAAACTAAAGGAGATTTTGCTGATTTTGTCTACAGTCAGCTTTATTGAATTTCACATTATGCCCAGTAGTTTGGTTTTTTTTCCAAAAGGGTGTTTGTGGCCAATATTTTTACAATTGAGACAGCTGATCTTCCCGGTAAGAGCAGCTAGACAGATCAGCACACCCCAGATCACACAATGAGCAGTTTCTCTGTTTCAGTCCAGCAGTGTGGTGGTTTTTTTCCTATTAAATCTATATTTCATTCACAGAAAAGAAGAAATTATCTGAACAGTTTCCACATTATTATAGCAGAAAAGTAGTTTGCAGGCATGGATGTAGTGGAAAGATAGTCCCAGGGCAGCCTGATCCAAAATAAAATGTCATTTCAAATTAACTCTTCTCTCTCTCTTAACTGAATCCTTGTCACTGTTGACATGTTGGACCATCTCTCTACATTAATCATGAATAAAGGAAGATTTAGTCAATGAGTCTCAAATTAGGTGAATTAACACAGTAAAAGTCTTTTCTGAGAAGTTAATGTAATTCCTGAAGGATCAGCAAGCATCTGCTGTGTGGTGACACACTGGGAGACAGAATTTATTTCATGTTCTCTTATTTTCCTTGCTTACATTTCATCCAGGAACTTTCTGAAATGCTTCACTGGCCTTCAGCTCTCATGACAAAATTACTTGTTAAAACTATTAATCTTAAACTGTAATTTGCAGTTCTAGCATGCCTCACTGGATTTATTTATTTATTTTAAATATCTCTGTCAACCTAATTTATTTCATTTAACATGTTAAGAAGGCACTTCCTCAGTAAATTTTACGCTCCACCACCACTTCCCCTTAATTCTGAGATCTTACAACATGTTTTACAGCACACAACAACAATTCCTGTGCTGCACTTCCACCAAATCAGATCTCAAACTAAATCCACAGACTTGTGCCTTACTGATTTGTCACTAACTTTCAGGACTTTATTCGTGCCACATTTCCATACCCTTTTTGTTTCTGAGATAAAGATTTCTCTTTTTCTGTCCTTCATGCCTTTCCTAAACTCCAGATTATGACAATCTTATCTGACCAATTTTCAGAATTCCAAGACACACAATGTCATCTTTTGTCTTTTTTTACCCTTTTCAAGCCCTTTTTACTATCCACAAATACTAACAGACATGATTTTCAGTCCAAAAATGCAATCAAAGTTTTTTTGTTTTTTTTTACAATGATTACGTTGTAGATGTCTAATTTTTTCACTGATTGCATCAAGCTGCATCAGTTGTATCAATTGAAAAAAAAAATTCCTATGTGGAATATTGTATTTGGCAAAGAGAGAATTGGAAAGTCAGTTATTCCAGCAAAATGTAAAGCCTGGATATAGTCAGTCAAAAAATTAATTAAATGCTCTAAGCACCAAAAATTGGAAGCGAAGAAAGCCTTTTTGAATTACAGCAATCAGCAAGACCCTTTTTCATGCACCCACAAATCAAATGATGATAAAAGGAGTAAATTTTAAATTTCAGAACTCATCCCAGAGAGTGTTGCAGGAACATTTCCTTCTCCTATTGCAAAACTGTAACTCAAAAACCAAGAAAGGGATCTTTGGGACCCACACAGATAATCACCAACAGAGTACCGGGGGTCAATTAAAGGCAAAACAGAAATAAAATTATGTCCTAGTACAAAATAAAGGGAATTAATTAAAGGCAACTAATTTCAAACACAGAGGATTGCTGTGGTAAGACTGGAGAATTAAACAGACAGTAGGAACAATTATGCAAAGGAGGAGAAATCTTACAGTGTTTTGAGCTGTTAAATTCTACAGGGGTGCAGCAATTTTTAAAAATTTGAAATGTCCTAGAAGAGGAAGTCCTTGAAGAGACTTTTGAAGCTGATGCTCCAAAGCAACACAGGGACTTCCTGCACAGACCAGACTATTCAACTTTCATCTATTTATTCCCAAAGTGGCATTGAAGTCATCCTGTGGTATTTTACTCCATCACACTCCCCTTGAGCAGTGCACTCCCCTATGGCAACTAAGGGACTTTACATCCCAGCACAGATCTTTTCTACAAATAATAGGTGTGTGTGTTAAAACCTGTACTTTTTTATAGCCATAGGGAACTATTTTAGCAGTACAGCATGATTTGCTTGAAATTTATTTAATAATTAAGTTTGAAGTGTCATTCTTTCTGCCAGTGTAATTGCAACAGTCCCTTTGAGTACAGACAGTATCTTATTTAGACAATTTAGTGTCTAAAAGAAGGAAAACAAGATTTATTCACCAAATTCTGCTCTGTGACTAGATGTAGTCCTGTCTCTATTCCATTGTTCCTGTCACCTTCTTGTTTTTAATTTGACAGACACAGCAAACATTCAGATTAGATTTTACTATTCAATAAAACAACAATTAATGTCAAATTGCTCCTCACTCAGTTCTGCTACATCACCAAAACAGGTTCTCCTTTGGCCTGGCAAGGTGACTTCTCATCAATATATTGCTGGTTCAAACATAAAATAATTTCTTTGATTTGGAGTAACCTATTTATAAATGTGTCATTCTTAAGTAACTTGCTGGGTCAATGCAGAACACACAGAGAAACTCAGTCCAATCAATCCCAAGGGTTTGATTTTGGAGTTGAAATCAGCAGCAATCCATCAGCCCCATGGAGCCTATCAAAAAGAGCCTATTCCGGTTTTAATTGAGGTGTTTTGTAAAACTGAAGGTTTGCTATTATTGCACAAAGTAAATGTCCTGGCATGAAATCACAAAAGGCTCCCAAACCCATGTTTGGAAGGGATGTGGAAGATTCCATGATTTTTTAAGGAAAGCAAAACCAACTGCGAAAAGAAACCAACTTAAAATTATTAGGTCTGCTTAGGAAGACAAAAAAGATCTCAAAAGCTTTTCTCAAACCTAAAGAAGGCCAAGAAGAACTATTTTAGACCTTTGGTATTTGTTTCATTTTAGGCCAAAGAAGGAAAAGGGCACAAAAGGAAACACAGTAAAACCTCGAGTGGGCTGATGACTTTTCTGGAGGATAAATGCTTTATTTCTGGAGGATAAATGCTTTATTCACGTGGTTGTGTGTCCCCTCCTGGGCAAGCCAGGGCTGCAGGCTCGCAGGAGCGTTCAATAGATGGCACTCTGTGCTCTGCAAGCAGCTCTCATCATCCCATGGAGCAGCCCACAGACAGAGACTGCTCTGGGCTTACCCAGCTGCCCTGATTTTACTACAGGCACCACTTAGAAAGAATTGTTTTTTATCAGGAGATAAATGAGCTTCGTGCTGGACAGTTCAGAGAAATTGGAAGTTTTAACCGCAGAAAAATACGCTTGTAAGAAAAGTATTTGAAGTGATCAGACCTTCATCTCTCACTAAGAGGTCAAAAATAAGCATGAATATGGGTTGTCTCTTCAGCAAGCAACTAAAATTGTACAACAGGAACATTTTCCTGCAGAAAAAGAAAAGATATTCAGAGAAGGATTCAGTGAGTGTTCAGTTAAATGTTGGGAAAAAAACCTTTTAAAAATGCATGATACTAAAGATAACATTTGTAGCTCATCAAATCCTGACATGTTCTGGAATATGATAGCACCAAACTATACAGTTTATTGTCACTTAACTGGGTTTGACAGCAGGTAAATTATATCATGTAAGAGTTTAAATGGAGTTGTTCACTAAAAAAAATCTTGATCTATACAGGGTTTTCAATGTTATAAAAATGTTCTATCACTAATGAAACAACAGACAAGAGAAGTGACATTAAGTTTATTTTTCTGCTTCACGTTCTGCTTTACCCAGCAGAAGATCATAGAGAGCAGAACTGAATAAATATATGGAAACATTTTTTTTTTAAATCTTTTCCTCTGAACAGGTTCCTTTTCAGAACCACATTTATCTTTTAGAATTACCCATCAAAGGCTGCAATGGAGCACATTTCAGCCTTTAGCTTTTGAGCTCAGCGTTGAGTGGCTGTGCTGGCTGATCCCTTCCGTCACATGGCATTGCTGGCACTCTGACCTGCCTTATAAACATTTCCAGGGCTGGAATATGGAATTTCCAGCTCAAAGCTTCATGACAGCACATGCTGATGTGCTTCCCCTATGCAATAGCATGACTGCTATTTTAACTCCATAAATATCCAAATTTCTTAAATTCATACCTTTAGATGCACAAACAGCACTTCTGCCATCACAGCAAACCTGGGGTTTGCTGCACAAATAAATGTTTGACTTGATGCTTTTTCAAGGTTCATATCATACAGCCAATTTCTATCTTTTCATGGTATTTAATAATTGTATAAAATATTTATTCATTAATAGATGTAGGTGGATGATTTAACAGACAGAACCCAGTAACCTAGAGACAGGCTCACATTGAAACCTACAGTGCAAAATCATATTTGCAGTTGCCAATAGGTGTGAACACCCAAATTTTACCCAAAAGTCGTTGACTTTATTGATGGAACTGTCTTAAATCTTCAGGATTTCCTGGAAAAATGCAAACTGGTTCTCTGTGATCTTGTTTTTATACCTGTTGCAGTTTTATAACCTGATCACAGGAAACAAGATTAGGGACTAACATGAGGCTTGGTCAGCTGTAGATTTGGAGCTGGGTATTTTTTAGAGTCCTTCCCATAGAGAGAAACTTTGAATCAAATTTCTTTTCTTTTTTTTTTTTTTTTTTTTTTACCATCACACAACAAATATGGTTGGTTTAATTCTTGTCATAATGAAACCTTAATTTGTGTAAGTTAACCTCTACAGATCCAGAAAATTTCATCAAAAAATGAAAAAATACCAGGTAAATTCTGTAATTCCCAAGGTAATAAAATATATAATAGCCTAAGAAATATTCCTCTAATGATCATTCAGCCTTCATATCCCCTATTCTTTGCCTGCCAGGAAACTTCACTTTTCTGTTACCAAGGGAGGTTTCTGTGCATTCACGTTCCCTCAAGTAAATTTTACTTCAAATTTGTATATTATTAATGGCAACATTTCTCAGACTTATTTCTTGTTCTTTCCACCAACAACCACCAAAGCTCATTTACCTTATGCAGAATGCAATTAGTAGGTATCGTATTTATTTGTCACATTTCTCATTTTCTCAATTCTGTGTGATTTGACAGGGACTATTACAGATCTGTAACTAGTCTTTCAGAATGACTTTCACAAGGTTAGTTCAGTTATTAATTGACCCTTGGTAATGGTAATTTAAGAAGCATATTAATCTCATCTGTCAGTTCCAACACACACTAGATGTATAAAATAATTTGTCTTTTGCAAGGAGCCTTGCAACAGGAATGAAATGTCTAAATTTTTAATTAATATACATTTTCTTTCAACGAATGAGATTGGACTGGAAGGAGACTCCTTCTCAGTGGTTTTCTTTATTCTCCTTTAGAACTCCTGTTTTTTCTCATTGTGAAGACAAACAAAATTTCACCAGTCAATAGAGCCTATGATCTAAATAATCTTCTACAAAAGACATTCTGGTATTTTTAACAGATTCATGAAACTTAAAAATGTGCAAACAAAGCATTTGGCACTTCAACAGCAATGTCTTATTACATACACAGATTAAAGGTTTCTGGAATTAAGGAGATTTAATACATGAAGAACATTAAACAAAAGATTACTACTCAGAAATTGAAAAACTTCAACCAGTAGCAGATGCTTGAAGTTGCTGTAATCTCATCAAATCTGGTTTTCTGATGCACCATAGCTTGAGGAGAGCCTGCAGTTTTTGTCTAAGAAAGAAGCTCTCAACATCCTTAATCTAAGTAAGGGCTTTATGTAACTTCTCCCTCTTCATTCTTTTCATTAATTAAATTGTGGGGACAGCTAACATCAAGGGAACTGTGCAAAGAACCCCTTCTGCCCTGAGTGTGTCACCTGCCCTTCATGGAGCACAGGGGAAATGCAGCCCCTTCCCTAAAAACTCCAGAGGGCACGAGGCTCCCCTGATCAACCTGCAGGTTCTCAGGTCTGAGCTGGGACAGAAACCCTGTGGAATCCACAGCAATCCTGTGTGTGGAATACAGGGTAAAAGCCGAGCTGGTCCTCCACCCCTGCTCTGCCTTTTTTGGATGAGGAGCCCTCCTGGAAGGTGTCGGTGCAGAGAGCAGATCCCGACTGGGGGCTGTGCTGGGAAAGCTGCTCAGGCCAACACTCCTGCATTACCCCACAACCTCCAGCAGCCCCAGGTGTCTTTGCCTTGTGCTGGCAGTGGATTTCTGCTGGAAATATTCTGCAGCAGCACAAAATCCTACCAGTCCTAGAGGATGGAAAGCCCTTGCCAGCAGCAGGGATCTTCCAGCCTTGCAGGATTAACCATGAAGAACAGAGGAACATCTACAGTTTGCAGTCCTTGGGTCCACACCAAGCTCACAGGGAAAAGGAAAGGGAATTTGGGGGTGGCAGAGACTGGGCACCTGCCCTGGGTGAGTGCCTACAGCCCCCAGGAGCCAAATGGGGGAACAAATACCATGGGAATCCACCCCACAGTGCTGGTGCTTTGTGCCAGGGATGGCTCCTGTCGATCAGGAATGGGAAGTCAGGACTACACTATTCCCTCATGTTGCATATTACCACATGGGAGTGTTTCCCAGTAAAGACCACTCTGTGTTTTTTGGAGTAATCTGGTTCCAAAGAGGAGTAGCATATCCAAGACCAAAATGTTGCCAACCATATTGGCCAAACTCCCTTGCTTCAACTCCCACAAGTCCCAAATGCACTCAGGTCCTGACAATAGTTCATTAAGAAGTCACTTTTCATGAAATGAAGCAAATATTATAGAAGATAGAAGCAATAATACCCTGATCTCATGTTCACTGAAGCTTATCCCACTGCAGTATTTAAGGTACTAACAGCTCAGATCATTAAAAGCTAGAGGCAGCTAGACCAAAACCACAGCTTTGACTCTACAAAATTTCACAGGCACATGAATATCCATTTCCTCACAGCCAGCATTACAGTTTTTTTGGCAAGTGTTTTAGATACTTTAAAAAAACCCATAACCATTCTATTTATTGGCTGTATCACCATAACGCCATCACCACTGTTAGTCTACAGCGTAAACAGGTATTCAAGCAATTCTTTAAAAAAACAAATTACTCACTCCACAGAATATAGTGTCTCTTTCAGAATCCTTAGTGTCAATCATGTGAGTACAAGTTTTAAGTGCTGATAAAATTCAAGCTACTTAAACAATTGATCATGATATGGAACCACTTCACCACTTCCTACAGCACATGAGTAAAACCAGTGCTAAAAACTCAGCTCTAAAACTCCATCTTTAATTTTAACAATACACTAAAAACTAACAGCAAAAAACAATGCCTATTTCTTCACTCAGTTTCCTAATTTTTACCCTTCTAAGCTTGGAAAACTATGATTTCTTATGAAGATCATAGATGGTAGTGCACATACCTTAAGAAAGGATATGGACTCTTGTATGTAGCTATTAGAAGGCAGGGAAATCACACCAGACTGCCAAACTGGTAACAAAATTAGCTTTTGATTCCTAGAATTCAGTGGCATCATGCATTGATTTCTGCCAGCTGAACATTTGCATTTCATTGGAGGGCCTGAATTTAAAATTATTCTGGAGACTTGCAAGTATCAAAGAACTTTGTAGAGACAGAAGGAGTGTTTTGCTGTGTCCCAGTGCAGGCTCCTCCCAGTGTGGAACACGGCAGGAAAAGCCAGAGGTGATCTGGGAGATGCTTTATGCCTCATTGGCAAACCACAGTGTAATCAGAAGCAATCCTACTGCTGAAAGAGCTATTGACAGCTGGAGAATCCCAACTGTTACACGCTGTTTTCAACAGCAAGTGCAGAAGCTCATCATATTGTCAAATAAAATAAATCCTGAAAGCTTTCTTTTATAACCTCTCAGTCCATAACTTCCATCCAGTACCTTTATCTGAGTTTCTGTAGATCAATCTAGCAAAAAAATGAAAAATGGGGAAGTGGAAAGAAAGGAGGACTTGGACATTCACTGAAATAATTTTCATGCATTGCAAGGTTTCTGACTAACAAAACCCCACGTTTTACTGCTTGTTCATTTTTATACTCTGTTTTGCCTTATTTTCTGATGATCACTTGTCTTGTATATTTGACAGGAAACCTATATGCCCAAACAACTTTCTTGACTTCCTATTAGGGAGAGCAACACAAATATTCACACACACACATAAAAAGAACATAAACAGCAATACATTAAGTGTTTACTTTCTGCTTTGGATAAAGTATAACCCTTTTAATACCAGAAGAAAAATCTCTTTCTTGAAAATAGGCTGCTTTTGAAACTCAGAGGAGATGAATGCCCTGTTTAATACTTTTGAAAAGGCTGAATTACTGCACAGATGGTCATCACCTTAGCAGCTCTTGCATAATTGTCAAAAAACTCCATGCAATTTTGCAGACCTAAGGGAATTTTAATGCATTTTATGGAACCCTTCAATAATACGAAAGGAATCCATGCTTGCCAGCCAGTATGCATCTTTAATAAGAGAACAAACAATTCCTCCCAGTGGTGTGATGTGTGGATTCGAGCAGCAGAGAGGCGGATGGGCCAACGGGAGATCCCCAGAGCCAAGGCAGTGAGCTGACACCTGCACTCTGCTCTTGCTCCTCTCTGGTGATGAGCTCGAGGAGGAGAGGGGAGCTCCTGAGCATGGTTGGCAGTTTGCTTTCATTGGAATCAGATCAGATCATCAGATCATCACCTCCCATCCTATTTCACCATCTGAACCGAAACACCCCCAGAGGAGGCAATGGGAAAATTCTATTATTTCTAAATCTCCCCCCCAGTCTAAACTAAGAGCTAAAGAAGAGACAGCTCAGGTGGATGTCAATCCACTGTCCCACCTGATCTGCAGCCCCTGCCCCTCGGAGTTTCATGCAACTCCTCAGCAGCTGCACCTCCAAAATCTGCTCAGCCTGGGCGGTGCCTCTTGCTTCCTCTGAGATGGGCTGAGCCTGTGGTGTGAAACGTTTGCATCCTGTCTGAGCAGCAGCTTTGCAGGAAACCTCACACATAAAGCTGCTTGTCCTTCATGAAGATGAAACTCGAATTGAAAATAGGCCGTTATGTAGAGAGAGCTTAATTTATGCTTCCCTGTGCATGCTGGAATGAAAGCAGCCCACAGAAGAGTCTAAACACTGAGCTTTATCTCTGGGCAAGTCGGAATTCAAGCTTTTAGTGTTCATTTTGCCTTCCTGTTTTTCCAGCTCTCCAGCAGAAAAGGATAATAATGGAACAATCTTTCATATAAAATGTGCATTATGAATAGCCATTAGCTGACAAAAAAAAAAAGTGAGAGGAAAAGCAGGTAACACACTATGTAAATCTTTGATGAGAATGGAAGCTTCAGGAAGATGTAAAAGTCAGCTCCTAATATACTGAGATTAAATGGAATTCTCAATTATGCTGTTGGAAAATGAAGTGGATATAAATTTGATTTGTCTGCAGCTGCAATCCTGTAGGTTTCTTGGTAATGGACACTGAGAAATGAGTCTAAAATCAGTGAAATCTCTTCCACAGGTTGCAGGATAAGACTGTGTCAAGATACCGATGTAATGAGGAGTTTAAGAGCAGTTTTCTCTACTATTGGCATAGGAATGCCATGCATATGTACAAAGATTAAAAATGAATAGGGCAGAGGGAGGAATAGGCAGGGAGAAGGGACAAATTTGTACAACCCAGCCACAAGTTTCCAATAAGCCAAACCAATTTTGAAAACTAAGCTTTGAAATGTAAATTGCCCTCATTCCTTCAGTAAACTGTCAGCATGGAATTTAAAAATGTGAAAGATATCATTTTTAAAGACTGCTGACTAAAACCTCTGCTCCCTATTTTCACATTATTTCACCTTATTGCTCTTATAATTTCTATTATGGTAATAATGGGAATAAATCAGGATCCTTACTGAGATGGGGAGCATGTGAAATAAACTGTGTGGTTAGAGACAGGCCCTGCTCCAATATGTTCAAAAATGAATTTAAAAATACTCTTGTGACTACAAAAAAAGGCATGACAGTGTCTTTATTTCAAATTAAGATACAATCTCTGGGCCTAACTTTGGAGTAACCTCTCAGAATCCACCTATGCTGCACTGCCTGCACACTGTGCCATGAACTAAGCTGGAAAGAGTGAACGATAAAGTTTTGATTCTTTCAATTAAGACCTGTGAAAAACTCATGGATAGGTATTTCAGATCTTGATAGATCCTCACTTAGGTGTTTCTTCATCCTTTCAGGAAGCTCTGAAGGCAATAAGAGAAAAAATCTTAGCAATCTCAGTTGCTTAGAGAGAACTTGAAGGTCACATCACTCTAACACGGCTTCAGAGAGTGAAAGTCAGCATAACATTCAAAATCTCATGATCACCTAGAAAAATCCTGTGGGATTTTCAACAAGTGACATTGTTCTCCAATTCATTAATAAAAATGGCATGGTTTCATTCATGTTCCATTTGAAGAAATAAGCCAACATTTTTTCACCATATTCTGGCCACTGTGTCCAGTGAGTTTCTGAGTCTTTGCTCTTGTCATTTCTGCTCTGTTTTTTCCCTCTGAGAATCTTGATTAATGTTTGACCTATTGATGGGATTTTGCAAATTCAGAAAATTTGTTAAAGGTGATAATGGTAGCTAAAATGCAAATCTTGTATGTCTTTTCAAAACTAAGAGAAATTAACAGCTGAGACAACAAGCTGCCAATTGCACTCACTGAAAGCAGTGAGGAATCTGGCTTGGACTGCAGGACAGCCTGGATTTTACCTTGTGGGTGCCATCTGAAAATGCTGTTTGCCATATTTTGCTTGTACCATATGGAATGTAAATATAAAAACTTCCCTCCTACTCCAGAGCACTCAGCCTTGACTGCAGCCACACCTCACATCTTCTCACAAACAGATGGCAAGGCTCTTTAATATTTCATGGCACTGCCCCTCGCAGCTACAGGCTTTGCACAAACAAACAAAACACACGTTAGACAGCACTTTGCATCTTGCAGGGAAATACATCAGGGGAACGTTTAGCACAAGTTTAGTACATGGAACAGAAGAACAGAAAATAAGGATTTTTTTTTTTTTTAATATACAACAGACATTCCCTGTCTCCATTAATTCTGTGAGTTTTCAGTAAAGAATGCCTTTGGTGAATACAATTTTAGCATTATAAATGTATCACTGAATGGTAATTACTGCTGTAAGAACTATAATGTGTAATGCACTATTTGTTAGCATCCAGTAGTTGACCCTTTGATTGTTTAGCGCTCTCTCTTCACTGGGGTTATTTAATTACAAATGGATCCTGTTAACTTGTATTAACCACCATATCAAGTATTATTGTCCAATTAATGAAGAGCTATTATTTACAAAATATTAATAGATAGTATTTAAAATGAATAAGTTGAATTCAAAGCGTATATTTATGCTCAGCAAACTCAGCTCAAGCAGAGGTGAAGGTCTATCCAAACAGTCACAAGTAATTGGATAGTAAAAGAGTAAATCATTCCCTGATTCTGGTAACTTCTCCCTTTTGGTTGACTTGAAAGATATTAAATAATTTTCTAGTCAAAAATATTTTTCTGTATTTTAAAGATTTTCCACATGAATTGTGGAAATTAAACTCAAAATTAACAGCCACATTGATATCTCTTAATATTAACCACCCAGGGGTTCATCTCTCAGCTAAGAGTCACATGTTTAGACAATAATCCAAAGATCAGAAAAGCCAAGAAAAGTCTCCCTTACTCCTTTTGTATTAATTTTCTAAACTATTTGCTAACCTAAACTCCATGAAGACATGGGGATATGCCTAAGGATGTGTTTTACTTGTATACTTTTGCCACAGGAACAAGCAGTAACAGGAACCAGGCAGAGTTCTCAAGGTACAAATTTGAGATGGTTGCTACCTGTCTCATGGCAGTTTGGGCACACAAAAGTCAATTGATCTAAACATTTCACATAATTTCATGTATCCTTCTGTTCTTTTGAAAAAAAAAAATAAACACCTGTGGAAGGACACCTTGTATCACTTATATTTAATTTCCTAAAGCCCTTTACATAGGCTTGGTATATATTGATATGACATGAACACCACTGATGATTCAAATAGTATGGAACCCCTCAAAAAAAAAAAAAAAAAAAAAAAAAAAAAAAGGGTGAAATCTGGATCCAGGATGGAAATTTCTCCACAAGACTGGGATAGTTTATCTTTTTCAGTGCTTTTCCACCCACCAACACTGCTTTTCCCTTATTAGCCACAGAGCAAATGCAGGAGTCTATCAAAAACCCCTTGTCAGAAAGTGCTCAACTTTGTTTAAATTTCTTTAGTATCAGCAGCACTCAAAGCTATTGTTCCAACATGACACATAAGCACATTTTCCTTTCAGAGTGAAAGAAAGTAGGTCTCGCTAAAACAAGCTGTGAGTAATTACTTCTCAAGGTTCTATTCATAAAACACATCTGTTTTATAGTCAGGTCACATTTATCCCACATGATTTTGTGTGCACTTCAAGTTGATTTAGTCTATTCAAAGAGAGGGAAAAGTTTTGTTGGTTTGTTGGGGGTTGTTTTTTCTTTTTTTGACAGTATTTTTCAGGGGTGGGACAAGTGAAATTAGCCATCAGAAAGCCTTTGTTTCCCCTGTGAGCTCCCTGCTAATGGCAGCTCTGTGGTTCTGGAGCCCACACGTGTTGTGGCTCATCTCAGGATCACCAGCTCCTGAGCTCTTGTTGCTAAGAAACAGCACTCAGTTTTATTTGAAATATATATTATGAAAAGGTGCTGCTTTTCTTTGTGAAATAAATATGTTGCTAGATTGACAGCCAGGGAACAGGCTGAGGGATCTATTGTTTCTTTCAGTGTTCCACAATACCAGCCATGTGCCCTCGTAAAAGCATTTTAAGCTGTGAAACACCCATTTAGCTCAAAAGTGCATTGTACAAATTAAATTCAGCCTTTATTGTAAAAGATATTTATTCCCACTGAGCTAGAACCTGAAATTTTGAGTGCTCATTATTTAACTAAACATGGAGTTGGTCCATATCCATGATATAAACACGTGTGTGCCTCTCATTTCTGGGTCTGTGTGTGACCAGACACATCCTCACGGTATTTTCCTCACTGGAGGAAATTATTTCAACAGGACCATGGTGTTGCTCCTAAAGACAAAGAATTTAAAGTTTCACACCTTCCTTTCCCCTCCAGCTTTTATCCTTTCTCAGTAAAGAAAATGTGCAAAATAACCCCAGACGACCATCACAGGAAAAGGACTTAAAGCAAAGTTTGTAAAAAGGCAATATTTTTCACCTAAGTATATATTATTAAATAATTTAATACAAAAATCCATAACACCTGACCTAAGATTTTAAGGTTATTCTGTATTTCCTGCTTCGATAAGATTATTCTTTGCTAGCACAGTAACTGTAGTCATAAACAACAAAAATTAAGAAGATACATAATCTTAAAAAGACACACAAGATGAATGTCTTTTTAACAATGCACTAAATTACCAAGAACAATTGAGAATTAAGACTGCCAGCTCTTCAGTTCCATTGAATCCCTCTAAAAATTTTGCAAGGGCATTCATCCTCTTACAAATTATTAAATCTCTTGTCCCTTTTATATCAAAATTTAGGAGTTCAGCAACCACAATTTACCATATCATGGTTGTTCCTGAGGCAACAGCATTTATAAAAGCCTTTTCCAATGGAAAGTTATTCAGCTCATTACCTCTAATTAATTAGGGCTGAATTGCTGCCCTCATGAGCCAGTGATGATTTGGTAATTCAGAGGACATAACTGGAGATCCCAATAAGGACTGCTGAAGAGCTGAAAAACCTTTAGTTGTTTAAATCAGAAACACCCCCTGGCCCTGTAGGATACAACATCTTCTGTGATCCTCTGACTTCAAATAATGGGAGTTTGAACAAATTAATGGGATGAAGAATGATAATAGTAGCAGAAAACTGAGCAAGAATGGGCTGCCATGAGCAAAATTTAAGAGTAATGCACAAAATTTCAATGCATAGTCATTCCTGAGTCTTTTCCCATGAAATTTTGGTTCTGATTCTGTCTTACATAGGTGACCTTCTAAAGCAGTCATTAACATAATTAAGACCTAATTAGGAATCCTTAACACTAACCCTGTCACATGCAGGGTTTTCATTTTAAGTTATGGTGTATATCAAAATCCTTGCTATCCTTGCTGATGTGATACACGACCACTAAAAAAAAAATTTGCAATTTCTTATTTAATTTCCATTTTAAAATATGTATATGTTTATGCAACTGTATACATATGTATGTATATTTTTTTAATGCAAGGATGTGGCAGTGATCAACAACAAAATAAAAAAAGGAACTGCTCAAAAGAAAATCAAGCAAAAATCACTCAAAGTGCCAAACTTCAAATGCTTTCAAATTAGTTGATGAGATTAGAAAAAATAAAAAAGCAGAACCCACAGGAAATTCCCACATTGTTTTCTGCTTAAAAATACAAAGACAAAATTAGGACATAAAGTGAGTCCTAACAAAAGAATTGAGTCTAGTTCCTGCAAATACAGCTTTTATCATTTTTCATTAGACAGAATTTGAAAACGTTGCTCTAAGAATAAATTGCTTGTCTCAACTTCTTATCTCTATCCATTTTATAAGAATACACTGATTTTTTTAATGTCAGTGACTTCTCCCACACCTTAAACTTGGATTCACTTCTCCTAAGGTACAACCACCCTTCCAAAAACGTGTGGAAGTTTCTCCAGTCACTCTTCACTTACATTTTAACCAAATTCCCTCCCAGGAAAAGATCTCCAGTGTGCAACTTCTACAAAGGCTCAGCATGTTAATGAGGTTACTTAATGAGCTTAGAACTCCCAGCTTTGGTCCAAAGGATCAGTCTGGCTGAGACAGGTCTTAGCACACGCACAAAATAACTGATTTCATATCACAGTATGGTTTATTTGCAAGATGCAAAAAGAAAAATTATAGATTAAGACAGAAAGAGAGCTCACCAGGACTTCCAAATAAGAGCTCAACAACAACAACAACAAAAATCCCCAAGCTGAAAGAATAAGCTGATTACTGTCAAAGTCTATGTTCTTACAAGCTGCAGAGTTATAACCTGGGATTTCAACAGTGGTTGAAACGTTGGGATGTCAAGTCTCCAACTGCCTCAAAGGCTGCAGGCAAAACAAAAATGTGATGCCTTAGTTTGAGACTTACCAGTGCAGAATTCCACTCCGAAGGTGAAACATACCTGTGCTGTTGTAAAAAAGCAAAACAGTGCAGAGAGAGAGGCTCTCTTCTGTAGAAGATTTGGGAATTTTGAGACTTTTTTTTAACAATTAAAGCCAAAACAGAATTTCAATTCTATGAAAGATAACTAAGACAAATTATTAACAAAATTACTTAGACTGTTTTAGGACAATTTCCCAAGCCAAAAATAAGAGCAAAAGGACAATTTCCCGAGGCACAGGATGCTTGCTGGTTGGTTGGTGCAGCAGGAGACACTCTGTGTCACTGAGACAATTCCTCTCTCACAATCTAGGATATAAATGATTCGTGGGAGAGCTCATTGCCTCTCCACCCAATTAAAAAACAAGTTATTAAAACAGAGAAATACAGCATTCACATTCTCTGGAAAAATCCCTTCTCCCAGGATTTTTCTCCTGGGAAGCTGAGAAGCCTCAGAGAAAAAGGAAAACAATTTTTATCTCATTTGCTTCTCCTGTGTTTTGTCCCTTTGGAATGTGTTTGGAGATTGTTTACCCACAGGTGATTGTTTCATTGGATTCTGCTGTGAGTTGTTTTCATTCTTTGGCCAGTCAGGGCCAAGCTGTGTCAGACTCTGGAGAGAGTCACGAGTTTTCATTATTTTCTTTTTAGCCTTCTGTCTGTATCCTTTCTGTATATGCTTTAGTATAGCATACTTTAGTATTCTTTAATATAATATAGTATCATAAAATAATAAATCAGCCTTCTGAGAACGTGGAATCAGATTCATCATTCCTCCCTGCCACAGGGGTCACTGCAAATACAATAGAGAAACAAAACCAAACCAAATTCCAAAGTTAAACATGGCAATTTTTTGGTCTTACATTCTCTGAAAAAAGGAAGGTAGAGCCAGTGGAGCTGAAAAGCCTCAGGACTCCACAAAGTCCCAAAATGTGGCAAAACGGAAATTTTAGTGCTTGGCGGAAGCAGATGGCAAAACATGGGAACTTCTCAGCAACCTCCTCTTCTTGGTTCCACAGGATGTGAGCCAAGAAATTGCCTCTTTCTCTTGAAGTTCACTGGAGATCTTCCCATAAGGGATTTATTGGCAGCTTGGATATTACTGCAAGCGTGTTGTAAACCACCTGGTTTAATCTTAACATCAAAGAGCTGGGGATTTAATTTATGAAAGTTTTTTAAGTTTTTCCGAGCCCCTAGCAGCTAAGTATATTTCACATCCCATCTGCTTTCATTCTTGTTTCCTCCTCACAAGAAACTATTCTGGTAACAATCACACTTGGGCAGAAGTTAAAGCCAGAAAAACGCAATAAATGAATATTCTGAAAAATCCTGAAATGAGAAGTATGTTCATATCTCTTTCACTGCAAAAGAGAATTACACTCATAAATTTTTTTCTGAGAAAAATTACAGATTTTTTTTTTCCATAACTATGAAAAATACAAGTTTCAAGTAGTTTTGAGGGTGAGAGAAGAAGAAAAGAGGAGAAAATAAGTACCTGTTAATAGAGTAGAATTCCACTGCAAGGATTACGAAGTATTTCCACCTATTCATCAATAAAAGCACAATTGCTCAGTTCACAGTGTTATATTTTTTGGTGGTCCATTACTCCATCTTTTTGACAGCTACTTCCATTCACAATGTACAGAGTCATGTTAATATTCTCCTATGTTGTAATGAACATTAAACATCAAGTATTTTCCTTTCTCTAACAAGAGATATTCTATTTCCAACACCACTCAAAATCTCTGAATGCCTTTCTTCCTATTCAGACTCCTTGATATTTTCTTGAAAATGGCTTGTTAAAGGCATATTTTTTGGTAACAAATTAGTATTTAAGTCAAAGTTGAATTAAATTTTGGAGTAGGAAAAGAAAGTCTAGGGCATACACCATGTTAGCACAAAACTGGATCAGCCCTTTGTGCTTTTAATATCTTAGGTATTTACCCCCTATCAGGTTTATAAACAAAAACATTAAAAATTATTTTTCCCTGAAAAATTGGATGAGGTTGTGCAGTATAATCCACCTCAGTATCAGTTCAAACCTGCAGATTTAAAGGCTCCACCAGATTCCAGAAATCATCACTGTCATTTTACTTGGGTCTCTCATAAGCTTCATTTCAGCACTTTGTGGTGTTCTCCATGCTCCTAATGCAAGATATTTGCAGCATTAATTTTACTGCCACTGACAGAATTTTTCCTTTTATTAGATGCACCCATGACCTAGTAAAATATCTTGCTTTAAATAAAGAAACCCAGACCTGCTGGTTGTGGTAAATTAAGCAAAAAGGTTTGAATACAAATCTATTCCCCATCCACAATGTTTTCACCTTAGTCTTTACTCACTTCTTTGGGTCAGTTTTTAATGTTAAGCAGCAAAAGAACTTTTTATCTTTAGGGAAACTGGCAAATATATTTGGTTTAGGGTTTTTTTTCCTGTTTCTTATTTTGGATCCTTATTGCCCTCCTGAGTGATCATGTCCAATGGAACAGGAGTGTATCTCACTGGTGTTTTCTGAAAATGACAATTCCTGATAAAGTGCTAATTGTTTTCCACAGGGATAGAAGTCTACATTAGCAAAAAGATTAATGAAGAATATTTCTTTTAGGCAGCTCCAGAGCCAAATTTCCTCTTTTTGGAATAAAGTGACTCTGCTCTTACTGAAACTTTCTGCCTTTTCCAGCCTATTGAGCTTTACAGAGCAAAGGGCTGAGGGAACTGCTGGCCCACAGGAGAAATCCAGTAATTTTACTGCATCTCTTGCCCCACATAAGGAGCCATTTCAAGCACAGCATTTTTTGTTCATAAATACATTTAGAACACCTTTTACCCATCTTGTATGAACCAGGGTTGTACATGAAGCCACAGTTCTTGGAAAGAAACATTTCACATCATTGCATTGTTTTATATTTGGGCAGTTCCAAACAAGCACATGAAGAAAAATACAAGAGAAAACAAGAAAATCAACCTGCTGTTGGGCTGATGGACACAAGGATGGTTGGGATGCTAAAACTGACAGAAAACTGGGAAAATGAAATTACTATTTCTGAACTGGCAGCATGACATCCAGGAGGACAAGTCAAGCAGAAAAATTTTGATATAAAACTTCATCAAGAGAGGTTGGGATAAAGATGGAGCAGCCAGTGAATAAATAATTGGAATATAAAGAACGTGATGTATAACATGAGCAAACAAAGGGTGCAGAGAAAGAAGAAAGCAAAGAGAACCCAGGGAAAATCCCACAGACAGGAGATTCATCAGAGATGCTCACAGAACAGCCAGAGATTGGACACAATTAGAAAAAGGTGGATTCACAAAATATGAGGAAATTGAGGTTCCTTTACCCAAATTATGATGGACAACAACAAAAATACTATAATTCTCTTAAGATGAAATAGAATTTACTTCTGCTTTTCCAGCACTCTCCACCCTTTCCTTAGCAAGGTGGGTAGAAACACCACATGTGAGATTTATATTGTGATGTAAAGAACCAACCTAAACTTGGTCAAGCCTTTTAAAACAGATTTCTTCAGGCCTCCTCAGAAAGATAACTTTCAGTGATGTCAAAACAATTACAGCCCTTTTCCAAAGTGCCAATACAAGGCACAGTAACTGAAAGCACCATTTTAACAATAAGGATATGAAACATGTACCCATAGTTTATAATAACACGATGTGCTCTATACCATTAACTTTTAATTAACTCCAATTTTGCCACAATTAAACTCAATTAGAGCAGAATGTCTGACATTGCAATTAGCTGTATATAAACACCCCAGTTGGTGTCACATTGAATTAATGTCTCTTGGTGGTGGCCTCTCTTTCCAAGGATAATGGATTTACCACCATCAGACTGTTAATTGGACCTGGCACCTCGTGTGTTGTGTGTATGTCTGTGTATAACACCAGATCTTTGCTTCCTGAACAACTGTGCTTGTCACAGCCACACAGATTCCAAATGCAACCAGCCAAATTCTTTACTGCACTGTGCATTCTGTAATCATTCCCATATAGAAAAGCTCTTAAAAAATTGTGCATCCCATTTTTTTTTTAAATACCAAAGGTTAGATTGAGTTTTCTCTTCAATTGCTTGTCAACAATGAAAATTATTAGTTAAAAATGCCATCACACACATAGAACAAGAAATTACATCTATTAGCCAGCACCATACTTAATGGAATAAACTGTTGCTTTTTAGCTGAGTTCAGTTTGAGTCATCTATTTTTTCTGTCCTTTTACATGTTAGAAATTCCACTGTGGCTCATGAACAATCCTGTAATTATTAGGGTTTGCCCTAATCCATCAGAGTCTCAGTGGGAAGCAGCTAGACAACAGCTAGTCTTGGTTTAATTTTAGGTGCTGATGTAGTTATGCAGCTCCAAAGACAGATATTAAAAACACCACCACCCATGAGTTCAATGCCACCTCACCACTGCTGAGCCATGTGTGTGACACCACTTCTCATTACTCACAGAGTAAATCAACATTTACTACTCCTAAGTGCAATGATGCACTGCCTTCAGCAACAAATCTGTGGGATTGAGGGTGACAGCACAAGGAAAGGAGGAAACCTGATCCTAACACCTTCAGGAAAATGGTCATTTAAATCCTCTGGATTCCCTAACTCTTAGAAGAAAGTTACAACTAGATCCAGCTCAACAGATAGGTAAAATTCAAACACTGGAAAGGAAAAATGAGCATTTATAAAGTTCCCTGCATATTTAACCCTAAAAAAAAATGCACAAAGTCCTATGAAAATCCAGAAAGCTGGGTGACAATCTACCACATCTTTCAAAGGTCTAAATCTTGTTCCAAGAGATCCTAAGTATCTAACACTGAAACCAATGGGCAGCAGAGTTACATAAATGCTGATTGGTTGTTTGTGGGTATTTTTGAAAATTATACATTTAATCTTCAAATTCTATCAAAACTCTCCCTCCTTTCCATTTGTCCTAACAGCTCCATTTCATCCCTCTTCAGAATAAAAAAAAAGGAGCTTGTGCAGAAGCTGGTAAATTCTCTGTGCTACTCACACATGGCAAGTTTTGAGCTCTGAAAAGGAAAACATTCTCATTAATAAGCAGCTTTAATAAATCTAGTTTAAAATGATGCTTTATAAACTTCACACACAGGTCCTGGTGTTCTCTGTGAACAGATAAAAGAGAATTGACCCGGTGGAAATGACTTTCCATAATTACATGCTTCTCCAAATTTTGGGGATTTAGAGCAGAATGCATAATTGGTTCAAATCACACCTTTTACAGTGGCCATAAAATACTGTAATTTATGGTGCTGAATAGCAAAAATTAAGCCCAAGTAGCTCCTAGCAGCACATTGGCTTCTCACTTAACCAAGATGATAATATCAGCAGGAGCAAAGGATCCTTCAGCAGAGCTGCAGTTCAAGTCAGTGCTGCTGCTGTGTGAGGAGCAGCAGCTATTAAATCACTCCAACTCCTTCTGTAAGGTTGGAATGTGCTCTGCATGGCCACAGGGTGAGGTGAGCAAAATCCAGGCATTTTGCAGGGCCTGCTGGGGTCTAAAAGTCATGTTCTGTGGCCATTTCCAATAACATGGGACAAGCTCACAGCCAGATTGAGAAAGCTGGATGATGGAGATGGAATAAATAATGAAAATATGTTCAGAAAGTACTTTTCCACTAAGCAGAAGGAAAGGGAAAGGGAAAGGGGAGGAATTTTCACTGTCATCAGAGAAGCTTCTGGCCCAAATGCAAAGGTTCATGCCTAACATACGTTGAGAGTCAGTTATAGCAAAATATATATCAATAACCTGTGAATAGTAACTGCAATTTAATATACAATGACCATATTTTCATTTGAAATACTTTGAGCTGAACCTATTGGGAAAAAAAAATCGTTATATGTTACTGATGGCATTTGTAGGTAATTATGTTCCCTGAATCACATCACAAGTGTTTTCAAAAATCAATGGAATTCCCTCTTTAAGCTGAAGAACTGAAAAAAAAAATTACATCTTTTCTGTTTAGTAATTGCTAATAATCTAAGAGATTGATTTACAAACAGAAAAAAAAGGTTATTGAAAACAGTTTTTATTCATAATACAAACCTGGTCAAATCCTGTAATCTGACTGCTACACTTTGAGCAAATTATATGAAGCCTAAGAGATACAATTTTGCCTTTAATTGTGATTTTAATTCAGAATTCAACTAATCAATTCACTAATCCCAGCAACAGGAATTTAGGAGACAACTTGCCTTCCATATATCAGCCTGGCTAGATGAGCCAGGAATTGACATGGGAAATTATTTATACGCTTGCATCTACAAGTTCAAAGCATGTGGCAGAGGTAGTGAGCACAGCACTGATCAAAGCTCCCGGGGAAGAAATGAAATTAAATGCATATCCTCAAACACCTGCATTCCTTTAAATCTCTAATAAGTACATTGCACATATCAATTGCAAACAGCTGAACGGGAGCTGGAGATCACTATCGTTGGATGACTCAGTACCTGGAAATTAATAGGGACTGTTAATTTTGCAATTTGGAACCTGGCAGAATGGAAGGTGTCTTTAAAACTGAGGCTCTGTTGAGATGTTAAAGGGCACAAATTAATTAGATTCTCCCAGTTGTGCAGGGCCACGTCTGCGTCTCACCAAGCTGGGGGACAAGTGATGCCTTGAGAAGGCTGCCCTAGAACAGAGGCTGGGCAGAGCTAAAGAATAAAGCAGGGATTTATTAAAAGGCCTCCGTGGATCCACCTTGGGCAGCACAAGAGCCCAGCCAGGGCTGCACCCAAGATGAACCCAAATGGTCCCAAAATGCACGAGCGCTCACGGGGTCTCTCCCTGGGATCAGCTCTGCTCCATGTGCACATTGCAGTTCAGTGTCCAATTCCAGCTCAGCCCCTGCACTCCCATCCTGCTTGTTTTTCTCTCTCCAGCCCACGGGGTTTGTGCTCTTGGGCTGAGATTTGGATCATTTGTCCTTGGTGCCCAGCTGGAGCAGGAATTGTTTTGTGTCCCTGCTCTGTGCACAGAGCTCACCATGCCCTGATGTGAAGTTCAGACCCACCCACTAAAGCAGCACAGAATGTGAAAAATAGAAAAGCCCAAACCTGAGGCATCACAAGGAAGTGACTTGTCTGGAGAACCAGGTCCCTGAGGCCAAAACCATCACAGGCTGTGCTTTGGCTGGGTTTGTGGAAAGCAGTTCCACGACTCCTTCAGGTCATTGCCACTCACACTCAGCACAGCCATGAGCATCCCAAAATTCCAACTTAGGAACACTTGAGGCCCAAAAGTACCAAAATCACTGGCTTTTCTCCAAGTTCCTGTTGGAAGTTCTACATTTTTGACTGGACAAAGATTGCAACTTTTTCTGAGGAAACTTTTTCTGAGAAGTTTTTGGAAATAAGGGCTTCACACCTGAAATCCCTGAGGAAAATCAGGCCCTCCCTGAGGGAGTAAACATCACACTAATCACAGGAAAACTAGAATTTCATGAGAACTGGGAAGGAGAGAAAGGTGTTCTGCCACAGCAAATGTCCTCTTTAGAGAGGAAAATAGAAAATACAACAAAGTTTCATAGCATTTGGGCAGTATATGTTATTTTTAGAACAATTTCTTCACCTTTTTTGTCCTCTCCACTATGTTTCCTTAGCAGCAAGGAAAAAAAAATGGAAGTTTTTTACAGGTTGTTTTAGACAACAAGAAAAATTGATAGTTTTAAACTGTCATGATTTTCCTCCCACTTAGTAATTTTTAAATAGTAAATCTAATCCTGTTATTTTACATTATTATTACTCTATTAAATCTTCTGAATCTAACAGAAATTTGACTGTAGTACAATTCTTTATTTGTTCCCATCCACAAATAAAATCCCTACTTTGTATATGAACACAGATCACCTGTGTTTTATGGATACATAATACATTTAAGAAATATATATAATAACAGAGCCTTAAATAGATAATAGGTATTTTCAATTCCTTACATTCAAATATCTGAATTACCAGTGTGTAAAATAAATATTAAGAATAATGTCAAGAGCAGAGGTTGTGGAGAATTCTGAAAAGATGAACTGTCTCTGCTTTGCAAATTTAAACTGCAGATACAGCTGGAGAGCAGGGTACAGCACATCACACTTGTAATAACAAAACTAGAAGAAATAATTTGTATTTCTCCAGGTTTCCCATGCATAGAACCGTTTCAGATGGAGGTTTTCTGGTTCCACACACCTTCCCCAATATTTCCCCCCCTTTCCCACTCTGAAGCCCTCAGTCCCAACTGGACTCTTTGATGTTCTTTCATGTTTTAGTGTTGGACTTGAGAGCATTTCCCAGCCCTGGCAGACAAAAAAAAAAAAAAATAGTTTGGACAAAATGTTTTGAAGATTGTAAAAATCAGAGGAAAACAATGTCCTTATGGGGTAACCTCAAAGGGTCAGGATTCCTGTGGCTGTCCTTGAAACCTTCCAGTCTCACACCTGCACAAGAGGTTTTGCCAGCAGCCACTGGGAACCTGCTCTATTCTCTACTGAAAAAGTGCAAAACCCCTCAAAACAAGAAGATCCACCACATGAGTCTAAACATATGGTGCTCTACATGAACTCATATCAGCAAATTATCTCTTGAAAGTTCCTAAACTAAAGTCACGTCTCCTGTTAATGAGCTACTAAAAGAGGGAAAATAAACCAAGACTCTTACATAAATGCAGCTTAATTTTAAGGAATTTGTCTAATTAAGAAATAATTAGTTATGACCTGAGTAAACCAGGATAAATACAGCAAGACTTTTATCATTTACATGCAAATAAAATCATGGCGAAGTAAAATTTCCATAATATTAGAAGTCTCTTCATGCAGTGTTTCTAAATATTTATGACTTTAGTTCCCTCAACCTCTCTCACTCATTTGCTGTTATGCAGTGAAATAGATCTAAAGAAAGAAAAATGTGAACACAGAACAATCAGCTGTTTCCATGAATGTTTCCATCAAAAACAGCTAATAAAGGGGGAAAAAATGAATTCTCACTGCTCTGCTTTCAGTGTGCAGTGTTGCAAACTTACATTTTCATGAGTTTCCTCACAGTTAGTGTTTTTTCTGAACTTCCACCTGTCAAGTCCTGTCCTATTTCCATTTTAAAGAATTAAACATCTAACTGCCAAAAAGAATTCCAGAGTTCAGATGCTGTGGATCAAAAAATGCCCCCCAGAAGCCAGGTTAGAAGGATGTACTTAGGGTTTATGAAATCATACATTTGTGTTTGTGCAGTGACATATATTTTGGGCACATTTGGAGGTATTTAGTCAAAGAATAGCAAAAAGGCAGCTGGAACATACATACATGCAGCAGAGTGATGTGCAGCTATATTTTCTTTGAATGGACAAGTATATAAGTTCGTCTCTTATTGCTTGCTTGGCGAATCTATCATTCAGAACTATATTAAAAAATCATTTTATTTCTTGCAAACACCTGTTCACCTGTGACACCACGGGAAAATGGGTTTTGTTTCTGCTCCTGCAGCATTTGTGAGCTGAGCTGCAGCTGCAGGGCCCAGTGGTGCCCCCAAGGCACAGAGCTGCATGAATTCCAGCAGCGTGCTAACAGCTGATAGATTCTGGGTGTGGGAGAGACAACCCACAAAGGGCTCTGATTTCATTTCCACAGATCAAACTATGAAATGTCACTGTCACCCACCTGCAGGTGGTCAGCTCACCCGTGGGCTGGGATGCAGATGACTCCCTGCAGTGAACTTAAAATACAGCAGTACAAAATTTTGGAGAGTACCTGGCCAGTTGGATCCTAGTCTCTAATCTTCTGTTATTTTTTCATTTCTTTTTCCAGCACACAGTGATTTTTGCATCATTTCAATAATGAAGTCCCCATGGTCCACAGTGTCATTTTTCCTCAAAATATCTTAGGGACAGGTTAAAAATACTTAACAATGAACAGGCCGTGTTTGGGGTCTTATGAAAGTGTTGAATTATATAAGGACTCCTAAAGCTTGGTGTATGAAAGAACAGATACCAAAAGATTGGATTTTGGAGATAACTGCACATTCAAATGGGCAAAGATATTTAAATTTTCTCACTTGTAGCCTAATTCCCTCTAATGATGTTACAGTAATTCACTGAGTCCACAAATGCTTGAAGCATCCCTATTTCTTAATTTTATACAAATTATTTTCACCAAAGTTTCAAGAAAATAGTATTAAATTAAAATTTACCTCTGCATTAAAATTAAAAACCTGGTTAGTGCTTTTGCCCCAAACACATGCAGATACAGTTTTCAAATTATGACCCATTATCCTACAATAATTCTACAGAAATCAAGCATTAAACTCACAGTTCTGAAGCCACAGAACTAATTATTATATCAGGTGTTCTGTGCTCACTTTTGAGCAGACCACAGCTCCAGGGCTGACAGAACTAAGTATTAGAATTACTTGAATAAACTGAATGCTAGAAATTTCCAAATAATCACACACTTCTTCAATTAATACCCATGAGCTGATGGAGGAGATGTACAGACTGAAAGGTATTAACATGGGAACAAAGCTCAATTTTCCACTGAAATTTTCTTAGCATCAGATATTTACAACCTGGACTATTTCACCAAAATTGCAAAATTTTTAAGTCCTGTAGCAAGCAATGTGAAGTCAAAGCTTTCTGGAACACAGGCTTCTAAAGGGATTTATTTATGGGCACAGCAGATCAGAATGGATAAAGCAGTACAGCTTTTGCAAAGACAGTGGAAAGGTTCTACACAGAAACCAAACAAATTTATGCTCAGATGATGGTTGTGTGTTCCCCTTGCAACAAGATTTATAAAGAGCAGAAAACAGGTCAGGGTGTGAACAAGGAAATGCAGAGTGTAGGAAAAGTGGAAGTGAATGACATAAAATATCAAGAAAGATGGGGAGGAAAATGTTGTGGGATTAAGTTAAAAATGCAAGGGAAAAAGAGCAAGAAGATGGAAAATGAAAAGAAGAGGGCAGGAAAGGATAAGACAGGTAATGTGGTTTTCTTCAGGTCCATAAAGAACCAGAGGCCAGAAAGGAGGCAGCAGCTCATTTTGCTGCACACAGGGAATTATTGACAAAAATATAATTAATTCACTGTCTCAGTTCTTAAAAAAAATAAAAAAGGAAAGGAAAAATGAACTTATTACAGACCACACCTGTCTTGTTTAGAAACAGAAGCTATAGATAGTCACGGTCCCACATTTCCAGCTTCAGGACACAGACATAGAAATCAATGTTTTTTGCAGCAATTAGACATTAAGATTCTGAATTTTTAATAAATATCTGAATAAGACAGAATTCTTTCTATTTTGCAAAGAAAAAGAGGTGGAGGTTTTTATCCCCCCACAGGTTTGAGCAGCCAAACTTCCAAAATGTCTCTATTACATTCTGAAGGTCACTGATGGATGACAAAAAACTTATTATTAAATTATCAAGCAAGGCCAGACCTTCAAGACTTTGACTTTGTCTTGAGCCACAGGACAGGTGCTCTGTGCCAAAATTCACACTGCAACATTTCTGCACACTCTAGAAAAGGATCAGGAAACTCAGAACTTGTGCAGTTTTCCAGAAAAGCAAACCAACCAAAATTTACACCTAACAAGAGATGAAAATGATCCTCCTTGCCATTCATAAAGACAAGAATAATAATTTCTATTTAACCCATGGTTGGTTGTGTGCCAGGCTGATTCAAGAAAGGTTTATAAGCAGAGAAAGACTTCCTACCCAAGTAGTTTGACTCACACCAAACAGAAAAAAGAGATGTTTCCATCTTTCCCCTGAACTCCTAAGATTCCTTCCTTTCCTGAAGGAAAACACAAGTTCTGAGGAAAGAGTAAAGTGGGTATTGTTGTTGCACCCAGAACAGTGGGGCCTCAGCAAGGTATCTTGAGGCTTTTTTTAATACTTACAGGGAAATAAAACAAATAACCCAATCATGCTAAACAGAAAAGAAGCATCATGACGACTTTTAAATGCCTTAAAATGCAATTAATATATAATAACGAAAGTGGTTTCATAGACAATTAATATAATATGACAAAAAATGTTATTAGTCTCCTTGTGTTTTACTGAATGCATCATTATTCTTTCTGGGAGTGTTCTATTAGAAAATATTTTTTTTAAATGCCCAAATCAACAAAACAACAGACAAAAACCTACAAAATTTAACCACCATGCAAATACATTTAATGTAATTTGTTACTGTCTCAATAAACTCACATTTTTCCTTAGTTCCTGATGCTCTGCATTTCCACTCTCCCACCCCTCAATAGGAAAATATTCATTTTTCCTGGTGTTTGGACAGTGTGTATTTCTAGGATGGAAATCCAAGCCCACTGCCTTGACAGTTATAGGTTATAAACAAAGCTTTGCTGATTTCTTCTTTTCACAGAATTCCTCTCTATTCCTCCTACAAATGACACACCAGGGCTGTTGAACAGCAGGGATGGCAAAGCCAGGCAAGCAGTCAGAGCTCAGAATAAAGCAAATGCCCTCCAACAAAACCAACTGTTGACTTTTGCAGGCTTTCCTCAGAAATAAAATGAGGATGTTACTGCCTTCTAAAAAGGAATCACAGCTCCCTGCTGATATCTCACAATATTAGGAGGTATTGATTTACATACTTTAAATTACAGTATTTATTGAACAGAATATTGCCAGTAAAAATGAATAAGATATGGTAAATTACAGAGTTCATATAGAATATTTTGTTCCCCCGAGACAAAATACGTAACAATGACATGAATTTTAGCTTCACTTCTTGTCAGATTTTCTCTTTATGCCATAAACCAACTTTGGGAGAGAAATATTTCCAGTAGCTGGAAATCCCATTTCCATCCCAGCTGCACAAGCAATTATTTAAATCATAGTTTTAAGAAATGAGGCTCCACTTAAAATTTATATGCTCAAATATTTGATTTATGCCCACAGTTCTGGTGATCACCTTGGCTTTGACCTTGGTAAACAATCAATGCCAGAAAGTTTCCCATGAATTCAGAAGTCTGCCCATATGGATCTCATTGAAGGATCCAGGCTTCTGCTGGGTTTCTTTCTGCCTCCGGATTTTTTTGTTTTGAAGGGTCCTCTCTGAATTTACCTGGAGCCCCAACATGAGAGCACATTGATGAATATCAAATAAAATCTCAGCAATATGAAGGAAAAACCATTTATCTCCTGCACTCCCTAGACATAACATGCGACACAGGCTACAGAGATCTTTTCCCTGTCAGAATTTTCAGCTGTATTTCAGTTGATCTAACTGCAGCTCATGTATATAAATAATTCTATATCTGATTAATAATTATATTTTATACTTCCACAAGAACTCCTTTTTTCTTTTTGCAGTAAAATTTTCTTTCATTTCCCCTTGCTAAATAGTCAGGATTCCTCCCTGAAACTTTGAACTCTGCCATTAATCCATGATTTGTTATGTAACAGATGCAATTTGAAATCACCAGTATTTTAACAGGTTTGGTCTGTCTATTAATGATTCTTTAATTAAATCAGGCACATTTTACTGCAATTCACGTCTCTATAAGACCAAACTTCTTGCCATGAAAGACTGAATACCTTCCTGTTTTTGGGATATTAGTAGGAGATGACTGGGGTCTGACATTCCCCATCAGCTGGTTTCAGAACAGAGAAGATCAGTTCCCCTCCAGACAAATCTGCCTGTGCAGATAACCAGGATTAAAATGCATTTTTACATTTTTCTTGAAGTTAGATACAAACACACGATTTTCCTTTTGAAGGAGCAGCATGTTTCTGTGTGCTGTCCATAGATCTCCAGCCAGCATCAGCAGAGATTCAGCATCAGGGGATGATAAATCATCCCAAAAAGGATGTGGCTGCACTAAAATGGACTTACACAGACGAGAAATTCCTTCTCCTGCACAGGATAAATTACAGCCATTCACTTCCAGGGTTCTGCTATAGTAACACTTCCTTATCTGCAAAAATGCATTAAAGCACTCACAAATCTTTCCCACAAAATGCTCCTCAGCACCTGACCAAGCTAGTTTTCCTCATCATTGTGAAGCATTTCCATTGCTTGTTCCTTATTAAACAGGGAAATTGAACCCATTAGGGCTTCAGCCTCACCCTCAAAGTATGACTCAGTCCCTAAAGTGAGGCAGTTCACAGCACAGAGCTGTTGATGGGTCTGAAATGGTTACCCTCCTCTCAGCCTACATGTCAGCCAACATATAGAAACAACTCTTCATAGAACTACACACTCCCACTTTGCTTTTCAGCCCTGTTAACATAAGTTTTCTAAATATCTCAGTCTGTCACTACCAGTTGCAAGGCATCCTTTCACAGAAGTGTCATCTGCCATTATGAAAAAAGCTGAGGGCTGATTTCACACCTCTGATTGTTAAGGATTTTTTTTAAAGCAAATAAAGCTCTTTACTTAAAAAATAATTAAAACTAACCCTTCATTATTGGTTCAAATTGCCTAGGTAAATTTGGTCACAGCTCTAATTTGCACACAGTTTTATCAAGCCACTTCATTTCATGCTTGCAGAGGATCACCTTCTGATTATTTCATCTCCACAGACATTTGTTGCCTTTCAGCGATGGCAACACCCTTTAAAAGCTTCAGTCCCAGCTGGAACACCCCAATGGCACTTTGCCACTGATGCTTTAGAGGCTGCAGGACTGGATTTCACTGCTGCAGGGATTCTGAGCAGTGGGAAGTGATGGGAACCGAGCTGCTGCAACTGGAGGCTCTGTCCTGGACCCAAGGAAAGCCCAACCCCAAATCTCATGCATGAGCACTACAAAAATAGGGGAATCTTTTTGCCAGTTCTTCTGGACCCACCTAACTTGGAATAAAGAACAAAGTTCTTGAAACTTCAAAACTTTTTGTCATCTTGGCAGTGGCAATCAACCACTACAACTCTTCCTGCTTTTCCTTGCATTCTGCCTACAAATACATTACCCAGGTAAATGTGAGGTTTTGAAAATGAACCCAGGGGTTTTAAATAACAGATTACCCCATAATCACTGGTTTTCAGACTTCTATTTTCACTGGCCCTCTGTTTGACCCTTTGTTTCCCAATTCATTGGGGTTTTATCAACACTGAGCACAAGTAGCCTTCCAGCTTCACTGCAATCCTTTTGCTCTGTTATCACATCTCTTTTTTTTTTTTTCCTCAAGGAAAGAACTGAAAAGCCACTAATATTTCTGCCCTGGTGGAATCAGAAAAGACTATGGGTCTGAAATGGACTCTGAATTTCTATAAATTATGGGCAGGTTTTGTATGGTGTGCACCTCACTGATTTGGGTTAGAAAATCCATCTTTCATCTCCCCACCAATGTCCTTCATCTGTTTTTCCACATCTGCACTTTCCAATAGCAAATAAATAAACTCTTTGCCATTGTCTGAAATTTCTGACTTAGTCTGATTTATTCAAATCTCGAGAGAAAACCAAATATACTTGAGAGCATATTTATACAATGCAACACCTTTTGCTCCCACTAAATAGGGGCTCTAGGCTCCTTCTTATCTCACCAGCCCAGAAGCAATTCCACAACGTGCCCAGAGCCTGCTTAAGCCCCTCTTCAGAGCATCATTTAGCAGTTTTGTCAACAAGCTCCAGCAAGCCCCAAAGTAAAACCATTCCATGTAAATCCATGGGCGTGCTCTGACCTGCAGAATTCCTTTCAGGATGCCCTTTAACAAATCTCTCCAGGAGGAAAAAGGAGTTGCTACACAGTTTTCTAACACAGTCTGTCTTTGCTGGGCATAACATCATCCCTGACTCCTCCTGCTCCTCTTCACAAGCAGCTTTCACTTCAAACTGAAGCTGGCTGGCATTCCTTGGGCTTTAAGAATGCAAACCACCACGTTTCACAGGAAATAAACTCATAAGCCAAGTGAATTAATAAGTTTATTTCAGAGGGTGAGGGTGGTGTCATTAATACAAGCTGCCTTACATTCCTCTTGCCAGCTTGAGTGCCTTTGCTAAAACCCAAAGATTTTAAACTCATCTGAGTATAAATTATTTTAAACTCATCTGAAAACACAACTTCCACACAAATGGGCTCCACTGAGAAGACTGGCAGGCCCTGATCCTCAGACAGATGTTTTCACTCTATTTTGAAATATTTTCTAATTTTTACTAGAAATAAAATACTTAAACAGGAAAAGAAGGGACTAACAAAAACAATGAACAAAGCTGTCTGTGTAGAGTTTAATATTCTCTTATTTAATCATGTCCTCTAGTTATGAATCCAGAGAACCCCTACAAGTTTTTCAGCATTCCTCCAGGAGAAAGAGGGCAGCAAACCCAAATTTTCAAACAGTCAGTGAAAAAAAAAAAATTTAACAGATTAAATATTCTTAGCTAATTTAAAACATTCTGAGGTAGTAAAATCTGCAAAGTTCTATCAAATACTGTGATCATCAAAGCTCTGGTTTGTGCCCTATTAACATTTTTCAATTCTTACAACCAGAGCACATATGCACTAAGTGCAGGAAATAAATCTGTGCTCAGGCAGAGCATCCCTGGGTGTAGCTGAAGTACTCAGATTTTATCTTTTCATCCTTCCCCCACCTCTGATTACACACTTGATATTCTGATGGGTTTTGTACTTATTCACAATGATCTCTTCTTTACTCATTTGTGTTTTGCTTTGAATTTTTCCTCTCAGAACCACAGTACTGGGCAGGGGGAAGCTCAAACAAAACCAGAAAACACTTTTTTGAGAGAAATTCAAGGATATTTCAGGTTATTCACCTTTCAGTGTGCCAAGGAAATCAGGGAGAAAATGCTGTTGTCTTCCTGACACCATGACATTGGAAAATAACGGGCTGAATTCGAGACAACTAATCAAGTTAGGATTCTCCTTCAGAACATTCCAACCCCATTTTTTTGCTGCAGGATGGGGGTGAGCTGCTGAGCAGAGTGCTGGGTAACAGCTCAGGAAGCACCACAGCCTCTCATTCACATTGCTCACCTGCTGTATGACATTTTTTGTGCACAACTTCAAAGAGCCTCCTCCAGGGAAATGGGTTTGTCTTAATTTAACTGTGTCTTTCGCCAGATCAGATATGAGGGCCATTTGTGGTTTGCTGCATTAAGTTGAAAAGTCTACTATCATTTTCCAGGAGAAAAAAATATTCATGGTTTATACTCAACGCATGAAGGTGGAAATCCACTGATAAAATAAGAAACAGCTGGCAAATGAAGACAAGGAACAGCGTTAAAAAGAGAAACTGCAATGTTTTTCTTGCAAGGAGGACGTCAGCAACTCCCATAAATCCTGTGCAAGTGCTTAACACACATTTCACTGCAGACCCAGATACGAAGGAGATGTTTACGTGTTGAAAACCAGCATATGGTAAATTTTAGCAGTGCTGGTTGAGCAGTAGGACCCATCACCAAACTGGGAAACTCTCCCAGAGGAGGAAGGAAACAGCACTGGAGGTAGAAGTGGTGATTATTACATGCAGGAGATGAAAATGAGGGGTCAGGGAAGGCAGCCAGGACTGTCCCCAAGCCTGTGTCCCACAGCAGGGAGGGCACCTTGTTCTCCCTCTGCCAGAGGTGGAGACAATCCCTGTGGGAGGACACAAAAGGCAGCATGCACCAACCACTGAGCACTTGGAATTCTGCTGCTCCTCTGGATCAGCATGGCCAGGGACAAATTCTGTGAGTGCACATTCCCGGAGCTGGATGGAAAACGTGATTTGACAGGTCCTCTGTTTATTTTATGCATTTTGGGACAAGGTAGGGCAGCTGTTTTGCAGGTTTGGAGATCATTTTTTGGGTATTCAATGAAGAGAAACGTCTTTATTGACAAGGAAAAGAATCTGTGGTAAGAACTTTGTAATTGATGCACATTTCATATTTAACATTTTCATATCATGAGAATCTTCATTGTCTCTATTAAAGATACCCATTACTAAAAATGGAGTTCAATGGTGGTTTCCACTGACCATTTGACAATAAAAATGTATAATTCTGTAGTACCATAGTAACAACTTCCCCAAAAGATCTTCCTTTGTCCAAACAAAATTTTCTATTCAGAAATCAAATGCATACACAACATTCAGACAGCATTTCCACTGAAGATAAATGACAAGAAGTCCATGCAGAAAGCAGACAAATTTCAATTGCGTGAAAAACAAACGCATTTACCATTTCCTACGGTTCTTGAAATTTCATAGCACAGTGGCTGCAACTGAGTCTTCAATTTAACTGCAGATCTTTCAGGAGCAAATGCACATTCAGAAAATGCATGCTATCAACACAGAGGCAGAGATGTTATCTCTGGGTACTCACCTCGTAATTGGCAATTGCTTCTCGATCAAGGGTTCGGGTCACCGAGACGTCCCCGTTCATCTCATTGATTCTAAAAATTCCTTTTGGGTCTTGATCTACTCCCTTCCCAGAGAGCCGGAACTTTACTCCCTCTGTCCCTTCGCTTCTGATGACCTGCATGGCAGGAAACAAGGGATGGGCCACGTTGTAAAATCTTTTAAACTCATCCTAAAACCACATAAGTCATTTCAGCCTTTCAACTAATGCTGAGCTGTGTTCCCTGCCAATAAAATGTAACGATAAAATATGATTTCAATCATTCACAAGACACTGTGCAATTTTTGTGTTAAACCCTGGAAAAGCTACTCATGTTCTTGGCCAGTTCCTGTCTTATCTTTAGTGTCTTCAATTTCACTACTTAAAGTTTCTGTTATTCCATCACTGAATTCACTCTATGCCTAGAACTTGACATTTCATTTAATGTTATTTCTTCTTTTTAGTTAAATTGATAGAACAGCTACAAACTTGCAAAAAAAAAAAAAAAAATTTGTATTGATTGCCAAGAAGCACTCTTATTTCACAACAACCCTTACCATACCAGACAGCCATCACACAATATTTTATTAGTCACAAACTTGCAAAAAAAAAAAAAATTGTATTGATTGCCAAGAAGCACTTTTATTTCACAACAACCCTTACCATACCAGACAGCCATCACACAATATTTTATTAGTCATTGTGAAGTCATTACACGCTACTTTCAGGTTGGGCTTTTTATCCCCCCCAGTTCTCTTTCAAACCCTTCCTTTCCCAGGATTTTAAAACAAGGGGAAAGTCTCTGCATGAAAATATCAGAATATCCTGCCCAGAATACTCCTGAGTCACACAGTTGGAATTAGTCCACTTCTCAAATTCCTATTTATATGTATACACATGTCCATGAGTGTATGGTGACTCCTTGTTACTATCACCTTATTTCACCATGAGAACAAAATCTCTAAAAATCCGATTTCATTACCAACAGTAACATTTACCAACCCGCAGAACCACACAATGTCAATTATAAGCTACACACTTTGCAAACTTGTATTTGTACACCAGAATCTGAGGGATTATAAATTAATCTTGCCCTTTAAGGCTGACAATCTTGCCAAGCCATTTCTTCCCTCTGCTGTTCAGCCTTCTTTTGTTTCTAGCAGCTTCATATTGCTGATTTCCGCAGAAACATTAAGTCAAAAATTTACATTCTGGTCTGAATTACAGCTCAGGAAGAGGAAGGGAGAAAGTGGCCTTAGAAATCTGGACCTTCTCCAATTCTGAGATAATAAATATGCAGGGTGTTTAATAACGTCCCTGAGGAAATAAATGTTTGCTGCCCTATTGCTGTGGGTTGAGCAATGCTGGCTTGCAGATTACTGGGCAGTGAGATTTTGACTTAACTCCATAATCATTATTCCTTTATTTTAATTGAGAAAAAATTGCCAAGAGTTATGAAATAGGAAATCAGCATTTTCACAGATAAAGTTTTATTTTCCAAACCCTTTGGGGAAGGGAGACATTTCAGAGTAAAAACCTGTTTCACTTCTTTTTTTCTCCCTCCTTCCAACACTCAGAGACACTAATGGTTGAAGTTTTCTTCCTGTGTATTTTTAAGTCATGCCAAAACACAGAGGCAGACAACACTGCAGGTGACAAAGGGGCAAAGTCACTTTGAGACTTCTAGTTTGGTGATGAAACTCAATCTTAATGGCTCCTACTGAAAAGTTACCTGCTGTTCAGGTCATTTTTGGACCACTTTCTGGTATTTTTACATCAAGCCTAAAAATACAAGCTTTTCTTAACATAAAGCTATGCTTGAGATTTTGCAATGTCATGACCATTTCTCACTTTTGTAGGGAAAAGATGAATTGATTCTTTTCTGCCCTGATGTCTGAGACTTATTAGGAGGCAAGTGCAAAAGTCTGACTCCGAAGTGTTTATACTGCAGCCATTTTCACCAGAGCCACCAAACATTACCTGTTTATGACAAATTTAGTATGTAGTATAAACACAATGCCCCAGTTGTAACAATCCACAATAAGAAAGAAAAACAAATATTGGGATTTGAAAAGGAATTTATAAAAAAACCCCAGATATTCATATGGAAATTTTTCTCCACACTAGATAGAAAGGAATGTAATAATGATTATGATAATGATAATAATAATAGTAATAGTAGTAACAGTAGCAATAGTAGTAATAGTAGTAATAGGGGTCCCTGCAATCCCAACCAGTGGGAAAATTTGTTCTCAACATCAAATCTGGCAAAGATCTTCACCTTGAATTTGATGGTGAGACATCCCAACGTGGTGCCTGAAAGGTCTGTGCTCCTTGGAGCTGGCACACCCCATATCTCGTCCCAACTCCAGCTGCAAACCCTTCTTCACCATCTAAAGCACGGGAGGAACAGAGTGACCAGAGAGCAGAGGTTTTCTAAATGACTGGATGAGCTCACTCAGCTTTTTGAAGACCTCAGCGAGCTGTCACATTTGCAGTGAGCAGAGCTTTTCCTTTCATCCATTTACCTGTCCGTGCCTGGAGGTACTGCACAGCACCTTCAGCCTGGTTTTGTGACACAGAGCCCAGCCCAGCTCGGCAGCGTTTGCCCAGGAGCTGTGGGCGGCTCACAAAAGTCATTTTCAGAAGGTTCCTTAGAAAAGCTTAATTAGCCACAAGAGGGAGCCGCGAACTCCCAGGAATGTCAGCGAGAACATTACCATCTCCTAATTAAGATGCTTATATAATGGCTGCATAGTTCAAAGAAAGTGCATTTCCCAGTTCACACGGAGCTCAGTACAATGAAAAGTTTAATAAAAATCAGGCTTAATTTGCCATATGGTTTGGTGCTTCAGCAAGAGCGAGGAAGAAAACAGGAGGATTGTCTGATATCTCCTCTGGCAAGGCTGATTTGGAGCACTGGCACAAACACAGCCCGGTTCACAGGAAAATTTTCTAGCTCACAATGCATTTGCAGAACAATGCTTTCCCAATATCCTGGTGGAGATAAAACAAGACCAGACTATTTCTGCTGCAATGTTTACTTTGGGATTTCATTTTTACTTTTCGAAAATACATAAATGAAATCCCACAGTCACTGCTACCTGAAGCCCAGACAGAAACAGATATTTCCATAATTTTTTCACAGCTTCAGGAACTTCAGTGCAGGTTCAAGTACTGAAAACGTCTGCACCATATGGCAGTGGCTACGTGTTGCAGATAAAGGCTCTGCATTCTTAGGAAGTGGTTTTTAAGACAGCACAGGACCCCACCAGCCACCCACTGGGAATATGGATAAGGCAGGAATACGTTATCCAGCATCCCAATTTCTCCCTATTTCCTTCTCCCTTGCTCTGAGCTGACAGGTCAGAAGGTACTTTCTGTGGCCAGATGGCTCAGAATAGACACCAGCTGAGCATCCCACAACAACAGGGACTGTTGGAGGCTGTTCCCTCACCCAGGACACAGGGACAGCACTGGATGGACACTCAGCCATCACTCACTTTCCCATCTCAAGGGCACTTCAGAGAATAATTGGGAATTGAAGTGATCCATCCCACAGGCACAGTACCCACGACAGCCCAGCAAAAGGTTCTGTGATCCTGCGCAGCTGAAAGACACATCCAAGCAAGCAGAGCATCACGGAGCTGACAGGAGCTGCTTTCTGCTGAACCGTGGCCAAAACGTGTTTCCCCAGCGCTATTTTTGGGCTGACATTATGTATCCCTCTCAGCCAAACTCATTTCAGCAATGTGATCCCCCTGTTGTTACAGGTTTATCACAAAAGTAAATCAGAGTGCCCTCAAGAGAAGAAGAGAAATAGAAGCACAAAAACCCCACGCTGCCCCGAGAGAATTCACAGTTCTGCAGCGCCAGCAAATCTGTCCTAAGCAGCACCATCCTCAGTCACCAGTTTTGTTCTTTAGGAAGTGTTTGCCTCAATCAATCCCATAATTTCTCTAGTTATTGATGCCAGCTGAATTATAACAGTTTTACTTTTTAATTAGAAAACTAATCCCACCCCCAGACAGGAATTCTTGGTTCATGTCCCAGTTCTTCTCATTTCAGAGCATGACAGTGTCCCACTCGTGGGGATTTTTAGGTTTGTTTTTTTTTTTGGGGAGGGGGGAGAGTTTGTAGGGTTTTTTGGTTCTGGGATTTCCCGCTACCCCTAGCCTCTTAGGAAGCAAATTTATTCATGGAATATTTAAAGATGAACTATTTTTTTCCTCAAATCACTGTGCTGCACAAGAGCAAAACAATGGTTTAGGCCTATTGTTCAGAAATTGTTTAAAATAAACACACACTTCCTGTCCTGCCATACTGAAAATTACTCTTTACAGTCAGAGGCTCCATCTGCTCCACGCTGACTCAAATACTCTTTCAACCAAAACAAATGCAAAATATTCCCATCGTTATTCAAAAGCATTAACCAACAGAAACTGCTTCATTACTGTAAGCTAAACATACAAAACCTGTGGCTAGAAAGAAATTTATATCGTTTGCTGAGTTTAATAATTTATTATGTAAAAATGAGTACCTCTAGCTTGTTTAAAGAAATGTCAGATAAAGTGGCTGAGCATGGGAGCCAAATTGTGCTCGTTGATGAAGGCAGATATTGGCCAAACCTAACCCTGGATTTCTCTCTGATTAGAACTTCCTCCAGATCCACCCCGTGTGCAGGTGACAGGCAAGGAGATCCAGTGGATTCATTCCCATAAAATTAACAGGAATTCTAAAGCTTCTCTAAGTGATTGTGTCCTTTACTGGTGATAATAGGGATAAACCCAGTACAGGATATTTTTCAGGCACCACTTTTTCTTGTTTGCATAACGGACCATTAACTTCACTCTATTATCAATCAAAGCACATCTGGGCAGGTGCCTTTTCAGGATGCTATCCAAGACATCCAAAACAAGTTGATGGAGACAAGAATGAACAATATTTGTGAAATTCAAGTAAACAGCAAAACAAAACTTCAACAGTTTGAGGTGTTTGTGGAAAGCAACGCAGGTGATATCACAGTCCAAAATTTCAAACCATTTCCAGACCAGATTTCAACGTCCAGTCTGTGGAAGAGGCAAAGTTTTCAAAGCTGTGTCCATCTCCAAGAGCTTTCCTGAGAGGCTGAATCCAGCCAGTCACTCTCCCACTCAAATCCTGATATCTGTGCTTGCAGCTGAAGGAGCCCTCCAGAATCCACAGGCACAGGATGGAAAGGGAATGCACAACACAGACCCAGCTCTGAGACAGCCAAGGCAGGGGAACACAAGGTTGAGGTGAAGAGTTTGAGTTCTAGGGGAAGCAGAGCTGGGAAAAACCACATTTGGTATCACAGACATTCTTTCTGTGCCATCAGCTCCTGACATTTTTCTTGGTGCTGCTGACAGCCCAAATAACAATGCACATCTACAGATCTTCCAGAGAAAAGAGATGTACCTAGACAACTGGATTTAACCCAGTAAAGAAAGCCATAATTCAGTTATTTTAAACTTTAAAGACCTATTTTCTACTTCAGATCCTGGGTGAAGCACATGAATACAAAATATCTGAATTTTGCACTTTAAGATACAGCTTTGGCTGAATTATTGCATGATGCTTCTCAGCAAAAGATATTACTTGCAACTTTAAATACAAGGGAATTAATCCTTTAACAAAGTTTGGATTCTGTGTTTACTTCTGTGGATTATTTGTTATTTATTCTTACCTATTCATACAGATTTAAACCTCAGTGGCACTGGGTAAAACTCTTATTACAAGAGTAGCAATTACTTCTTAGTCACATTGTTTTTCACTTCTTCTCTTAAGAATTACAGAAAAAAAGGAACATGTGTATTATTACAATAGCACATCTGTAAACTGAAATGTTTTCATATCTGTATAAAATTTCTGCAATACTCAGCACAGGGTATACTAATACCCTGAACATGAAAACTTTTATACCAATTTTCAGAGAAGGAACATGGGAATAAAAAAGTCAGGCATTGAAATTAAATTAATTATGAAAATAAAACCAAAAAACCACACTGATATTCTCAAGAGGGTCTTTTTTAGCATTTTAACTCTGAGCTTTGTCATGAAAAACATTTCAGGAAGTGTCAGATTTAGGAACAAGCCTGGGAGGATTAAAGTGGTTTTAGCATATTTTTGATGCATTTTTGTAAGATTGATTAGGGGCTGCAAATGGCACCAATGTTCCTCGCCTGAAGGCATTCAGACAAAGCTGTGAGTGCTCTGATCCAGCACCACACTGAAGACTTTATGTACATGAAGGAAATAGAACTTACACTGCTTAAAAAGTGGGTGAAACATTGAAGGATTTTTTTTTGGACTGGGGCTCTGCTTCCTACAAAATGTACTATACCAACTATTCTTTTGTTACATCCGTGCAAACACAATGTTTTACTAAGTAGAAACAACTGCAAATTTGAAATTTGAAAATGTTCATAAATTCGATAGGCAAATGTTTCAACAGAGTATCTCAGTGTATGAAAATGACACAATATATTAAAAACCAGTGAAGTTGCTTCACCACCAGGGCTCCATTTTCCAGATCTTTTTAGAATAATCAAAACAAATAGGATATTTGATATTCAACCAAAAAAATATCTTCTCAACATAATGGCTTTTTATCATAATTACGCATAAATGTTTATAAAATTCAGATCAACTTTGTAGTGGGATGCACAGGTGTTCGAGGGAAGCAAAATGAATTTATACATGTGGGAGCCCTGGGCACTGGTGGATCCCTTCAGCCCCAGGTTCATTATTGTAGTTGTACACAGATGCAAGAATTCTCCCTGAAGAACCTTTTCCAGCAGTTGCAGGGATTTAAATTTGAGGATTTAACCAATATAAATAGCTAACAATGAGCATTTGCTCAGAGATCGAAGCAAAGTAATTCAATAAACACATCAAGATGTGCATTAGCTTTTGTAGCAGGTAATTCCTCAGCTTCCTTTTTCTCCTAATTTATAAAGAGCAAGACGATTCATTACAAATAATTTCCCCTTTCCCTGTTCCTAGCAGTCTGTTTCACAACTATATCTGCAGACTGAGGATTCTGTACACAACACCACCTCCCTACAGCACAGAGGTCACAAACACAGATTTTTGTGGCCTCAAAGGGAAAGGACTCAGAAATGTTCCTCGTCACAGGAGGCCTGGCTGTTTCACTGCCTGGCCTGGCCTTTCAGGAGCCATTTAAGCACCATACTTGATTTGCTATTTAAGTGACTTGCAAACCCTGTCACTTGGAGGAATTGGAGCACCACTCTCTGCTGAGTGACAGCAAGACGGAGCAGCTCCAAAGCTGTTTGGAAAAACCTGACTGTGATTGACAATATTAAATGAAGAACTCAAAAGATCCCCTTAAAAACAAACAAACAAACCAAGGGATTATTTGGATTTAAAGAGGGGCTTTACTGAAAGCTTTTCACAGATCTAAAAAGGCAGAAATTAAGAGGCAACATTGGCACATTTGATGATTTGAAATTGCAGCAATTCATGACTTAGGACAAAATACACAATGCGTAATCACCACAGGTGTAGCTAAATCTGGAAGAAATGGGAGAAAAGAGGAGAACAGACCAAATTTTCAGCACCTCCTCCCAGGTATTTCACAGCGCTATTTATTCTGAATAAGATCAAAGTCTTAATTCATTACTGAGAGCCTCTTGTGCAGCACCCAGAGAAGCACAAGGCGCTGATGTGGCCCTGGGCTGGGGGCACCAGGGCAGCATTCGAGCTGGAATAATCTGCTGAGGAAAGCTGGAGAGCTCTGCCCTGATTTGTCTGGGGAATACAAAACCCTGGCTGCTTGCTCTCCCTGCAACCACATTTTTCTGGCCCTGGGATTCAGCTACAAATGTTATCTTTAGATCCATGCACGCCGCAAAGAAAGGAATCAAGACCTGGATTAAGTGGGACCCTCCAGCTGGGCAGGGTAATTGGAATTGCAGAATAAGACACCGAAGTTGCAGAGCTCACCTGAGGAGCTGAATAGGAGTAGTAAAGTGAGAAAATGGAGCTGATGAGAATGTTTCACCTAAAATGCTCTTGAAAGTTAAGACTCAGCTGAAGCTGAAGAAATTTCTTGGAAGATTTTGACTAATTTTATTTTTGCTTTAGCTAGCAACCTGATGAGTCTTGAATGTAAAAATATTTTGCAATTAAAATGAACTTAGAGGAATAAGTACTCTATCAAAAGTACTTAATTTTTATAATTGAAGATATTAAAAAAGAAATATCATGATGAAGGGTATTTTTTTCTAAATTTGGTTCGATTACATGAAGTCTGTCTAATACTTGTGGATACTTTAAGAACCTGCTTAGCACCCAATTCCCACTTGTAGCAAGCAACCCACAGATCTAATTATAGATTTTCCTCAGTCACTAGTTCCCTAGGAAACAAATCCATGGCTCATGTCTTGTTCATGGAAGGTCATGGGAGAAAGATAAATATTTTTCTGTGTATAGAAACTTATCTGGAGGTCACAGGTCTGCATCTCAGCAGATGCTGGTGATTCTGCCAAGGGCAGATGGCAGCTGTGTTTCACAGTTATCTGGGATATTTAAAATTTTCAAACATTTCCATATGATGAAGCACTGAATACTTCTATTAGTAACTTTATGCTTTTTTTTTAAATTTTAATTAAGATTTTAATTTTGGTTCTCTATGCTCATTTTAATTTTTATCAGTGAATCCACCTCACTTTCCATGCAAAACCATCAGAGGTCAATTCAAAATAGCTGTGAGTAGTCACAACTCCTTAAAAATTATAGGCAGAAATGTAACTTAAAGTTATGAGTGGTAAATACAATTTGTGTTTTCTTCATATTGGCTCTTAAATTATCAATGTCATCACAATCCTGATCAAAAACTTTACCTACATGCTTGAAAAACCTTTTGTTAGCACTTCCACATGTGACAGTGTTTGAAGAGCTAACATGGACTACATGGCAGAAACTTCTGATAATGTTACTCAAAAGAAAGTTTTAACTACACATTGATAAATTTTACTTCTTCTAATTTGAAACAAAAGCAGTCTACAGTGACTAAATGTTAGCACTGATGTCTTTTTTTAATCTAAAACCAGACAATCTTATTCCTATTATACTAATCTACTGTATTAGTAAAAACCCTAATCATACTAGCACTGGAGAGAGATTCAAAAGACAACAAATGAAGTATCTACCAGAGTGACTTCTGCTTGGTTTTAGTAAAGCCAAGCACTCAGTTCATAAAGTAGAATCATTACTTGAGTAGTCAGAAGAAAATTCAGGATGGATCTCTGATCCTGATATTTTCTCTGCAGATTTTGCCATTTATTCAATGGCAGTTTTATTTCAAAATGATAATTTGAATACGAGCAGCCTGTACCCCAAGATTCAACATGCCAAACATGCAGGAATTCAAGGGGTTGGGAGAGACACAAAACCCAGAACATCTGCTCCTTCCCAGGTACTCCATGAAGATGCAGGAGGTCTTTGGAGTGAACTTCTAAAACTACTGATGCATTTCTAAAAGCACAGAAATGGATCAAGTGTAATCACAAAGTGCTGGTAGGCACCATGAGATCAGGATGGTTCCTGTCACTGCTGCACACCAAGGATTTATTTTATGTATCCACTGCAAACACCTCTGCCCCTGCTTGTGCCTTTGTAAGGGCTCTCTCCAATAAAACTGTAGACAATAACAAAATAATTCCACTTTACTCACATCAAGATAACTCTGCATACCTAATTCTGGACTTGCAAAACTATTTAATTCAATTTTACAACAACACCAATTATCCAACCTGAATTTATGCAGAAAAGAGCTGCTCTAGGTTGGTGTGATAATTCATGCAAATTTTATAATTTCCTTCCTCAAAAAACTGGAAGCTTAGCCATAAAATTTAAATGCAGAGAGAATCTACTTTTCGTGACTCAGCAAGCCAAAAGTTGTTGCTGTTCCAAATGAGGGTGTCTTTGTTTTAGTCTCATCTCCTACTGACACAGATATTTGTATCAATATTTCTGCATAAACATTTGCATTTGTGGGCAAAGGTTGGCATCTATACCTGGAGAAACTGTGGAAAAAGGCCAAATTTGGAGCAGGAAAAACTTAAACTGCTCTTTCTACATAATGAAAGCTCTCACAGTCCTTAGCAAGTGTAATCTTAAGTGAACCAGTTGCCACTGATTTTCTCTGCTGGCAAACAAATGTCAACCTGATTTAATCTAACTACTCATTTAGAGTAAAAAACTCCACATAAAGCCAAAAATCTCCTACAGAAATAATCTGAAATGTTGAAGGGATTACAAGGGTATTGGAAAGAGCTGCACAGCTGCTCGGTTTGAGCTCCAACAGATTATTTTAAGAGTATAAGTAAGATTTACTGGTATCTCTGAGAATAAATAACAAATAATCCACAGAAAGTTGAGTGATCAGTTACACTGTGTTTAAAGTTTGAAGCCATCTCTTTTAAAAAGCCTTATTTCAGAATTTAGCCAAAGTAGTGTCTTGTTGGCCATCATAAGAAAAAATGCCTTAGAGACAGGTGACACAAAAATATTCTTCAAAATATTTTCCTGATTTTCAAAGTGCATTGATAAATACAGACCTTTTCCTCAAATTTCACTAGGCAACAAATAAAACTACAATGTAATAATGTGGAGCAATGATTGTCCACATCATTTCTATGGAGCATTGCCCACTCTTGTGGAAGATTCCAACACAAAAATTAAAGCTAGAAATCCAGTCTTAGTTAAAGCTTCAGTAAACAGGCTCTTTAAAGACTACACATGACAAACTTTGGATGTTTTAAACAATAATTATCAAATATGGGCTTAAAATATAAATGCTCTTTTAAAATATGAAACACTTCCAAAGTCTAAGATGACCTTTATGGGAAGCTCTAGACTGAAACTGTTAACATAACAATATGTACTGCATTCTTTTTAGAAAATAACTTTCTAAGGTGCCCAAATGTGGTACTGTTATCTTACACATCACCAGCTACATAAATAAATAGGTAAATAAATAAAATTTTAAAATGCAGCTTCAAAAAAACTCATTTTTGTCACTTATCTCTGTTTTTATCACATATGCAGCTATGTTTTTCAATGTTCTGAAAAAACCAGCCCATCAATGTCTAATTTAATTATTTTCCTAACAAATATACCTTAAAAAACAATATTTCATGACATCTAAGACTGCAGGAAAAAATATTCCATATTGCAATTCAGAATGTAACAGTTGGTGGCTTCTATCAGCAACTATTAAGAATTAAAATATTGATGTTGAAGAACCCATATAACACACAGAGAACATAAATTCTGTTCTTGAATTAATGGAATAAAATTTACTTTTTAAAGGAAGGAACCGGAGGGTAAATATACACAGGGCTCTAGAATGAAAAGTTTGATTTTGCCCAATGGTGGCCTGAGGCCAAGAAAAAATTGTAGGCAATAGAGATAATGGATTCTTCTTTTTTTTAACACTCCATTTCATAAACTTGCAAGTCAGTATCAGCCTCTGAATTTATCATTTATCATTACTGAAATCTTAATTACAGTTTTTATACAATTAAAACCAAAAAATTGCTGAGATTTTTAATCCACTTGTGGCTGAATACAAGATATTTTTCCACTGCCTCTAGCAGCTTTATCTTTTCTAACTCTGACAAAATTAGATGCTTTCCAGTCACATACAATTGCTTTGCCATAACACTGTTCAAAGTCAAAAAATACTATTTAAAGCTAATAGTAAGATTTTGTGAAAGTTTGAGCTGTTAAATTACTAAAGTGTTACATACATAGGATTGGTGGATAATGGCTATGGCATTCTTTATCTTGCAGAATGTAAATGTAGCTAATAGTGTGGAAAAAAATCATTTTAATACTTAGCTGAGATTGAAGAAAATAAAGGCTAGAGAAAGACATTCAAGAAGTAAAATTCACAGTGAATAAACCAGAGTAAAAATGAAAAAGGGGGATATTTTTATAAAGTATTCTAAATGTTAGAATGAAATTCCCTCTTTTGTAACAACAAGATTTTATTTAAATGAGCTCAGGAGTCATGGAGATGCTGTTCCAACTACCAGAACAAGCTTAAGCAATTTTAACCTGACTTAAAAAGAACAGTTGAATGCTATTTAATGGGAATGAATCTAACATCATCTAGTCCTGCTATTCTAAGGGACATAATGGCTTCCAAGAGAAAAAGCCCCATTGATCTGTGCTCTGGAACAGGGTCTGGGAGGTGGATCTACTCCAGGAGTGATCCTGATGCCAGAACATCCTTGCAGTGGTGTCTCCTTGGTGTCTCCCTTAATTCAGTGTTCTTTGTCCCATGCTGTTAATAATAGGATCATCTATCCTATAATGATAGAGTAAAAACAGGAATGAAACAAAAACACAGCTCCATTTTAAACTGGCAAAATAAAAATATCCAAGCAGTCCCTGCTCCCCTGCAGTGTGCAGAGAAGATCCAGCTGGATTGTGCACTAATCTTGGAGCCACAGCCACTCTGGGCCTTGCCTTTAGCTCTGGAACAGCACCCAGCCAGCCCTGGGGCCTTGGATTTCCAGCCCCACCAAGGCACTGACACACTGCTCACAAAGGAAAAGAGAAGGCACACCCAAAAAACACCACAAGATTTCATTCCATGGTGTTTACACTTCATGCTAACCACTCATTACTGATAGTGGCATTATTAAGTGATAATCTATAATCACCCATGGCCATATTTGACTTCAATTACATCAGTGTGAATCCAAAATTCACCTGGTTTTTAGACATGGCCTCAGCTCAGTGTTCACAAACAGCCCAGTCCATTCTCACCAGCTCACACAGGCTCAGATCATTGTTGCAGTTCCATTATTCAGGACAAATGAAAGCATTAACAGCTATTTCTGATGTAATTAATTGCTGTCTCCCTATATTTAACTGCAGTTATAAGACTGAAACATCCAAAGATAACAAATATTATATTACATACACTACTGAACCTGTTTTACTACAAATTTACTACATATTTTTAAATAAAAAGGACTAGACTTCTCTAAAATATTAGCATCTCTCATATGAAAATAGAAAGATATGGAGAATAATAATATGCTGATAGCTATAAAAAAAGGTACAGGAGCGCACCCATCCTCACAAAGAATTCAGCAATAAACTTAAAATAATGCCTTTGTCTCTTCTAATTTAAGGGCAATGCAGGTAAAACTGCAACAATAATTAATGAGGCAAAAAGAGCCTTTAGATTAATGAAGCAAGTTAGTTTCCCCAGGATCAAGTACTGTTGTTTAATTTTTACCAGAAGTAAAGGCTGCAGGTATATGATCACAATTCTCAAATAGAGGTAAAAAATAGTTAATGGAATTAGTAACATTTTTAAAATGTAAATTAGTCAATAACCCATTGTGGAGGTACAAAAATAATTTAGCAATGTCTAGCAAGTTTGTTAATAATTAAAATCACCTTAATATGTATGTTTCTATGGTTACACTTAATGTGTTTAGAATACAGAAAAATCTTAACAGAGTCCCAGGATTTCCCAGCTAATATGAAGAGCAGAGATGGCTTTGAAATTGATCTTTAGCAAGAATAGTCAAGTCATTTCAACTGCAAAGCATTCATTTCAATTTCAGCCAGAGAAATCAATGGGCAAGAAAACAGATCTCTCATCAATTAGGACTGCTTCTCTACATCTATCACTTTGACCTGTCTTGGGGATTTTCAATTGACAGCTCAGTATATCAGCATTAAAATGAACCTACAGAAAAATAAATATTGGAGAAATTTCTATTAGAAAATTTAGTTGCTAAATTTAGCCCTTCTGCAGTATCTTGGAGAGGAAGTCTGAAACCACCCAGTTAAAAACCCCAACCTCCAGGACAATTCCTGCATGCTGGACAGCTCAGGACAAACAAGGGATGTGCCAGCCAAGCATCCCAGGGGGGACAGCAGCAAGGAACCAAACTAAAACCCAGTGATAGACATTATAACATCTCCTTTACAGGAGAACTGGAAATGTACAAATTACCAGAAATGCCAGAAGAAGTAGCTTTAATTCCATTTCAACTACAGATTACACACACCATCGTGATGAAGGGAATGAGACACCTAAATTCACTGCAAGTGGGGGCCTTGGTAACTTAAATCTTGCTGCTTTCAGAAATAGCTTTTTGTTTCTACCATTGCCTACATGCTTTTGAAATGCAGAATGACTCTTTAAATAATAAAGTAATATTTGAAGACAAATAATGAGTCAGACACTCCTCACCCCTTCTCTCTGCTTTCCAGACACATTTAAATGATAGAAATTGTTTTTAGAAGAACAAGAGCTTAACCTAGACATGGTTTGTGGAATTACACAGCTGCAAAGTAACTATTTGTGCAGCCACCCTGAAATGTTCCTGCAGTGTGTTTTCCTTACAAAGAGCAGTATAAATAATTCAAAGATGAACCAAAAATTACAGAGGAATGGTTGAGAGTCATTCCTGGGTACATCTGCTCTGGATTCTCCCTGCAGTGGTGGTTGATGTCATCCTGTGCCAGCATCAGAAAGCCTCAGACACAGCAGCAAGGACAGCCTTTCCTCTTGGCCTCTACATCTTGTGACAACACACAGAGCATCACAATGCCTGACAAAAATTATCAACCACTTCTAACCTTCAGTACTGTTAAATCACTCTGCAACACTCTAATCTTTCCATTACTTGTCAGTCTCATGACTCATTTTGGATGATCTGCAAACTCTGTCACTGCAATGTCTCCTTCTCCAGATAATTTCTGTTGTGTTAAACACAAATCACTGTATAAATCCTTGAAAATATCTATTGGCAAAACCTTCCCAATGGAAATCTGTTTCCACACTGAGGTTTCAATCATTTTTAGCAGAAGGAAGCATTTCCTCTCAGTAGAGAAACCCAAGTATGGTTTATTGATCAGATTTATCTACACCTTCAGCTTCTCCACAGATCTTAATACATTTAGGAAATATGATTTGCCTTAGAAAGATCCATGTTGACTGTTCACTTCATGAACAGTCCCAAGTTTATCAATTCCCAAGTTTATCTATTCCAGTGCCTGCTGGAAAGCATCTTGGCTTTCTCTGACTGCAGGAATGGGATTCAGTGGGCTGCAGTTCCTAATGTTTCTCAACGATTCTTAGGGAGCTTTTTAAAAAGAATGGAAAGGATGTAACCCCCACATTCCAGAGTAAGTGAAGCCAAGGTGCGGCAGTAGCTATGTGCCACAGTCAGGAGATAATTCCCAGTTTGAACTCTCTACAAACTTGCTCTTTCCTATTTTATAATTTTTTTTTCTCTTTTGTTCTGAATCCATTTCTTTTGACATTTGAGATACTCCATCATACTCCTATCCCCTCCCTCCACTGACATCTGCAGTGTGGCACAGCCTCCCTTCTCTCTAAAATACTTGAAATATTCACTGGTAGTTTATAGTTTTCCCTTCCACCTTGATAGGACTTTTACTTTTTTAAGAGAGATTGGGGATTTTGAAGAATCCTCTTACAATCTTTTTGAACCTCCAATAGAAGTAAAACTGTTTGCATGAACTGTTTGCCAAGTATTTGATTGTCACCCAGATCTATGAAACTCAAAATCTCCTGACTGTAAATTCATGACTGAAACAAATGGCAGGCCCTGATCCTAAATTATGTGCAATGAGATAATTTCTCTCTCTCTTCAACATAATAATTTCTTTGAAAGCTACCGCATGAGGGTCCCCATGGTTCATTACACAAGCAACAGGGAGTCCCTCCTTGAGAGTATCAAGGACAAAAAATGACAGCTAAGCTGCATTTTGCCTCTAGTCTTTGATTTTAAAAGCTGATGGGAAAATTTCTGTCTAATTCTAAAAACCTAATTAGCTCTGATGTCCAATAAGAATTTTAGAAAGTAGTCCTTTTGAAAAGCCTGTGAAGAAGAATTTATTTTTTGTTCTTGGCTCTGCTGCACTGGACTGGATTGTACCTGTCTCCATCTCCATAAATTATGAGCACCTATGCATACACATAAGTTATCATCAGGGAACATGTGCTTCATTTGTTCCCAGAATTAAAAGCCTGTTCAGGATGAGAGTTTTCAAGATGAAAAATGTGGTCAAAGCTTGTTTTCTGGTACATGAGAAAAAGAGCTGCTGGGTACAAACAGCAGCAGCACGTCCTGGGCTCTCAGCAGGTGACCCTGAACCACAACTCTGTCTCCTCAGATGAAGAGTTTGGAACCACCAATCTTTGCGGAATCTTGGGGGAATAAACACCATCAAATTTCTGTTATTTACAAAAGTAACTTTCTAGTACTTACAAAGAGCATCTGTCGTCAGTCATGCCCAAAAGGAAACAATATGAAGTTTATAAGATTTCTCATTAACAGATAATTACACTTTTTTTCCAAAACATTATTGTATCATTATTGCATTGGGTTTTTTAAAGAAAAAATAATATGATTTATTAACAATTAGGATTCTCATAAGAAAAAGTAATGATAGTATAGGAGTTTGAAAAAATAATCCATGCATAATAAATTCTATTAATTCAAGTAAATGTTCGTGTCCCAGTGACCCTTAGGAAATTCAGGTTTGCCCAATAGCACAGTAATACTGGAGGAAGTTGATTCCTTATGTTTTCCTATCTACACACTTTCAAGATGCTCTGCATTGTCCATTTTGCTGTATGAAATTCATACAGATCCTTACAGTTTTTCTTTTATATAATTAGCAAGTTGCCCACTTCAGATTTTGCTCTTTCCATGTGTCTGATTTAACCATTATTCCAACCCTACAAGAGCTTCTTCGGGAATATTTAATAGTTTCTTTGCCAAGTAGAAAAGGATCTGTTGAGAAAAGGCTGTTTTGCTAAACATCTGATTCCTTAGTCTAATCTCCTGAAAAAAAGATAATATTTAACTGATCCAACTTAACCATTTTGGCTAGTTTTGACCAAATTTGATTAAAAACATCCAGCATGCAAAGTTCCTAGAAGTTCCACAAAAATTGGAGCAATGCAGAGTGAAAAGACTTTTTGGCACCTGCAGAGACAGAAAGGAAGAATTTCCATTTTTCACATGTATATTCATTGCCTGATCAGGTCAGCTGCAGCTCCAGGATTTGCTCCCTCTTATCCCAGTTTGAAATATCAGGAGGCAGAAAATAACCCCAGTGGTTCTGAGGGGATTATTTAGGGTCATTGTGCTCAAAGTGCTATCATTGATAAGAGCATCTGGGTTTGTTGCAGGGAACTTTTATTTATAGGAAACCAGCTTTCATCACTTCTATTATCATCAAATACTTGTAATGTATTGTAAATCAGGCTTGAACATGAATTCTATTAAATTAATTGAGTCCCTGAATTCAAGTTGCAGCCAAGCTCAGCTACATCTACACTGCTTTTTTTTTTTCAGTTCTAATAAGTAAAAAATATATTAAGACACATGTTATTGGATTATAGGGATCACTACTACTTTCAATTTCTGGACTTCATTGTTGAACAGATTCCTATTATCAAATCCATTCTCAAGCTCAATTGGAAATGTAAGCTTAATAGTTTCGTCCACGCTTTGTAGAAATGAAAAACTTCTGAAGTTGTTTGAACCTTGATGAAAATCCTCTTTTCCAAGTGCACTTTAAAAATTTTCCCTAAAAACATATTGAATAAAGTATAGCTTGGTAAGTACACGATCAGCTTAACTCACACTCCCTCCAAGGGTCCTTTTTTCCCTCTGCAATCTCCCAGGAGGGTTGGCCTTATCAAAATTCCTTTCCCACTTTGATGGGAGAATTTCTGTCAGCGTCAATGTGCTTAGGGTCAGGCAGGGATACAGGAAAGCGAAATGATTTAGTGTGTGCTTACAAGGCTCCATGGCAGCGCTGAGGGATGAGCTCAAGCTTACAAGGACTCGGCTTAAACTGCAGCTCAAGCTAAAGAATGTTACTGAAATAACGCCCTGGCAAAATTGTGCCAATATTTTAACAGTCGCTTTAATCCTTAAACAGAATTTGTATAAATATTTATGCCATGTTTTCCACCTGTTCTTCAGGAATATGTGGCAGATGGAAACATGGCAGGGAAATAAAGTGTGGAAGAGCAGCAATGCAAGGGACATTTTTGGATAGAAAAGCAGACTTTCCAATGACGGGGAGAAGAACCCACAGCAATTTATAGATTAAAATGGGAGAAAAACACCTACAAAGTCAACAGCACTGACCAAAAAGAGAGTTGATGAGAGTCTGGAGACGTTGTACAAGCCTGTAGTCATTTGTTGCTGCTCATCTCTGAAATGTCTGCATATACAAATGTATATTATGTATATATAAATGCAGCATGAAAGGTCTGAGTCCTGTGTTTAAACCTCAAATATGTAAATTCCAATAATTACCATGTATGTACAAATATGTACATTCCAATAAACACTATGACTTCATAAAGAGCCTGAGAAAATTTAAGGAACATCATGGCCAAACTAAAAATTCGCTCTCTTGCTAAGTTAAACACAGAATGTTTATCCCAAAAAGTACAGTTCTCTGAATTCTTCATTTGCCTTTGTTTAAGCAAAGTTTCAGTGGAAGAAAGTGATTTTTCTCTTTGTGAGTCATTCCAGAGAGAGTGGTCAAACTGAATTCTTCTTTTCCAAACACAAGCAAAAGGAAATTGCTTAATATGTGGGATTCTTGTAATTGAAAGTTTCAGGTCAACAGTGGAACACTGATCAAAATGAAATAATTTACATTTTTATGTATTTGACCAGAAAGAAAAATAGGTCAATAGAAAAGAATGACATTAACTTCAAAATTAGGCATTGCAGAAACCTTTTCCAGCCTCAACATTCCATGATTTTGCCCTATAGACCATACTTCATGCATTCCATTTCTGAATTCAGCCAACAGGGTTGCACAGCAAGTGATAAAGATGATAAACCAGAAAGGTTAAAAAAATGTGCTTTTAGAGGGCAGCTGGAAAAGAGCACCAGATGTTTTGAAAATGAGAAGGGAAAATGTTTCCTGAATTAAAACACAGCTGTCATTATGGATAATAGCATCATATTCCTTTATTCACCCTATTGATCTGTTGCTGTACATCACCCTAAAATGCAAGGGAAAAAAAAAAAAATCAGGAATCATCCATGTATGATAAAAGCAAGGGCAAAACACAAAAAGGTTAAAATTCTCTTCAATTAATCACTGAGGAGAATCAGCAGTTAAGGGCAAGGAAGAAAATCACTGTTATTCCCTGAGTGACAGCTATTTACTCCACCTTACAGATGAGCCATATATAATACATATAATTTTTCCTTCTGGAAATGCTCTGCCAGCCATCTTTACTTAATACCATTTTAACAAGCCACAGCTGGTAATATCAAATTTGTCGCCAGACCAGGCTGCAAAATGCCTTTATTAAAGTCTTTCATTAATGAAAGCACCAAGGTTGACAGTATGACAGTATCTAGTTTGTAAATTGGCAGGGATAAGTTAATTTTGCTCCTAAGATGTCATTCATTTGGATATTGCTTTATATTGTATTATAAACTTGCTAACAATTGACTGTATAACAAGAAACCGGAAGAATTGTTTGGAATGGAACAGGAAAACAATCATGTTTGAAGCAGTATGAATCAGTTCACAGCTACCAAATAAATATCTTAATTGATTTAAAGGAAGCTCTGTGGTTGTGTTCTCTCCCCTGACTTTGATATTATGCAGTTTTTATGTTTTTACTGGTAACATATTAATATATTACTAAATAAAGCTGGGTTAAGTCTGTTGCATCTCTCATCCCACTTAAGAAAAAGTGTTACTTTGAGTAGATTTGTAGGAAGAAACTTTACAAATTAAAGGGACTAAGCAAACAGAAATCCTGGATCCAAATTTTACCAATCCAAGATTACAGAATTAGGCTCTACATCTGGTTAAGTATAAAATTTGGCCTCACTAAGAATGCAGAGACCCAGTTTTTGCTCAAAACTGTACATTTAATAAGAAAATAGATTCTAGAAACTGGACAGGCAGAGTGGGTATTCCTAACAATCAAATTCAAACAAGACAAAGTAAAGATGGAAAACAACAACTTCCCATCAGTCAGCTCAGGATATAGGATAATTTTGGAAGACTGTAAAATGAAAGTTAAGAAAAAATCAGTCTGGTTCCATGAAACCACAGAGAACGGGGTTAGGGAATGATAATCCTTATTCTCCATCCCTATTCATTAGATGAAATAGCTGTTATGTCTGAAAATAATCCAAACATTTTAAACTTGAGCCTACAATTAAGTTACTGTGCCAATGACAAATTACCTGCCGGGGTTTTATTTCATCTTAGTTACTTTCCATAGGCAATTTACTGGCAGGGACAGACTTTTTTCTCACCTCTACCTTAATCTGCAACACAGTTTAAAATTATCAGCTTCTGAAATCAAAGTTAGCACAAGCAGTGTGGCAGTTAAACTGCAGCATACTTTGCTGAACAGTTTTAGAGCAGAAAATTTCTTCTGTTTGTTGCCTTCCTTCAGGTCATTAACATGATTTATTATGAAGCAGGAAATTAGGTACTGGATATATCAATATTGTTCAGAAAATTCGATTCCTTCATTGCCATATAACTGCTTTATCTCCAACAATCTTGTAACCATAGTAACTAGATTAGAAAGTATTCCCCAAATGTTTTAAAATCCTTTTATTCTTATTAGCAACACCAAACACTGAAAAATAATAGTAAATTATTGTTTTCCAGTTTTCCAAGGCATTTGCAACTTGTGTGTTTCTTCTGAAAGTCTTAAGTAAACAGGTCTATTTTAACAATTTTTTCCCAATAAAATTCTATTAGCTGAAAGAAAACAGATGTGTTCTGTTGGAATTGTTTATGTGAATGTCAGTGTTCCTTAAAAAGGGAGGGCTGAAGAGACACCTCTCAGACAAAGAAACAAATCTGAAGTGCTGTTTTCACTTAATAGTTTGTTAGGACATCAAGTGCCTATCCTTTAATGAGAATTAATATGCTGTAGCTTAATAATTCATGGGCCAGCAATGAAAGACCTTTCATTTAATGGAGTGCTGCTCCTTTCATTGCTGAGGTAGGTTGATGTTTTTCCCTGAAGGTCAGGAGCGTGCCATTCCTCCATGCAAACCATGAATTTAATCAGATGTTAAACCCTGGCACCTGCAGCCACCCATTCAGGCCCAGCCCAGAAGGGTTTTACACATTTTCAGGAACACCAGAGTAGCAGGAAAACTGGAGGTGTCAGTTCTGTCAGGATCAGAAGCAGCTGTATTATGCAACTGCGATCACATATTTATCAAATATTGTGTTCCCTCCTCAGTACTGATGGTGGAAATTAATTCCTCTTCTCTGGGTACCAGAAACTTTTAATCTTGTGTCAAAATTTATATGCATTAGTTATTACATCAGTGTATTCCTTTCACTTAAATCATCTGGATTTACAGAAAATGCTTGTGCTAGGCAGAGCAAATTGAGCTCATATATATTTCTGCCCAATCTTACCATACCTGGACTATAACTTGATTTTTTCTCTAAACCCAATCTTTGTTTCTTGATGGATTTCAAAGAAATTTATTTATTGCCTAAGTGCTATTCATAAATAACACCCTTTTCCACCTCTTCACTTTTCTGCCTTGTTTGCTTCTTGTTTCTTTATCCTCATCTGTAGATATGCCTTTCCCACATGGAATTGTAGACACACTTTAGCAGAATGCTCTCCTTATATGCCATCAGATTTATTCAAGGAATCAGAATTCCTTGTGTCTCTGTAATTCCAACTTCTCCCTGAAAAAGTTCCTCATTTACTCCTTCAGCTGTCACCAAAATATTCTTGTCTTCTGGACAAGTCAAAATTATTATAAGTCAAAACTTTTTCCTGTTTTCTGACCATGCTCTGGCACAGCACAACCATTGCATTCGATGTGGTGATGATTTGAAAACAAACAATGGGGTATTAAAAAATTAATCTTTAAAAATCCAGGCAATGTTTCCTGTAGACCCCATGTCTAGTTCCATTATGAGAAATACATTCTTTTGCTTCCACATCATCTTTAGTAACTGAAACAAAGATTCAGGCCAATAACTGGGATTCAGGCCTTTCCCAGCTAAGCAGCTGATAAGCAGTGACACAGATCCCTCTCGTGGTGTTGGAAAGGTTTTGAGGTTTCTGCACATCATTCTCTTCTCTGTGGGCACACACCATTATCCTCCAGGCTTGGACATCCATCCTGGCCAGATCCTTTCTTTCTCCACTTCTCTTTAGACTCCCTCTCATTTTCTGCTTAATTTTCCAGTGATACCAAAAAACTTCTTCATTCAGCTTTTTTTCCATCTGTTGCTCCTCTCTTGTGTTTCTCATGTCTCCCTCTAACCTACAAACCTCCTCTCTAGGTTCTCTTCCCAGGCTGAGAGATCGTGGTCATCTCTTTTGACACTTCAGTTTTTTGCCTGAAGTTTGGTTTTTTTTTTACAGCTGCATCTTTAGTCCATTAAAATTCTCTTCCATGAAGCATGCAATTTACTGTATAAAAATAGTATAGCCACTCAAAAATATCAGCTTGCAGCAGCTTTTTACATCCAGTTTTCTTCAGCTTCCTCCCTTCTTCAAGTGTTTTTCTACTGCTGCTTTAACAGGCAAGATGCATTTGCTCTTTGCCTTAAATTCACATCTCAGAGGAGGGAAAAAAAAAACAAAAAAACCACTTCCTCATAGATCTTAAAGATTTTTATCCTCTTTCCAAGCTTGAACCTCTTCTAGTCTTGAGCTTTTGTTGGGGTCAATCCTGCCATGTAACTGCAGCTAACAGCCTGATCAGGGGCAGGAAGTATAGAAAGTTTCTGATCCAAAATACCTGATCCAACCCCACACCCCCTCCCAAAAGATAAAACAGACAAAAAAACAACAAGAAAAAAAAATCTTATGGGAAAAAAAAATTGATTTTGATTTATTCAATAATTTCCTGCAAAGACTTCTGTGTTCTGCCCTTCACTGAGCATAAAAATATTCAGCCAATTTTTACGAGGCCACTCATGGCTTCCAGATTTTACCTGCCAACAATTGCAATGCTCATTCTTATGCAGGACAACTCCTTTAAACTGAAGAATATAATCCTTGATTCACCATTCCTCCATCAATAGCATGAAGAGCAAATCCTCTGAGCCTGGATAAACACGGTCTCACTTTGCAGGTGTCCTTCTCTTCTGATGTGTGGAAAAAGAGCTGGGACTTGTTGAGCATCTCCACAATTCCCTTTGTGCACCCTGGAGTCTGCATTAGTGTGAGGATTAAACTTCAAAAAGCACCATCATCAGTTAAAGTGTGTCAAAATATTGTTTTGTAGATGCACAGAACCACCACTCTAAGTTAGTCTTGGAAAATATTTCCATAGTGTAGTGGAGAATAACCTGCCAGTGGAAGTACAAAATAATCCTGCACCCCACTGTTCTGTGTTTCATTTGCCTTCATGTGGACAAATAAACCGGAAAAGCAGCATATGGAGACAGGCTAAAAACTGAATATCATATCCCAGTGCTCTATCAGCAAGAGCTAAGCAAAACACATCAATAACAGTCAAGAGTTGTAGCCTGGGCCATCTGGTCACAAAGGCCCACATTGCCAAGGTTGTATTAAAATGTTTGAATCTCAGGGTTCTCCCTCAGGCACGAAGCATGATATGCAAAATCTTAAATCCTGCTAAAAGGTGAGACTTCTCCACCTACGAACACAGCATGCCTAGGATAGTTATTTAATTAAGGGCTACCCTAGTGAAGGGTGTGGAAACAGCAAGGCAATAATCCAATTCCTGAGTGGGGATGCTGGAAAGCCAGTAACAGCATAGAGAACAGGCTTGACACATGTACTTCCTTGTTAAGCTAAATACTAATTGAAATTTTTGTAATTAATTTGAACAAAACACTGTTTTCACTTGTCTAGTGCAGTATCTCCTTCCTGATATACATATAAAAAACATCATGAAGGAAGTCCTCTAAAACTCCTATTTTTTTCCCCTTATGTTGTGTTTCCTAACTGTGAAATAAAACTCAATTAATTGTTCTCCCCCTGCTCTCCTCTTTCCACACATCTGCCCTGCTCCCCACTAAGTGCTAATCAACATTTCACCTGTTGGCTGCTGCAATCACTTCCAAACAACCTTGTGCAATTCCAGCCAGCACAGCATGGGGTGGAGAGCAAGAGGAAATCAGAACAAATTAATAAACCACACTGATAATTTGCTAAAGCAGGGGAAAGTAAGGGAAAGTAAGAAAGAAGGGAAAATAACACACTGGAAACCTGACTTCCATGTCAACACCCAGACACATGGTGGTACCACACAGAACAAGTCAAAAACCTGAAATTATCCTTACCATCCATTCCATGCAGTCAGGAAAGCTCCACGTTCCTTCTCATTTTAGAAACTCTGTTATAACATGGAAATCACTCATTCTCTGGATGCTTTGCCTTTTCCCCAAAACACCACAGAAACCACATTAATCTGCAATGTCCTTGTGCAGGGATTACAGCAGGGCAGAGATGGCAAAGGTTTTTTATTCCTGAGGTTCAAAAAACCAATGTCCAGCAGGAGCTGTGATCCATCAGTCCATGTGGTGTCCTGAGAGGCCTCTGAAGATGAGCCCCAACATATTTTGGAAGAGGAAATAAACACTTTCCTCACACTTTACAGAAGTGAGCAACTAAGTGAATTTTTAAAAATTCATGAAGCTATGGACAGTTTATGATAAATATCTAAATTTAAGGGAGGGAGATGAGCTAATGCAGGATCTGAAACAGGTACAGGAACCAGCACTCTGAGTTATTACAGATATTCATTATAGTTAGCAAGGCCTCACAGCCTATCTTGTGAAGATCTGTGACAAGTCAAAAAGACCTGAAATAACTGCTTTTCTTTTCAGCATTGATTTTGACTGAATTTCTTCCCTACAATCAGTAGATCTGAGTCTCCAAACTTTTTTATTTATGCTTTGTTCAGCATTCAGTTGCAAATTACCACAGTTGACCTAGAATATGTCATTCCACTATCTTAAATACCTCTAAATCTTTTGTCTCCCCTGACATATGCATAATCTCTCTTTCTGTTTGCAATATACTCCAGCCAAATTAATAATCTGGATACCTAAATTTCAGCTATGCTGAAAAAAAACCCAAAACTATAAAAGATTGTAAAAATTATGACATCTTCAAGGTGCTGATCATTTGCTACTCCTATAATTTAAACATTAGCTGAGGACAGGTTTCTCAGGGCCTTTGAAAAACAACCTGCCAGGTGCTCTCACATTTCTGTCTTTGTACATCCTCTAAGGCACTGGTGATGCTCAAGAAGCACTTCAGGAACAGGAACAAATCAGGATGACAAGATGCCAGGAAAACACTGCAGCACAAACAGGGCCTGGTTTGTCTCCTTGTGCCTGAGGAGCCCAGAACTCCCATCTTAAACTCCCCATAAAAAATTATTAATGAAGGAAATTCTACAGAGATACTCAGGCTGCCTGAGATCCAAAAATTCAGTGATCACAAGGAACAGAGGGTAGGAAGAAATCTGGAATATTACTACCAATGTGATAGGCAGTGCAAAACTATAGGAGTAATAGATCAATTACTTAATATCAACATTTTATCCAGTTTTGTTGACTTACCTTGCCAACTAATCTGGGGAATGGAGGTCTTTGATTTTCAGGAATTAGTATTGGAGTCGCCAAAATAGCCCTTTTTTGTCTTGGAATTCCAAGGTTGCCTTCTAGTTTCAAGATTTCCTGAAAAAGAAAAAGATCAGTTAGTAAAACTTCCAGATATTCAGTTGCTACCCCCTTTCCCTGCACCTCTAGGCAAAATTCCCATGAACCACCAGATTTTAAGTTTAGCGTTATATATTTTCCAGCAATTAGAGATAATATATAAAAGCATGCATTTCATCTTTCAGGTTACTGCACTTTTTTCAGTGGCAGTAGACAGCCCATATTGATTTTGTACTCATGTAAACAAGTTATAAACCTAAATAGCTGTGTCTACAATCCTAAACCGATAGCTGATTAAATCATAAGCCTTCAGCAAGGTCTGATTTACCTCAAATACTTGCACAAGACCAGTCAAAAGCCACATTTGGAATGTTTTTAGAGAATTTTCTCTAAAGATATATACAGTGATATCTCTGAAGACATAGATGAGGATAGACATCATCTACACTCAGTCACTTCTCAGCCCAGGCTTTCAATCAAACAGAACAAAGTGAATTTGCAAACAGAGTCCACAGGTAATGAACCCTCAATAAACACCAAAAGCTTATAACTTCCATTAGACACCAAAGCCCAGGTGTAACTTAAAATATGAGCTAGTAGGTTGTTGGTGTGGATGTTTTGTGTTGGGGTTTTCTTTCTCTTAGAGAAAGCTTCATGCTATACTCTCAGAAAGAACAAAAATAAAAGTAGTTTCTATACAGGACTTCTTTTTCTGCTGCATTTTCTGTATCTTCTTTCTATCTGAGCTTCAGGCAGTTCAGCATGTCATGAGCTGCAGTGAACTCTCCACAGTGGCCTCTGGCCCCTGGAAAGCTCTGCCCACCACGCCTTTGCTTCCTCTTCCCTCCTGCTCTCTGATCTGCTCAATGCTCTCCCTGCAGGAGCTGCAGCTTCCCAGAGACCACTCTCCTTCCTTTGCTTCCTCCCACAGCCTCTGCAACTCTCTTTTCCAAGCATAGTTACTACCAAGGTCAAAAAAATCCTCTCCCCATCTCCCAAAGCTCTCCCTTGAGCCCTTTTTGGAAGAGAAAAAAACAACAAAAAACCCCACAAAACAAACAAACACCCACAAACAAAGGAAACAAAACAAAACAAACCAACCAAAAACCTAACAACAACAAAATAGTTCAGACTTGTAGTGTATTGGGAACTGCGGAACTGAAAAATATTTCAATCACTACTTTGTGTTCAGGTTGTCATGACAGTTTTATAAAAGAATCACTGTTTGAATTAAATGTCTCATTCCAGTAAGGCAATTATATCCTACAGATAACACTTTTCTCTCTTAATGAACAAACTCCAAATCCCAAAGTTTTCAGACAGCTCTGGAATCCATGTTGTTGTTTTAACAACTGATTCTTCATTACACAATGAAAGTTCCATCCCTAGGCTGTGTTTTTATAAAATGTCAAAGCTGAATGAGGTTTTTTTGGTGGCACAATCTGGATCCATCAGCCAAGTTCTCCACAGGCTGCTCCTGCCTCCATCTGTGACACCACGTCCCATCTGAGTCTCTCACCACAAAACTCTGCCCTACCTCTGCTGGCTTTAGCATTATTTCTCGAATTTGACAACAAACAGGAGCAAGGAAAACTCAAGTTTTCACCATCCTTAGTCATGATAAAGTCAAAGAGCAGTGGGAACCACACAAAGAATCCCTTCTCACAATGTTGTCAATTTTCATAACATTTTGAGGCTCCCCCTGGTAGAGTTCCCAGCTCTCCCAAAGGCTTTGCCGTTTCTCTCTAATCTTTCAGTCTGAAGGCCACTCAGGTCCCTGTTTTTGTCTTTCAACTCCTCTCCCAAGAGTTTTCCTTAATAAAAATTCATGAGAGAGTTCAAGATAAAAACAGTTGAAGTGTCAAATGAAAAGGGCTGAATCCTGTCCAAAGGCAAATGCACAGAACAGCAAAGCTTTCAAAATCAACTGTAAACACAGAGGGGCTGGCACGTGCCTGGGATGATCCTGAGGAGCAAGAGGATGGCCACAAGGAAACCCCAGCTCTTTAGCTCAGCAGCAGCAACATTTATCTGCTCACACCTTTTAGTCCTGCTCCTACTCTCGTGGTTTCCTTCAGCTCAGGGAGATGTAGGGACTTGAGCGAGACAAATCTGGATGTCTTGCTCATTTGTAAAGACCAGGGAGTCTTTGCAAAGGAATAAGACATTCAGATTTGCTTATCTTTGTGTCATGGAAAGGTTTGGATTGAAAGGGACCTTTGAAAGCCATCTGGTCCCACCTGCAATAAGCAGGGATAGCTTCCACCAGATCACTTTTCTCATTGTCCCATCCAACCTGAATGTGTCACATTTCTTTCTGTGATTGTTTGAATAGGAAAAGCAATTTCCAGATTGTTCAACATCTAGGGCTCACAATTTTGGTAGCCATAGACCCATAAGCACTTAGCTCATCACTTGCCCATAACAGGCTATCCTTACACTTCCCAAAGGTTCTAAATGGAAGAAAAACACAAATTATATTCAGTGAGTCATTAATACAAAGTTCTAAAGGAAAGTAGTAGGATGGTGAGACTTAAGGCCTTTAAGTCCAGATTTCTAAGCAGAACTTCAGAACAAAAAAAGAAAAAGAATTATTGTCTTTTGTTTCTAACACAACTATTCTGTTTCATGGAGAAGGAAGTTCTGCAGATTAAGCACAGAAATGTAAATACTTCTCTGAGTGCATTTCATAGTTTTCAAATCTCACTGTGTTTTTCTAAATAGTGGCTTCTTTGTGATGATTTCTTTCTTATCATCCCCTGGTGTCTAACAGCAATGACTGATTAAATGAGTGGCCAAAAGCCCCACTAGGGAATGCAGGTAAGCAGAGGAGAAGAAAAGGTCAAAAGTACTTCACCAACACATTGAATAATTGACTGGTGTTTGTGGTTATCATGACTTCCACATTTGTAAAGAACTAAGAAAAAGAAAAAAAAGAAAAAACATTTTGCTCAGTGTCAAGGAGCTGCAACTGCAGGTTTGATCCTCAGTCAGTGTCAAAGAAGAATCTGACATTACATGTGCACTTAACACCTGGCTCAACAGCTGATATCTCTCATTCATGGATGGATATATTGTACATATAACAATTCTTACTGGATTCACCTAGTTAATTTCTTGGAGAAACACTGATAACTCTCATTTATGTATGGATACATTGTGTATATAATAATTTTTACTGCATTCACCAAATTAAATTCTTGGAGAAAAACCCACAAGGGATATAAAATTACTCCAGGTAAAGTTGATAATTTTGCTTCAAAAGTTCTTAAATATCCTGCTGGCATTGTCACAGGAGTGGTCTTTTGGATCTTGCCATGAGTGAGCCCACACAGGAGTTCTCCATCACCTTTGCTGGACCCAACTGATCAAAACCACAGTGGCTACAACAACTCCAAATGAGGATTTTTGGCCTGTCCCACCAGCACCCAGAGAGATGATGGCTGTGGTCATATCTGCTTCTCCCACTGGTGCTGCCTTTTATGAAACACAGGAACATGAAAGTGTCTGTGCACAGACACCCATCCACAGGCACAATTTAAATTAGATATAATATCATGAATACATGACTACCCAAAACAAAATGCACCAAAACCAACAATTCAGTCTTTTTGTTTGTTTTTAGTGGGTTTTCTAAACAAAAATGGTAGGAGAGAAATCCTATCAGGTTTGCTCTTTTTACTGCTTAATTACAATTTCATAATTGTATTTCACATGGTCAGTGAAATAAACTTCTCATGGTCAGTGGATTATGATCAGAATCCAACTATTACTTCACTGCCATCACTTCATAACCAACTTTTACACCCTCATTTTGACTTCCCTAATTTCCCCTTCTAGGCGTGGAATCAGCTCAGCCACAGTTTAGCTGATTCACTGGAAATAAAGTTTGATTTCCTGTTCCAAATAAAAAAGCACCAAACACAGGCTCCTCATTTTTCCAGCGTTTTGGCTAAACTTGAATTTGAGAGATGCCAGCCTGCCCAAACTACAACACCACAAAAGCTGGAATTTCCCTGCATCCTTCAAGAATGCTCCTCCTTGTTTTGTTTTTCCTTCTTTTTACCAGGCTTTCTTGCCGTCCTTGAATATTTGAATGAATGGCCTGGTCACTCTCCAGCGGCACAAACCATTACTCTTGGCAAAGAAAATTTCATTAGAACTTGTCATGGGAATAGGGTGGCTGAATTCTGGTATCGATTTGTCACAATAAGGGTTGGAAACACTGCTGGAGTGGCAATCTGTAATCCACTGTGGTGACCAGAAAAGTGCTTGAGTTTCTTGTCATTTAGTTGGTCTTATATACTACGGTTGATGGTATAAAATGGGGTCAGGCCTAAATACAAAAAATAAAATTAATTGGATGCTTTTTGCAAGCGAAGTTCATCTGAAATAGTGAATGGGGTGTGGCAATTTGAGATATATTTGTTTTCCTAAAAAATAACATCACAAAAATGCTGAAAAACTAGAACTCTTTGCAGGTGAACTTAAGAAATAATTTTTATATAATTCTCATTTGGAAATTTAAATCATGCTGTAATACTTAATTCCTTTATGTGTGTTATTTCTATCATCAGAATATTGTTATCATCAGCGCTAATGAAGTTAATTATTTCTATAATATATGCCTAAACCAGAAAAATATTTTCATATGTTGGTAGTAATATAAAAAAATCTCAGAAATGTGCTGGAAATTTAAGTTAATGAACAACTGTTTAAACCAATAATGAACTCAATGAATAAATTTAAGAAATTTAAAGATCAGTGGCATTCACACAAACATCTGCTCAAAAGCAGTCTGTCCTCCATGTCCATAAATGTCACCCTAAAAATCACTTTGTGTGCTTGGGAAGAACAAACCCAGCTAAAATGCAGCTGGCTAAAGGGAATAGTGTATTTCAGAGAAAAACATCTTCCATGCTGGTGATGCATGGCCAGGTACAATATCTAATGAAAACTGCTGGTGAAACTTGATTTAATTACTCTGGGTGTTCCTTCTCCTATAATTGTTCCACAAGCAGAGAGGCAGAGCCTGACACTGCCCATTTCTGATATATCCATTAACTTCAGAGCCACTTGGGGATCTCAGCCCTCAGCTTTGCTCCTGAGCCCTCCTTCTGCCTGGGCCAGGGGTATTTTTATAGGCTGGAGGCTCCTGTTATCTTTAGAGGAGTCAAAAACATAGGAGAAAAAAGTTATTCTGGTTCAAACCGCTTGAATGTGTAAATCAGAACCATTTTTAATAACAATGTATTCTAGAGTGGTTTTGATACATGGGTGACAAAACTGTGGTGGAGACACATCTGAATGTGAAATAATTCATTGCATTATTGCCCTGGACTTCTGCAGTATGTAGAAGTATGTATATTTCAATAGGTATAGGACTTTTTTGATGTAAAAGTCCCATATCTATTGAAATATAAGTTTCATTTATCTACACACCTGCCTTATTCTGTGACAGGGAAAAGTTTTCCTAAGATGAAAACAAAGTACCACTAACTTTGCCTTAGCCATGGGATTTACCTGCATTGAGAATAATACACTCTTCTTTTAAATTAACATTTCAGGCTTTTTTGTCATCATTTAGAGAATGTTATTCTCATTTTGAAGCATATGTGAATCACCCCCTCTTACAGGAAAGCTCATATTGGTTCAACATTGCTCATTAAATATAATGAGGTGTCCCTTATACACAAACAACCAAATATGCTCTGACTGCCTCATCTGTCAAACACAGCTGAAATACAGGCTTGAGGAGAAAGACAATGGCTGACCTTATGCCTCTGTCTTCACCAGGATACATTAGCAGCACATCACTTATCATGGGTAAAAACACCCTTTTCTCCATCCCTGCTGTGCTTACACTTGTAGGAAAGCAAATAAAACCAGACTGCTTTTACACCAGGAGAAATGAAAAATTCCTAAAGATGTCCCAGAACCTTCAGCACCTCAGGTAAATGTAACTGAAATAAGGAAAGCGGGTTTTTTGTACCATTGCCTAGGTACAAGAGCCTTAAGAAAAGTGTGCTGTAATAAAAATTTACATTAAAAGTAGGGCATTTTGGTTTGGTTTTTCTTTCATTTGATGAAATCATCCACTTTTGGGTGAGCAAGAGCCTTAAGTGTGCTGTAATAAAAATTTACATTAAAAGTAGGGCACTTTGGTTTGGTTTTTCTTTCATTTAATGAAATCATCTGCTTTTGGGTGAAATATCAAATTTTTACTGAAAATAGAAATACAATGGAGATCTGAAGCAATTAAAATCTTTCAAAAATCTCATTCTTTTGAGATTTAACCAAAGCCACATGTAAAATACATTGAACAGCACGGACACAAGGTCTTAACTCTTAATATTCCTGCTCTCAATATTTCACTGAGTGGACTCTGCTCACATTGGAGGAACTCAAAATTCAAGAGCCCTTTTAACATTCAAAAAGGAGAAAGAACACATAGAACACAAATCTCAGTTCTAGGGCTGATAAAAGAGTTAAAGATGAATTTTTGGTAGGGCAATAACCTACATGAAGCCACAAAATCTGTAGATGAGTGGCACACGAATGACAACTCCACATGTGGAATAGCACAAGCAGCCATGAACAAACAGCTCCACTTTTCCCTCTTGGGATATAAAGACAAATTCTAATAAATAAAGTTTATTTCTTATGTGAAATAAATATTATTCACAGCAGAAGTTTTTTCACCTTGGAAAACCAGCTCTCTTTGTCTTGCTGCAGGGCAGCCAGCTGTGAGAGTGTGCAGAAAATTAACACATTTTATACCCTTATTCTGGGCTCAAGTGCTATGGAATTCACTGTATTATAACAGTGCTGCACAAAAGGAATTCCATGATACCCTAAAGAAAACGAGTGTATGTTAAAGCCATGTGTGCTGTTAAATGATGCAGCAGCTGCAGTCCCAGACCCCTGCCTGAATGGATACACAAGCCACATTTCTTTCCCTGTATTTTGGTCACTTGACCTGTCCAGGTGCATCAGCTGGGCACCTCCAGGTGAATCCTGCTCTTTGTACAGCATTAATCACACGGAGGACACCCAGCTATGGATCAATTCCCATTTACCTTATGCCGAAAAACCAAAAAAAAAGACACATTTGTTAGGAGTGTGAGAAGTCTGTTTCTTGTTGAAGCAATCTAGTTGAGTTTATCTGGGAGGGACTTTCAATAACTCCCATTAGAACTGGCACTCTCTTGCATGTATAACATTGCACGCATGTGCCTGCACAACTGCCTCCCTCCTTCCCTGCTCTACTAACTCCTAGCAAAAATAACTTTGCCCAAGACTGCAGAGCAGGGCTGTGTTGTGTTTAGACCACGATAAAAAGCCTGGGTGTGTTCTCTAAGGCCTGACTATGCATGCAGGGTGCTCTCCAGAGCTGCATTCCTGAGCTCTCCCGCACAGGAGCTGCCAGGTTGACAAATGAAGCTGTGGTCTGTGATGAAGACAAAATGCCCACTTAGATCCAAGCTCCAGCAAAGCTCCTCAGTCACCAGGCTGGATTTCAAGTCTGGTTGAAAGAAGAAATGTTAGTGCATTAATCGACTTCACTGCTTGGTCCAGCTACTCGGAACAAATTAATTAACGGGCATTAACTGAGTCCAAAAAGCTGAAATCATAGTGTATTAATCCACTTCACAATTTGGGCTCTAGTTTTACTCTTCAACACAAATTAACAGGCAGTAACTGCCCGACAGCAGCAGTTAACTCTGTTGTGTGGCACAATAAAGAGACAGTGCTGTAGCATCTTGTGGACAGCTTTTCATTATCACCTGAGTGCTGCTGGGCTTCCTGCTGCACTCTGGCTGCATTTTTCAAAGGTGAGAATACAAGACCTAAACATGCCCTGTGTTATTTGTTCCCACCACAGTGACCCAATTAAATGCACAGGACAATGCCTCTTAGTTCTAAACCTTTCATTAGTCTGTACAGTCTCAAAGACACACACAGCATTACCAAAGAAGAGAGCACCCAGTTGAAGTTCTCACTTAGATGAAAGGTATCTAAAATTCACATGCACTGAATCAAGATTTAAAAAGTATTAATTCCAAGACACATTAAAAAAAAAAAAAAAAAAAAACACAAAAAACTGTCATTTACTCGAATTTGACTTCTAGATTTAACTTCTGCAGAATTATTCTGCAGAATTTGGGGTGGGAAATCAAAGCACAGCTTTTTTTGCAGAAGGTTCCCAAAAGAAAAGTGAAACATGCAAGATGGAGACACAGGCTTGGACATCTTTGTGGATTCTCACATTTCTCCTTAATCACATGCTGGCAATTAAGTCTGCTTCAGGAAATTCAAAGAGTGTACCTGTCAGGAATCAGAGGCAAATTAATTGCTGTACTGGAACAGATCAATGATTCATGAGCTGTAACATCAAGCTGCTAACAATATTAATTGCCACATACTTCAGGGAGAAGAGCCTAAAGTGGCAGGAGTCATAGCTTACAATGGTTTGAAGATGTTTTTTCTGGGTTATAACTGCAGAAACTACAGCCAAGTACACTTTACAGTACATGAAATGCAACACGAGAGTTCCCAGCTGTAAATCATTCCAGTTCATGTGTTTGAATCTGAGCATCTTGCCCCAACAACCTGCAGCCAGAGGAGCACAGAAATATTTATATTCCTCAGTTCACACCTGCTGACCTTTAACTGAGCATCTCTGTGGTATGAGAACAGTCCCCACCTACACAAACACCAAGTAAACAGGTTTTATTAAAGTTTCCTGGCCAAGAGAAGACAGATCCAGACTTACTCCCTGCATGTCATTTGCCTGGCAGCTCCAGAGCTACTTGTTTTTGTAGCATTGGCCATGGGCTTTCAACTCTGTGTTTCTGAGCAGTGGGAAGCAGAATCCAAGATTATTTAAAGGAAATTATGCTCTCAAAGCTGTCAGAGCAGGGCTGGAGCACTCCAGTGCTCCTTGTTAACTCCAGTGCAATGACTGAGCAGGGACAGCCAGCCCAGCAGCCACAGGGGACAGAGCAGACACAGGTTCTCTATTGTTCTAATAATTGCTCCCACAGACCTTCCAGTGAATGCTGTTATTTTAGCACTCCACAGAGCTGAAAACCCTGCTCAGGTCTCGATTTCTAATCCACTGTGTTTCTGAAAAAGAAATTATATATTCAAATGCATTCAAGAACCTGGGCTCTGACCAAAGGAGATTATCCACCCCTTTATTTCCACTTTACCTTTTTGCTCATATTTCATATTTGTTCAGTTCTGTCAGAAAAGTTCTATTTTTATCTACGTGCATATTCTTGCTCCCAAAGTAACTGAAGTCATTAAAGCCAGAGCTGTGATGTCTGCTAACTCTACTGACATACTGAAATTTAAACAGGACAATTCCAGAACTGAAACCCTGGGTTCTTACAGCTTGAGCTAAATCAGCAATATTTCTCTACCCCTCATAATTATCCATCACGCCAGCCCCAGAAGAACCTCGAGTGGACTGTATTTAAATGTGTTTATGAATTTGTAAGAATGATTCTCCAGTTCTCATTGCACACGCCAAGTACAAAGGTTCTGCCTCCAAACGTGACCCAAGACCCTGCTCTGTGTGTCAGAGCAGGCACAGCAGCTGCTACTGCAAAGTGCAGAATTTCCAAGGAACGTGAGAAAATTCATTCAACTCTGCAATATTCAACTTTGTTCACACCATTCCCTTTGGTATCCCAGCTCCAAAACCAAACCTTCAGCACTGTGCTTGAGGGTCTGGCTGCTCTTGTCTGATCATTGCACAGAGCAGTGAAGTGCAGTATGACTTTCCTAGACTAAAATAGCTTTATTTTGCTGGAGCTATCTAATAGAGACAAGTTAATAAATTGCAGCATTCCTAATTTGATACATTTTTGGTCTTGTTTCAGTTTACAAACTGTCCATTAGCAGACCCTGAAATCTGTGAACAAATACATTATCTACCATTATACGCAAGTTTTTCAGATGAGTAATTTTTGATCTTCAGATTGCTCAGCCAGTTGCTTGGAAACATTTGTCTGTATTAGTTACACAAGTCATGTGGCATTATTTGTCTTTTCAGATTGGATGGCTTCTGTGAATAAGCAACAGAGCATGAAATGCAAATTTCATGATATAAAATTCAGAACTTGCTTTTGGCAAGGATTTGATTTATTACATTTAGAGCACAAGATGAAAACAAAAAGGTTATCTCTGTGATCTGAATGACTTGATGGGAAGTGATGTCTGTGCCACTTGGAGGAGTAATGGCATAAATTACAAAATCAAAAAAAAAATTGAATGAGGTTTGGAATAGCCGTGCTGTGGAGAATGAACCCATGCAATGGAAATACTTCTGCTGATTAGTACTTTTGTGGGAATAGTACTTTTCTAGATTAAAACATAGCTGGGTAGGTCAGAAAATTCATGTGAGCTCAAGTAAACTATTATTTTTCTTCTTTTAGAATTTTGAGCAAGCAAAGAAATAGAAGCAAGTAGTTTTGTTCACATTGATGGAAACAGCCTGGTATCATTCAATAAGATTGAAAAAAGTATTCATTGGTATTTCACTGTACATTATATAAAATACAACAGAATCACTTTTCTACTGATTCTATCAGTATGAGGGAATTGGAAACTCACACATTTTCGCTTTCAACTTTGTGAAAGAACCACTTGTATTTGCCTAAGTGCTTCTGCACTGATAGTAATGATTTTTCCTCTCTATTGGATGCAACAATTTATAAAAGTGAAATCATTGGTTCAAAACTAAATATGGAATTTTACCAGCAGAGACTGGTCCTTTCAGTTGAAGAGAACCAAATATGGTCAAACAATGTTACTGAGCTGTGATCCAGGCTACTTCTACCAACTGTAAATCCCACATTCAAAATATAGCCAGAGTCCAGAAGACTGATCCTAACAAACCCTGAATGAGGAAATAGTGCTAAAACGGTGAAGAAAAAGTTAGAAAATAACAGGGCTTTTTTTTTTTTTTCCAATAAAAATTTAAATCCAGAGTGCAAGGGCAGTAAGTCATTTGCAAAGAAGAAAATACCTCTGCGGTCTTGTTTGAATTCTAATGCCACAAGAAAATATAAAAGCGTTGGGTCTGATTTTTAGTGACGCTTGTGATAGTTGACAGAAACATATCCCACTGCTAATTAGGTAAAATCTCTGACAAACTTTCCTGGTACTCCCAGGCTTTCCCTGGTACTTTCCAGGCTGGCATCTTTGCTAGGAACAAATGCCAGTGGGTCCCAAACAACAGCCAGAGCCTGGCACCTGCAGCCTGACTTCACAGCAAAATATTTGTGCCACCCATGATTTAAAACAGGCTCAGTTTTGAGAGGCCTGTGAGTAACCCATGATTAAGGTCAAATCGTTCTGCTGGCAGAGACAGCCCTGAGTGTGTGTGAAATACGGGCGTGCAGTCCTTGGTTACTGTTCAATGCTCTGTCCCATAAATCCCAGCAAAGGAGCTCCACGGAACCAGCCAGGAGTGGTGTCACACTCTGGGCTCCTCTCAGAGTGCAGTCAGATGCCAAGGGTTATTAATGAACTGTTCAAAAACTAAATATGAACTTGTTTGAAAACAAAGGTATCACTTTGTATTTTAACAAAACCAAATGCTTCAATAATCCCAAATTTCTCCACTGCTTTCCATGTTTGTATAAAAAGTCAGACATTTCTTAAATGCCAAAGAATCACCTTTTTGTATCCATCCTTTCTCCAATGCACAACTCATTCAGATCATGCCCATCCAGTTTCAACAGCATGTTGTTCCCTTCATAACTGCATACAGAAACTTCCTTTGAGGAATATGAGCTTACAAATCCCCACCCTTTGCCTGTGCTTTAAATCAGGCATAAAAATAATAAAAGAATCAGCATCCAGGGCTAAGATTAAAAGTTGGATTCATATTAAAGAATGGTGCCTTTTTACCACTGAAACTGAAGCTGTAGATTATTCTGCACTGATTAAGTATTACAGTGGGCAAAGGACTTTCTCATAATGAACACTGCTGTAAAACAATTTATCTACAAGAAAGGAAACAAGTTTGCATAATCCATTTATGGCTGATTCAGCTTTAGAGGAATTTGTTATATAAATATATCTCACCCTGGGGAATTGTTTTGCCAAAATAACTAATGAAAGTGTTTGAACAACTTAACATGGATAATTAATAGGATTTTTCAATATCACAATGGAAAATGACACCTTCCCTTGCATGTTAGCCATCACCTCAGTGAGAGAGAAAAGCTTGGTAAATTCCAAGAGCCAAACACATCAGAAAGTAGAAAATGAATTAATGAATTGACTTAGCAGATGCAAAATTACTAAGCTGGTGACATGTTTTAACTGAGCTTCAAAAGGTGTTTAACAGTACTTCCTTAAAAAACATTCCATAGCTCAGTAATCAACAATTTTAAAAAATCTTAATTAATAGTTCAATTGTTCAAGTGACATCACTAATATTCTGCTATCATGCTGAAATGTTTGAGCAAACATTATCAAGTCCCATTATGTTGTTATCCACTTTGCTGGCAATCTCAAGCAATGTTTTAAGTTTAGGTGTCAATATTTAATCACCGAGAAGGATCACAAGCTCATCAATAATGCCTTGCCAGCTGCAAATTCCCTAGAGACTTAAAACTTACAGTGAACTTCACCTGTTTTTGTGGTCACATAATTATTTTTATTATGCTTTGTGGCAATGTTGGCTGCCAAAAAAGGTTGTCCTAAAATCCCAGTGTGACAAAAATCAATTTTCAGATGCAAATGAGGGTGCCATAGGTGACATTTTTCATACCCAATAAATTGCCTGTCTGTGGCTTTGAACTAATGGACACATAAACAAGAGAGATTGGTGCCAAGGTATTGCATTATAATCTTAGTGAAGTTTTATGAGACTCGTGCGAGAGGCTGCAAAGGGAAAATAAAACAGAGGGAGGGGGCATGAACAATTTGAGGAAACCTGTAAGAATAGTTTGATTTTCTTTATTTTTTTCCTGAGCTCTCATTTTCCATCCAGCTACTTCTGCCCTCCTCTCCTCCCTCCTTCTTTTATTTTTAATTTTGGAGCTCTTCATGACCCCCTCTGTCTGTCACAGCTTTCATCTCATTATGATCCTACACTTGTGCTCTGTCCCTTACCCATCTTCTCAATTTCTCTCCTAGAAAATTTATGCAAACAAAATTTCTTCCTGTCATTCATTTTTAACTCTGACAGCTCTGTGTCCATTTACCTCCACTTCCTTGTGGTGATATTTAAACTTTCTTAAGAAATACAAGAAATACACTGAAACTCTCATCTCCTTTAGAAACAACAAAGACTTTAAGTGAACTCTCTGCTCGTGTCAGGTATGGCTGCACTTCAATGAGGAGATCTGCATTTGCACCAAACAAATAGCTGAGATCTCATAGGCTTGTCTGAAGCTTATCCTGAATAATCACAAAATTCTTGTGCCTGCAAATTTAGGTTGGAAGTCCTGTGAGATATTTACCCTTTCAATACAAATAGAAACAAGATAAACCCAATATTTTTAGGCTGTGTTGATAGTATTGTTTCTAACTGTAGTTGAAATGAAAGATATGGTTGCATAACAGCTTCCCAGCCTCTTCAAAAGATGTAAGTAAAGTTCAAATCTTAAGCTTTGGAAACTTTAATCTTGGAATAAAGAACAATCTTTTTGTTATTTCACATTTCTCTCCTGTTAGGAAAACATGAATGATACTGAAATGGCAAAGAAATGAATCCTTCATCAGACTTATCCCCATGCAAGGACTGAATAATAATTTTTGGGAAAGATCTGAAAAATACCCATTTCAGCCTCTCATCCTCTCATCTTTAATAAACAGCATTATTGCTGCTGATTCTCCTTAGCTGTTTTGAGTTTTGTTTGGGGTAGAAGAGAGGAAAAGGAACGTTTTCTGCTGCGCAGCTATTTCCCTCCTCCTGCAAAATCAGAGGTCTCTGAATCCAAGAAATGACTGCTCCTTGTCTTTGACCATCAGCATCATGTTCAGAAGTGCTGGGACAATGCTCCCAGGCACAGGGGGGGGTGTTGGGGTGTCCCAGGAGCTGGACTTTGATGATGCCAGTGGGTCCTTTCCAATTTAGGATATTCTGCCACCATCAGCACGACAGCGAGGCAGAGCTGGTGTCTCAAACTGTGCAGGCACAGCTCTTTAAATACAGCTTTAAAGTTGTGTTTATTCCACTGCTCTGGCTGGCCAGATACCACCAGTGTATTCCCCAGAGACAAGAGTTTGTTCCCATTGCCAGAGCAACCCCGGGCAAGGCTGGAATCCAGGGCAGAACGCCACGGCCTTCCCCACCCTGCTCTTCTGAGAAGAGAACCCACGGTGGAAGAGGGGAACGTCCTGTTCCCTGCCTTTTACGGGCACCACAGCCATCTGCTGCCCAAGCCAGTGAATATCCACAGCTCCTCTCTCTTCCCCACTCCATTTCTGCATGCCTTGTTAGTCGTGCAAACATTCAGAGAGTCTTTAATTCCAAAAGTCCACAAGTGACTTCAGTGGCCAAATTCCCTGGTCAGATTAATTATCTCTGTCACTGCTGGCAGTGCAGGAAGTGTCTGATAGAAAACTTCCAGGTAGTGGAGAACTGCCTTCTAGTAAATTTACACCACAGAGCAGTACCACAGTCTGCTCCTCCTCCAAAACACCAAAGGTACTTCAGAGTTGTTCACACTACAGGTTGGTTTCAATGTAAAACTCAGTTTTACAGTACTTCTGGAAGCAGCTTCAAGATGTATGGATGAAAGAAATCTACCCTCTGCTACAAAATAGGATTTTATTTCTGAATGAGATTTGGCCAGCCCATATCTCCCAGCAGTAGGGCATACCACCCAAAATACCAATTCAATCACATTCACCAATTTGGCTATGTGAAACAACAACCAGCACTGAACTTAGAATAACTTCTTAGATACCAGGTATATAAATTGGAAGTACATCAGGGGCCAAAGTTGTACCAAGTTCAGGGAAATAAATGTTCTGAGAGCTGGTTCTACAGTCCTGATCTCTACTGCCACTGTCCAAAGTTATTAATTTATACAAAAAGTTAATTTAAAAATAGATTATATAAAGTAGCATAGTTTTATGGGTCTTTATTCAACATAGAGCTCTAGGACTCAATGTACTTTTATTTTAATTATATTCCACCTGTAAATAGTAAAAACTTAAAAAGGCTGGGATAAATTGATGTGGACTTGCTTAAAGGTTCTATAAATAGCCCTATACTATGTCACTTTTCCAGGTGTCTGCTTTGTTGACAGTCCCTTTATTCCAGTTTCCCTGTAGTGAACATGAAACAGCCAACTAAAGAAAACCTTTCGTAATTAGAACAAGGCAGGTACTAAACCTATCCCGTGGCTTATCTCTGTATTTGTAGCTGGAGTTCATTAACTTGTCAGCACTGATTCCTTTTGAATAGGAAAGTGAAATGAAAAAATGACGTGCAAATCAATATCAACTGTTAAGCCGTGTTCTCATTTAGCGCAGTGTCAGATATGAAATATTGAGAATCAAAATGAAAATTTCTGGTGGAAAAACATGCTTAGTGTGCCATTTTTATAAGACAATTATTACAGTGAATTAAGGTACTTGTGGTACATGGTAAAAGTTAGAGCATGGGGAAAGTTAAAAGAAAATCTAAACTTTTTTTTGTTTGTTTTCAGATTGTTTTAAACAACATTAAGCTTGATAAATGGAAGAAGCATTTAAGAATGTATAATTCATGCTTATTAGCTGAGATAAAATCCATGTAGCACATTCACATATATCTAGAGAGAGAGAGACATCTGCTTAAATGAGTCTCACAGAACTCAGCATTCCATCACAGTTCCACTGATATTTTTGAAAAATACACTTCACACATATAAATCTGTTATCAGAAGATTACAAATTAGTCTCCTTGGACTAGAGAATAATGATGTTAATGGAGTGCCAAAGTGTGGATTTTTTGTTGTTTTTTTTTCGCTAAAGCTGGGATTAAACATGTGAGATGGTATTTTTCTTTGGATTTCTTCCTTGACAGACACCTGTCTTTTCAAACCAAGAAAAAACCCCACGTTTTTTTTCGCTAAGGTTGGGATTAAACATGTGAGATGGTATTTTTGTTTGGATTTCTTCCCTGACAGACACCTGTCTTTTCAAACCAAAAAAAAACCCCACCTGTAATGTGCTTATTGAATAACTCCATTTTCTGCAGGGATCAGACACAGAGAGGTATCAAAGTGAAGATTCTCAGTAGTAACACTTCTTCCTTTGGCCCGGCTTGGGTTTTCTTCTGGAAGCTCTCTGCTCTATTTCCTGCATGTATCTCCTAAAGCCTCAGTCTTTCTCAGTGCTTCAATACTGCAGTGAAATGAAGCAGAAATGCCAATGAAGAAGGTTCTTGCCCTCCCTTCATTCTCCTAAGCACACACCCTCATTGGAAACCAGAGTCTTATCTTCCCACTGTCTAGACTCGAGGTTAATTCACGTTATTTTCTCATTTTATAGTTTTAAAGAATGAGTTTTAATCAAGCCACTTATCTAATTCACAATTGTTCAGAAACATATTTTCCATTAATAAAATGCTCGTAAGTGCAGCCTAATGCATTGAGTGCCAACAAAAAGAAAAGACACAATAATTACCAGCACTGACAAGGAATTCGGAAAGCCATTAAACAAAACCAATAATTTCTCTCCCCCAGTCCTCCAACTGTAACTCTCCCATTTTTTTATACACTAGAAGCTACAGTAATTATGTTCCTCAAGTAAACCCTCTACTTTTCTGTTTAGTAGACAAAAATTAAAGGAGCCCTTCCCCTTTTGTACTTCTAATGCATTCCCCATGTTTTTTCCTCTAATTGAATTAAATATGACATGTTAAAGAAGGAAACATTTCCATTTGGGATACATGTGATTGAACTTTTCTGGCAGATGTTAAATTTAATAAACATCATAGGACTGAGCAGAATCTCCTTTATGTTATTTACAAATTTGAGATAAAATTTTAAAGTAATTACAGTCAATACACAAAATCTGGGATTAAAACCACTGAATAAATGTGAAACTTCTGAGAACCTCTGAAGAGCTGCTTGATCAAAAAACCATTAATTTTGCAGGGATTCAGCTGAAGGCAAAAGCCACATTAAAAATAACTGAAGAGGGGTTTTTTCCTCCTGTTTCACAGACACACAATATAACTGGCAGACTGTAACTACCCACTAACATTATGCACAATTAATATTACATATATCAACCTGATGCTAATAGTATCCAATAGAAAGGACCATACCATATGATAGTCCCACTAATGCATTCAGCTTTCCTGGCAATCAAACAACATGGAAGCACTAACAATTAACATCAAGGTCACCCCCAGATAAATTTTGATTTGGACACTCCTCACAGCAGATTTATGAGTGGATTCAAAGCTCATTAAAGTCGGAGGAATGACTCCTGTTGACTTAATAGGGATTGCATTTGGTGCACTGCTTGCTGTGTTTTTCTATGACAGATTAATTATACGGTTTTGTGAATAATCAGGCCTAAAATCAGCCCTGTAACTTAAAGCTCCAAGCCTTGCTCACACACTCGTGTAGCTTTGTCTGTGATGAGTTTGAGTGTTATAGTTGTGAGCCAAATTCAGAGCCAGATCTTCTCCAGTTTTGACTTTAAATCTTTAAACTAAAGTTTTAACGTCCCCTCTCCTTACCTCTGCCTGAATTCCTGAACTGAGGGTCAGTTTTGAGGGTCAAATCTGGCTTTAATGACCAACCCATCTTCAAAAGGGTGGCTGTTGGGAATGGAAGGAAAGAGAGAAAACCATGCTAGGACAACACAATACAGCAGCACAGAGAAAATGAAGCCTTCTGCAAATAAAGTCAGAAAGGTCCTCAGGCTGCCCTGCACATCCACACGAGGGATGAGGCCGAGAGCTGCCAGTTTTGCCCTTGACCTGTTGCTGAAACAATTCACCTCCACTGAAAACTAAAAGGGGGATAAACAAATAAAAATTTTTAGTACCAAATTGCGGCTGTTATTGAAGCAAACTGGATAGAACAACCAGCTGTATCAATTTTAAGTTATGCAGGAACATGACTTTGTTGAAAAATTGTCAAGTATTTTTTCTCTTTTTTGTCCCAGCCTATACTGATATATGTTCCTATATCTCTATTATGTTTCTCAACACAAAACTCTAATGTTAGCAGTGAACAGGACGTGTTAAAGTCTCTCCTGCAAGATATTTTGATACAGCCTTTTAAGCTACTTTAGTAGTGCAAAAAACTTCTTTCTTGCTAGTATTGTTTTTGGGTTGGCCAAAAATTCAGGTAATACCAATGCACCCTAATATCAGTGCAGGTACAAAGCCTCCATCATCTCCCAGTTCTTCATGGGATAACACCCTTGAAATCCCTGGACAAAAAAATTCTGTGCCAATATCTGAGAATGAAAATTTGGTTTGGTCTTCCAGATTTAAAATAAAAACTTACACTATTACCTTTTCCCTGGTGATTATAGCATAATTTTTTCTACAGTGCAACAGTGTTCAATACTGTACTAAAAGACCAGCAAACATTTAGTAATTCAACACACAGCATCAGATGGGTTCTAGAAGAATTAAAGAAAGATAAGTTGGATTTTTATGGTTTTTAATAACTCACAGATTATCATCAATAAGTCTGCAAGCTGTAAATCTTCATCTGATGGATATATTTTACACACTTGTTCTAGTAGTTCAGAAAAGATTTTGTCCATCAGGAGAGTATGAAAATGCTGAAGTCTGTTATGTTCCTTATTAGCAGAGTCCTTAAAGCTCCCTAAAACCTGATCATTTATCCATTTATATTCATAGGAGAGATGTCTAATCTGAAATCCACAAGCACAAATAAGACCCCAAACTCCCATTTATAAATACACAGGTCATGTCATGCGTTTGACCCTCTTTGAGACAAACCAAACCAAACCAGTCCATCCACACTGCCTTGACATTACCTGGCCACGTCAAATATTCAGTAGTTCTGCAGCACCACTGGTACCATTAGAGAGATTTTAGATTTGCACTTTCTTCCTGTGCAATCACAACCCCAGGTGCCCTCTCAAAGAGAAACTGTATAAACCAAGTAGCAAAACTATTTTTTTTCTCAGACAGATTAACTGCTTAATGCAAAGGTTATTCAGTTTGATTTGGTGGTGAAATAAGTGAGGGGAAGGATGATTAATAACTCCAAGATGACTGTAAGCATTAGCAGAGTTGTTTATTATGAGCACACCAAATTGCTCTAAGCTTTAACTCTGACATTCTTCAAGTTGCCAAGTTATTCTAGGTACTTAAAAAAAACCCCAAAACTATCTGCAAAATAAGATGCAAAGAAATAACCATAAAAGCATCAAACTTGTAATGATCAACAAACAAATAAGGAATTTTAGGTCCAAAAGAAGACATCTGTTCTTGCAATGGCATTATCAATTTTTGAGGGAGGACAAATGTAGATTTTTATCCTGTGATGCTCCATTAAATGTTTAAGATGTGTGCTGATATGGATGTTACTGTAATAACCATAATAAATGTTCTTTCAGGATTGTGAAAATCAGCATGGAAACATTGGGACAGTCATTACAGATTCTTATTGATGTGTCCAATGGAGAGAAATTACTAAACTCTTACTCAGGGAATCATCTTTTCACGTTCATGTCAATAATTTCTCTTATCATGGCTCTCTCAAGTCCATGCTGCTTTTGGAAGCTGAGGGAGAAGCAAATAGTGGGAAAATACCAGCAATATTTTGTGTTTTGTGCCCAGTTTGAGTTCCTCTTGGAACTGTCTCTGCTCCTGAATAAATCAGAGAGCTCTCAGGTGGATCTGAGGTAGTTGTGGAGCACTGACCGCATCATTCCTGGTGCTGGATGAAAGAACAACCATGGAATAAACGGACAATTTTTCTTCTCTACCCTCAGCTGCACACATTCTCCTGGTGTCTGTAACATCTTTTTCATGATGGATTTGAGGACATTAAGACTGTCATGGCAATTCTGATATCATATCAAAATTGCCAGCTCCTTTTCCCTAATCCCTTATTTAAGAAGACTCTGTTCCTACCCTGATGTGAAAAACTATTATGAAATAAGTACCAAAAATAAAGATATCGATGCAAATGCCTCCTTTTAGAGAAGTTTGTATTAAGACAGGCACACACACATTCTGTCCCCATGTACTTCATAGTTGCACTTTGAGGATCTTACAGGACGAAAGCCACTTTGTAAATGAAAGATATTACATATCCTAAGAGAAATCTACTTATCCTTTATGATCTCACCTAATGTTCTACTAAATCATGCTTAGCCTCTTGCTTTCTTACTTATATCCTCATTTACTACAAGAATTTTAAACCTTTCACAAAGGGTTTCTTTAAATGTTCCCCACACCTCTGGCACGAGTTTCCACAGAACTCTGTCAATCTCTGAAGATTAAGGCATAGGATTGGCACAGTTTTGTCTGTTCCAGAATACTTCCAGGCCAAACTCGGAATGAAAAATACTGGAAAAAATAATTATATGCTAATGCATGATGGTTTATCACTCATCCACAAAATTTAGTGGATTCTTTCATTTTATGGATAAAGGACAGTTAATGTAGAAGATCATAAAGAGAAGCTAATTAAATTCAAAACATCTTCAGATAATTAATCCACCATTCAAACTCTCATAAAATGTTTTAGTCACAAGAAGTAAATAGGTATTTTCTTGGCACTATGTGCCAGAATGAATTTTAGTTCAAATACAAGACTTTAGCAATCCTTGAGCAAGTGCTCTCATTGAGGTTTGTGGAAGCTTTGCCATGAGGTCTTAAGGATGGAGGATAAGACCTCAGTGTGTTTTAAAAGCAAACAGAGTAAAATTGGTGCATTCTAGAACTGCATCTGGTTCTGAGTTTCCACAAAAAACTGAAATTTCCACCAGAAGCACATCAAGCCATAGTGAATTGGTACCTGTTGCAGCAGGGAGAACCAACTGAGCAGCCTAAATGCAGCTCAGGGCTAAAAGCAAATCTGTTTGTAACTGGTTTTTAATAAAATGCATTCATTGCAAAGAATTTTGCCTGCCATTTCACATTAGTCTCTAAATAATTTGAAATCATTAACAAGGCCTGTGTTTGTCTCAAAAATAATCTAATTTCACCTTTGAATCACTGCTAAACACATTCAGTTCTTAGCCCTCCTTGCTACTCAGGAGCACAAAGTCTCTTTTCCTGGGTAACTCCATCCCTGGCTCACATGGAATCTGAATGTAGATTACTCACAGAGAGAGGCACTGAACACTCACGGAAGTTAACACCTTCTTGTTTCACAGGCAATTATTCATGTTTCCAGTCTATAAGACCGTTTTTCTCTCCTTAAATAACCAAGTACTTCTCATTTACATGCTGAAGTTGCACACTGAGGGAAAGAGGAGGAAAGCGAGCCCACTCATTTGATCTAGGCACTTACACACACAGTGAATAAACTTATGAGTCACACTTTGTCCAAAAAAGGAACATTAAATTAATGAAAACCACCAGTGGCTCCTGTTCTTTACAGCATTTACTCTGGTATTCAACACAATATGTAATTGTTGCTATGGCAACTGCCACATCTCTTGGCACCATAATAATTCTCAGATAAATGGATCTTTGTCAGAGCAAACTCCAAAGCCAGTGTATATGAAACCTGCATTTCTTTGGTGCTGGGGAAGGGTAAATTCAGTGCAGGCCTGAGGAAGCACAAGCCTGGCATTGGAGGTGAGGGGAGGCTGCAGAAATGTGGGTGTCCATCAAATCAGATCTGCTCTGGGACTGCAGGGACACCCAAAAACCGCCCAGCAAAGGGGCAGGGGAGCCACAGCCACACAGCACTGCAGGCACAGCTCCTGCTCCCAGGGCTTGAGCTGAAACCCACTGGAACCTGATCATTTCAGCAGGTTCTGGATCAGGCTGAGGGATAAAAAGGGAAAATAGGTGACTGGAATCTCTATTGGAAAAGCGAGGTTGAGGAGATTTCTGATATAAAAGAAGCTCTTCCTTGTTTTGGCGACAGCAAGTGATCTGCACAGAGGATTTTTATAAAAATATAATTTAAAAGGCAGCTAAATGACACTAGAGAATGACCCATTGATGAGAACAAGCTCTTGCTTTTACTGACATTAATTGAGATGTATTTTGTGAAATCCTAAAAGTAGCATTGCAGACTTTAAAAGAAAAAAAAAAATCTATTCAGTGGTGATTATAGCACAGAAAAGTCATTTACGAAAATGCCACCAATACACAGGTATTAAATTCTAAGATCACTTTTGCCTCAGTTTTTTATGTATTAATTCCAAGTCAATATGTGTTTGCAGTGTGATAACAAAAGCAACAGGAGTGATAACAACTTAATAACTTAATGGCTAGGAGAATGTTAATATGTTAAACTTTCTGCCAAACTGAACACAACACTGAGAAAATGACATTTTGTTTGATCTTTAAGAAAATCCTTCTTTATATGCCTGGAGGATACTTTCATATCTGAAGGCAAGGGATCTCCCCAGCTTTTCTGGAAATGGTATTTTATACAGATTTGATCAGTATAACAACTCAAACGTATCATAGGTATTGATGGACCCCCTGTGACTTATTCTATTTTGTGCCTTAAAATTAAATGCAAAACATGGTATTTTATTTATGCAGTGCATCCCTTTCTGCTGCAACTGCTATATGCAAAATCTAATAACATGGAACTCTTCGAGCCTGTTTGTCAATATCTCATATGAGAGTCCATCTCCATACCTCTGCACAGCCATTTTCAGCCTATTTGGAATTCTATTCTAAACAGAAAAATGCTAATATACGTTAATGGGAACGATTGCCTCCTATATCAGAGAGGCTGATTCTTGATCTTATTTTCCAAATAACTTATTGAATTGCCAGATGACTAAACTCAACTATTCACACTTCCTTGCCTGAATATTTTCTGCAGTGAGAGAATCCTGATTCATAATAAGATTATTGATCCGTTATCTTCTTTCTAAGGCAGAAAGCCACACATGTAGGATTTAAGGCTCTAGGCACTTTTTATCTCATATCCATAATATTTGCAATCTCTATCCTGTGGGGATAAGCAGAGAGCAAGACACAAACAAGAAATGCTAAGGTTTAAATCCAAGGAGCTTAGTTTCATTATTTCTGTTTGATACTTTAGGAAACATGCACAGGCAGAAAGCAACTTGCACAAAAGGCAGAGAGGCTTGGTAGGAATGAGAATTTGGGTCTGCAGGGAAGTTTCCAGCTGGGCTGCTGAGGCTCTGTCACTGCTGTAACAAACACAGCTGAGTGCTGGTGTTGGGAAAAGCAGTGATTTGATAAAGAGAAAAAAAAGCAGCAGCTTCTGCCCAGCCCCTGGCTGGTACAAAGTGCACTGGACAAAATAGCAACACTGGGGCAACTTCATTTCCTTCAGTCTGAGCTGCTGCTGGAGATGGCTTTAAACTTTGTCTACAACATGCTGTCTCTGGGTGTGCTCCTCACCCTTATCTCTCCTTTTTTTTCTCTTGTTCCTTTTCTATCTAGTGCCTGAAATGTGTCCTGAGGGTTTGACAGTTTCTATTTAATCATTTCATCCTTCTGTATGGAAGACTGCTGAGCACCATGCAGTGAAGTTACTACCAGCCTGGAATTTCTGAATATCTGCCTGCCCTCTTATCTGCTCTGGTGCCAGACTCTTGATATCTCACTCCCCTCCACCCCTCACCCTGTGTCTGTAATGGTGTAACAAATAAAAGTTCTAAATAACTCCCTTTGCTGTGGGGAAGGAAAAAAAAAATAAAGGCTGCCAACACAGAGAGGCAGAGACAGATTGTGTCCCAAGGTTTCCTTTTAGCTCTCAGTATACTGAGGGTATGTTCATTAAAACCAGCACTAGATTCCAGAGGGGGACCAGGACCAGAAGACAGCATTTTATTTAGCCCTGGAGGACAAAGTTCAAGTCCCAGCTTGCCACCTTTTGCAACCCACCATTTATTATGAGGCTCTAAAAAAGCCTGGCTATGTTTTCTGCCTTCCACAAAACCTGACTCTTTCAATAAATACATAAATCCTCTAATGTCTGGACACATGTTCAGATAAGACAAAATTTCCAACTTTCAGTTGTCCTACTTTCTCCATAAAACAAAGCAGGGATCAAGCATTGGACAATACACAAGTTAAAAAAAAAAAAAAAAAGAGAATGCTGCCAGTCACTGACTCGGCCATTTTCTCCCCAAATAGGGTTTATAAGTGATTTATTTTTCCATTAGGGATTTGAAGCTTAGCAATTCTCTGAATTATTCAGAATGAATCCAAAGTTCATTTGGGCAATTCTGGGTGAATCAAAACATTTCCAGGTCTCTTTTTTCTTAATATCCCCAAACACTCCAGTTCTGACTGTGTGAGAGGGCATCAAGCAAACTTTGGGCAGGGCAAGGCACAGGCAGAGCAAGGCACATCCCAACATTGCTCCATGGGGAATGTGATAGATGAGTAATGCAATGGTTGGCTCTCACAATTAAAAGGCAAATATCATGTATGTGTGTTAAGAGAAGTTTTATATATTTACAGTTATGTTTTACCCCCCCTTGTGTTGTTATCAGGGGGTGACCTGGGTTTGGGACATTTGGGAGGGTCAGCTCGTTACTATAGCAGATTTAAGGAAGTAAAACTCCACCACTGGACAGAGAAGAGGGAGTCAAGGGACAGAACTTTGGGAGAGGCTAAAGGGTTAAGAGGTGAAGACCTCCATTGTGTGGGTGAGCACATGGTGGGAAAAATCCTTTGCTCCCCCCGTCACCATTTTTTCTCTATTCAGTCTTCTGTTGTGTTTTTGATAAGGTTTTAATAAACCTTTCTAAATTTTTGGAAGTGAGTAGCATTTCTCACAGGAATGTTCCGTTGCTCACCAGCACTGCTCCATGGGGAATGTTCCATTGCTCACCAGCACTGCTCCATGAGGAATGCATGTGGAATTCCTCTTTTTCACTGAGCACTGATTGCATCAGGCTCCAAGGGTGTACAGGCACATGACTATTGAAGGTTAACTATTCCACCTGCCACAGGTTCTTCTGTGCACTCACCTTCAAAAGCCTCTGAGAAATGACAGAAGATTTTTGGGAATATTCCTCTCTGTCAAGACAGACAGAGACCAGTACATCTATCCAAAATCACAAGAGGGAGGAGGCCCATCCAGCAGACTGCAGAAAGCAGTTCCAGCTGGAGTCTGATCTGGAATCCAGTGTGGAATCTGACGGACAGATTTCTGCATGTATGAATATCTGTAGCAGAGAATGATGGGGTTTAGGGTATGTTAGACATGCAGACATCAGGGAAAGCAGCAATGCAGAATCTGCTCCTGCAGGAGATTGTGTGACCATGGCCAAGCTGGCCCGTGATTGAGGAGCCACCTCTGTCCATATTATAGCCATGGCCACCCCTGGATGGAAAGCTGCAGGCTCTGCAGGTCTATTATGCTTCTGGCAGAAGAGGAGGAAAACAGGCCCTTCAGATGCAAATAACAGTTAAATACTAAGTGATATTCCAACAGCCACTGATTATACTCTGGCCATGAAGTTAATTTAGTTAATCACATAGGACGAATCAGATCGGGGAGGCCAGCTGGAATCATCCCCATCTTTAGCAGGAAAGAACTGCACCCCTTCACCAGCAGAATACCAAAAGCTTTTCTGCACACTCCAGATTGGACCTCTAAATAATTTCCATATTCATTCAAAGTATGGTTGGTAACAATCAGAAAGTTTTAGGAGCTACTCTCTGTTCCTAGGCTCCGACTGCCAGTCAGCACATCAGAAATCATTGTTGAGAGCCATTCCCAAACACGTTGGGAATCTGCAATTAGCAACATTAACAATGGGATTTCACAGATGTAGGTTACATAGTTTCAGGAAAGAAATGGCAGTTGCTGGCAGTGGGGAAATACTTAAGAACTACTTATCCCCTAATTAGACAAGGTACTGTTCTCTAAGTACTAAATGCTAAGCACTGCTCCAGCATGTGCTCATCTTAACCCCACAGAATTATGCTGAATTACTGAGGTTCCATCTGAGCATTTCTTAGCCAAGGCTCCTTGCATAAACAGATGGAGCAGTTCTGCTGTTTCCGTGCTGACACATTTAGACTGCAAAAGTACAGGATTAAGTTCAAATTTATCATAAAATCACTTTACATAGGAAGCTGCAGACTTTATGTCCTTCTCAAGTATGACAAACAGAAAGACAACACTGTCTGTGTGGTGTTTAAAATAGGCAAATAGATGAAAAGGTTGGGAAGAAATACTGGTTTAACAGCTACAGAGGAATGGGTGAGGCCAGAGCAGGACAGCCAGCCCCAGACATTTTTATATTCCCTTGAAAGGGGGTGATTCTCGCTAGATGGATTTCCCAGGACACAATAAGGTATCATGTAACTCACAACGGCATTGCAGGCACTAAATCCCACAATAAATGGGTAATCAGCTGGTTAAGGGCTGAATGTCAAAATCCAGAAAGACATGGTGAATGCAGGTTGAGATGATGTGATATTGTCACCTGTGAGGAAAGGCTGCCAAGTGGCAGAATATGCCTGATTTAGACTGGTTTTCTCTCTCTGAAGCAACACAAAGTGGTTGGAACAGAATCCAGGAGTGGGGCCAAAGCAGCCCTGACTTTCAAATGTAGTCTGAAGAGAGATTTCAACACTAGGCATCAAGTAATATTGCTGGAACATTCTGAGGGGAGACTCCCCAGAACCCAAACAGGACGGAAAGACAAAAGGTTGCTGGCAGAGCTTGTCATAATTGTGCAAATACACATCCTGTATTTGCAGGATGTAACTCCTGCTCATGAGACAAGATTTCCTCTAGATTGTAACTTCCATGGAATATTTGACAAGATTTCCCTTACACTGTAGCATCCATAGAATATCTCTCCTCACAGATATGGAAGGGCTGTTTCTCTAAGAAACCAGAATAAATCTTCAGAATGTGATTCTCAGAGAGTCAGATCTTCACACATAAACCAATCCCTTGAAGTTTAGTTCCAGACCTCCTGTCAGAGACGTCTCAAACTCCTCAGTGGTTTTAGTAACTTCTAACCAGAGAATGATGATCTCCATTTTGAAACTGCTCCTAAGGTTTCAAAAAAAACCCATTTGAACATTCTTGCGAATGCACCAGAAGGAGCAAGTCTTGCTAGTCTGAGGCACAGGACAGCCAAGTGCCCAGCTTGCTCCTCAAGTGTAGCTTTCCTACTCTGCATTTGGCAGTCTGTGGTCCTAAACTCACAGCTCCTCCACGTAAGAGATTCCCTCAAGTAGGACTGTGTTGAAATTTAATTTCGTGAAGAAACGGCATATTTAAATAAAATTAAATTCCATTTCAGTGTTCTGATCACTTTCTGCAGTTACACATTCTGGTTCTTTCTCTCCTGCTGGCAATCCATATTCACATGGTGTGCTGCTCAGAGTGCAGAGCAAAACCTTTCCTCAGCCACGGACTTTCAGAAGGTTGTTCAACCTTTCTCCTCAAGATAATTTGTTTTTATAATGGAAGACTTAAGTTATACTAATATCTTGTTGGGAATATAATGAGAATGCTGGCAATTGAATGTCTAAATACCAAATTGAGACAGCAGATCAGTCATTTTTATCAAAATTTCTTTATACTTCTGTGAAATTATAGGTCTGGAAAGGTACCAGGCTTAATTGCCTAGTGAGCCACTGCCCTGCCTGCCTCTCTCCTAAATGCCAGGACACAGAAGTGAAGCTATCTCACATCTCTTTTTGTTACTTGCAAGGGTGTGAAGTAAATAATTCAATTTATAATAATTCAATTTATAAAAATTCCATTCAATTTCTGAAGTGTTTTATCCCCCTAAGGATGAGGTTTGTTTTACACTGAAATTCAGGAGAGGGAAAGAAAGGACAAAATATTCAATGGACAGCACAGAACAAAAATCACCAGGTATAGAGACAGAGTGTCAATGTGTGTCACTGTGTGCAGATGTTTAAGCAGTTTACCACCTAACAATAACAGATAAGCAGACCAATATGAAAATTTAAATTACACAGAATTCATTCCCGTGTACTTAGACTTGGAGTGAAATGTGAAGGTTCTGTAAATTCTAAATTACACATTTAAACCATGATTTTCCATTTTTAGTTGTGGCCAAACTGTGATTACCTGGCATAACATACATTGGAAGAAGCAGGCAATTTTCATACTTGGACTCTTTCATTTGAATAAAGTCTTTATGAATGTTTAGCATCCACACCTGAAGATGCAATACATCTTCCACAACCTGGGAAATCTACATCACAAATTAAACCAAGAGCAAAAACGTTACAGCAATATCTGCATTGAAGACTGATTTTGATCTCTGCTAACAGATTAAAATTGCCTACAATCCTAGGTGACACATGTAAATATTTAGCAGCACATCTCCTTGGTCTTCTTTTTTTTTTAATCTTTGTTATTTATCTTACCTTTAATGCACCACGTTTTTCATTTGCTTCAAGAATAAAGATTTCTGCCATGTCTTCAGCGTGCTCCGACCGTGCATGGACAAACAAGGCTTTGCCAGCTTCTGATACATTCTTGAGTGCAACCAAATTCCCATCGAGTTCCACTGTAAAGTTTGGGTTAGAAATTTCAAAGTTCAATTTGTTATTCCCCTTGCAGTCATCAAATTTCACTGGGGGTGAAAAGAAAAAAGGAAAAAAAGGAAAAAACACATTGTAAGTATCCACTTTAGAACACAAGCTTCTGATATCTCTGTGTTATTAGCTTGTCTACAGATTTGGGAAGAAATGTCTCTCAAAAGAAAAAAAAACTTGGAAAGAAATTCCATTTTTTTTAATTCTTCTTCATAAAGAAATGTATGAATATGTACTTTCAGAAAGATGCAGAGGCTTTGACCAGTCTAACTGGGTAGCAGACAAATAAAACACTCTGGACATGAGCCTTTTGTGATCACTCCAACCAAATGCACACCCAGTTCCACAAACGGAGCAGGGGCAACAGAGACCTCATTGTGCTCCTCATCACAGCCCAGGATCTCCAAAGGCTCTTCTGTGGCAAAGTGCTTTCAGGTATTCAGTAAATCTATAGGCTCAGCACTGATTGTTTACAGAATACTCAGCCCCAGGCAACTGCAAAAGTTTTATAAAACTGAAAAACTGAACTCTAATATTTCTTACTGCCAGGATTGTCACACAGTCCATGAGCTCCTCTGTATCTAAGGATTGTGAGAACTTTTAATTGAACAGTAGCTGTCAACAATCCTGTTTCACTTTACATGGAAAGTTTAAAATATTTAGGAAAGCTGGTATAACAAGGAAAATGTCTCTAAAGCACAAAGAATTGAGCCTTTGCCTCAGATTTCTTCTCTGATTCATTTTGCACACAATACTGGATAAAATATTAGTGATTTAACTACCAGCTATATCAGTAAGAGATCTTCACCACAAACTTGCAATTGCTAAATGAACTTTCAGGTTTTGACATCTCTGAACAATATATTTGCATGTGAAAGGTTTTTCTGCAGACAACATGTTTTGTATTCCCTGCCTTCTCCTGGAGTTACTGCTGCTGCAGACTTGTCACTTACCTGCATGCTCTCACTATTTTTATTTTACATTTCACTTCAACTGGATCTTTAAAAACTGCATTACAATTTTAGAAAAAAACTACAGTGATACCAGCTACATAAAATCAACAACAATGGAGTTTTGCTACAAAATAAAACACTTGGCATAATTGTTTAAATTCACTGTATACACTTCTTGTATTGGGGCATTGTTTTTAAAAGGAAGAGAAACAATCCCAGAGTCTCTCGTGGCCAATCCCTAAACTCCTCCTGACTGTGGAATCTCTATAACTGTTCCTAAAGCACAAGAATAGTCTCATGGTGGGTGGCCACTCAACTCTCCTGGCAAGTTACACAGAAATCCTCTTCATCAAATTCTCTATTTCTCTCCAGGCAGAACAACATGAAGAAAGGGCTGCCAGAGGACCTCATGGAGATCCTTCCTTTCTGGCATTCACTGGGATTCAATCCCAAAGCAGAACACCACATGGAAAAAGCGCCATTGCTGGTTCCAGAATTTACAACTTCATTTTATGATGAATATTGATGAGATGGGTTAGATTAACAATTAAACAATGCCAAAATCTCAAGCACTGGAACAGAATAAGGCACAAAAGGAGATGTGGGGCACTATTTACCAAAGCAAGAGTGGAGGGCTGGCCTTGGGCTGCTCCCAACCTCCCACCCAGCCACCCTCTCACTACCCCACCTCAGCAGAACTGGGGAGAAAGATGGAAAAGATTAATACAGGGAGGTCACTCACTAATTACCATCACTGGCCAAACAGAAACGACTTGGGGAAAATGAATTTAATTGCCAATTAGGACGGACGTGGATGCTGAGAACAAGACAAAATTAAAACCACCCCATGAAGCCGTGACCCTGTGAATTCACAGCAGACAATTCCCTTCCCGAGGAGAGCCCAAACTCTCTGACAGACACCATGGGCTCTGGCAGAAAATCTCCCCCAGCAGCTGAAGGATCTGCTGCTGCACACGGCTTCAGCTCAATTACATGTTTTTAACTACAAACTGCTCCCATTTCCTCCACTTTACTGTAGGGCAAGAGAACTATCCTTGGATTCACAGCAGGACAGAAAACCAGAATTTCATCAGCTCATTTGGTGTTTCATTGAATTTTGCTGAAAGCAAGAGGGATTATAAATAAAAAAAGAAACAAAACCTCTTTCCCCTCAGACACTGCAGTCTCTGCAGACAAACCTATCTCAGGCTGTCAGGTGGCAGATCCTGCTTGCAAAGTCTTGTACTGAAGGAGAACCAGGAAAGAAAGCCACTGAATTTGGGAGCAGCAGCAGCTTAAAGCAATTTCAGAATGCTCAGAGTGTGCTGGTGCCCACATTCCCAGGCTGGGAACTGCTTCCAGGAAGGATCTTGTGCCCACAGCAGGGTTTTTGATGGGAGGCTCCCTGAGCAAGGCCTTCCTGGAGAACAACCACCCTTTGCAGTTGAAGTTGGGTTTATGACAGGTGTTTTAATAGACACACTTCAATTTCCTAAAGCTACCAACCAAAAAAATGCAATATTTTCCTGTCACTACAAATGTGGGAAGTCGAAATTCTCTGTACAATCCACTGTATAGATACTGCTTAAATTGCTGCTTTTGTGAATTACAAGTCTCTTATTTTTTAGCCCTAAAAAACCACTAAACCCAACTAAATAGTTTTTAAAAACCCAACCAAACAAGGTTTAGGAACTTGTATTGGTGGCATCTCTTCCCACTGCAGAGGGTTTGGGCCTGCATGACCCTTAGGGTCACTTCCAACCCAAGCTAATCTGTGACTCTCTGAATAAATATGTGCTTTTCATAATCAAAAACTGCTACTGATTAACTATTAATAGCTTACAACTGGAAAAAAATAGCATTGGCCTCTGAGAAATTATATCAGGAATAAAAAGTTAAAAGAAAAAAATTTAAAAGCCGAAGATAACTATAATAAAATAATCCCTTAAAATCCGATGTTATGATTCAGAGCTGTAGCATCACCCAGCCGAACACTCCAGGTGCCTTTCAAGAAAAGGACAAACTGGGCTGTGTTTCTAAAGCAGGGAGGAGCTGCCTGGGGGTGCACTGCTCCCCCCTCTCGGCTCAGTGCTCACAAACCCTGGGATTCCTGCATCGCTGCCATCTGCATGCTCTGGGGAAGTTCAAAGGCCACATGCAGGTTTGGCACATGGAATCAGGAGAAGTACTTGAATCTATTCCGTATTCCCTTGCAGGTACGAATCTGACACTTTTAAACCTTTTATGCTTTACTGTCTATTCATCTTGCTTTATCAAATCCTGCAACTTTTTCCAAAAAGGGCTGAGGCTGAGTTGTTTGAAAGTGGGAAACTGGGGTGTTTTTTTACCATATCTCACCCAAAAGCTCTGATGCTTTCAATTCCCAGTCCTACCACAGAACTGGGAGTATTTGGTGAGGTTAATAGCAAGAAGAAGGAAAGAAATTCAAAAGGCTCTGAGAAGTACTGACACGTAGGAGAAAAATTAGACATGGGAGCAGATGAAGTGATCATAGGGATAGAGAACACTGGAGATTATCTGGCTTCAGGGCCAACAGGGGTGAAACTGAAACCTATTGTTGAAAGAGTTGAGGGGAACTGGCACCTTAGATAAAATCCCTAGTCAAATGTGGACCTTATCAGCATGGTGTTGTGTCCTGGACTGGGCTGGCCAGGGAACATCAGCTGAGATTGAATTGCATCCCCACGATGCTCCTCACTAGGAATGTTTGATTCCTTAAACTCATGTGGCTTCTGGGGAAGAGCCAGTGCAATACCCCAAATTTGCAGTACTTGAGCTGCCCCTGGCAAGCTCCAGGAGGAGCTACACAGTCCATGGGGCTGGCCTGGCACTGACCACACTGACCTTCCCTGCCAGGCACTCAGCTTCAGCTTCATCAGCTCCCGCAGATTTCCCATCCATGGCATTACATCTATCTCCTAACCAAACCTGTACATTATAAATGCCCATTAAATACAAGGGAAATAGAATTTTTAGTTCTTATTCTCTGGTGAAAAAATCTTGCTCTGTACATAAAGCCAGTGTAGAAATCCCTGTGTAACAACTCTAAAGTGTGATTAATTAATTACTTCTTTTGTCCCCCAAGTACCAACCAGTGTAACAAGAAATGAGGCAGAAGTTGTGGATATCAGCTGTGCAAAGTGTCAGCCTGAGCTGCAAAGGTGCTCTCTGAATATCCAACACTTTGCTGCTTGGCAGCCCTGCTAACATATGGTCTGTGTGATGATGTTTGTGATGTTCATGCATTTGTCACAGAAATGAGGTGTGAGGAAAGCCCTGAGATGGATAATTGACATTTTTCCCACTACCCACATGCATTATAACAGGTTGGGTGAGTGGCAGCCTGATGAGAGGGGCCACACACTCCAAAAGTTCCCATGTTCTCCTGCACTCACTCTGTATTAGAGCTTAAGGAGTTTAACTGGATTTTAAACCCCTCAGAGCAAAGGCCACCTGTTCACCCTGTGTCTGTACAGCATTTGCAACAAAATGATTCGTGTTTGGTGCTCAGGTTGCTACAAAAGTGCAAAAAATGAATAATAGCAACAGTTCAGCTCTAGCCCCAAAATAAAATGTTGGTAATGCTGCAGCAGGCATGACGAGTGAATGTCTCACTGACAAGAATTCAATGGGCGATTAAAACAGTGATCTAATATTTATACGAAGGTGGAGTTCTTCATTTATTGACGCATCTATGACTCTTTTGATGTTCCTAGTCATGCTCCAGCTGCCAAATGAACATCTTTATTGTGCCTAATATGCCACATGCTATGAGACAGGCTCCAAAACTCCATGCAAGCAAACTGAAAACACTGCCAAGCAGCTCCCAGTGAAAAACATGAGTGTCACTCATCGCCCTCTGTTCATTTCTCAGCCTCCTGTGTTAGACTTTTACTCATTTTTGTACAATTCACATGTGAATTGTACAGAATATTTCTTTCCACCGAGAAATATTTGTTATTAGCAATACCTACAGGGATCCCAAGGATTTAATCACTGACTTTGAGCTTATTATCACTAAAAGACCTGGTGGAAAAACTTGTGCAGGATCCCAAGTCCATTAGTGCAATGATGGGAAAAGTTGTAACTGGAATATTAACCTTTATAGATCTCAGCAAGGAAACTCATATTCCTGGGATTCTTCCTTTCAGTGCATTCCATTTTCCCTGTTATGATATATCATAAATGTGAGGTTTCTACACCACTGTGATATTTATGATAATGACCCACAGATGTTTTAAAGGATACCATTTTAAAACATTGAAAGGTTAGCAGTTGTAATTCTTGTAAACTAAAGTAAAAGAAAACAAGCTGAAATAGGTTTGTATTCAAAAGCATATGTTGGTCTGATATATTCCACTTCCAAAGTAATTTTTTTTCTGAGTTTAATTCACAGAAGTTTAATTTGTTTTGAACAGAAATACTGAATCCATAATTTTCTCTCTGGTGAAATCTCCACAGAGGTATTCTGAATAAATAAATACACATATTTATCTATAAGCTCACTAAAACTAACTCTGTACATCTCTGTGTACAGGTATCCATATTTTTCTGTTAGCTGATCATAACAAGAAACAAAATGACTCCTGAATGAGGAAATTTCACATTGAAAATACAGACTTAATTGCTCTATCAATAAATATTAGGATACTTTTTGTAAATATAACCTAGTCTTGCTTGAATCCGTGGGAATTACAGCATCAAAGCAATTTTATCCTGTGCATTTTTTTCCTTCTCCTTTCTAGCAAATAACTTTGGATCATATTGAAACGACAAGTCAGAAGGTGTACCTGTGAGAGGTCTGGAGGTGCAAGAAAAGCACATTACAGCTGCACAAAGGCAACTTAACTTGCCAGCCCAGCAGGGATCCCCCAGCTCTGCTCAACGACAAACAGGGAAGTCAGAGAGGCTGAGCTTCATTAACCACGGAGAAAAGTGATGGCTGAGGCAAATGGAAATGCTGCTGAGTGCTGTGGCTGTGTATAAAAATTCATAAAGCACCGTGACCTGGCGAGGCTCTTGTTAGCAACGAGCAGTGAGTGAGAAAAGGGACAGGGGCTGGGGAGGGGAAGGGGCTCACAGCTCTGGGACAGGCTCTCAGCACCTCCAGCTGCGCAAACACCAAGTGCAACGAGGCTCCAAGGGCTGGCTTTTCCTGCCAGTGTGGGGAGGATAAAGTCCAGGATAAAATCCACCTGGAACCAACACATCTGGGCTACCTGAATCCATTACCCAGAACAAGAGAGGAAGCTGCCACAACAGCTACCAGCACAGGAGCTGGGAAACAAAACAAATCCTGCCTTTCAAGCCAACAAAAAGGTCCACTAGGAGAAACAGCTTCTTTCCCTGCCTTTGAGGTGTCTTCAAAACCACCTCTTGAACACGAGTTCTGGCAGTGAGCCCATAGCCTGAGTGCTTCTGCTGGTTTTCTGAAAAAATACCTGAACAGCAGAAGGAAAAATGTTGCCCCATGAAAATTTGAGGGCAGAATAATTTCCAGACAAGACACTGTCAACAGTTAATTCAGACAGGTTGCTCCTGAAGTTATGATATTATCATTATTTTATATCTAAAAGTGCTGCAGAAATAATGATTTCACAGATTAGAAACTTACTAGTGTGCCTGAAGTATTTACACAAAAAAACTTACTGAACATTTAATAAAATGAACAAAATGAGTTTTATGAAAACCCTTTTTCAAGGTTTTTATACAGCTTAATGCTACCCTAACTCTGCAGTAGAATTGCTACAGAACAATTTTTTTAACAAATCCAACAAGCAACAGTGGGTTATTATCTTGCACTGCATGTTTATGATTTTCTTGCATTTATATAATTTCTTTATGTGCCCCTGAAGTAAATTACAGTGATGACTTATTTAGTATCCAGAGAGTCAGAAATTGAGGGAACATGAACAACAGTGAAATGTTCATCACAACATAACAAGAATTGCTTGAGACAAACACACATTTGTATTTGACTTCTTTGGAAGAACAAGTACTAAGAAACAGACTGCATCCCTGAGCACACTTTTCAAGTCTGAAAAAACAAACTGATTAGCTAAACTGGCAAACATCCCTGTGTGGTTTATGGGTGATGATTAGATTTGTACAGAGCCCTGTTATGATACAAAAATTAGGCCAGCAGTTCATCCGCCGGGCACAGGGTGTTCATTCCTGCCCTTTGGAGAACACCCTTTCCTCTGGAGAAATGGTGCCTATTAATAGCCACAGCTTTCTCTGTGCTGTCAGAATTCATTGCACTTATCACAGATAGGAGATAAGCTCCCTTAGATGGTGGAAGACAAGGGATTTCACCCAGAGGCCAGCTGCAGCCAAGGAAAGGTGTGATGTTCTCACAAAAGGGCAGTACTGCGCTCTCTCCTGGGGCATTCACATTCCCTGGAAAAATCCCTTTGCCCAGGATTTTTCTCCTGGGAAGATGAGAAGCCTCAGAGAAAAAAGGAAAACAATTCTTATCTCATTTGCTTCTCCTGTGTTTTGCTGCTTTGGAATGTGCTTACCCTCAGGTAATTGTTCCATTGGATTCTGCTGTGAGCTGTTTTCACTCTTTGGCCAATCAGGGCCAAGTTGTGTCGGAACTCTGGAGAGAATCACGAGTTTTCATTACTATCTTTTTAGCATTTTCTGAAAGTATCATTTATGTATTCTTTAGTATAGTTAGTATAGTATTCTTTAATATAATATAGTATCATAAAATAATAAATTAACCTTCTGAGAAGTTTCATCATTCATCAGTCAGATTCATCATTCCTCCCTGCCATGAGGGTCCCTGCAAATAAAGCACTCTCCTGCATATTCTCTACCACCAACAGTCATAGCAGAGCTGGAAAACTGCTAAAAACCTGAAATTCTGCAGCACAGATCACCTGAGTGGTAAGTGATACCTGACTGAAGGCTTCCTCTTGGGTGATGGGTTTGATGTATGCTTCCAGAGCCAGTGGCTCCATCCACACTGAAAACCCCAGCTCAGCCATGCCCTGCTGAGCCCCTCTCCTCACCTTCTGCCCTACCCAACACTGGACTCTGGCATCTTTCACATCTCACTGAGCTCTGCTTCTCTGCTCCTGGCACATCACAACACCACTTGGCTTGATCTGAGTATCACATCTGGTGCCCTGAGCTAGAAGTGATCAACCCTGCTCTGAAAATAGAGGCCTCACAAACTGTATCATCTCAGGTCTGGAGCAAAATGTCCTTTCCCTGCAGCACTGGGTTTGCTGTTTGGGATTCCAGCAGGTGCTTGCACAGAGCACAGGTGAGCAAGACAGCTCCATCAGCACCAAGCTCAAGGATTCCTGACTTTTTCCATGCCACAGCTACTTCTTGACTTTTCCCACCAGGCTCCCTCTTTCCTTTCTGCTAGAAAGGAAGTTTCCTCAGCAGCATCTCGCGCTCTTCAACAAATTTATTCTGCCAACAGGGCTCCATCAGCTGTCTGTGACTGCTTGAAATTATAGGAACACACAACCTCTACAATCAAAACTGAAGGCATTCCCTCCTCCTTCCCCATCAGACTTTATCAGCTCACATTACACGATCTCGTCACACATCATTTTGCTGCCCATTGTCTTATTTAGGTCAAAAATTTAATCAGGTGGAAGGAGCTGTAATGAGTTGTTCTCAGTTGGAAGTTATCTTGACTTATTCATTACAACACAGAGGTGTTATTGACCGATCTCCTGGGTCAGTGGCTGCATTATAAGGCACAAAAATACTGTAGCTGCTGTTCTAAACCCTAGAGAAAAATTACTGTTTCAAAACAATATTATGTCAGGGAGTGTGTCTGAAGGAAAAAAAAAAAACCAAAACCTTCAGAAGTTATATCACAGTCATTGATCTTCTGAGCACAACACAGAGTTCAGTTTAACTGGAGCTGTTTTCTCTTTGTAAATGCAGGGGACACAAACTGACACCACATTTGTGGAGCCCCAGTCTCAAAGGAGCTGTCACATCTGGGGAAGAAAGTGACATTTCCCTGTTAATGCTGCATCGATTCTGAGCAGCCCAAATAACCCCAGAGCCAGCAGTGATATGTAGAAAACATGCTTTTTAACTTTGCTGGTTTCGGTGAAAGAGTTTCCCATTGCAATGCAAATGATCAATAATTTTCCATTTTAGCAGATTTACACAACATTCTGCTAAGATCCCCAGGAGAATATAAGATGAAATCAGCTTTAGATTCCTACAATGTCTTCACTGGCTGGGTCTGAGACACAAGCAGACAGAATCAAAGACATTCAGATGCATCCAATATGTTTGTGGCCCTGCAGATTGCTGTGAGGAGTTTGTCAATATGAAATTAATTGTGTCTGTAGAGGAAGGAGAAGGGACAGAAGTCTGAGTTTGCACAAAAATTCCCAGGGGGATATAATGGATTATTTCCTTTGAATGCTGCCTGAATAAAGCTTGGAGAGGCAGTGTGCTACTGACCATGAATTTCCTAGTCTTCTGCACAGGTGCACATCTGATCTTTGTGCAGTCACCCTAAGTGCTAAAGAACCCAAATTTCTTGATATATGTAATTTATGGAAAACTAATCAGTGGAGATTGAATTTAGGAAGAAAAAAAAACCCAAAACAGTGTCCCAGGCATTTTAACTGTATAAAAAAAAGGCTGCCAGCAGTTGTCAAAAAGTAACAACAAGCAATCACTCACAAGAAACACCTATAGTGAAACCAGCCCAGAAAGTACCTTATTTACACCAGTATGTGTTTCAAATATTTCCAAAGCCACAAATTTATTTAGTAGAGGTTTTTCATTAACTAGACAATTAGTCAAAGGTCATGGGGATATTTTCCCTCAAGTTGACAATTAAAACTGTTTATCTTCAAGGTCAGTTTGTTATAATTACAGTGATCTGTCATTTCTTAATGTAATCTGTCAAAACTTCTTCAATTTTTTTTTATTTTTTACAGGCACGAGGTTCTGTCAGCACTCAGTTATTTTACTATGAGTGTTAAGCTAATCTAAGAAAAATTATGATATTCTCTTGGATGATGGAAGATTCACTGAGTTACACACACATTTCCATTTGCCTGAGGTTGGGCCATTAGTAAGAAAGGTGAATAAATGATAGAAGTGAAATATGGAGCCTCACTGGAGGAATGGAAACTTTGTCTGCTCCTACAGTGGCAAGTTCAAACAATTCAGTGATTTGAGGCTGGAAGAAATTACTATTGCTGTAAAAAATATCTTTTGTTCTATACCAAATCCATGGCAGCTACTCATAGCCTTATACACTTGCTTTTATCAGAGATGGAAGAAAAAATATTGCTTGAGATATCTCTCCTGCTGTGGCAGTAACTTGGAGACAAGAAGTCAAAGGGCAGGAGCTTTTCATTAAATAAGGCATCACTGCAAAGTGCTTTTTTGCGCATTACCCACAGTTGCTGTGCGAGGCAATATTGCCTCCACCTCCTCAGTCTTGGGTCTTGGTTTCACCTTCTGTGCAGAATGACAACTAATCTGTAACTCAGCTCACTGCTTCCTCACCTCGACACTCCAACAGAACACAAACTTTTGGTGGGTACACGCTAGGAAACGTTAAAAACCCCAAATACATGGACATCTACATAGAGCTGCCCTTCTTCTGGAGTGATAATAATTATGGAATTATAATAATGTTTCCTTAAAAGATGTCCCCAGGAATAAAGCCTTAAACTTGTGCCCTGTGAAATAATTTCCAAACAGCACTCAGTGGTAGGAGTTTGTTTCAGAAATAGAGGATGACGCACCATTTACAATACATAAAAGGAAATGAGAGTGAGTAATAAATCCACTGTGCAATATTTTCCTTTCAAAATGGATACTGTAGGTTGCTGGCCTATTTTCCCAGCTGCTGAATGAGTAATGCCATGCCTGAAAATCTGCTCAAACCATTTATTCTATAGATTGTTCAGCTTTCCCAGTGAAAAAGCAAAACAAAGGCCCTCCCAGTTCCAGGGGAAATCTTGTTTCTCATATTTCCCTCAATGAACCTGACAGAGAAATAACAATTCCTCTTAGTGGTTTTACCAAGTTCTCTCAAGAGAGTTCCCTCAGACTTTTTTTAAGAGTCACGTGAAGAAAGTTGATTTCTCCAGACTGATCTGATAAATGTGCAGATAACTGACCTACACTCCTTTTGAGCCCTCAGTCTAAAAGTCAGGTTGAGAAAACTAAGCTCTAACAGTTTCCTAATAGCTTTTCAGAGGGTCTTCAGAATCTAAACTGCATTTCGTTTTTCACACTGAGTTGGTAGTTAAGCTTTTGTTTTACTGAAGTAACAATCCAATTCCAACAGACATAATTCCATAAGCCACACAAAAATCAACCTGCTAAAATACAACATTTCTGAGAATGACAAGGAAAGCCACTTCTCAGAACTGTGCTGGATTTTAAACTTAAACTTATTGTCATCTCTTTCAAACAATATCAGTGCTTGGCTAACAGTTACAGAACCAAATAACCTTGGTTTGAATTTTGACTCTCACTCTAAGATTAGACAAGTTGCACTGCTGAGAACAATGTAATTAAAATTGCACCATGTAATCTTGCTCTGCACAGTCATTCCCAGAACAGTTTCTATTCACATCAAACACAGGCTTTTATACTTTAAAGAAAGACAGGCTTTGGTATCTTCCACAAAAGAACTGACCTGAGGGAAAGTATTTTCTGTCAGTCAGGATCGTTTATAAATAACCTTAAATTTGTTTACATAGATAAACCAAGGGAAGAACATCAGGCTACTGAAGTTTGTGCCTCTTTTAATAACTAAGGAACAATGGGGAAAAGAAAAAAAGGAAGAGAAAACACAAACAGCTCAATAGTGATTATTTGATGATCTGAGTGATGTTGTTATTAACTTCTGCAGCTGAAATGGGTGGAATTGCTCCATGTTTAAACAAGTACTGCAAATGACAATGAAAAGTTGTGTTAATTGTTTCACACAATCTATATTTCAGATCTAAGCCCTGCTTCTTTGGGCCATTTGCTACTGGCTGGTTGGATGTCCCACGTTCATCTGGCACCATGTAGATAACGCTGCCAACCTCGAGTTTGCACCACTGGAGCCATCAGCTCAGACTGGGATCAGGGCAGCACTTCATTCCAAGCCTTTTTGGAACATGGACCAGGCCCATAACTGACAGTTTCCACAGCAAGTTGTGACCAAGGAATAAAACTGAATTAATAAAATTGTGTCTTGTATTAAACTCCACAGTCAACAAAAGAGTGCAGTGAAAAGCCATCTGAGAATTTTATTACCAGATACTCTCTTAGATTTAATAAATTACAGTTATCCCTAAAGTTACATGAATTCCAGCTGCCATCATTGTTGTCAACTTGTGTCAAAGTCAAATAAAGGGAAAAAAAACTTGATTTATCATTTTCCCTCATTTTTCCTTAGGCTTTCTATAGGTCCCACTAATGACAAATGCTCTGATGGCTGCACTGAGAATTACTCATACAGATTTCCTACAGTCTCACCTCACTTTGCAGCATTAGAATGCAGAAACCTCAGCACATCTGTTTGAATAAGTGCCTCTTTTCCTTCACATTAGAATAACTACAATGATTATAATGCTTATGAAGTTTAAAGAGGTGAGATAATAATCAGTCAATCTTTACTTTGCTTCTGGTTATAAAGCCATTAAAAAAAAAAAAATGCAAAAAACCCCAAACCACTAAATCTGTGCGTTTTTACAGCTCACATCCCCTCCCAGAGCATTAGTCTCTTGTGACAAATAAAGATCTGTCCTTGTGTACACTGATATCCCTCATTTGTGTTCCACTTTGTTAATGGCTACAATCGTGACAAACAGAGAATTCATCTGGTAAATGTGAGTTGCCAAAAGTTTTCAAGTGACACGACGTTATATATTTATACACATGGCTGCTTAGCAACTTTGTAGTAGTTCCACCCAGGAACTGAGGCATAAATAAGTAATTATGCTATAGCAGAGAGTGCATGAGACATTTATAAATGTAGGAACAGAAAGGTTATCAGAATTCATCACCTAGCAACAAATATAATATCATCAGGTCTCCTGTCTAGCAGGCATCTAGCAAGAAATGCATTATAAACTCTGCTGCCTAGCAAGTTAACTTGGGAGTTTGAAGTTGAAATGAACTCTACAGCTAATTAAACTTAGCTCAGTGCTTCTGTAGGCTGCTTGTTTGTGTTTCAGCACATGCTTTATTCTGGAATAAACAGTTGCCATTCACTCATCCACAGATGGGTCACCCTCAAACACTGACAGAAGCCAAGAAAATGAGAATACAGAGATGCCCTGCACTTTCTCATGGCTCCCAAGAAATCAAGACTGGCTGGTTAATGCCTGTAAATACAATGTACAGGAGCAATTCTGGGAACGTGCTGAGATCCCTCAGACTCAGAACATGATCAAACTGTAGTGTCAACATGGTTCCCACAAGGCAATTTTGGGGATGATTCCAATAAAAAAGACTGGTTTTACAACTCCGCACTTGTCTTAAACATTTCAAAGTGATGGATGTAATTATTCACCAGATTCACTTAATAATAGACTAGGTCTTGCATCAATGAATATTAACTAAAAATAAAATTAGTTTTGAAGTACCAAATGCTTTGTGTATTCAGTCTGATAGACAACCTTCACTCCCTCCCTCCATCCTCTTCCCCCTCAGTGTTTTACATAAATACTCTGTTGTTACAAAGCCTGCTGTCTGGAAACTGATGAGACTCACTATTGCACAGGCAATGGCTGCTGTTGTACTGCAATGTAGAGTGATAGAGGTGCAGTGGTGCCACCATACTTCATTTTACTTTGTTCATATCATATTATTTTTAGAAAGCAATTCCTGATCATCACCTCAAGCCCTTTTATTTCGCAAAACTCTTCATTAAAATTTCCTTCCAAAGCTGAACAAAACCAGATTTCATTACAACCCTGAAAGATGTGCATTAATGCTTTGAAGTTCTGCCAGAAACAAGTCTGGATTGGGAATATTCTACATCAGGGAAGCTTTCACAGAAGAGTAAATTACAGACAGAGAAATAGATCCTGAACTGGCAAAGACAACACAGTCCTCCTATCCATTTCCTAGACATGGAACAGTTACCTCAGATGAATCCTAACTCCAAGAGAAGAGAACATTTCCTCACAGAAGGAGTTGGAGTCCAGCAGCCCTGGCTTAGTGCATTACCTGGCCAACTGTGACAAGTGACCAAGAAATAAAATATAGGCTCTTTACATCCCCCCACATCTGCTCCTGCCTTTGCAGACCAATCCTCTCTAACTTGTACACTCAGTCTGTGGGTTCCTCCTCCTGACTCACATCTCAGGAGCATCTCACATCCCAAACAAGCACAAGGAGGAACGTGCTCATCTCTTGGGGAAGAGTTTCTCTTACCATGATTCCAGTGCCTGCCTTCCACCCCCTCTCCTGCTGACACAACCTTTCCCTACAATATTCCCATACAGGAGCTGGCAATGAGTTGTGCTGCTCAACTTAGCTGCCTTTCCAGAATTGTATCCCAATTATTCATTCCTCCCCCAGGTTTCCAAACTACCAAAGGAGTACACATTATTTTACTACTGCATTCACTTGCTGTTCCAGGAGGAGATTCTGCATTTCTCTCCCTTTTCCTTTTGAAATGTCTAGAACACCCTCCTTTGGAGCCATGGAAAATAAAGCAACTTTTGTCTTTGTTAACATGTTGGGAGCTCCAGAAAAATTGCTTATTTGAGGTCACACAGCAGGCACTTCCACAGAACCATGGAATAGTTAAGGTTGGAAATGACTGTGGAGATCGAGTCCAACTTCCAGCCCAGTACCACCACCATGTTCATCAATAAACCATGTCCTCAGTGACACATCCACAGGTTTTTTCCAGGAATGGTGACTGCATCACTTCCCTGAGCAGTCTGTTCCAATGTTTTAAACCATTTATGTGAAAAAATCACTCCAGAGCTCAGGATGGCTCTCTCCAGTGCAGGGAGCTCCACTGCCCATAGCTCTGCAGCGCACTGCTGTCCCATAAAAAAGTTGGAATCACCACATGGAGTGGAGGTGCTTATATTCCAGAAAATCAGCATTTGGACCCAGGCATCCATTTCTTGCCTAGGAAGAAAACTGGAAGTGCCAGAATAGTCAACCAACACACACAAAATAAATAGAAAGTTAACTACCACCTGAAAGCACCAAATGACAATAGACAGTGTCACCAAACCTTCCCCTCTCAGGAACAGAAAATCTTCTCTTAGGCCAAGCATGTTAAATTAATTTCACTGTCTCCATCTACAGAAGCCATCAGGCTTTTATTTCCACTGAAATGGGGTTTGGCTATAAGTATTGAAAAAATTCATTTGTTCAAAATGCATCCTGTGACCTACAGAGACCAGGGACAGCCACGGAAACTCCCTGAGCAAGTTCATCTAGCACATGTATAAAATGTTGAAAATGTTAGACAGGGATGAGCAAATTTATATTTAAGATTAAATAAGGATGTTTAAAGTTCAGTAGTACCAATATGAGCATGCACATGCTGAATGTGGACAAAAACATTTTAAAACATGAATTAGTACATTTAATTGCTATTAGGAATGAAAAAGAATCCACAAAAGAAGATTCAAATACCAAATCTGTATTCCCATTCCCAGATAGGCAGTGTTGATAAACCTGGACCAGCCTCTTAGCAGACAGACACCAGTTCTTTCCAGGTAACACAAGTGACACAACATGGAATAATATCAGCAGGAAAAAATCAAGAACCAAAAATTAGATTCCACAAAAAGCTACAAGATTATGGATAAGAGACAAAAGGAAAGGAAGTGCAGATATCCCAAAGGGAAGTGGTACTGGTCATTTGAGCAAGTTCTGTAATTCTTAGGCCATAGGAGAGCAGGAGAGTTCATTAGTGGTGAGAGTGTTTGATTCTATGTGATGGAAAAACTGCACCCAAAATGAGTGTCCCAATTTCTGACCTGGTGGAGAAAGAGAACACCAGCACCAGACTTTGGTAAAAGGATCATGTGGGATTTATTAAATTCTGTCTTCACCAATTATTCCAAGCATGACTTTTTATTCTAGGTCCAAAAAAAATAAGTGTTAATATGATGAGATTTTAAAAAAATATTTTTAATTTAAGTAAGGGGGGAAAAATACCAAAAAATCCCACATATTTCCAAATTTAAAATGTCTGGGCAAAAAAGCAATTGATCTCACACTTGCACAAGGTGAATTATGAGGCATTATTCCAATAAACTGATGTGTAACACTGCTCAAGATTTACGTCAGAAACAGAATTTCATTACGGAAAAAAAAAATTTAATAGATCTACAAAATAATCATAGCTTATTAAAAAAACATCACCTTCCAACCAGTAAAAATATTTAGTGTTCTTTATCTTGTTTCAAGCAAAGTCAAAGCAAACCAGATAAACAATTTTTCTATTTTAACTACCTATTGTAACTTTTTTTTTTACACAGATTCAATATCCATTCTACATGGAAACAAATGCTGGTTCTGTGTAAATTAATTTCTTGTTTATTAAAATAATATCACATTCCCACAGGCACAGAAGGGAATTAAGAATTTCTCTTTTCAGATTTTACCTCCTCCATAAATCTTATAACTTTATACATAGTTAATTAAAAACAGTTGCAGTGTATAACTCATCATTACATATATCAGCTAACATTTCTCATTAAGGCTACAGATTTTTCAATTGCAGCTGCTGCATGGTAAATAAGTCCTTTTTATACATATCCTTCATAAAACAACCTCTGTTGCACATTCCTATTGTTTTGCTTGTGGTTTGTTATTTTTTTCCCCTGGTAGATATGTACTTTTCTGCTATTGCTTTAAAACTGCATTTACCTGAGAAGCAGGAGTTTAAATCCAGCACTTTACAAAAGCTCAAAAAAAGATGCTTCTTAGCAAACATCAGAGCAGAGCAAATAATTCACAACAATCATTTATTTATTGGATTTGCCATTTATTTTTCTATTCACCACAGATTGCTAAATTCTTATATGTAAATTATTCATGAATTTCTGCCAATGCTTCTGCCATTTAAATTACTGTGAAAATGGAGTTGCAATTATTCTGATTTCAACATTGGCTCTGTCAGGTTTTTGGAGCACTGGTTCTGCTCCATGATTGGTTGCAACTTGCCAATTTGGAATATGTTTCAAGCATTACACTTGAGTACACTGTTCAAAATTTACTTTGTCAGTTCTATACTTGCAATTTGTGCTCTGAATATAATGTTTTCTGACATTTCCATACTGACAAAAGCTCTAGTGTAGACACAGCTATATCTTGCTTCAATGGACATTTCAGTGACATTATTTCAGTCATTTTCGGTGCCAAAGCCATTACCAAAATATATAAGACTGACAGAGGAGGTTTTTGACATTAACTGCCTCTGTGTTTTCTGCTGTTTATAAAGGTGCCTGAGTCAGGAGGGCTCTTGCTGACAATCCCATCTGGTTGCTGCTCAAGCCATCCATAAAGCGTGCAGCCAGCACTCAAGGGAGGAGCACAAGAGATCTCAGCCCAAGAGCCCAAAAGAAAGGGAAAGGAATGGCAAGGAGCAGTCCTTCCATGCAGGAGAGGCACACCTTGGCTCATTGGTTGATTCCTTCCACCCAGGAGGGAGAACTCTGCCCAGGAGTTGTTAATCACTTTGGCTAAAACATCCTGGCATCCAAACTGGCCAGGAGTCCCTACCTTCTCCAGCACCTGGAGCTCATGGATGTGCACAGAGGGAGGGTCTCACGCTGCCCCTACAAACCTCTGCTGAAAAATGAGAGGTGAGAAACAGGGACTCGGAGACAGTTCAGTAACAAAACACAACCAGAGCTCCCCAAGGGTCAGATGAGGCTGAGGGGTTCTCATTCTTCAGTTTCAAAGCCAATGTGAAAAGTGATTCACCTCAATGTTAGCATTACTGCAGAACATCCCATTTTCATCTCAAAATCTCTAAGGCTACCTGTGATAGGGATCTGCATTTACACCTTTGCTGCTAAAACCTGGCTTTGTACCCAGCGCCTCTCCTGACAACAGACAAATGGCCTGAGGTTACACACAGACCAGGAGGGACAGGCAGAACAAACAGAGCAAGAGAAAATACTCCAAGTTTCAAAGTGGTAACTCATCATCCTCTCAAACTTTCAACAGTTTATTTCTTCCCATCACTTTTCAGAAGATAAACCTTGGAAGGGGACGGTTATAATTGAATCTCCCAGTGTTAGCAGCAATGCATTTTACATGAGAGAGCCTGATCTTGCTTCACAGGGTTGAAGAGTTTGCAAGCCAGTAAAGCCTCATCAGTTACTGTAATACATCCTTCTCTCCTCAAAACACTAAGCTCCAGCAGTGATGGAGGAGGCACTGAGTCGAAAAGATCCGAATTTGAAAGTCTCATCATGTGAAATGAGGATAGATTATGTACAACACTCAGCCTGCTCATTTCTGGAGTGAAGTTTACCTAAGAAATGCACCTTTATATCACTACAGACAAAATGCAGTCAAAGAAATAATAACATAATCTAAAATTAAATCAAATGTAATCTAAAAAGTCAACCTACATTACATTAATAATTGTAGCTGGGATTTGGAAACAAAGCAATTTTTAAGAGGATGTATTTTGTATAAGTTTTGCTTTGAAGTCCCTGGGCAGCACATCAAAGAGGGAATGTAGCATGCTTATTCTCTAGGGATGGTTCTTAAAAAAATCACAAAAACTCTATTGGGGACACATTTTGTCACTGCTCTCAGCAGAACAAACACAGAGAAGAAGCTTCTGTGTGTTGCCTCCAAAGGAGATTTGAGCTGATTATCCCATTTTGGTACAAAGAGCAGTGAGTTTGGGAATTGGTCACCTCTGCACAAAGTCTGGAATTTTCCTGTCAGCCCCTCACTGGGACCATCACCAAAGTGTGGAATGTCAAGTTTTTCTCCCAGTTTTTGGTGGAAAGCACTCTTGAGCCAAGACCTCTTAAGGCAAAGCCTCTGAATGAAGAAATGTGCATGTCATGTGATTTCTTTCAAAGGCATCAAGATTTTACTTTTTATTTCCCAACAAGGGTTTCAATACCATTTCAACAGTACTTGGAGGAGTAACCTGAATGCTTTTGCAGCCCGGATATTTGTTAGAGGAAGAGAAGTAAATCAGTTAAATTAAAAAAAAAAAAATCTAGATGGGGCACTAGAAAATTTTGTGTGAGCCACTTATGCCGCAGAAAATTGATTTTCCCACAGGTTTTGCAGCTATGCACTCCCTTTTGAAGTAGAGAAGCTAGATATATTTTTCTACATATATTTCTCTGAGCTAGAGCCCAGAACGGTTTTATATTTTGCTGAACATTTTCCAGCTGATTAATGTTATGTTTACCAAACTATAAATATAGGATGATGCCTCCTTGAAGAAGTGATTTAACTTTTCTCCTCTATTTTTGTAAATTGTTTTTGCTGTGTGTTTTGAAACAAATGGTGTAAACATAAAACTGAAACTGGATCCCTACTTCACATTTTATGGAGAGATTTTCTTTTTTAACAATGAGCAATATCAAAATACCAATACCCATCCTGTGTACATACACAACTCAGATCTTTAACATATAGCATGTACTAAAGTTTACTATAACCTCAGTAAGTTATTCAATAAAACAGAAAATTATTTTCATTTTTAATGAATTGATATTGAAAGAGGGTTTTTTAAGTAGAGTTTGACATTTTGTGGCTTCTTCACGTCCTTTCTAGGAAACCTCTCTTCTGCCATAAACACAGCCTGGCTTTTTTATTACTTTTTTCGGCTTCAGAGAGATTTGGGACATAGAGTTCTTTGTCTGGCTTCATCTGTTCACTGGAATATTTCTGCTTTTACTTCCTCAGATGAAGGGGACTCATTCCTGCCTGCTGTACATTTGTACCCACTGACAAAGGGGCTTTGCACTGATCTCAGAAGGTTCTGATTAAGCTGCAACTGGAAATATTATTGTTGAGCTGTAACTGTACATTCTTCACTCACAGGGTGGGGAGCCCTGACACAGGGTGCCCAGAGAAGCTGTGGCTGCCTCTGGATCCCTGGAAGTGTCCAAGGTCAGGCTGGACAGGGCTTGGAGCAACCTGGGACAGGGGAAGCTGTCCCTGCCCATGGCAGGAGTGGAACAAGAGGTTCCTTCCAGCCCAAGCCAGTCTGTGATTCTATGATTCTATGACAGACCAATCTTCACAAAAATGTTTTTTTTTCTCACCCTCCTTCATTTTCACAATAATATATTAGCAATATCTAGAAGTGCTGGAGCAAGTAGAGATATTTCAGTGCCACCTACAGCAGATGATACACTGGGATATGGATTCATCAGCACTGGGAATGCCATTCCTCTAATTTGCCCCACTATCCTGGTGTTAGGAAATGTCTTTGGTAATGATTTCACCAATCCAAACCAGGGGTTCTTTCCAAAACTCCTTAGCTAACAACTCATTTCCTATCTCTCATTTTGACATTTCTTACAGAGCTCAGTACTTTCCCCCGTGCTGAGCATTCTGGATTTTGTGTAGTGTACAGATTATAAACAATGCTAAAATTAATTTGTGTCTCATGCATTCAGCTTCACCCTGACTTAATCATTCTGCTGTGTGTTTACTTAGATAAATGCCTGACAATGTTATTGACACTTCAAAGAAAGTAAGCCATTTTCTTTATGCACGTACATCAGCACTGCTCAGATTCACCAAAAAAAAAAAAAAAAAAAAAAAAAAAAAAAGAGGGGGAAAAAAAAAAAAAAAAAAGCAGAGAGGGATAAGATCAAAAATAATCCTGGCTTAATCCAAATTCCATTTCCCCAAATTTGCAAGCATTGTAGTGCAAATATTTCACTAAATTATGCTGTTCTGTCCTCTAAACAGCAAGAAGCCATGAACAACAATCTGATTAGTCAGGGCCCCTTCTGAATGGCATTAAAATTATTTGTTTTTCTCCCACCTCTCAATTCTCTCATTTGAGAGCTCTGTTCATTTCAGCCCTTGAATAAACTCTGTTCCAAATACACTGACAGCTCCTGACACTTATTGGGGAAAACAAATTGTTTCCATCAGAAATAAAGAATCTAGCTAGTAGTAAATAATACTTTTTTTCACTAAATGAATTGATTTTTCTGCATCAATACTTTTCGGTCTCAGGTTTAACAGGGTAAAGGAAATCTTCATGTTTCTCTAACACTGTTAAAGCAATGCTTCCTTACCTTCCTCATCTAAGGCCCTGTAGTACAACTGGGGAAAAAAACCCAGACTAAAAAATCCTATTTTTTTTATTTTCAGAATACAAACACTTCACAGAAGCATATTATGTTTAATTTGAAAATTCAGAATAAAAGAATGCTTTGTTTTCCTCTTTTTTTTATTGCTCGCATTCATTTCACTCTCCTCTTCTCTCCAATTCATGTCAAAAAGCTCTTAGGAGTCCTAAATTGAGCTTTCATAAACTTATTATTTTATAAACTTATTTCATAGACTTACAGTTCAGAGTCTGGTAAATTTGTAAACCAAATGTTTTGTCATTAGAATGCTTTGCTGTCTTTACACTAATGTTTCTGCTTCAACATTTTTCCCTTCTTGTTTCACAGTTTTGAATTCTTGTCCAGATCTAAAATACAGTAATTTGCTTTTGAGGTTTTTTTGGTTTTGTCTGTTTCATTTGTTTTAAAATAAAATTTGAACATTTCTATTGGACACAGATTTTTTTTCAAGAGCAGGTTCAGTTTGTGCAATGGCCCCTCAGAGCACTGTGAGGCTACAACAGGGTAAAATAGGAAGAATAAATACTGATGAGTGCAGTAAAAGCAACAAAACTGAATGTTACAAGACAAAGCAGCTTCTTAGCCTTTAAATCTGACATCCATAATAGAAACAAGAGCGTCGTAAAAGCCAACTCTGTAACACAACTTAGGCTGACAGGTCAAGAAAACAAACAGTCATTTTGCTAATGCTGATGTATAGATATATTCTTCTGGTTGTTAACGAATTTAGTCACTGCTGTAGTGACTAAATACAGCTACTGGATTCCCTAAAAATCTAAAATTTACTAAAATGTACTAAAATTTAATACAACTACTGGATTCCCTAAAAAACGAGGGGCACTGCAGCTGTGTTCATTTCAGTGCTTGATGTGACACTGAAATATTTAGCAATAACCTGGGGGAACTCAAAATCAGGGTTTGTCATATTTGCCTTTGCAGTTTCACCTTTGGCTCAGTGGGGCCTGGTGGGTTGTTCCTAAATTGTGCCCCTCTCTGCAGTGCCACAGGGAGAGTCATTTAAACTGGAAAACCCAAGGGAGCACCCCAAAGATGGTAGCCAGGTCCACAGGAACATCTGCGAAGGGGTAAATCCAGGTTTAATGCCTCACCTTTGGTGCAGAGCCCACAGGGAAGTCTCAATCAGATTTCAGTGTCACTCACTAGCTTTGGGGACTCAGACTGGAACATCAGAGCTGCATTTCTCTTGCATGAACCCAGGGAATTGGTGAAACTGGGATTTCTCTCTCATTACCAAGGTTGGTTCATTCAAAACAAATGGATATTGCTGAAACACTTCCAGTCCTATCTCCTATTTTTCCATCACCATATGCTTACAATTCTACATGTTAACCACCTTCACATGAACGAACTTCATTTGGTGTTTGCTTAAAAATATTTTGTAATTTAAAAAATGAGAACACAGGGTTGTGAGCAGCCATCCCAACCTGACAATACATCACACCTACATTGGGCATTGATTGCAGCAAGGCATTGCACAGCATCAGCCTCTGGAGACAAAGAGCACTGAAGCCCATATTAATGACATATTAATATGGGCTGTTCATATCATAAGTTATTCTCTTTATTTGGCAGAGTAGTCGTTTTGAAAAAGACCTTCTCAATATTAAAAAAGTGTGATTTTAAACTATGCTATTTAAAACTTTGTTGGAAATTGTAGGTGAAACTCACAGTAGTGGAGCACACATCTATAAAAGATATGTAAACTACTTAATTCTAAATATCAATATTCACAATAAGTTTCTGAAATTATTTTCCATCCTTCTGTGCTTGGATTGCTTTGAAATCTCTTCTGCCAAGACTTTCAGAAGCACAATTTTCAGTTTACACAGGTTATTCTATGTCCTGCCATTAGTTATGTGATCTCATATAAATTTGCAGAAAAAAATTTATTCAGTAGAGATACTACAAAATGTGAAGTGTGTCTGCAACTATCTCCTTTATAATAAATATTAACAATGTAAGATCCAGCTGAAACTTTTCTCCAGCGCTTATCAAATATTTAATTTTGAGTGAAGAGTTTGAGATGTTCCCACAAATCTGTGGCCAGAAAGACTGGCAGTCACACCTCACCTCCCTGGCTGCTCCGTGACTGTGACCCAGCCACCCCTGAGAGCACCAAGACGTCCTGTTCATGCTCTGACTGCCAACTGCAAAATGTGACAGCCACCAGCCCCAGCCTGAGCATCTTCACAAATCACAGCTCCTCTGGCTCTCTCTGGAAACACTTGAGGCACCTGATAAGGTCCTGATACCTGTCAGTGGCACTGGAGCAGTGGTGCAGGGACAGGTGTGTATTTGCACACCTAATGGATCATCCGTGTATTCACCCACCATAATTACTTTGTACCTTTGAGAGCTGCACACGCCTCAGAGCACACGAAGCTCTGAAAAACCTGTGTCTGCTTGTTTTTAACAAAGAGAAGCTTTTCTCTGTCCTAGTTGAGTGGCAGAACCAAGACCTCAGATAAGGCTGGAAGATATTTATCTCCCAACAATGCTGCTGTGGGTGTTAATTTGGGGAGTAAAAAACACACAAGCTCACTGCATATATGTAACTCTTTCAACAGGTGATAAAGTGTCATTACAACCTAAGACACAAATCCAATTCAGATATTAAAGATTCATACAAATCTGCCTAATTAATAATAATTAAAGAACAAAACACCCTGTGTTAATTTCTAAGAGAAATTCTATCACATATTCTGAGAAACTGCATCAAAACAAAAAATCCCAGCCTCTGAGCTGTCAATTAGTTATTCTGCTCTTCCCCTGTGAGCTTTTCCATAGGTTATGCATTAAGGAAGTGTAAATGATGTCTGCCTGACTGTATTTTCTATACACCTGACAGCTGCTTTCAACACAGTGTTGTTAACTTGAACTTGCATTCAATAAAGGCTCTTTCTGCATTTTTGTGAGCAGCACATTGCAGTCCCTTTTTAGGCAGCACCTTTCTTTCCTTGCTGACTGCTCTTCACTGATAGCTCAGGCTTTACCAGCAGAGCTTGCTTTGTCAGGTGTTCCTGATACCTGTAGGCTGACCATGGAATCGTGGTGGCTGAAGAAGATCCTCCCCTAGAGAAACACGATTTTGCTCTCAGCAGTGGGGATGATTCCAGCAGAATTTCAAACCAGCTCACCACATATGGTGTAGGAATAAATACTGTGCTGGAGAGTGTAAAAGCCTTATTTGTCATGGAGGATTCAGCACAACTCCTACTGCTCCGTGTAGTCATCACTCAGCATCCACTGCATTCCTCTCCCAAGAAGAGGCAATCCTTGCAGAGGAGGAGGGGGAAGGAAATTTCTCATCAAATATCTCCAGTGGGACTGGAACAGCACTGGAACTTCAATGCTCAGGAATAGATCACCCTGCCTTGTGGGCTTTTCCCCTGGCCATCCTGCAAGGAAGGGTTCTTCCCCACTCCTGCCCTCTGGGACATGGAAGGAGGTCACTGCCTTGGGGGCTGCTCCTGCCACGCTTGATTTTATTGTGAATTTATTAAAATTTTGTGTGAAGGGAAGGGGAGGGATGGCTTGACAATAGCAAGAAATGGAAAACAAAGGAGACCTTTGAGGTATCATAATTTTCCAGTGAGGCACAGGGAACACACAGCTTTATCCAGCACTACACAATATAACCTGAGTTCACCACAAACTGTGGAAAAAGTACAAGCTCAGAAACAAGATATTTTATGTGTTAATAACACATTTTGCATGTTACAGTATCATCTCACTCATTCTGCTGCAATCAAGGTCACACATAAGTGAAATTCTTGAGTAGCAGCAAGGCCACTTTTCCCTTGAAGTGTTATCAGAACTGAACAAAAAATTATTTAATGTGGTTTTCAAAAATGTCTAAAAAGACACTGAAGCTTTCCTTCTGCTCTGAATAACTGTTTAAAGAGACATGAGAACAGAACTTCAGGAGCCAGTTTAGGCAAAACAGAAAGAAACTTCAGGATTATGGGAAGAGAAAATAAGTCAAAGGAAGCTCATAAGGAGCTCATAAGGAATCATATTATCAGGCTGGAGCACTCACAAATCCCCCTCAGTACCAAGAGCCAGTTTTGGGCCTTACACAGTTTTTGTCATGGTCTGTCAAATTTTGATTTCCTAAAGCAAGGAAATACCCCTGGGGTCAGATCCTCCTGCCCTTTGCAAGGTAAATCATTCTCTTGACACCAAGAATATGAAGGTTGGGATTCCCAGCTTTTCCTATTGCTGAAAAAAAGATACATCTCGTACAAATAAATCAGTCCATCTGACTTTTTTAATCTTGGAAGAAGAACAATTCTGTCTTTGAGGAGCTGTGTGTTATAATGTAGAGCAAGAAAACAAAATCAAATATTTGAATAGTGAATTTCATTCTGTCCCAAGCAATAATTCCATAAAATATATTGGTACAGAACAGCATAAATGTCAACATTCAGCAAAAAGTAGCACAAATGCCTAAAAATAAGCAAGTAACTACTAACAGCTCCCTTTATTAACATTATAATTCTTCTATAGATATTTAAGTGGAAAGTGACCAGGAGATGCTGCCGAATGAAGGGAGAGGTAGTGGGTAAGATCATAAATGTACTGGGTTTGTGTTTTGTAGTAGAGAAAAGCTGCTGATCAGTTTTGCCTCAGTGATGTTGAGCGGTGTTGTTGCTGCTGGGAGACAGAGGAGCTATGGCAAGAGAACACCTGGAGGGGCTGCACTGCCCCCACTTTCCTACCCACCATTTCCCATTGATGTAAGATCTTTACACTCATGAGGTTAAAGAGAAAAAAAGAACCACAGTGGGAAAACCCAGCAAAAATCCCCTGTGTTTTCCATCAATGCTTCTCCCCATGAATGCTTCATAAAGAAAAACTGTCTTTATCCAGCCAGACTTTCCTTTCTCATTAAGCCTTGAAATTATGTTACATCCCAATATATATATTTTAAAAAGGTCCTTTTTTCACTGCAAGGATTTTGCAATGATTAAAAGGCTGGTCTGACAAGAATAACAGTAACATACAATGCCATTTCCTAGCTTAGTCTAAAAAAAAGATACAGATCTGTTTATGAAGGGATGTCTTTTCTGCTTTTACTCCTTAAAGAAACCTATAAGTTACTACAAATAATTCAATTTCATTCCACTGTAAATTTCTTTTCAAATACTTTGAGGTTTTTTCTATTTGTTTGTTTTCCCATTTCTAGAACAACTTGAAATATAAAAAACAGAAAGCAGATTTACAAATACATGAGAATCCAGAAGGGAAAAAAAATCATTTACAGTATATCTTGGTGTTAAGGAACAGAAAAATTAGTTTTCTAAGGAGCTGAATATGGAGTTGTGATGGTCTTCTACTCTTGGGTACTAAATAGTGCCAAGGACAAAGTTTTGAGATTCTTCTGAGACTTCCATTACAGATTCCAAAACAGCTATTCCAAACAAGCTCATTAAACCCCCTTAGATTCTGGCAGAAAGCACACAGCACTCAGGTCTATAAAATCTCCAGAGTAGAACCAAACTAAAAGAAAATTAAACAAGTCATTTAAAGGGAAAAGTCTGATTAAACTCTCCATCTTTTAAAGAATTCCAACACCTTCAGCTGAAGTTAGGCAGAACTGTAGTATCTGTGGACTTCAGAAGAAAGACCTCCAATAGCTAGGATTTAAAAATAAGAATACATTTCATAACAATAGAGATACACCATGGCCACATTGAGCTACTGCACCAGATCTGCAGCCTAGACCCCAAACAGGGAGAAAATCTGCAAAACCAAACACAGGAATGACTTGAAATGCCTGAGAACCACTAATGAATCCCATCCTGCTCAAAAAAAAAATAAAATAAAAAAGCCCAAACAAACAAACAAACAAACAGAAAAGGAGCTGGCATTGCTGTGGTAGTGCTTGAATGCAGCCATTATTCCATTCAGTATTTGCTAAGTAGACTCCCAGGGCTGCAATCCTGAAACAGACAGTGCTCAGCAGAAAGAGAATTGAAGGTATTTTATTAAAATGAGATTGCTCCAGTGGCCAGTCTTTAAAGCCTCCTACATTTGTATTAGACAAAATAGAGGTAGAGCTCAGTGGTTTAGAGCTATTTAAATTCAAACCAAGACACACCTGAATGGCAGCGCTTGCTGAGGCAAAGTATTTCTTCTGAAAGGCAGAGTATGGGGCAGTTAATCTTGGAAATCCTGGGAATTGTTTACACATTTGCCACATTCTTGAGGACTTTAAAAAACAGAAGTCAAAATACAGGTACAAGAAAAATTGTACACTCTCATCCTCCAAGATGATGATGAAAAATTCACAAAGGTCCCCTGAGCACTGGGCATCCTGCAAGGTCCTAAATCATGGACATAGTACAAACCTGGATTAAGAGCTTTTTCAGTGAAGAAATTATTTGATATCCACAGGAATCAAAAGGCAAAATCTATATTATACATCAGGAAACATTCTTTACTCTTGTTCGTCTAGACTAACACCTGATGTGCACAGAGATTCAAGTGTGGCAGTTGACAGAGCATTCCCTAAAAAGCCTGACACAAAGCATTCCCTAAAAAGCTAAAGAACAGATCCAATGATGCCTGACACAATCCTTCTTCTGAAATTTTCCATAGCAGCTGTACCACTTAAACACACAGATTTGAGACAGCAAAAGTAACACAAAAGCTTTAAAGTCTTCCCTTGTTCTGTGGTCATTTGCTCAAAACCCTTTGATGTTACCGTGGCCTTTACCTGGACCTTCCTGCCAAATGAGCTGCACACCAGGTACAGCTCCCAAGGCAGCCCTGGAATGTCCTTGCTGTACTCTCACCAGGGAGCAGCTCTGAATTTGCTCTCACTGCCATTCCCTGGGGATTTGTGTTATTCAAAGGCAGAAAGTTCCTTGGCAAAGGTAGGAGGGTACAGGAAACTCTGCTGGGAGCAGAGTCCTGTGGGGCTGCTCCTTGGAGCTCTGTGGATAATGGGAGCTGGACAGAGCTGCTGGAGAGATGGGTGGAATGTCCACTGCTTCCTTCAGGGAACCCCTTCTGACAGCCTGCAGGGAACAGGGCCTGGCTTCTCCACACTGCCCAGTCACCCAGTTACAGATCTCATGAAGAACTTCCCTCAATGCTTTGTGCAACTAGACAGGGCATTCCCCAATCTAGATAAACGCAGAAAAAAAACCAACAAAAAACAAAAACCAACACACAATTTTTTTTTTTACTCCGGTAATGGTTACAACATCAGAAGATACATAAGAGGAACCCACTACTGCAAGCAAATAGAGAACAAATTAGGAAAATTGTTTCCTGTGGTAATGCTGAATCTCCAGCATCCACAGCCTGTGTCCACCACGGCCTCTCCATGGCTGAGGAACCCCCAGGGCCTCCAGCCCCTGCTGCATCCCTGAAGGAAGAGCAGCAGCAGTGAGGAGCAGCAGTGAATGTAGCTGTTCAGCAGTTGGCCTTTTTATCACCAGCCAGGGAACACTAAAAACACCGCAGCAGAGATCAGAGCGTGGAGATCTTTACTATAACACAAACAAGCTGCCCTGGCAGCATTAATCAGGCTATACAAGGATAGAGAGCTCATTAGACTAACAATTCCTCTCTGAGGCTCCATGATTAAAGCAGAATGAAAATAACATACAGCCCAAGACACACCAGAGAATACCGAATACAACGTAGGTGTCAGCACTGCTAAAACTATATTTTGTAGCAGCCATAACAGCAGCTATTGAGCCACCTTGTAGCTCTGGGCAGTTGTCTGAATGCAAATATAAGGCTTAGAAGCCCCCAAAATCTTTCCTAAGAGGTTTGAAGGAAACTGTGTAAACCTCACAATGCGTTATCAGTAAGGCCATATTCAAACTGATTTCCTGCCATTGCACCCAAACCCAGCTCGCCTTGCTCTCACACTCTAGCAAACACTGTTTCCTGGAAGTAAAGTGATCTTTTCTGGTGTTCACCCCTGGTAAATGGAGCTCCAGGCAGCATTTGTTCCTTTTTCATCCAGCTGTCCTAACCACATTTCCCAAAAGAGCTCCTTTGCCTAGGAACTCTTAATTTGTGATTTTGAGAATTAAATAGCAAAGCAAATATCAGCTTGCAAGGTGCTCTCAGTCACCATCTTCTGTTTGGTAGCTGTTAAAATGCACCTTAATTACTGAAAACTACACAAAACTTTTGAATTGTTTATCTCCAATTCTTTTACTAGATTTTTTGGTAAATCTCCCATAACTATTAACAGAAGAATGATAATAGAACATTCTGTTCAGAGGGAGACTGTTAGCTTGGCATTATCTAGCACAATGTATTGTTCTGGTTTACTTTGCAATGAGGGAGAAAAGAAAAAAATGAAAAAACAATGTAAGTCTGTTCCTGGTCTATCTTTTTGGTGTGTGTGTGTTTGATCCCATTTTCCTAATTGATTCTTGTGCTCTGGCAAAGCCTGTCCAGGTGATCGAGCATCCAGAGGGAGGTGAAAACCACAGTGGCCTTCAAGCTCCACAAGTACCTTCAGACATAATGCAGGGATGTTCTTCAGATCTCACCAAACTCAGGATTCATGCAGATTTTCCCTGTGCCTCTCCATACCATACTGGATGTCTCACCCCATGGACACAGCTTCTGTTCTTTTCTAGCTTTCTCCTGGTACATCTCTCTGACCTCTTCCAGAAATGTTTGTTCCAAAGCTTTGTTTCCCCACAGTTGGAGGTACTCTCATCCTTCACCACTTTTCCCCTCTCCTGCATAAGGTGCTTTTACCCCCTCCACAAACCTTTGCTAAAAATTTCTTTCTCTCAATTCCTTTTAAAGTTTTCTCTCCTGCTGTTACTAGCCAAATGACAGACTTTCAAATTTCATTCACCACCGAATATCTTTAAATTGCAATAACCTGCAATTTCTATTGTGCTGCCTTTCCCTTGTCCCATTTAATTCCAGAATGTGTTCTGGCATACAGACAATACATTAGGGAAGTGGAAATGGAAGTGAGGACAGCAAATGGCAAATAGAAAGGCTGGAATTTTGTGTTTGCATTGAAATGTGTGTATGTGAGACACAGTTAATGGCTACTGCAATATTGCCTTCTTCAGCTTTTACAATACCAGTGAAAAAATAAATATATGAACATGACTTTTTAAACATACATAAACCAGTGAAACACTATGACAATAAAAGTAATTTTCAGTATTTTTAGAAAGTGGAAGAAGTTTAAAATATTTGACATCTTTTCCTGACTTTCTTCTGACACTGGAAGTACACCATTTGACAGGGAGAGAAAATTAAATTAGCCTTGAATTCATGTACAAGTTATGCCTTTTTTAAGTATTTTTCTCTCACTGGCTTTGGTCGTATAATCCTAACAAAAATAAATGTGCATTTGGTTTTGGGTTTGGTTTTTTTAATGCAAGTTTTGTGCTTTAAATTATTTCCAGGCTAATTTTGAAATGGTGAAAAAACAGGTTCCTAGACAGAATTGTCTGTTTAAAAGTCTCATAATAGGCCTGCAATTTTTGAAATGCCCTGGCTCTTTTCTGCTCTTACATATAATTTCTCCTCTGTTCAAAAGAGATGGATTATCAGAATGCAAGAGATTCAATGTCATTAACATGTCACATACTGCATTTCATGTAAGTGTAACCTGCCTGGAAATGAGAATGAGGGTGGCAGGTTCTGGGTGTGACTGCTCTGCAGCCCTGGGCCAGGGAAGTTCTTGTTTGTCAAAATGTGCACAGCAGGAGAAGCTCAAAGAATCACAGCCAAATCCTAAGATTTGCAGTACAAGGAGCAAACAGAGGATGTGGATCTCTAGAGAAACAGAATTTCAGGAAAATTTTAATTGTTCATGTTTTGTTTTTCCCATATATCTGAGTATTTCCTCAGAGGTCTCCAGGATTTTGATGGAAAGCTAAAGTACACTCAAGTGGGAACTCTGACTAGGAAGGAACTCAGTCTTACTGGACCTCATCAACTAAACATCCAGCACATCAAGGTCTTCTTTCTATGTTATTCTTGAAATTTGTGTGCTTCTTCAGGGTGTGAAATACAAGAAACTCCCAATGAGAAATCTGGAAGAACATCTGGGATATATCCAGCTGAAATAAATCAGTGTGAATTTAACTCAATTCACCTTACTGGCATATGAGGAGGATTACATAGGATTTCAGAAGAAATCCTATCTCTTTTTTCCCTATAAAAGGACATATAACATTAGTTAATCCTCTTTAGATTAACCTGACCAAACCAATGAACATGAAAAGAAAACCATCACTAACTGCTTTAATTCATCTTGGTCATAAATTCTGTACCTGGAATGGGTTCTCAGCTGAAATTGAATGGACTTGAAACAGTTCTATCTGCAAAGAATGTGTGGACATGGCCAATGAGATCAATTGAAATGTCCCTGACCATACCAATGGAAATCTAAGGTGTTTTTCTGAAGAGGGACACAGTGCATGTAGATATATAATTATTCCAGAGTTTGCTAAGTACAGCTGAGAAGAGCCTGGCCTAAACCTGTATTTGAATATGTGCAGTACAATACAGCACACCTGAAAAACATTTAATGATTATTTCAGAACTGTGTTTTTACTGTGTCCTTCTACTAAGCAATCAAAAAACAACAAAAACCTGCTACAAATCCTCCTCTTTAACTCTTACATGTGGAACTGAAGATGGACTCCAACATATTTATGGAAATACAACCTCCCTAATGCTATGAGTAAATGGGAAAAAATGCAAAGGAAATCTATTTTGGTATATAGATCTGGAACTAAAAATCATTTGTGTTTTAAAATAATGTCAGTGAGGTATGCTGTGATATTGATTTTTTTAAGGAGAATATCTGTTTAATTCAACAGGGAAGTTCTGCTGGAAACAAAAGGCTTCTGCATGCCTGCTGTATTTAGGGCCAGCTGATGTATCTCAGAACAACACTGATTATTATAGACACATCCTGATTCGTTTCAGCTGAAAATTTGGCTTTTAGAAGCTGATGGAAAGCATTTGTCTGCTCCCCAGAAAGATGAGAACAGAAGCAATAGTATTATTTGGATGTCAGCAGGCAAGACATCACTGTAGAAGAACATTTGCTTCTAAACCAAATTAGCAGCAAGTAAAAGCTGCTTTTTCCAAAAGCTTTACATGAAACTGCCACTGGGGCTGCTTGCTTGCACGTTGATTTTATCTGATGGGTTTAGGAGTCTGCCTGTGGTCAGAACAGCCCAGGAACCTGTGTTCTGCTCCCTGGTCTTCAACTTTATCTGCTCCAATGAGAGAGGAAAAAATTATGGCTCGAGTACCTTGAAGAGAACTTTACTGAAGTGGAATAAAGCTGGAGGCTTAATTGGTATCTCCTTGGCTAAGAAAACATTTATTATCAGGATATGTGCATGTTAAAGTGTTTTGTTTGGTCTCAGTGCAGAAGAATGTGTGCACTGAAGGAATGATGGGGCTGCTGTGTGTGCCCCACCCTGGAGTAAAATCCCACCTGGATATTCTCCTGGCCCTGGCACATGGCAGAGCAGGAATTGCTTTAGCTCAGGGGCTTTGCAGGTTAATCTGACAACACACTGCAATCAAGGAGAGCAGGGAGCATGAGGCACACCCCACTTTGCTTCAGAAGACAAAATAAAGTACTATTTGCAAAGGGAGAAACTGAATTTCTTCTCAGTTCTCCGATACTAGTCAATTATTTATTTTATTTTATTCTGGTTTTCTCCCCATAGAACTGCTCAGAGTCAAGAAGAACCAGTTCAGGGAAACCACTTGATCCATAAGTACAGGGGGTAGAGTGATGGTAGGGTGGTCACAGGGGTTCTCTGTGGATATATCTAAGTTTTGAGTTCTCTCCAGAGTATGTTAATTACTGAAACCAGAAATATTTGTTGGAATACATTAATCACGGTTTAAAAAAACCATGATGGTATTTTCAAAATGATAGCAACACTCTTAGTCAAGGCTTGTATCATAATTCACTTTTAAACAGAAATTCTGTATATTTAAGCTAAGGTACAAAGAAAATACAAATATAAAATTAGTTATGTTAGGAAACATTAGGATTAATTTTCTTCTACTCCAGTAATATTTCTCAACTGTCCCAGCAGTTGAAGTCACTTTTTAAATGCATTTTGTGATATTACAAGTCACAGTTTAAAGAGATAGCAAAGCTTTCTGTAGAATAAATGGTTTTACAGTTGATACAATGAGTAGAACTGATTGACAATTAAGAGGTGTTACTGGTTGATTATTGATTCAGTATTGGGAGGTTTCACATCTCTGGTTCTTATTTTAATGTGAAATTACACCCTTGAACAAGGTTATCTGCACTACCTATCTCAGATACAAAACTCTATTTTAATTAAACACAACTAGTCAATACAATGTTATATTAGAATTATTCAACAGCAGCACAGCCCTGCTTCTTTTATGTTCTGATTCAAAGAGATGGTGCAGATCTCTAGTGAGTTAACAGATTTTCTGTGCTTCTGAAACAGAGAGAGATAAAAATGAAAAGGAAAACCACCATGAACAAGAGTCATGGTTTTGCTATTCCATTTGACTTTGTCAGTCTCTTGCCATGACTTTGCTGAATCCAGCACCTCCACTGCTTTCAGGGGCATTTACCCAGATGCACCATTTAAAACAGGATGATGGAAAGTCTCAGCCATTGATGAGTGGGGGCTTGGACTTTGAATTAATCTGGGAAGGGATCAAAGCTGCTTCTCCTCTCTCCTGGAGCATGGAGGAAGTGTGGTCTGTGCTCTGGTATCTCTCCCTTACTGTACCCCTCAAGTATTGATCTCTGAGCCTCACAAACACAAATGCTCACACAGTGAGGTGAAAATGATCCTGCTCTTCCTGAACCCCTCCACTAAACCCAGGATCCCTCTCCATTCATCCAGCTAAATAAAGGATAACACAATTAAGATAATTATCCCCTGTGCATTCATGGTGTATTTGTTGCACGACATGCCTCCTTAGTCACTCTGAAATTACTTTATTTATTGAGAACAACAATTATAACGCCAAAACAAATTATAGCCGAGAAATGTTCTTTCCACCTGGGTGAGGGAAAAATGATGCTGGGAGCCAGAAGGGCTCTGTTATTTATTCTGTGCTGTGCCTAACAAAACTTTCAGAGTCAAGCAAAAGGACCAAAAACCACCTGGTTTGGAGGTGGTGTTAGAGAGGAGAGAATAAGAAACTTATTCAGAGCTTTCTTACACTCTGAGATTCCTGCAAGTATAAGTGAAACTATTTCCCCTTATTTCTGTACATGCAACAAATGCAATTGTAAAATATTCATTTAAATAAATTATGAAATAAAAAACTTTCTCCTTTTCACTAGAAAATTCTCCTCACAAGCCAGGAGAAAAAAGATCACAGATTGTTTTGAGCAAATAATTCCTCAGCATAAATTGAAATTGATAGATTGATAGAATTGAAATTTTAATGGAATATAAACTGGTCCCAAAATCACCAAGGAAGTTATTTTACACTCACTGCAGTATCATGTGCTGCTTTAGCAAGTGAAGTGCCAGATTTGGACCTGATCCTCTACAAGGCAACCAAGCATCATTTGCCCAATTTAATAGAACACTCAAACCCTTGTATTTTCACATCTCACTAATAATCCTTCTGAAGTCAGAGGATCTGTCCATGCAGTGAATATTTAACAGTGAGTGAGGCACTCGAGCACATATTTAACAGTAAATACAATCCAAAAAGGCCTGGATTAGCCTGGGTGTTCTGGTGAGTTAAATGATGGATTGAGCACTCATTCCAAACCAAGGATCCAGCCTTCCAATTTTATTGTCTCATTCTCTTACAGACACTCATTTCTGCAAACAGAGGTGAGTCTCTGCTCAGTTTAGTTTGTTTGGCATCCTGAAATCCTTTCTTGGCTTTCCAATTTGTAGCATGGTTTCCCTTAACTAAAAAACAGTGTTTCGACCTTGGGGAAGTTCCACAATGAAGCTATTTCTCCATTTTATTTTATTTATTCCATCACAAACCCTACACACTTTGTAATCTTCTGCTGGATTTCATCAGCTATTCACGACAATAAACAACATTAACTAGGTCAGCTTTATATACTGCTTTATATAAGATCCTGCTTTCTTTAGCATAAGGGTGGCCACCAAATTATTTCAAGAAACACTTTGGTAAAGAAGGTTGGATCTTGTATCAGATGAACACCTGACAGAAACCAAAATAATACCACTTTATGTCAGGAGGTCACTAATAAACTTTCCTTAATTATATATTCTGAAATCACAGTGAGAAATTATTTTTCTCTTTCCTATCTTTCAAAACAAAACGTACATTTTGATAAAAAAATATCACCTTCACTCTTCCTCAACTTTCCTTGTCTTTGATCTTTGAAGAGCCCTGAAATAATGACTTGTCTGGAAATACTTCTTCCCCAAGGATGAAGTGTAAATTCCTTTTTCTGACTGCGTTATATTCAATAACAAAAACAGAAGGCAGGAATAAATGTAACTTCTGTACATGTTGTTTTTGACATTTGAACACATTAGGCCTAAAATATGCATCTTAATCCAAGATGAAAGAGGAATTGCTACCAAGAGAAAGACAACGATTTACAGAACAATTACTTGACAAGGTATCTGAAATGTTTCAGTGGGGGCCTGACTGAAAAGTCTCTGAAGTCAAAGGGAATTCCTTCCATTACTCCAAGCAGAATTTGGGCAAGGTCTTTGTTTACTGATGAATGTTTATTCATCAGGTAGTGATGAATAAATGCAAATAAAACGCTCTCAGAACAAGCTTCTTGGTGGTTACAGGAAAGTATTCAGAACTGAACCAGCACAGGGGGAAAACACACCCCAGCCTGGCACAGGGACAGGGCAGGGGTGCTTGGGACACCTGCAGTGGCATCACTCTTTGGCACAGGGAGAAGCAGTGATGCCTTTTATAGCCCTGATGGCATCTGGAATATTGCACTGCCCTGCAGAAAAGCATTGACGAGGCACCGGAGCAAAGTACAAATAATCACAGGGTGAGAAATATTGATCTGAGGTAATGACAGAGAGAGCCAGACTTATCCAGCTGGGCTGAGGGAAAACAAAAGGTGGGACCTGAGAGCTCTGTACAAACACACGAAAAGGGCAGCTTTCAGGAGAGAAAGGAATTATTTAGGGTCTTTCACAGAAGAATCAGCAGCAGTAATGGGAAAAAAGGGGAGGGGGCACGCTCATCTCAGATCTAGTCCTCTTTGAATAGCAGAAGTTGGTGCACTGAGAATTCAGGGGAAAGCTTGGTAGTAAGTCACAAATAAGTGACCCAGAACAGATTGGGCACCCACAGAGCTGTCCTGTGGCTTATTCCATGTTTGCAAAATCCACTTGACTCTGTAATTAGGCTGAAAACCCTTCCAGGCAGGGCACAGAGCAGTGGAGTCTTTATCTGAACTGATGTTCTGGTTATAAATAATACACTAAGCTGGTTAACTCAGACTAAACTTGTTGGAAAGATTTAGACTGGGAGCCTCTAAGTGTGGTGCAGTTTGGGCTGTAAATAACTGCAAACTCCAACCCAGCAGAGCTGAAACATCAGGATGTTGTAAGGAGAAAGTCTAATTTGGGGAGGTTTTGAAATCTATATGAACATCTGTTTTATTATTGTCCTGGCAATCTGTAAACCCTCCAATTCAGAAAATTCCCTTGCAGCAAGAACATTAGTGAAAGAAAATCAACAAAAAGAATTTCCCGAATTGCCTTCTTCAAGAAAACCAACATCTTTCTTCATATTTTTGAACTATGAGTGGAAGTTATGTTATGAAATCAAGGCAATATAATACAGTAGGAACTAAATTTTCCAGCGCTCGTTCATAGCACTTGATACAATATCTAAGGTATATATTTTAAAGCACAGCAAAAGCAAAAGGTCATATGAACTGAATGTAAAAAACACTAATACAATAAATAATGCCAGAATCACAATGCAGGAAATGGCTCTTTTCCCACTGCACTCCAAAACTCCATTATGAAGATGTGAATATTCTTATTTCTGCCTCGTTTTTAGCTCTGTGTGGTGACAGATGGGCTTTCGACCTGAGTTCTGGGACTTACATTAGGCAAAGGACTTGTCAGATGGAATATTTATGCTTCTTCTAGTTTCTGAAATATTGCAGAACTTGTTTCTTTTCAAACAAGAGGAAACAAAGTGTAGGCTCTCATAGCTCTCGGATGTGGGGTTTTAAAGACATACTTACAAAATTTCAAATTCCTTGAATTTGAAATTCAGTGCTCTGGATGTCATAGGACAAAGTCACAAGCCTCCTTCAAGAAACCACAGAACTATTAAGATTGCAAATTCTACATCAACAAGAAAACAGCATCCATGTAAATCACCCAGTGTCTAAAGAGAATGATATTCAAATAAATCCAAAATGGCACTGTGAGTTTTCAGTTTGAGTTGAGTGAGAACAAGTAAAACCAAGCTTTCCAGCTCTGGGTGAGAGATGAACCATTCCTGTCTGAGGTTCATCCTCTTGTTTAAATCAGACCAAACCAGAAACTTCAGTCAATATACAGATTTTTTCCTTTGAGGTGACTAATCCCAATTTAAAAGAAAACAAATAACAATCCCATACCCCCTTCATACAATGCCCAAATCCTTGCTGGCCTCCTGGGACACATGACCGTACTCTTGAGCCCTACAGGCACACACCACGGCTGTTTGTGTCCTCAATAAAGTAAAGAAAAATAGAAAACACAAAGACCTACAAGTCCTCTCTATCCCCTTCAACATCATCCTTTATATTTCCACAAGGCCCAAGTAAATAACTTCAGTCCCCAGCATAATTCACCTCACTAACACTTATTTACATCATAAAACCCAGCTCATGTTTTTAGTGGGATAATTAAATACAGAAAGAGGAAAACAAAATATCCTTCCCAGGCAGTCAAGGTGTTTTCTGCAACCTGAGCATGGTCCTTGGCCAGGGCACAAAATTAAGAGCCCAAATGAGCAGAGATTATGTCCAGCCTCATCTCAGCTGTGTGCTGTGCTCAGAGCTGGTGTGCTCCACAGAACCAGCTGGGCTTTTACCTGTAATACATAAACCCTGCACACTTCATCTTGAAAGCCTATTTTCTTGAAGCATGAGGTTTAGTCCTAAAAAAAGGACTGTGTTTAATTGCACTACAATGGACGGATTTGGAGCAAAGCTCTGAATAATGGAACTTTATCCTCCTGCAAACAAGAGAGCTGACACAATGTATTCAATATTATAAATCCTGCTGTGTTGCCAGACTTATAATAAGGCATTCTTAGAGGAAAGTCTAATGATGGGGGAAAAAAATGCACTTTTTTTTTTCCTTACATGAGATCATAAATTCTCTCAGAATCACATCTGAACAGTAAGGTACTACCTGCAGGAAAACAAATTACCATAAAGCTGCTATGTTGGTTTAGGGTGGGGCTTTTTTTTTGTACCCTGGTAGAGATTAGGTTGTTTTTTTGGGTTTTTTTGGTTTTGTTTTCATTTTTCTTGAATATTGCATTAAAGGTAGGTATTAGAGCAGAGCTTTTAACACAAGCAGTTTGAAATGTGTGAAAAACAGCTTTGGTGAAAGATTCCTCTCAGTCTCCTGCCTGTTGGATTTGTTTAAATGCTTCAAATAAATTCATATCTGGTTAACTCTGAAGTCTAGAAATACATAATGATACTTTGTTGTACAAATCTGAAGGTTAAACTGGCATAAATAAACCCAGTGCATTAAGAGATCATGTTGAAAAAATTCAAAGTTTCCTATTTCCATTTCTAGGTACAAGAGTGTGTTTTGGTTTCTTGGTGGGGAGAAGAAATCTTTTGTTTCCTTTTTCTAAGTATAAAGCCTTTGGACACCGATCCAATTCTTGGTAGTGGAACAACTAGCAAGAAGAAAGTCCTCTAAGGCAACAGAAAAGGAGCTTTTTCCTCATTATTTTTACCTTGTGGAAAGCAGAGCATCCCTTTTTCTTACCATCCAGGAGGAGATAAACAGAACGATTTGCAGCTTGTTCACAAATATTCCTAGGGATAACTAAATCCCTCACCTTCAGTTTGCCATTTAATTACACACAAAAAGTGTTTATTGACTAATGTACTTCTCTGTTATGAGCAATTAATTGATGTGACTATTCCAGCTAGGGCTCAGCACACACGAAAATATCCCCCTGCACTGAGGCACAGAGACAATTAATGGTAGATCCACTTGGAGGTTAAACTGATTTTGGTGTATCTTATGCTACTGTTGTTAGCCCATAGAATTGCACAACCAGTGTTGTTTGCAGATAAAACAGAATTCATGAGAGCATGAGGCTTTCAAAACTTGTGCTGTACAGCAATGCTCCATTCATCACTAAAAGCTACCCAGCAGATTTCTCATGCCACAGCAGGAGTCAGATACTGCACACCAAGATAGAGAATATTGGGCAGGCTCACCACTAGTGCTGTTCTGGGAAGCAAGGTGAGCACTGTCAGTGCTTCTCTGAGCTCTAATAAGCAAATTACCCTCTGCTCTAATGACACTAATGAATTAAATCACGCTTTTGTAATGAATTGCTTCCATCTAGGTCTGAGGGATAAATCACACTTCACACAACTCTCCCAGTGCCACTGACAGTCCCATGCAGGGCTCAGAAGCCTGAAGGTGCCGAGCTGAACATGACTGGGGCTCCTTTCCATGCTGTGGAATTTGTGTTTTTCACGGGGCTGCTCCAATTCCCAGGCACACGGGATGGGGCCCATGGGAGTCACAGGGCAGAGCTTTCTCCAGAGCCTGACACTGACAGAAAATCTTGTTTCTTGACAGAAAATCTTGTTTCACTTCGTGACCTTCCAAACAAGATGTGGGACAGATAAAATTTGAAGTAATAGATGTGAAAACAAGAACTTGCATTGTTTGAGTCTTTTTTTGTCAGGGATCACTGTGCAAGACATCAGGTTAAGAGGAATTCAGCCAACTCCTATTACCCTGTCCTGAGGAGTCACCTTATTCTTGACTTCAAAGAATTTAACCTGATTTCTGCCATATTTTGCAAGAGAACAGGATTAGAGTCCTAAAAACATGAGTGCAGATGGAAGCCTGTGTAGGAATTATCCAAGAGCTCTAAAATGAGAGAAATGAAGTCAGTGCAATGCAACCACTCCCTGACAAGTTAGGGACATTCCTTACAAAGAACATGTTTTGGTAGGGCTTTGTGGGGAAGGATGTGTGTGAAATGAGTTCACCACAATAGAAAGGAAACAATAATTTAAGAATTACTACTAGAAAAAGACACATGATTCTGAATAAAGCATTAGATCAAATTGGAGCAGTTATAAACAGTTTTTATTTCAGGGTCATGTGTTTCACTTGTACTGTCTTAATAAGATAAGAGGGTTGAGCTTTTTTTTTTTTTCCTACCAAAAGAAAGGACAGCTTCTCTGTGAAAAAGAAAGAATTGAATAAGGTACTAAATGTCACAAATTTGTGGGGTTTTTTCAATAATCACACTAATAATGATGTGTTAGTTCCATGACACATTGGACTATTAACTGAATTCTATAATTATATTGTTTAAAACACTTCTATAAACAAAAGCTATAATCATGACACCACTCTATGCCATGGTATTATTCCAAACCAGCAAGTCAAACATTTAACTCCTAAATGCAAAAACTTTGTTATCAATCAGATTGAGTATTAAAGGAAGCAGCAGTATCAAAGGATTTATTGCAATCATAACCAGATTGATAAACTGTTTGTTCTGCTTCCACAAAGCATTCATGTCTGATACATTTAACTCTGACATTTTAGATAAACACAGAGATAAGGAACAGAGACCTCATTTTGTATAAAAATACCTTTTACCTTAATCTCACTTCAGGAGCTGATGCAGGAGACAAAAGAGCACCGGTCTAGCGTGTATTCCTTTAGAGCAGGTTTTAATTTGGAGATGTGGAATTGAATGCCTGTGGACAGACACTTGGGAAGCCTTTCCACAGGAAGATAAGGAAATAGGCTGCACTTCACAAAGGGGTTTGTGAGCAGCTGTCGGGAACTTTTGAAGCACTGATGTGATAAAGGTGAAGGCCCCTGTGGAGCAGATCTCAGCCACCTTCCATGTGCTAATCTTGTTATAAAGGATTGCTCTAATAAAAAAAGACTAAATAAAAAGCCAGACTGACGAAACCCAGCTTTCTAAAGTTCAAAACAGGCTTCTTTGTTATTAAAGTCCAATGAGAAATACTGAATCCTTCTGTAATATAATCAAGAAGAAAGCCTTCAATAATGAAATGATGCTGTGAGGAATGGTTGTAAGCACGTCTGTCTCAAAGAGATCAATCCCACAAAAATCTACTCCTTTATCGACCTGGAGCAGAAGAGTCCTCTAGCACCTGAAACTTTTCTTCCTGTAGCCTTCCAGTTTTGCCTTGGCTTTTTCATTTCTAGTGGACAAGAGAAGCTGGTAGGCTGTAGGAAGCAGCATCAGAACAACATACTGAAGTATTTTAAAAGATGATGCTTCAAAATTAAAATCAAGACTCACCAAATCTGGCTTCTTTCACATTAGCCACTTTCAAAAGAACATCTGATTACATTTTAAAATTCTGCTGCTCCATCGCAGCAGTTTTGAAACATTTATAAACTCAGCCCGTGTGTACTCTAATCCCAGCGGCGGGTGTAACAACGGCCTGAGGATCCGAGGCTGTCAGGAACAACAAATTGCCAACAAGAAACACATCCTGTAAAACACTGCCTGGGTAGTTCATTTAAATTTGAATCTGTATCTCTGTTGTTGGCACACAGCATTAGTCATGACTTAAACCATTAGTAACAGAATGCTCTCCCCTACCTAGCATCCCGTGCAACAACAAATGCCACTGCCGTATCAGCAGAAAGCAGGCTTTTTATCAGTTTATTTTAAAACGCTAGGTATTTGTAAAAATAAAACGATATCACAAAAACCAAGTGGAGTGTGCAGCAATCCTCGAGTGGTTGTCTAGCTCGCAGAGCAAGGACAGAAATCAGAGCAGTGAAGGTGCTGCTGTGCCTGTTGCAGTGATTTTCAAGCCGGCACACCTGGCATGGTGCAGGAGCATCAGCACATGATAAACTACAAAGTGTTCTGTAATGGGGTGGTTTGCATTAAAAAGGGAAAACCACTGAGGCTTGCTGGGTGTAGGCCACAGCAGGCAGGTTTTACTGTCTTGGAGCAGCATGATTTATGGTGCTCCCGCACACACCAGTTTATATCTGCTCCAGCAGCTGTGTTTAACAACCTCAATTTCCCTTCTGCCAAGAAGAAAGCACCCACCAGCCAGAGATGCAGCCAGCAGGGGACTGCTGTGCTCATACCTACACAAAACTGACTCAAACCAGCCTAAAACACTGGGAGAACCCACTTTCCTAGGGAGACTCAAAAAACCAACTAAAATGGGCAGAAATGCAGGGTTTTCTACTGAATTCTGGCTTATAAAACACTTCAACAGGGACTCAGTCAGCTCAAGGTCCCTCCAGAGTTGATGGCTGTGGTCTCAGGAAGGCTAAAATCACTCTCTGACAGAACCCACATTTTCTCCATTGATATCACAATCACTTAGAGTGTTGTGGTGTATCTCAATTTGGTATCCCAAATAAATTCCAGAGAAATCTGTACACTTCTTTTATTGATTCTTTATTTTGCCAGTACCAATGGCTAAAGTCTCACACTGTCAGGTGCAGAGAGAGAATTAGGGGCAAATGGGAAGCTTGTGTCTCGATGTGGAGACATCCAACACCTTTCCAAAAAATATACACTCTCCTAATTTATCATAATTTTAGTGCCTGTGACACAATAACTTACAAAAGAATGCAATATAATCTCTGGCAAGGCAGCCTACCCCAAACAGTGATCCTAAAAGAGATTGAATACAAAGCTATGGCAAAGCTACAAGATGAATGAGTTGGATTTAAATGACAAAACCACAATGACACATTTTTAATGGCAAACCCACAACTTGCAGTTTTATCAGGGGTTGAATTCACTCTGCATTTTCAACACCTTTCACCCTTTTAAGCAAGCACTCCAGTTTGGTCCTTGGGCAGTAACAAGCCCAGCTGATCTGAGGTTCATAACAATTCTCCACTCAGAAGATGATGGCAGCCTACATTTGTTGATGTCACAGAGATAAACTCTTCAAAGCAAACTTTTCATTCTTCCACCCAAAGGAAAAGATGAATTTTATGGAAGTTTGAGTTATGCTTTTCCCCCTGTCACTTTTTCTTTTCCTGCTCTTGGAACACATTTCAGCCAACCCAATTACTCCATCTCTGCCTTAAAAGAGCTGCTTTGACAGGGTAACCTTGCAGCTTGTCAGGGCTTTGCCACCCCTGAAGGAAATTCAGAGGTGGCAGATAAACTCTGAGATGTGCTCAGATAAACACCCTGTGCCTCCCTCCTGCTCAGGTCCTGGTTTAGTTCCAGTTTTTCTTTTGAACCTGGCCTTACCCTTGCAAACACAAAGTCCTCACAGCCTGAGTGCAACCACAAATGTGGCTCTTTGACAATAAACACTTTCTCTGCTCGTTGCTCAAGGTCTGCCGTAGCCACACTTTTGTCTTTTCAGCTTTCAATACACACCTTTGATTTAGCATAATGAAGTTAGAAAAGGTAATAATATGCCAGGAAAACCAGGAGGCATAATGCATAAACAAATCATTCATGAGGACAGGAATTTTGCCAGTTGTTTGGAGGTGTTTGGTTATTTAATGGAGATCCATGAAGTTTTACCCATGCTCAAATATTTGCAAGCAAAACAAGTTAAAATAGAGAGGGAATTAATATAGCAAAACGTTGATTATTAGGGCTTTAGAGACAGCAGAGATTGGAAGCTGAAAAGATTTTATAAATAAAATTAAGAGTTGATTAAGAATAAAAATTATCTCCTAAAGTCTGTTGAATGATAACAAGTGAAAGAGTGTTGATAAACAAATAACAAATTTGATCACAACAGACCTGTTAATTTGGAATGGACTCAAAATCACAGCCAAATGCATACATACTCTCAGGCTGAATTTTCTTTTAAGTGTCCTGAGATTTTCATTAATTGCTCTGCAAGCAGTGTATGTTTCCCCTAAGGTTTTTCATGTACTTCTTACTCTGTTTATTAGAGAATAATTACCAGCTGCCTCTTACTAGCTTACATTTGTAGCTTTGAAGAAACACACTTTCATATAGTATCAAAATGAAAACTGCAACTGTGTCCTCCAAAAGCAGTTGTTATAATTACTTCAGAAACCTTGATCAATTTAAAATATGTAGTTCTGCTTTGAACTAATAAGAGTCAGTCTAAGCAGAAATATTAAAAGTGTGGTTCAGATCTGCAGCAAAGGTGGTAGACAGAGAAAACAGAAAAAGCTGCAAGAAAGAAAATCTTCTACTCCATGAAAAATGGGATTAAAGAATGAATCTTAAAATAAACACAAAGAAATAAGATATTAAGCTCTAATCCAACACAACTGAGCTGAAAAACACCCTGTACTATGTTCACAATCATCTGTTTTGTTAAAACTTCTCTGTGGTTACTGTTTAATATGCACAGTATATATTCAAACTCTTTTTGCAAATAAAAAAGTAAATCTGTGAATATAATTGCCTTCAGTATTGGAAACAGCAATTAAGGAGAAAAAACAAGGTAGGAATGGGTGTTAAACAAAAATACAACAATCTGAAACTTAGGACCTTGGTTCCCAGTTCTACAATTTCTCCAGATTAGTTCTGTGGCCCCCCATTAAATATTTTTAGAGACCCATCTGCAGAGGGCTGCATGCAGCACACACTGCTCAGTGAGCCTCCTTGTTCCAGAGAGCTGACTCCTGCCCTGTGTTACTCTGAAATGCAGGACACTTCCCTTCTCTGTCTCACAAGTTTCCCAACTTTGCTTACCCTTGAGAATCTCTCAAGCCTTTTAATAACTGCACTTTATCCACGCACTGGCCTTGGAACAATTTTGCCATGCATTCTCAAGAGTTATTTCCCAAGCATAAGAAATTCTGCACTCCAGAGCTGCTGGGCTGTCCCTGCTGTCCCAGCAGAGGATCAGGATTTGATCAAGTGGCCTGGTTGAATTTTGGCATTTGTTTGCGATACACAGTCATTGGAATGCTTGGAATGTGACAGAACATTTATCATCATCATCATCCTCCTCCTCCAGCAGAATCCTTGTTCAATTACTGCACATTGCAGCAGCTTTTCTTCCTTCTATGGCAAAATTGGATTCTGACCCCTGACAAGTTCACCCAGAGTTGTCCATTCCCATTTCTCCTGTGCCATGAAGGCCAGATTCCCACGTCTCTGCCACATTCATTCTTTAGCTTGGACTATAACCCTTAACCATCACTGTCTTTATCTACTTTTCAACTTGCTGAGACAGTACCCCAGAACATGTTAGCTGTTCTAATGTGCAAGGTATTCCAGGCAACACTGTTCCCCTAACTCCTTTTTCCCTTCAGAAAATAAAGATCATGCTGTTGGCATCCGCTTCCTTTCCAGGTCAGATGAGTGCATGGTCTAGCAGCAGCTGCACTGCTTTTGGAATTTATGTTGTCTTCTAATCCAAAAGCCTCAAAGTTTACCTGCATTTTCAACCCTTCCCTTCTCTTCAGTGAGTTGTGCTGGGCTGATTTCGACCCCTGTGATACACAGACAGAACGCTCTGTGCTCCTAACACAGAATCCTTTATGGCCAAAATTCCTCCAGGAGGCACCACATTCCAGCCTGGTTTCTCAGTGCTTCCAGAGCCTCACATTCTGCTCTCCTGCTCAGTCTCAGGCAGGTCTCTCCTCTGGTGTGTGTCCACTTTCCTCCTCAGCAATCCAGGTGAAAGTCCAAAGCACTCATCGCAACCAAACTCAACATGTTCTGGAGAAACTACAAATAGGAAAATGATGTGCCACAAAAACCCACTGTGTGGGAGCAGTGAAAGTCTTGCTGGTCCAGCCAGAAACATCTTTTCCAAAAGCAATTTCATGATATACGAAGCCTCTAGATTAGCACACATTGCAGTGTTTCCTTTTATTCCCTTCCACTCCACAGCCCAGGTGAGTAAGGATGAGGAGGAATGGGCTCCCTGGACAAACTACCCCTCAAAGAATGGCTTGGAATGAACAGCCAAAATTCTGCTATTCACCCCCAACTACTTGGTTGCAAAAGATGCCTTTCAGTTGACTGTGCAATGTCAGATTGCCTCACTTGAATTGCAGAGGAAATACTGTACATGACCTTTATCCTTCTGCTCAGTGTTCTCTGTCCTGGAGCTTTTTAATACAATTTAGCACAATTATTTAGAATGATTTCACAGCAACACAGAGGCAACATTTTTTCCTGCAACCTTCTAAAAGGCTTCTAAGATATAAATTAATTTTATGGACCCTAATTCTGCTGAGTTCTCAAAAGAAAACATAACTAAGAAAGTTCAACTGACAAATAGAATGGAGCTGTGCAATTATAGAGCACTCTTACAGGGGAAAAAAGCTGAGTTTTCATGTAAACTTAACTTTGGCGTTTTGCATTTTCATTGGAAGAATTTACTCTTCCCTCAATAGAGAATTTTCTGTTTTAGAATCCTACATTATTGAAGGAGGAGAACTCAAGACATAATTTTGGGACAGATATCATGTCACATATAAAGAAAATAAAGTTGTTTTGCCTGAGCTTTCATCTTATAAAAATTCTGAAGCCTCAAGAAGGCTCTGCTCATACTGCCCAATAAAGCAAACACACAGAATATATTTTATTTATTTAAACAGTCCTCTACCCCTACCAAATCAAAATCAATTTTCACCCAAATAAAAACATTTCCTAACAATGAGTAATTCTGCGTTACTGAATTTCAGCTGTCCTCCTACACGCCTTGAACTGTAAGCTGCACAGAATTTGTTTTTACAGCAAGAAAATGGGCATTCTTCTTCCTGCTGCATATAAAAATACCTGTTTTCCTTTCTGAGTTGAAAACTGTCTTGCTTGTTTTGGTTGAGATTTTTTTTCTAAGATAAAATAAAATTGAAACACAATAAAATTACAGACAACAACTGGTTGATGCTGTTTCCAACAACAGGAAAAATGTCTCAGATATGAGAGATTAAGAAAACTAAAAAGTTGAATGCAAATGCTTGGGCAACCTTCACTGTACGTGCCTTTTTTGTTTTCCTACCTATATTAACTCCATTAAGGTACATTAACTCCAATAATAGTAGACTCTAATCATAAATCATTTAGGAATATTTTACAGAATTGTTTTTCCAGCAAAACTTTAAATGATGATGTTTGGTTTGCATTTTTTTTTAAGGTTAACACTATTCAAAAGCTCCAGAGGGGCAGGGACATTTATCGTAATCTGAAATTTAGAAATGTAGAATTTAGCATTCTCATAAGTGTCATAAACATCCCAGTACATCAGGAAGACAGAGGAAAGTAATTTACTCTTCTAGAGAGGAAAGTAATTCTTGAAAGGTTTGCAGAATCCATACAATAAAATTTTGCGATATACAGTAATAATTTCTGGAGCTTGATAACTTTTAATGAGGATAAATGATGAAATAATTAAGTTGGTGCACAAGAAATTGTACTGATAGGAAAAACATCTCTGGATTAGAAGCACATCTTTGAGCTCCTACTAAGTCTAATTTTTCTCCCTCCAAATATCCAACACTCTCAACATCATCCTTTAGAACAGAACACATTTTTAGCCTGACAGATAATTACTATGATTCTTCAAAATAAAAGAAAAATGGATAAAAACATTCTTGGTGGCTTTGAAATTTCGTTACATGTTCCATGTCAGCAGTTCTTCCCTGTGTACTTTGAAACAAAGTGCCAATTTAGACAGAAAAAGCTTACAAAATCTTCGCCTTCAGTTCTGCTGACCTCGAGTTTGTATCTCCCTGCTCTGAGGTGCTCAGGGTTACCACAGATGGCAAACACCTCACAGAAGTCAGAAAACAAATGGATGCTTTGAAACTTGATCCAGTTTTCCTGAACTTCGAAAGGAAATGAAAACAAGAAGTACTGAACATTCCACTCATCAGTTTGCAAACATGCACCAAATGGGGGTTTTGATTAAAAAAGTCAAAACAGCAAGAGCAGTTTATTTTGTATACAATTTCTAAGAGCACATTATGAGAAGTTGTACACCCTGAATCGAAAAAGAACCCTCAGACACCAACAGTGCAGTCAGACACAGAAGGCAACTTTCACTCACCCAGATTCCAAATCAAACACTGGCTCAGATACTGCCAAATTTGCAGAGAGTAATGATAGAGAATCCTCCAGGAAAAAGATTGATGTCTGAGAATTACAGAACAGACTCATGAATGGGCAAAGGGCACTTAAACTTTGTCCACTTGTAATGACTGATCAAGAGGTTCGGTCAGCAAATTCAGCTATTGACAGAGAAAGAATTGCACAGTGTTTCACAGCACTGCTTCTATACTGCAGCTAGTTCAGACTGAGTAGCCTTAACCTTACAAACACAGAACAGCTTTTCAAAATTGCTACAAGCTTTTAAACTTATTAATACATGGGTCAGGGCCTGCTGGGCACACACTGCAGCCCAGGAAAGTCCAGTTAGCCAAGGCTACTCACATGCTAAATATCCTTGCCAGGCAGGGACAATGGCCTTGCTCATCTCCAGCAGCTCTGACTGCTCAGAGCATCAATATTGCTGATCCTCACAGGAGAAACCTGCCAGAAACATGCCTGGCACATGCTGGCATTGCCATATGTGCTCAAATCCACCACCAGGCACACAAACAATAGCTCTGACCTGAAGTGTTGCTAATCAAAGTGGTCGGTTTGGTCTCACTAGCAGCTACCACGGGATCCATAGACTCACCCTGAGGTGATTGAACAATGCTGAGAGGCTTCATTGGGATGTTAAAAGTAAGAGTTTGCTCAGGAGTTTTGGGAGGTTTGATGGCTGTAAATATGAAAAGGGCTTTGGAGAACAAATTTCAAAGGAGTTCTTCTCCAGACACACCAAGCTGGAAGAGAGGCTGGGAGCCTTTGGAAGGGAGCAGCCCAAGGAAGGTGTTCATTTTCAAAGGAAGGGATCCAACATCTCCTGCTGACTACAGTGGCAAAGCACTGCTTTTAATTGGCATTGGCTGGAGGGAGGAACACAGAATATTCTAAACAGGACTTTGGTCTAAGTCTTCAAACACTGAATGATTTATATCCAGCAATCTATTTCTCACAACGCTGTCCATTACTCGTAAATTAATGTTTTCTGCTGCAGAGCCTGGTGGGTTTTTGTTAATAGACACCAACAAGAATGGTAATTAAAGGAAGCGCTGATGGGTACTCATTACAAACAAAATGCTCCCTTTGATCCTCCAGGTTCAGGGCCTTCTGAAAAACCTTTATCTCGAGAGGAGATAAACACAATGTTTGAGAACCTTTTGACTTCTCTGCTATTAGCCTTGAAACTTTTTAAAGTTGTTTTTTAATGTTTCCCTATGCAATTAGTAGCACCAATGTAGAAGGTGATTGACAAGCTACCAGCAGCTGTTTTTACAGCGGGAAAACCAGAAAATTATAACAGTGTGAGACGTTTCTTTAACTCCCTGTGCAAGCACAACACATCTCCCATTCCCTGTGCTGCCTCAGAACCCCTTGCAAGCGGTGTGGCAGTGAGAGACCTGCTGAGCTCAGGAAGCAAATTCTCCTCCATGCTGGCTCTGCAGAGAGCATTCCAGCACACACACCGAGGAATGGGAAATTCCTCCACCAGGGCCAAGGCCTGGGCACCTGCTCCTTGCTGTAACAACAGAGTCCAACCCAGCTCTGAGTTTCACTGGGATCAGAACTCAAAATTGGTGTTTGGAGAACAGCTGCATCCAACCAGTAAAATCTTATATTCTTCCCATCAAAGTAAAGCAGCTCACAGTTATGTCATCTCCAGGCTAAAAAGCAAAGCCTTCTTCTCTTAAATAGAGCTTCTTAAAGCTCAAAAATATTTTAGTTCTATTTGTCTATGCCCATTCTATTAGGAAAGAGCCAGCTAGAAGGAAGTTTCCTCTTTTTCTGCAGACAAAAGAAAAATTTAAAAACCAAAATTTCCAAGTGGATAAACTGGTAGAAAATGTTTTGGGAAAACAGCCTTAGGAATTAAATCCTGTTTCTCCAACAAGTGTCTGGAACACAACTGAAATTGACTCAGCACCTACAGGTACTTAATAACTTACAAATGTGAGTTTAATCAACCCCAGAACACACTTGTAAAGAAAGAAGAGTTCTGATTCCACATCTCTGCAATGGACAGGTGGATATCTGGGCACAGATCACCAAAAGTACTTTAACACCTTTTAGGGATCTCTGCTAAAATAGCGACTCAAATAACTCACTACTCACAATAACTACTCAATCTGAGCTTCTGAGGAGTAAATGGAAATAAACTTAGCTCTGAGCAAATGCCTGGTCTCTAGACTCTCATTTTTTAATGCTCTGACCATGATGAGGGTAGACAAGGACCCTGCTTATCTTACTCTGCAGTTCTGCTCATTTTTCCTATTGAACAACAGCTTTTGGTCATTGTGATTTTGATCCAACTCATATAAATGCAGCAGGATATAATGTTCCAAAATGTTATCGTGCATTTGATCCATCTCTGTGTTTTATGGTTTCAAGAAGAGCATGACTGAATACAGGAGGAAAAAAAAAAAGAAGAATGCGCCTATCAGAACAGCAACAGCAGACAAAGGCAAAATATATTATTTTCACTCCATTTCTCCCACTGTTTAATAGCTTGACTTTTGCATTCCACAGGTTTAATACAAAGACAGCTATAGCATAATGTGTTTTCCTTTAAAAGGTCATCATTATATTAGCAGCATTTGGTGCATTGTGACCAGAGCACACATTTTTAGAGATAGCGGTCTAATATTTTCCTTTAATTTATTGGCATCAAGAAATTCTATTTAATTTCTGCTTTCAGAAGAACATCTGCAAGTGATTGGCATAACTCAAGGGACCTTTGCAGCTGCAACTTTCTCCAAGAGCAGAGCAAAAAGCCATGTTTGTCAATATGCCTGAGTAGGATTAAAAAAGAACAAAAAGGAATAAAAAATAAAAAGCCCCAAACTACAAAACAGCTAATTATTGGAAGTAAATGTTTCATGATCTGTGTATGGCACCCAGAGCTGAATGGATCATTAGCTAAACTTCCAGTCAGCATTTCACACAAGCATATGTTTGCCAGCAGCCTCAGTGACTTAACTAGAAGTAGTTATGTACATTGTGCAATAAGCAGGGCCAAGGAAAAGCAGTGCTTTTTTAGGATCTTTATCATGTGCATTTCCAACAGTCCTAAGCACTTTTTTCCAGCTCCTAAATTTTCCCTCCCTATTGAATGCTCAAGGTAAAGCTGCTCCATCTGGTAACTGCTGCCAAGGAGCTGCACCTGAACCATCAATGCCATTTAGTGCAGCTCCTTCTCTTTTCCATTTGTGCTTCCTTGTGGCAGCCTAATTGCACTCCCAGCCCTGCTTCCAGGGGTCCAGGATGATGCACAGGGAGCAGTTTGCATGCAGCCACTCTGGTTTAAAGATTGAGAGAATAGAAATTTGGCTATGGGCAGCTCAGATGCCATCCAACAGTCCCAAGCACTCTCCCTTTACTACCACAATAAATGTGGCTTCAGAGCATTGATGAGCACCACGGGCAGGACTTGGTGAATTCCTGTTTCCTCTCCTCACTGTGTACACATTGTGCTGGGTGAATGCTGCCTGTAAATTAGCTGGCAGCTCAAGATCAATACCCAGTGCAACCAGCTAAACAAAAGCAATTCCAGATAGAAAACACTGCAAAGATCCTGGGGGAGCCCATAAAGGAATCAGTCAGCAGGTGCTGACAGTGACTCCAGCCAGTTCCGATCTGACCCACAGCTATTTTGGTGTGAGGGGCTCAAAGTGACCATCTGGGTGTAAAGATCCCTTCAGCTTTAGGTTCCCTGCTTGGCAGCAGCAGCCTGTGAACAGCAAAGCGCTCCCAAACAACCCTGAGAAATGTCATCACCCAAAACTCCAAACCCTCCCCTGCCCTATTCGTGTTTATCTTCCAAAAACATATTGAATTGTTTTAATATTTTCAACATTTTATGATGTATTGTATAAAGCCAGGAAAACTTACTAATCTCAATTTATTTCCAGCAGTGGTCTGCTAAGATTCCCACTAACTGAAAATACATGTAGGAAGATATTCCCTGTCTCAGAGGTCATATTACTTCTGGCAGTTAGAACATTTACCAGCTACAGGATGCTGCTGTATGTGGTGCAAATAGGATGCAATTTCAATAATGGACCTCCCCTCTCTATTACCCCTCAAACAGGCTGTTTTGAGACAGGTTCTGCATCTCATTTAATTTTAGAACAAGAGGGACATGCTGATTGCTGAAACCTTCTGGTCAGAGCTGTTTGTTTGCTTATTTCTGGTCTGTAGGTGGGCTGGTGCTGGAGAGTTTGAGCTCAAGGAAGCAGGTGGGTGGCAGGGACCTCACTTTCCCACTGCACCAATTTCCAGACAGAAATAGACATAAAAGAAATAAGCACAGCTCACAAAAGGTGTTGAAGCACATCAAATGAGTTCAAAAGCCTCCTGGAGGTAGAGTCTTCCTGAACAGAGAAGTTAAAGTAGTAAAGGTGCAATATTAATTAAACATATGTAATAGTATCTGCTGGAAGACACTTAAACAGACCCTGGCTTGTCCTGGAATTCTCCAAATGCAGCCATGGATGAAGACTGAGTAAGAAGTGACAAACTTTTGAATTTCTGTCTTAGAAAATAATTTAGACAATAAAAAAAAAATTGTTTTAGTGGTATAGCACATAAGACATATGGTAAGAGAGCAGAACTTTCCCCAGAGCTTTATTACGCTGTGAATTGCACGCCTCCAAAGAAATATGATTCCTCTAAATAAAATCAGGAGAGATAACACAAAGTGCTGAATTTCATCCTAAAAAGCCCAGTGTCTTCCTCACTGACCCCCTTCTCATAAACATCATTACAGCATTAATTATTTCAATTATTGGTACTGACCAGACTTTGTATGGATTTTGATCTAAACTCACATTCCACTGCTATCCAGCCTCCCTGGGGCTGCTGGCTGCTCACAGGTACAGCTGGGCAGGGACTTGAAAGGCACCAGGATGATTCCAAACCACAGAGCAGAGCCAAGGGAGCTAAATACATTATATGTGAAATGAGTAAATAAAATCCCAAGAAATGGAATTAAAATGAGCATTAATCAGGAGAGGGTTGAGCATGACCCATACATGGCCCAGTTCATAGGAATCTTGCTAATTGCCTTTCAGAGACCACTTTATCCTATTAAGATTATCCTCAGGAGACCCCCAAGACTTTGGGGGCAGTGGGGAAGACCAAAAAAACCTGGTCAAATTTATCATGTTTAGAAACAAACAGGAATTGGGTTTTATTTATCTTATGCAGCAAAGCCTCTGTTATCTTCCTCTCTTGGCATTTAATCCCACTTTTTTCCTAGCAATATAAATAATGAGAAAGACCAATTAAGCTCAGGGCAGCCTTCTGGGTAAGGAGAGATAAATAATAAATACCTTGAGACCAACTGCAGTGAGCAGCACGTGCCATTTCTCTGGTGCACAAGTGTTGATGCAGACTACGTGACAGTTTCAGACTTGTTGCTGTGGCCGAGCCAGGTATAAATTATGACAGGCCCACATGGATTAAAGATGATTTGAAGGAAATCAAAGGCATTAACTTTAATATGGTGCTTTGTCTCTCTTAAATGCCACTCGTACTTTCTGTAACAGCAACCACTAAAAATCAATGGCCAGAGACCCCTGCGTGCTCCAGAGCTGTTAACCCTTGGAATTTCAGCCAAAGGACCACAGCCACAGACCCACAGCCTCAGCTTCCACACTCCTCTGTCAAACACAGCATCTGCAGGAGCTCCATCAAAAAAATTGGCAATTAAAAAAAGTGTAACTATTTTTTGCTTTCAAAGTCTGCTCTAAAAGTGTCTTGTTGAAAGCTCCAGCCAGGGTTCCCAGTGCCCTGCATGTTGTGAGAGCTACAAGACAGACATTGAGGTGCTGGGGTGTGGCCAAAGGGCAGCAGAGTTGGGAAGGGCCTGGAGCCCAAATGTAAGAAGGAGCAGCTGAGGATGTTTTTGTTTTGGCCCAAGGGAGACCTTATTGCTCTCTACAGAGATGAGGTTGTAGCCAGGTAGGGTCAATCTCCAAATTAACAAGTCATGGGAAAAGAGTAAATGGCCTCAAATTTTACCAGGAAAGGTTTAGATTGGCTATTAGGAAAAATTTCTTTACTGAAAGGGTTATTAAGCATTGAAACAGGAATCCCAGGGCAGCGGCTGGGTCCCCGTCCTTGGAGGTGACACTTGGATTTAGTGCTGGGTGATGGCTGGACTCCATGACCTTAGGGGGCTTTTCCCACCCAACAATTCAACATCCTGTGTAGCAGGACCACATGCACAGCACAGCTAACATGTAAGACTTGAAAGAGATGGAAAATTGAATGAAAATGCTGATTATACTTTCAATAACACAGCAATAGCTCAAGCCAAGCCTCAGCCAGCTCTCAGGGAAGTCAATGAGAGTTGTTTCATTGAAATCAAATGATGTGTGATTAGGTCCTCACAGAATTATGTGTAATGCCATATTCAAAATTGTGAAGAGTTGCAGGTTGACATCTAAAAGCCCATTTTCCATCTGGAATTCTGTAATGAAGCTACTGCGAAAGAAGAATCAATACATAATTCAGTATAGTGGAAAGATTGTTATAAAGGGTTATTGAATATAGCTCCACAATTGTGGATAAAAAGAATGAAATCCCTCATTGTTTCAGTCATGCTGTACTGACTTTTACCAAACACACTGTGTCACATACAAAAAAAATAGCTGTTCCAGATTTCAAAGTGGAAATAAAATAGTAAAAGCAACAACAGCAGGTTTTTCTACAAAAACAGGGTAGAGCAGGGAAAAAAAGTTCCTAAATCTCAAGATAAATTTTGGTTTTGTACACTAATAACAACTTATAATTTAGTTTTTTGTGAAGTGTGCCAGAGATAAGGCAGGAAAGTGTTTCTTAACTTAGTTTGCCAATTTTCCTTTCAGGCTAGCACTGTTATTGATAATATCCATCACAATTCTTTGTCTTCCCAACAGGCTGGCAGAAATATCTGAGTAAGTGCTGACTCACACACCTCAACACCTCCCTGTCAAAGTTAATCTGAAATTGATTTTACTTTCCAGAGGTAAAACAGAACTGCGTGAAGTCAGCTAGAAATGGCATTTGTAGATCAGTGTTCAGCACTTTCTATAATTCCTGTAAGATTTCATGATTACACCTCAACAATTTTCAACAAACTCTTGCAACCTTCAGATCAAAATTGTTAATTTTATTTCTATATTTTTGGGAGGAAAATTAATGTATATTTCTCCCATTTTGTTTCAGTTCCTGTAATCCTTCTAATTAGGTATTTTTTTAGCACAGAATTGGAAGGGAAGTACACAGAACATTATTTGTGTTCATTACATCAGACTTTGCAGAGTTCAGGTTTGCCAGTAGAACAGGCAAAAACCATCACATTTTACAGCATGGCAATAAAAAAAAAAAAAGGAAAGGAAATTTGTTACAGAAATGGACAGTTGTTACAGAAACAGAGATTCAAAATCAGGACAATTTATTAGAAGGAGATGCTGCTAATCAAAAGTTCTTTAAAGATAATTTCCATTGTATTTTATCATTAATAGTGATCACTTTGGGGCATCCCAGAGAGGAAAGGCAGTCTTGTGTTCTGGGGAAATCAATTTACTGACACCACACAGGGCTGTGCAAATAATTTTTTTTTTAGTTCAGCTGCCAAGCAGAAGGTTGAGGAGTTCTACCAGAATCAAATGCAAAAGAAAAAAAAATTTTGCATACCAGAATATAAACTAAGTAAAAAACTGTTCATTGCAAGAGAAAGCAATCTTCTAGGCAAAAAAACATCGAATTTCTGACAAATATAGGAAAGAAAAATAAGGTTCTAGAATAACAAATCAATACACTGGTGGGGGAAGACCTCATGTTCTTCATGTAACCAGGAGCTCCAGGATCTGGAAGGCTCCAGTTCACCTGCACTTCTTGCCCTAAGCTGCTGGAGTATGCACACAGAAAACTCTCCTACAGCAGCAAGCTGTGCCAGACCCTTTTGCTGGAGCCATTTCAGCTGTATCCAACTGATTATTGTAGGAAAAAAAGAAAAAAAAAAAACAAAACAAAACAAAACAAAACAAAAAAAAACCAGACCATAAGAATGGTACTTCTAGCACATGACTTTAGAATCCAGAAAATAAAGCACTTTTTTCTCTGCTGAAAGCTAGGTTAAAATGTTCCTAAATACTTTGTAATCAGTACATCCAAATATTCTTGTGCACACATCACAAGCAAGTTCCAGCTCCAGCTTTCTGAATAGTTATTCAAATACCTAGAAAAATACCTATTTTGAAATCACTGATGCTTCTCATGGTTTTATCTATTCATGATTGATTTAAAGCATTAAAAATATAAACACTTAGGTGAGTAGGTATTGAAACAGCCACTTTAACTCACAGTAATGGGGAAACTACTAGGCTGTGGAGTCACTCATTTAATCCACATGTAATTAATCCATCTAAAGTAAAACCCTTTCAACAGAAAGAAGCAACAAGAAGGATAAAGCACAAGCTTATGTGCACAGCTAAGATTTCATTCTCCTGGGATTATGGCAGGTGGAGGTTCAAGTAAAAACTCTGCTCCCCAGGAAAGCCTCAACAAGAAAACACTGTGTAAAAACTCAAAGATTGGCAGATTACAGAATGTCACAGGGAGGGGAGAGGACAGGAAGAGAAGCAGAGGTAGCTGTATTTGCCTGAAAGTTGCTTTGAGGACTCTATTCTGTGTTTATGTTTGTTTTGGTAGGGTTTGGTTGATTTTGGTGGTGTTTTTAAACCCGTAAATGCAGGAGGTCCCATTCCCCACTGTCAGCACTACCCAACCACACAGTTTAGTCCTGCCTGGTGCTGGCTCAGCGTGTGCCATTCCTGGCACATCCCACACCTTCCCAACTCCAGAGACCTGCTGTGCGCAGACCCATGACCTGTGCATGCCTGGGAACCTCACAGTGTCCTCCTGGTCCAAAAAGGCTCTTTAAGGACCCTTGCAGGCACCATTCTGGAAAGAAGCACTCAGGATGGAGTATGGAACACTGCATCTTGAGTGAAGCCTGGGCTCTCCCTCCACTCCTAAGCTGGCAAAGCTCTGTTAAACTCATCAGGTGCTTTCCCAGAGGACAAACAAAGCTGAGGCTGCCTCTGGGTTCTCCAAACCCCAAGCTTTAGCAGGAAGACTTGTCATACACCTGGTTTTAGAGCCCTGTACAAATAGTAAATCTCAACAGAGAACAATCTTACCACCTTTACCCATAACCTATCATTTTCACTCTGGCCACATTAAATCTAGTCTTTAATCTAATTTAACAAATATTTCTCTCTTTATTAAGCTATTAAATCTGCCAGTTCTCCTGAGGGCAGTGCCAGCTGCTCCCCCCAGCCATGCTCAGCATCCCGAGGCTCTCACCCACTCACTGCCAGAAGCAAGTGCAGCACCAGCCCCTGCACTATTTCCAGATCTCGGCCCTACCCAGATCTGTTATATTTAAGAAGTCATTAAGAGAACATTCAAAAGACCAGTCCAGAATTATTTGACCAGTTACCTAAAATCCTGTAGCCCTTGCAGACAGGAAGGATGAGAGTTTTGGCACAGGCTTGTGCAGAAAAACCCAATTTCAGCAGGAGCAGCACTCACCCGTGGAAATTGAACTCCTTGCTGTATTTGTGGTTGTGAGCATAATCAGCCAAATCATCTGTTTCAGCACAGAAAACTCCTGTGCTGGGGAGCTCTCCCACCTTTCCTTTTGCATGGCTGCATAGGGAGCAGCCTCCTCCCAGCTCAGCCTGAGCCTTTCCCAAAGGACATGCTGTGCAAGAAAATCTGGTGCTGGAGCTGAGAGAATCTGGGCATCTTCTACTGGAAAGTTCTGGAGAGTGGGGAAAGACCTGAAATTAGGGTGCTACTTAAATAGCTCCTTAATTTCAGTAGCACTTAGCTTTTAGATCCAAAATCAGGATCTAAAACACAGCTATAGCACAAGAGTTAAGTCAAACATATCCAGCTCTCATTCATCATTCCAGTAATTTCAATTAATTACCAGTGCTAACTCCAGTCAGTATCAGACAGTTCTGGGAAGTGATGCTGACTTATAAAAACAGCAGTAAGTAGTCAATGCCCAATGTTTTCAGAAGCATTACAATTAATAGATTTATTTTGGAAGTGTTACAGCTTCTATATTTCAGCTTCTTTGAAATTTATTGGAGAAGCTACAACAGGCAGTGTCTCAAAGAATAAAAGTAATGTGCCAGAAGTAATAATATAATTTCAAATAAAATTTGCTATTTTGATTTACATTTAATTGACAGAGGCTGCTATTCTATTATGCCAAAAACCTTCTGCCTACCTGCATGAGATCTGACTGATTTCTCAGAAGACACACCAAATCTTACAGAACATTTCAAGAGTTGCATTTTCTTATTAATCGGAAGAATGAACTCATCAGCTCTGTTATTAAAGACAATTTTAGGCCCTTTCCTCTGTCACAAATGTAACTTTTAAAAATTTAAATGAAATGAGCTCTTTGGTTGCAAATTACTCTGTGTAACTCCCACAATACTGCTTTCATTCCTCTAAAAAAATATTATAAAATCACTATTTCCTATATTTTTTTTATGATGCACTTGAGTGGTTCCTCCATAAATACAAACCAGGCTGAATAAAAATTCCAGCTACAAGAGCCTTGATTAAAAACACCAAAAAAATCCCCAAAAACCAAAGCAATAGTAACTGGACAGCCAAACACCAAATCATAGGCAGCTGAGCTCATGGTTTTTCACTCAGCTGAAATGAATCCCTGGAAAATTCTTGACTCCAATATTGAATAACTGCCTTCCTACCCCCATAATTAAGAGTTGCATTGACATTCCCCTCCAACATGGGCATGGAATCTCCTGCTCCACTCCTGCTGTTCCCCACCTCATTCTGCTCTGACCTTCAACAGGAGAAAGGAGCCCTTGGCCCAGGTGCCACTCTTTGGTGGGCCCTGGAGTTTCCTGAACTGGCTTTTTCTGGGGAAAGAAATCTGGATTTTATGCATCAGCATGGGGTTTGGGTACCATCCTTTACCCCAAGCCTCACAGCAGCACTGATTTCCCCAAGAAAAACCATGAGAAGGTCCCTTTGCCAACAATGCAGCATTTCTCTCCTAGGACCACAAGATGGTTCAGGGAACCAAGCACACCAATATCACACATATTTGCTGTCCACACCAGCACAGTGCTGTGCTTTTTCCAAAAGCTAAAGTATCATAAATACACTGTTTTCATAATTTCTTGAGTTCTGCCTCCCACTGTATTCTTTTAAGCTGAAGTTATGTTTTTGTATAGGTTGGTGTTAATGCTTTATAAAGGTCAAATTATAGTTGTCTCCCTACTGTTTTATTGTAAGTGTTGAGAGTTGGCACTGTAATTAAAATTCCAGCTAAATAAAGTCTGCAGGGTTCCTACTTGTAACCAGGCAATTTGGGTTTTTAGCAGACCAGAGCACATTTTGTGTTTCCTCTGTTTCACTGCCACACAAAGGAAGGTAAACAAAACCCACGTGCCTTAATACATTTACATAAACAAAGTTTCCTATCAGTGAGGTTAGTAGAGAATAATATATTTAATTATAGAATACAATAATAACAAAATAGAAAATGCACCCTTTTCCTACAACCTTGCTTTACACTATTTTAGGAAAAGTCCAAGGCAAGACAATCCAGTTTATACATAAAGCCAGATCCAGCCAGAGCACTCAAAACACTGTTGATAAGGGAGAAAAGATTCACAATCTGCTCTTCAGTAAAACAAACCTGACTCCCTGGCAGCAGAATGGTCCTGTGCATCAAGGAGATTATCACTTACTTCAGTCTAACCTGCTTTTAGGTTCTGGTACTTGCCAGCAAGTGTTTCAAAGTGTCAGAGATTTACCAGTGCTGGCTCCAACTTCAGGGAGGAATTTCTCTTCTGCTATTGACTACCTGTAAAGCTGCTCCAGCAGTGCCTCCTTTTTGCTGCCTTATTAAAGGCTCCTCAGTTCTGCTTCAGTTCTCTCCACAGCTGAGAGACGAAGGCTGCACTGGGTTTTTTATTGCTTTTCTTTTTTTAAAGAAAGTAAACAAATCAAAGTGAGTATTGCAAGTGGAATTCTTGTCTAAAAAGCAACATCCCAGATCGCTACAGGAATCTTTTAGGTCTTCCCAAGGGTCCTAGTTTTATTTTAATTTGTTTTAAAGGAATTCCTTGGTAAAGGAATTTCAAATTTTGTGGAAGATAATCCCTTACAGGCAGGGATTCTTATTTGAGCAAATCCTACCCTTTGCCCGGGCTGATATTTTTTCAGGGGTTTGAAAAACAGAAGACAAACATTTTAGTTAATATTCACATCACAGAGTATGACATGCACTTACTCCCCTATCTACAGGTTCACTTGTCTGCCCCAGAAGCAGCAGGTACAAGGCATACAAATATGCACAAAGTCATTCCAGACAGACCAGAGTTTTCAGAATCAATCCATTAAAAGTTACTTTTTCCCTCCCTTCTCTAGAGGAAAAAGGTTCAGGTGGATAGGCTGAACAGAGGCATAAAACAAAATCAGAGCATTAGCCTCCAGCTAGAAAAATCCCCCAATCTAAGACATTTCTGAAAGATTTCCTGAGTTTACAGCCAGTGGTACTTATTCTCAAAGCAAGACTGAGAAATGACAAGGCACAGGAAAGTTGTATGAAAAGATATGTCCATTAAAGCAGGCAGACTGCTCTGTCTGAAAAGGACTGATTTAAATAAGCAAAGGGAAAGAAAAACTGCAAGTTGAGGCATGATCATAATTACATTAGAAAAGTTATAATTTGATTTGGATTAACAGACAGAAATCCTAAAAGCTCAGAATTAATTGTGAACTACATCTACAATTATTTTCAAGAATACTTGCATGCTTTAAGATATCATTAACTTAAATGAGATTCTATGTTTAAAGGAAGATTTAACCTCACATACTCCCATTAATTCTCACTAAATGTCCACACTGCACTTTGAAATGTAATGGAAAAGGTTAGCTAGCCATGTTTCTTTTGAATGGTGCTTTTCTAAGATCCTCAAATTAAAAGTCCTGTCAGAAAGGCAGTCTGTGAAAATACCAAGAAATATTCTACAGAAACACATTAATGCCTCAGTGTGGGGTGATTTGCATCTCTTTGTCACACATGGACAAAGTTTGCCCCTGACAAAGCTGGTCTGGTGCTGGATCCTCTCCAGAGTGACCCCAACTCTAACCTCCAACCAGAAATTTCACCTCCCTGCCTCTCATTTCCTCAGCAAGATGACCCTGTTAAAACATTGCCAGCCATAAGCAATCAGTGTCAGATTATTTGCTGATGGAGTTGGCCTAAGCTGAGCCACCTACATTTTCCTAAAAGAGATTTTGGCCTTCCAACACATTTCTACACCTGTAGAGAAGGAGCTGCCTCGTGGCCTGTGTGGGTAATCAGTTCAGGAGTAATAGCTTGGTTAATTTGATTTTTTTTTTGTTCTGAAATTGCCAACTGGAAATGAGCAGAGAAGTCTTCCACTGAAGCACCTGGGGACATTATTAATACAAGGTTTGCACTGCACTGAGAAAGAGACCCAACCTGCTAATACCGAGCAGTTGGCCATTGATTTAGATTATTAGGAGAACAGCTGGCATGTTTCAGCCAACCAAAGCCCACACGTATTTCAAAAAAGTATTAGCTGTGAAACATTATGGTTTTTGGAAAGTCTCCAGAAACAAATTAAATCTCAAACCAAGTAATCTGCTACTTTTATCTTCCTAAATCCAGACCAAGCTGCTAACAGAGCATTCACTGTCACTGCAAAGATCCTCACCCACTTTTCATGTGGGTTTACTTGTTTTGGTTTGTTTTTTTAAACAGGATTGTGTGGTTTTTCTCAACAAAACAGACAAGAAATTTTGGGTTTAGATCCTCATTTCCTCCAGCTTGGAATTAAAATGCAAGGAGGAGGCTCCACCAACACATATGCCTTTTCCTCTCTTATTCCACAAGAGCTGACTGTGCCCCTGAGGGGTTTTGATTCAGCCCTGAAGATGTTTTTCAGAGACTAAATAATTCTTTCATTCTGCTCAGTTTAATGTCCTACCTTTGCAAACACTAGTTTAATTTAATGCATATGCATAAAAATCAAACAGTCTATTTTTGACTCCTTCCCCCTTGGGTCCTGGAGATTTTTGGGAGGGAATCGTCTGACCACCTGGCACTCAACAGCTATTCTCTCCCATTTTGTTCTGCTTAAATCATGTGTGAAAGCAGTTCAACAGATGATATGATATTGTTGTGCTGCAACACCAATCTGCATGTATCTATTCAGAGGCACAGCTGAGATATTTTCTATTATTTAGTTATAATATGTACTCCCAGAGAACGTTCTCCCTCCATGTAGGAGCTCAGCATCAAACTTCAATTCAAAGGCAATGCATCAGGTATTTAGGTGCAAAAGGATCTTCCTTACCCTGCTTCCACAAGCATGTAGTGAAGTTCCCAACCACTTTAAAACTTCCACAACACTGCAACCATTTTGCACAGAGCCCCAGATATTTCCTGGAACTTTACTTACATGAGTTTGGCTTCCTATGACCATTTAAATAGGAATAGTGTGCTTAAGGTGTGTTGCTTTAAATCCTGATCAATATTTCTGTCCACATGGATAAGAGTTCCAGGCACCTTATCTTAAACATGTACCCAAGTGTCAGATTGAATCTCTAGTATTCAAATTCTATCCATGCATATGAGCCCATTAAGACATATATTTTAGGATACAACAAGCACTCCCCTATCTGGGTAGGAAAGTTGAGATGCCTTTCCATTGAACCTGCTCCCTCATGCCAAGGTATGGGAACCAAGTCGTTTTTTAACATCTTCTGAAGCACTTTCTTAACACAGAGAGCGATTTATGTGAATTGAAAGAAAATTTAAGAGGTTTGTAAAACTCAAAATGCATTAAAAACTTCTTCATTTTGAGAAGCCGCAATACTGTTTCAGCAAGGACACACTGAATAGGTAGAAAATCCACGTTTATCTCACTATTACCCAGAAGCCCAGACAGTTTTCCCTGCAAGAAATTGCTAAGCGTAAAATCTTACCTTGCTTGAACAGGTTCTTTTGCAAGTTACAGCTACCATGTGCAATCCCAATTACCCAAACCCTGCACTATTCAGCATGAAGAGTTAACAGTCACATCCAAAACCCCGTGTCAGAACCCTGAAGAGTTTTGGCAGACAACAGGGCTGCCACACTGGCTCTGTGCAGGTTGTGGGGAGAGGGAAGAAGGGGAGATGAGCAAAGTGGGTGTGATAACTCCAGGATCAGAAGGAACAGGAGAAGAACAGCTCCGCTTTTGGTAGCATGGAACAGGCACAGGAAGAGGCCATCTGTGCAGGCAACTGGCATGGAATCAGTGGGAAGGGTTGATGTGATAAATCACATCTCTCATATGGCATCAGCTCAGAATCAACAGGAAATATTTGGATGTGAGCACGACCAGGGCCATAATCCATGTGCACACAAGGCTGTAGGAGGAGGAATGGTCTTCCCTGATCATTCCACAGGCTTTGTTTGCTTTGAACAAAGTATATCTTGTTGGAGGTCACAGCTTTGCCAGACAATTGAAAACCTGCTTTTAAGCATTAATAAGTACACTAAGATATTTCACATCATATGAGTAAGCAATGATTTTGATATTGTTGAATAGAAAAGCTCTTTGTTAAAATGCACAGAACAAAAAGTACCCAAATGCAGACAGACAAAACCTTGATCTCGAAGCAGCCCTGGCTCTGAACAGGCAATCTATCACGTAAGAGACACAAGAGGTCAGCCATTAATTAACATCCAAATTAGAGCTTTTCAAGTAAGGGTCAAAACTTCCTTTGTTTTGACATTTAAAGCACTGGAAATGCCTTCCCCAGTTTAGCATGCACAATGCACCACCTCGTGCTTTATGTTAATTGCCTCCATTATTCAAGTGCACTATTTGATTCATTGTCAATTAAAAATACCCCCAAAAGCCAAGCCCGATGTGTGTTAAGTATAAACGTGATTAATGTAACACAATTACATTCCCACGTTTGTTGAGTCTGATTAGGAACTTTCCCTCAGCCCAGTGTGACAGAGCCCTGTCACTGCCAGTGACCTGCCAGCCTTGGCAGGGACAGGCATTTCGCGGCCACAAGTGCTTCTGACAGGTGTAAAACCTATAATTAAATGCTGTCAATTAGCACTTCATCAAGAATGTGGAAATCTTGATGACCTTCACTATTGGATTGCAAAGATGGTCCTAGATGTAAAGTAAAAAAAAAAAAAAAAAAAAAAAAAAAAAAAAGCTATAAGGAAGGAAAAAACAGTGACACAATTGTTTGTTAGAATAAGTATGTGGATATAATTACTATTTCCAGAAAGTGACTCCAAGGGTCTTTTCCTACAGCCTCAAGGGAACATCTGGTTCTGCACACAGAGGAAAAAATTAGGCAGACCAAAAGTAAAAGAGCAATGCCTTATTTTTTTTTGTGTTTATAGAAAACCCAAGTTATAAGGAGATCTGAAGGGGTCTGAGGGGAAAAAAATTAATGACCAAACAGGGACAAAGAAATGGTCAAAGTCTGGAGGTTACTACTAAATGAGATGCAAGAGCAAATAAATAAATAAGAATTTAAAAGCCAGTTCAGCCTCAGCACAATGACAGAAAAACTAATAGTAACTGTATACCAGTGAAACTAATAGGAAGGAGAATATGCACACACAGCTGGACTTGTTATGGCCAGCTTACTAGTAGGCTTTAATAAAAATTGCTACAAACCACAACACGAAATTAGATAAAATTCTGTACCCTCAGTATGGTCTACTCTTCATTCTTCCCATCAGTAAATGTAAAGTATAATTAACACTGCCACAGGTAGAAGTAATAAATACAGAAGAACCAGCTACAACCTGTATTTAATTACAAGGGAGATGCTAGCAATGAAACGTACACTAGGTTCTTGTTTAAATTGAAAAAGAAAAAAAGAAAAAGACTGCATTATTGCACTTCAGAAAAGAATTAAGGAGCTCCTTGGCTTATTGAGGGCTACAAAAACAATCCCTGCTATAGGCCTGGTTTACATATTTGCTCTATTAATTTACACAGCCCTGGTAAGCCTCACATTGCAATGCAACTGCTAAATTACACTGCTCTTGGTAATGGGCATAAAAAGATGCAAGAGCATGCAAAGTGTATTCAAACAGACAATTAAAATTATCAGTTCTGTTGACAGCTAAAATGAAGGAACTGTGCTGAGGTTGAATGGTGCTGCATGAAGGACGCCCTGTTTGTGGGTGATTGAATTAACCAGGATCACGCATCGACAGTTTGCCTCTATCCAACACTGCACATTAGGCCAATTTACTGTCTGCTTATTAAAATAATTTAATTCCAGAGATTGTTCCCAGGCATTTCTGAGTTTCTTCCTGCTCTTCCCTCCTCCTCTCACTAATGATGGCATCTTAATTATTCTGCTCATTTTACACACCGCAAATGGCTGGGTCACCACAGAGCAGTCCAGCCAGTTTGGTTGAACCAACTATCCTTGGGGTGATCCTCTCCAAATCAGCAGGAGATCTGGCCAGACCCATTACAGCCTCAAAGTTCTGAAGCAGAAAAAACATTCAACAAAAGTTGTTTGTATTTCATTTAGCACTAGTTTATCCATATTGCTTCTTTTAATAGGTCTTCAAATCAGCTTGCTTATTAAATCTAATTCTTATTCTAAGAATTTCAACTTCTAGTCATGTAGGAATAATGTGTTTGACAACTCCAAAATAAGAATTCCAGAGAAAATGAAATTCCCCAAAGAAATAAGAAGTTTGAAACCTCTTTTCTAAGCTGAACAATCTCACATCTCTGACTAGTATTACTACTCGTGATCTAAAGTTCCTGTGAAAAAGCAGCTCAGACTAAGCAACATATCAAAATTCTGAGACTAAAAATGTTATCCTGGAGGTTTATTTTAGTGCCTCCAAAGGCTGAATGACTTAAGTTTAAGAGAGTTATTTCAATAGACTTTGGCAACTAATTCTGACATTTCGAGGCTGAATGACTTAAGTTTAAGAGAGTTATTTCAATAGACTAATTCTGACATTTCATTTTGAGAAGTTAATGCTATTTTAAAGTGAACACGCACAGATTACACCTTCATCTGAAGTGAAAATACATCAGTGTGTAGCAGTGATATGTGGATGGAACTGAGTTGGGAAATGTGTGCATTTGGTGAGCAATATTGGTTTGCATTTCTTGGTTCCACCAAGCTATGGGATTTATCCCATTGTAGGATCCAGATATTGCACACGGGAGCCAAGCACTACTGCCCAGTGCTGGACACCCAGAAGAATTCCTTGTTCAGCACCAGCAGCCAAGCACAACAAAGAAATCATCAATAATAAAATATCACAAGTAAAAATGCAGCTGTGTTTGGAAGTTATGAAAATGGCAGCACTTAAATCCTTTTTTAAGTCTTTAAAGACATCGGCCACTGGATAAGGCACCATTTTGTGTGACAGGGCTGAAATCCCAAAGTCCCAGAATGGAATGAGCAATTTGTAACCCTGAAGTATTGGAATGAACTAACATCAGAACTGAAAAACTTTTAAATCTCCTTCAGTTTAATGCTTTGGGTGTACAGTGCCAGATTGGGTTTTATAATGTGACACCTGCCCAACGGAAATATACTGAATATTCCAGTTGTGTGACACTTTGCTATCACTGATGATCCCAAACTTCTTCCAGCCTCTGAATTTCATGTAAAGACTTGGACTTGTATCAGCTATGAATGCTTTCAAAATACTAACTTCTAAATCTGAGTTGCAGAGATAACTTATAGAGATGTTGGTGAGCAAGTCCTGATTTCCAAACTCATAGGTAAGATTATAAAAAATTTCAGAGTAAATTTAATTTTTAAGAAGTGGCTGATTCTAGGTTTTCACAATATTCACATTCAGATTATATATTGTATTTTGCCATTTCTAATACATGAAACAATGTCTGTAGAGACATAGGGTTAATACAGGGGAACTCAGACTGAATCATGGCAATATCCAAAATCTTAGGTACAAAACAAAAAAAGTTTTCTGATAAATGGCAGGAATGAAATGAATACATAAACAATTCTGATTTTTGCACAATAGTAATATATGAAAACAACATACGGTTCAGAACCAGCTGGTCCTCTGTGAATTGAAATGGCTTTTCTATATAAAAAACCTTCTGCTGGAATCCAGGGACACATTCTAAATCTTCTGCACATGCAAGCAGCAGAACCTGAGGGGAAAAAAAAAGCCAGAAATAGACTTTTAACATCCATTCCTTCCATCCATCATGTTGACTTCTGGGAACCATAGCGGGTTTAGGCTCAGTGCTCATAAAACAAAACATTGGGGTCCATACTCATAAAACAAAATATCCATCACATCACACTTCCCCTTCAAATCTTACTAAACAATTTTTATGTAAGGTTCTTGCTTTTATATATATGGGCTGGCATTGAAATTACAAAATAGTAGCTTTCAAGGTGAATTTCAGTTCAAAATATCAATAAAGATTGTTACTGGTCCATAAAAACATAGGATGCAATATTGCTCCTAAAAATCAAATTTATTTAGGCCTAGCTGAATACAGCTGGACCTAAAAATATGCTGAAATTAAGCACATGCAAATAAATTTGAAAAAGTGATAAATTAAGATCTGCAAATCTGTCTCAAGTTGATCACCAAGTTGTAGAAGAAATTCTGTATTCAAGGATAAAGTCTCACATACAGAAGTTTCATGTCTAAAATGAATTCTTTGCTAACAAGTATAAACTGTTTCTTTTCGTTCCCTCTAAGCCACAGTTTGTCCACTCTCAGGATAAAGTCTCACATACAGAAGTTTCATGTCTAAAATGAATTCTTTGCTAGTATAAACTGTTTATTTTCGTTCCCTCTAAACCACAGTTTGTCCACTCTTCCTACAATCAAAAGCTTGTTTACACCAAGGGAGGACTGAAAAAGAAACCTGTGCATCACAGAGGAGGTGGATCTGAAGGTTCCAGTTGAATACAGTTTGTGTCACTGTCAGTACGTAGTCACCCAAGCTCCATGTCACCACAAGAACATCAAAGGAGGACGCTTATAACAAAATAAAATTGCCTGGGAATAGGTACAATTCTAATCTCAGACTCTGAAGCATTTTATCCCTGAATATAGAAAACAACCTGAAGGGCTATTTTTCTTGGCAGCTGTTAAATGAGAGCATGGAGGTAAGAATGGTCAAGAAAGAAGCAGAAAGCAAAAAGAAATTACTAAAAAGTTTAAAAGGCTAAAGAGAGAGGCAAAAGGAGGCAAGGTTAAGAGCAGGAAAAGCCAATTGTATTTTCCAACCCATATATGTGTAAGTGCATTTTCAGAAGTATTTTCTGCTTTAGAACATCTAAAGGTGTTTTACAAAACCTGACTTTCAGGTGGTGCACTGACCACTCTCATCTCAAAATTGTTATGGGCAATCTGCTGCTTGTCAGGCAGCCCCAGCACAATCAGCTAGAGAGGGCACGTGTGGCAACCAAGAACAAAACAAACACAGGGGCTCTGAAAGGCATTTGCTCCTAAATTCAAGTGGCTCTGTACAATGGGTCTATTTACTCAAGACATCCTCAACACAAAATTACAGTTTTGGTAATAAAGTTCTTCAGGGATAAAGTGAAGACACTTTCCCCCCAGTACCACACCAGTGAATGCTGAAGGCTCTTTTCTCCTTCACCAGCTCAGGTGACAACAGCACTCTCACTTCTCCCAATGCACCAGCAGCATCTCTCAGTCCCACCTCCACTCCTTTAGCATCCAAGTCTGCTGATCCTGATCCTAAAGAGATGTCCTGCAATATTTTAACAGCTACATGTCTCCCTACTCCCCACCACTCACAATCCATTTGCTAAATCACAGCGATTCGTAATCTCCTCTCTCCCTTCTTGCATTTCCCACTCCTTTAAAGTCCAGAGTGATCCCATTTACAAAATCCAAAGGCAGCAATGCCCCACCTGGTCTGCATTAGTTGCTCTTATGGGAACCAACTGCTGGATCATTTGTTTCATGTCAGACCATTGCTATAAAAGCTTGGCCAGAAGTGCCAGCAGACTGCAAGGCACAGCCAGAATATTTCAAGTTAATTAATCTGGTAGAAGGCAAACACAACAGATGGACACCTTTGCCTTCCATCCTGTCCTGTTCCACGTTGGTCCCTTGGAAGGATTAACCAAGAAAGAAGAGAAAGATTTAAAGTAATATACCAAGAAAAGTGCCATACTGCTATTAATTTCAGTATCATCACACTACTTCTGCCTTTCTTTAAAAGGTTTAAAACCACAGCCCCCAATCTCTTATTCTCTTAATGACATTAATATATGGATTTTATTGGAGATTTTGGGGTTGAGAATTGGATGTGTCCCCTTCAGTCTTCCAGCAGGAGATATCTGGAAATAGGAGCTGAGGTATTCAGAGCCTGCCCTGAAAATTGTGCATAAAGCTTGATTACTGATTGTTAAAAAACCTGCCTTATGTACATTTCAATGGGCATATGCACAGGAAGAAAGGCACACATGCATCTTCTGCACACATTTTCTGTGTGCCCAGGTGCAGGTTTAAAGTACCTGTCTTTGAGACTCAGTGTTCCTGGATGAATATGCATAAAAATGCAATCACAGCAGGAGAAAACCACTTGCCATCTCAAGATGCAAATAAAGTTATATAATGAGTCCCCACCAGAAAACCAGTCCAAGCCATATATCCTGAAATTTATCTACAAACAGTTCTTCTCCTAAAGGATTAGCACAGCAAGAGGCAAATCATGTTCTGATCTCCCAGCTACTCAAGCCTTAAAGCTGGAACTCTTGTCTTACAGGGCTATAAATAAAAAGCCTCTTTAGACATCATCTATAGCAGTACTTAGAGATGGGAATATGTCAACTTTATCAGATTTGTGACAGACTAAGTTGACTTTGAAATCTGGGCAATCTAAATGGGTCATGAGTTAACTTCTGTAAGCCTGGTACAGAAGGCTCACATAATAGAGATGCAGCAAATAGAAAATGACCTTTACTCCCTTTGAAATAATTACAAGACTCAAGCTTGGCCTTGCTGTGAAATGGAACATTTTATTCCCCTTGTGCAATTCCAGGCACTTTCTTCTTCTCTAATGTCAGACAAAATGTTAAATGTGTCATCACATGGACAGTTTTTAATTAATTGTATTTTAAAAGGAAAACTATTATTTTATTTTTTTTTTCTCATGAAGAAACTTCTGTTGAACTAAATGTCTACCTCATTAAAATAATTTATGTGAAGGTCCTTCACATTGGGGACAGCAGTCTTTAAAAATATCTTGAAAAATTAAGTCAGGCATATATATGTTTAAGGCAAAGGGGCTTGTTCAAAGCAGAATATATTCTTAATTTAAACAGCATGTAGATTTCATATTTTTGGCTATAATAAAAGGTTTTATGGACTGATAGGTGCCTAAATTATTATTTCAGCTAAATACACTGTAAATAATATTTAAATGTCATATGTAGAACTCTGAATATACAAATATTGCTCACACAACTAGTCAAGTGCTGGGCAATTAGTACCAAAGGGTCCTTCGCCTGCTACCAAGAAAAAAGCCAAATTCTTGAACAAAAATTATATGCAGCAAACAATTTGCTCATGAAAATCTAAACGGGTAGAAGTCTGAAAAGCAAAACAGAGCCATGGCTACTCAGACCTACAGATCCTCTGTTCATCAACAAGTAAAATCAAAGCTTTCATAACCTCCAGCTCTTCAGAAATGCACAGATCAAAGACTCAGCTTTAATATTATGACAATTTTTCTTTCAGAATTTACTGCCAGTTGGTGTAAGGAAATGTCATAGTTTGGATAACTCCTGTGCTAGTTTGGCCACTGCACTAGAACTGTACTCCTGGTGAGACATCAAGCCTAAGAAACACCTTTTTTTTTTAGTTAATAAACCAGCATGCACATGCTGGTGACCTTTACTGACCTCAACATTTGCACTGAAAGCTGCTCACATAGAATATGGTTGGAAAGCAAAAAAGGAGAGCAATTTAATACTGTACTGCAGAGGAAATGAATAAATTCCCTGATGATAAAGCACCTTTGGGTATCACAACACCTCAAAATAACAGGGTCCTTCTACCTCCTCTTCTGGTGACTGAAAGTCATCTCAGAAAGGTCCTTTGGAAGAATTTCAGATTCTTTATGGTCTTTTCAACTTGCACAGTTTCAGTTTGGCCACATGTTTGCTCTGCAAATGAATTTTCTCACCTTTTGCTGTGTACACCCTCATATCTTCATTAGCCCTACCTCGAGGAGATCACCTAACACAGAAACACAAGCTGCAGAATATTAATTGCATTTCACACAAATTCTTATGGTGTGAAATTCATCCTTGTGTAAGGCTTTACTTAATTAGAAATCTAAATGGTGCAGACACCTGTGAAAGCCATCTGCCCAGACAGGAATTCTGCACAGAGTAAAGGTAAACAAAATCTCTTTTCAGGGGAAAATATTCTGTAGGACCACATTTTACCTTTGACTTCAGGAGAGTAATCTGAAATAAAAACAAATCAACACAGACCACGAAAAGGAGGAGTTAAAATTGAAATCAAGCTCATTTGTACTAAGAGCAATAATTTCAAGAGTTCAAAAATTGTAAGTCACTTCTTGAGAAAGGAGTTTTTAGTTCTGGTTGTTTTGTTTGGCATTCCTGGTAGGGTTGGATTTTTTTTTTTTTCTTTTAAAGTATGGTTTGGGGGCTTCTTTTTTATTTGACTCATTTACTTGGAAGTGGGTATCGAAAATTTATGCTTCTGAGCTTTTCTATGGAAACGTGAGAAACAGAAATTTGTTTTTTGCATATGAAAACTTCAGATTTTCATAAGAAATACGGTGATCCTTAGAGCTGAGAACGAAGAGAAAAAAGTAATCAGAATAATGAGAACTGCCAACACTGAATTAAATTGCTCATGACAAAATATTTTTATCATGCAGATTGAGATTTTTGAATCTAAAAACCTTTTCCATGTTCAGGTGCTGCAACACCAGACCCACAAAAATGGATAACGAGAAGGCCATCAGAGAAGGAAACAAGTGATAAACAGCACACAGTCATAGGGAGATGATGAAATTTGAAGTCTTCTCTCAGATTTAAATGAGGGAGTTATTCAAATGAAATTAACAGAGGGATACTTAAAATAAAGAGAGTGCAGCTCTAAGTAACGTTCTGATTCTGCATTACACAGACTCCAATTAGAGTGTCAGCAGGTCCTAAGGCAATTATTTCATCAAATAACACACACAGACTGGACATGAAGTTCTCTGCGTCTTCTGTGTTTTTTAAAATCAACTAGAACAAAAAACCCCTCAAAAGCATGAATAAATTATCCTCTGATTGGCATAATTAAAAAAGGCATTTTAACTTTACATAAAGGTATGTTGAATTATTTATCTCTGAATGTGACTAAATTAATTAAATGCAGATCTTTCAAATTAATTTGATTTCTAGAATGCTATTATTCGGGGCATTTTTAATGCAATATTTTAATATTGGAGGGAAGTTTTCACTGTTTCAGGCTTTAACTGCTCTTCTATCAGGAAAGAAGTTAAAAAAAAAAGACTGTTCCCTATCTCTACAGCTCTACCTCTCCATCTGATAGAGAGTTCCAGCCATTTTTGTAAGAAATGCTATTAAGATTTGGCACTAAGATTCTTCAAGGATGATAAATATCCTTTTAAAGGGCCTACCTATCCATTTACTGCACAGCTCTGTCCTAAAAGGGAAAGTCACACTCAGAGTACTGAAGAGTGGGCTATGAAAATGCAAATTAGAATGACTTTATTGGCTTAAATGAATTCAGTTCTCCTGTCACTGAAGCTGCGTGACTGCGGTAGGCATCCATTAACTGGAAACAAAATGTGACAAACTCTTTTGTGAGACTATCTACCACAGGAGCTTCCCTTTTATGGGCACTTTCCTTACGTACCTATGTTTATTATAAGAATTTTATTGCATATTCAGTAAAAGGTGTGCATCTTTCTTGGCACTGGGAATCTCATTAAGTTGTTCAAGGAGCGATTTGCCAGCGGTGGTGTCAGAACAGGGAGTTTCAAACAGCCACTCGCCTTCTGAAGTTGAGGAGCTCTGGAAGAGGCACCATCATTTTCTTCAGAAATGATTTATTCATTTATTATTGCTCCCAGGGGCTGTTCAGAGATCAAAGTGACCAAAATGTTCAGGGTGAAGAAGAATAATATGGGCAGTGCCTGAAGAGTACTGGAGCACTCAGACAGCATCCTCATTTCAAGGCAGAGTTGGGACAACCCTCTGTCCCATTCCCATCTGCTCCCTGAGCCCAGTCACCTCAAAATTCTGTGAAAATTGTGTCTACAGGATGATGTAGCTGGAAAAACAGGGCCTGGTGTGAGACCCCCACAGTCTGCACCCCAGCCTGGGGCAGCTGCCATGAAACTGCACCCTAAAAGCTTTTAATTAGTTCTTACTAACATATTTTCCACACTTCAGAGCTTGAGCTAGCTTAGATTTCCCTTGACTTGGGTGCACGGGAAACACTTGGGCAGTCCAGGGAAGCCCTAGAGATATTCCAAACCCATCTGGACACATTCCTGTGTCACCTGAACCAGGTAACCCATCTTGACAGGGGTGACCTGGATGATCTCCAGAAGTCCCTTCCAACTCCAACAATCCTGTGATTCTGTGGAACCCTCACACAGGAGCCACCTCTGGTGTCACAAGCAGGCACAGTGATCTGCTGGCCAGATCACTTGATCCTGATCAGAAATAACTCCTACATTTCACAATTCCTGACCTTTATTCTGATGGTCATTTCATATCTTCCAGAATAAATTTGTTCACAGTCAGTTTATAGCCATTTATTCCTGCACAAGTCTTGTCTCATAACTAAATTAACCTTTGTCCCCTCTAAATCTTCCATTTATTGAGCTAGACAAACCAAACTCTTTCCATCTCCTCCTATTTGGGTACATTCCTGTGACCCTCTCAGTAATATTTCTTTGTGCCTCCTTAAGCTCCACCTGTTCAAAATACATAAAGAATTCCAGATAGATGTTCTCCACAGTCTCGATATTTCCTTAAGCCCAAAATATGCTGTCTAATGCTTCCTAAAATTCCTTTTGAAGTCTTGTCATGCTGGTGCCTCACAATCATTCTAAAATCATCCAGCACACAAAGAGCTGAGAAATTTGACATCAGAGGAGGCACGACCATTTACCTACAACAATGTTAAGCAGCTTCTGCAAACAGAGCCAGGATTAATCTTTATGAAATATAAACACAGATGCAAACCCTCATGCATTGTTAAATCCATGCCCTTTCTGACCAGATGGGGACCAGCTCTGCCCATGGCCAGCAGAGATCTTCCATCCCCTTCCCTCTCCATCCAGCTGAGGTTCAGGATCTGCCCACGGATCCAACAGAGCTCCCAGCTCAGAATGATTTCTACCCACAAGGCTCAGAGTGCAGGATCAACTTCCACTTTCAGGTATGCAGATGTATCTGAACATTGTTCAGATTTTGTAATCCAGGGAATGGCTCTCATCCCGCTTCATTAAGTATTTTGATTATTAATAACAGAGACCAAGAGCTGTTACTTGTGCACAAAGTAAGTAATATTTTAAATTACTCAAGTATTTAACAAGTAAATAACTACCCATCGTGATTAATAGCACCATTTAACACACCAGACTTGAGCAAAAGGACAGGTTGGGCTCCAAGGTTATTTTTTGTTTATTTTTAGGCATTATGAAGGAAGTAATCATGTTTTGTTGAAACCCATACACCACTGGAATGAGATTACAACTGGTTAGCCTATTTAGAGAAGCTGCATAATAAATTCATTTTACAGGGTACAGAGTAATGCAAATGAGCCATTCCTGCACCAGTGAAAGAGGCATAAAGAAGAAACATTGAAAGTCAGAGTTCTGGACTGGTTGTGCTGCAAGGTGTGGAATTGCTGAAACCTAAACTGCCTTACAGCAATAATCTTTTTGAAGATCTGCTCATACCAAACATTTTTGTTATTTATTGCCTAATGAAATAAACAGGTTGATCCTCTTTTCCAGCAGTAATGACTTCATGAAGCATTTAGATGAATGAAAATATGGATCTCTGGTTTTCTAAAAAGGAAATAAATTAAAAATTGTTTAAACTTTTTTAAAACCCTCCACATGGAGTTGCGTGGGGCAAAGTCATTATTCCACATAGGAAAACACTGATGTGGCAAAAGCTGTTAGAGAAAAAATTAAAATCATATTTCTTAGAGCAGATAGTGGGTTTTGGATAGGATAGCTGGAAATTCTAAGGAACATGATACATGTTTAATTTCCCAGCAGCATGATAGTTATCAAAAAGAAAAACCAACCTTCCACCTACTATTTTCCCCATATTCCACAAAGTTAGAGTCTAAAGCAATTATTACTGTAGCACAAAGTGAACTCGGTGTAACACTGAACATCTGTCTTTTGCACTGCTAAGCTAAAACTGAAAATGAGCTTGCTGAAAACAATCTTTGAAAGTATAACACGGATTTAAGGATTAAACACAAACGCACTTCTATCACCTTCAAACATTACAAAAACAGAAACCAACCCCCAGAACTCATAAAAGTATAAGGACAAGTGAAAATATCTGGTTTTCAACTTCAAAAAAAGATTTGTTGAATGTTTTCTGACCTTCTAAACACTCACAAATGGAAGATTTTTTTAAAAATTAATACTTTCAAGTAAAATTCCTTGATTCCAGCAAGGTTATTGGAGGAAAAACAAGTCTAACATCCAAAGACATAACAAAAATGAGAAATTTCTACAAGGAGCCCAACACAAACGTCTCTACCAGTTTTGACAAAATTTTATTTGACATCAACTGGAAGAGGACCATCTATTCTATAAAACAAGGTATAGAAAACTTTTTCACCAAGGTATCTGCATATCACATGGTTACTTTTTCTTCACAGCAAATGAGACAGAGCAATAATAGTATGAGAGTATTAAAATAAATAGTTGTGAAGATTGGCTTCCTATGGGTTTCTATTTAAAAACCAAGCTCAGAGGTGAACTTTTAGTAAGAACAGGGCTGTAAATCACCTTAATCTTTTTTAGTGGGTCAAGACATTCTCTATCTTCTCATCTGTTTCTCGTTTGCACAAAAAACATGTAAGCTGAGTTAAGAAGTTTTCTTCATTGCTGGTTTTATGATTTTACTTTCTTTTCCTAAAGAGCAGTAACTGTACAGTAGTAATTCAGTAGTAACAATACATGGATTTAACTCATTCTGACCAAAGTTTTTGCACCACTGCTCATTTTATAAGTCCAGACCTTATGTATTTATCTACAACAAGCAGTGATTCTCAAGCTCATGGAGTAATCATAAAATAAATATTAAAGGATTTAAAAAAAAACCCAAAACACTTATTTTTGGCTATGTCAGCTGCTCACTGAGAAGTGTTTTTAATGAATTGCAAGAACACAGTCAAAAAATTAAAAAGAACTTGTACTAACTCTTCTGAGTGAAAGCAACCCCCAGGGGAAAGACACCAAGTAGTTCAGTATTTTTGAGCTCATCACAATCAAGCAAAATGTCTAAAACTTACAGGCCCCCTTGTGTTAACAGTGACATTACATCAAGAATGACCTTTCCAAAGAAATAAAACCCATTAATGCTAGGAACAGATAACTATTAAAGATCAACACTTAGTTGCCAAAGCTGGGGGGGAAAAAAATTCACTCTGGTAAGTTAATTAGAACATAAATAATGTGAAACCAAGACCCTGGTCTATAACCCTCTCTTATAATTGCTTGCAATTTAAAAGCTGAATGAAATCTTTTATGCAAAAAATACAACTATTGACCTCACATGTATTAGGTAGTCAAAGAAAACCCTGACACGCTGAGAATGAGATCTCAGGAGTGTTGGAGAAAGCCTCAGTAACACCCTGTTAAATACTTATTTCTTTTCAGAAGAACTTTCTTTCAGCTATCAAGGAATGCTGTTTCTGGGAAATGTTGGATGTTAATTGCTAAAAATGTCAAGGGGTGATTTTTTGGATTTTTTGTTTATTGTAGAAACAATAATTGTAAAAAATGATCTGTACCCATGAGAACAACGTTTTCCCTAGGTGGAGGAACAGCTGCCAGTCCTGAGGCACAAGAACAGATGTTGTATCCCACAAATTCCACCACAGAACCTCCACAATAAACTATAATTTGCTTTCGGAATCCATCATTTAAATCCAGTCCAGCTCCTGGAGTGGTCAGGAAGCCACTGTAGCCTCCCCACTAAACCTTGTGGATGGCACTTCCAGTACTTTTAATTGTTCTATAATTATCTTTATTTACCAGACACATCAGCTGTTCCAAGGGACATTCAACAGGCAGCAGACTCAAACAATAAACACAAAACACGTGAGAAGCTGTGAAAAATGTAAATCTCTGCCCTGAATCCTGCTTTAACAACAATAGTACTGAGAATTCCTACAGCAGGATATGTGGCATTCAATTGTGCAATGTCCCACCATCACTACATGGAACAGAGGTTAATGTAAAATTTTGCATGTTTACAGAATCAGATTGTTTGGCTCATCTTGACAAAGTTAAACTCTTTGGGTTGTACATAAAAATAAGAAAATTTAAAGAAAAAAAAATTGAGTATCTAATAATTTCAAGGCCCTTTTCCTTGTATATAGCAATTTAAATTTACTGGAGCACTTTAATCTTTTTTCTTATATGTGCTTCATCCTGAAATTCACCCCTGATTGGGGTTCTGTGCTTGCACAGTATAAAGCAATTTAAAATTATTCATCTGCTTCAATTTTCATAGGTACTTTTATTTGAAAATTATTGGGGTGCTGATCATGCTCAGCATGGAACAATTTTAAATTATTTAAATGCCTTTTTTAAATCAATGCCTAATATTTGGGCCTGAATTCTAGGAGGCTATAACACATTATCAGGCCATTTAAATTATACAAGAGTATTATATTTTGCACAATCTTTCATCTCCTAAATAAGAATCAGTTTGCAAGGGTGAAAGCATAAAGCATTACACTTCAAAATAAATCAGCATTATGCAAAACCAGAAGCCTAATTTTTTCTTTTTTGAATATTGTAAGAGACCCTTTTTCCATAATCAAATTCCCGTGTCTTCCTACATCCTATGAAGCAGGAACATTTCAGAAGCTACATATATTCCTACTTCCCTAAACTGATATAAACAATATCAAAGGAGGAGAACAAAGTTTTAATGAAGTCTGAGTCCCTGAAAAAATGAGAAGGATTAATTCCCACAACATTTGTCTTATCAGACATTTTATCAACCAAGCATTCAAGTCCTCTATTGTGAATATACAGAAGTTCAAGCACTTCTAGTGCAAGTTTACAGTAAATACTCGGTATGCCAAAATTCAGGTTGGACTTCAAGGACATAATTTCTGATTTAACAGGGGTGATGCACAAAAATCTGGATTTTAGGTTTTGATTGATAACTTATCATTCTCAATAGTAAAGAACGCACTTGACTTTTAAGCATTTTTCTGTAAAAGGAGAGGAAATGGAGGTGTGAGGTTTGCAAATGGTGCTGGAGATGTACAAATGGAGAACTGAGAACTGCAGCTGCCAAGTCACATTTTTAGTGAATCCTCCACTTTCTTCATGCCTGCTATCCTTCATCAATGCTATGCCAAGGTGTTCACATTTACTACAAAAATCCAGTCCAAGCATTTTGTACTTCCCACCAAGGTATTCAACAAATATGAATGTGGACTACACCTCCAGTTTAGAATGGGATATCCTGGAAAGAAAAACTTATTGACCAACTTCCTTCAAGGTTTTATCTCCATATTTCACCTTTCCTTTTCAACACAAATGACACAGAAGAAACAGGACAATTTCTCACCAAGAAAAACAATCCCGTGTTCCTCTGCACGTTTGAAAAGACAGGAGCTAGCCCTCAAAGGGATTGGCATGCCTTACTAATCACAAGCTTTTAATTCAGCCTCTCCAATTTCAATTAGTGAGTAAACACTGACATCTTCAATTGCACTACACAGAGCTCCCCTTTATCCAGTTAATCACGTTCACTGCAGCTATTCCCCAGGCTGAGGTTTCAGAGTTCCCAGATTCTCTAAATCCTCAGTATTACATCTTTTGATTCAGGAGCAAAAATACTGACACATCTTATCACTGAGAAACACGTGTCCTGGCTCAGGAAGGAGTGTGTTTTCCTCTCTCCCAATAGTCAGATGCCATGCTCCCATGTACAGAATTAAGTTGCAAAGCATCACTAAACTCATCTGGAATATTTTGCTTAAGCTAAACCTCATATTATAGTAATTAAAGTAGCTGTGAGAAACCGTAATTAGACTAAGTGTCCAACAAATATTAATCAGTAAAGTAATATTCTATTATTAAGAAGAAGCTATTCACAGTAGGAGTTTCTCTTGTGAGAAACTAGATTAGGAACCGAGCCAAAATCAAACCAGAAGGCAGAGCAAATTGGGTCATTTGGAGCCTCATTTTAATGTATAAATGTTTTCACCTATATTTCACTCATTTGTAGTGTCATTTTAGTGCAGAAGGCACAAGCAGTCTCCAGATTTCACTCCTAGACCTGTTGGTTATTCCCAATGCTCCCAGCCACTGTGACCAGGATTTCCCTTCCTCAATTCTAATCCATGTCAAGAGACAAACTTAGGCCACACTACAGAAAACCATTTAACCTCCCCATGTTCCCCCATCTGTAAATGAAAATCATGCAATTAACACACAAAGCAGGGAGGCTCTGTGATTTGCTTCAGTAAATTTATCAAACTTAAAGAAAGAGCCACTTTCTCTAGAGGACAGAAGAAAGAAATAGCTACAAAATGTAAGAATTAAAAAGTTGAAACTCCAAATTATTTTCTTTTTAAATTAGGCTAAATAGGTGTATTTATGGCTATATATTTAGGGCAAATATACAGGTATTGTGTCCTTTTCATCACCATGGAAAATTATAACAAGCTTTCAGTTCTGTGATTTCCAGCACTGATAGAAAGTTCTTTTTACTGAAGAAGCAACAAGAGAACAAAGCACACCACCCGTGGCTTCCAGAAGGCTCACATTTTCTAAATGGTGAACTGCAACCCATCAATTAAAACCCATTCTCTAAGTTCACACATGAATGTTGTCTTTTCCCTTTTACACTCATTAGTGCCTTGACAACAGCAAAGGTTTAATTATCAACTAACAAAAAATGAGGTTTAATACACAAGACTGAAGAATAAAGCCCTTGAAAGATGTTTATGCTGGGACAGAGGCTTTCAAATTCACACAAGAGATAATTTTACAATTCTAATTCAAAGTAGAGATCTGCATTGTAAGAGACAAAGGAAATTTTGAAAAGCAAAGCCAAAGTGCAAATGAGAGGATCATCTTAACCTCTGCCAACAATTATATTACAATCCCTTATTGCATCCATTGGCCACAGAAATAAATACCAAGTAGCAAGAGGAGCAAATATTATATGGAGCAGATGGAGAATGGGAAATTGTTTGATCAGATGTCTGGGAAACCACTCATTTTTTACTTTCTATTAAAAAAAAAAAAACCAAAACAGTGAAATCCAGAAAAGTAGACACAAAGGATGGGTAATAGGTATCCACTGGTAGAAAAGTTCCTGAAAAGTAAGAGTGCTGCTGTAATTTATTCTCATCCAGTGAGATAAAAAGGCATTTGCAGGTTGGCTCTGGTTTTTTCTAATCAACTGATTAAAAATTAGAGGAAAAACTCAGTGAAAATCAATTAGCCCAAGGGGAAAGAACCACAACAGAGATGACCTGAAGGAGAAATGAGGGGGAGGACATGGAAAAATTGTCCTGTTTGCTCTGAAAGCTCACAGGAGTTCTTACAGAAAGTTCTGTGGTTGTGCCTTCAGCCCCACCAGCTCACACGCTTCTCCGACTGTGCTTTTCTATCCTATGTAAGGGCTCCAGTGCTTCTTGGCATCCAATTTGTTTCACTAACACAGTAGATATTGTTTCCATGCTTACCAAGAACTGTTAAAAGCAGGCATGTAAGAAGAAATAATTGCTCTTTTTTCATAGCTTGCTCTAGCCAGCTTAGAGAATGGAGAATTCCATCAACCAACAAGGGCAAAATCCATCCTAACCCCTAAGGAAAGTCTCATGTGTGACAGAGCCAGAATCCCATCCTATTTATTTTATTTAATCTCCATGTCTTTTCACTTAGCAATTTTCTTTTTGTCATTAGCTACCCCTCTGTCCTAGATTTGGGTTCTCTCTTTTTGTGCCTTTCATTTCTTCTTCCTTATCCTCCATCCCAGAGGCTGCCAGGATTATGAGACAGCTGGAAGGGGCTTGTGTCCCTGAATTCCCTCCACAGCCATGACAGACAGGAGCATCCACCTCACTCCAAGGAGCATCCATGTGCCAACTCTAAAGATGCAGGAGGTCTGTGTGCTCCCAGGTAGTATTTTCAGAGAATTTTTCATCCCCTTGCACACACAATCATATTTAATTCCAGTTACCCCTAGAAATTGCACTGTAGCTGCCAGACCAAACCAACACACTTTATAACCTTCAACTCCACAACAACATTAACGCCTGCTGAAGCACACTAAATACATTAAGAGTTAGAAATTATTAGCTTGGTTAACTCATTAATAGCCACTGACTTCTAAGGTGAAAGGATGCAAGAAATCAGTGTGTCAGTAGGGCTGTGCTCAGTTAAGATATCAAGGGAAAGTTTTGTCAGGGAGAAGATTTCTGAATAATTGATATGCACCTTTCTGCCTGTGAAGAGCTCAGGGAACAAACAAAGTCAATATCTTTGATGTAGGTCACTATTAAAGGACTGCAGTGGGAGACCAGAAGACCATCTGAGACTGAGCAAATAGTAAATGGGGAACAGAAATCACATTAAACTGTTTTTTCCCCCAGGATCCAAGCATAAAGAAGAATAGGACTTCACAAAGAATAAATTAAACAAAACTTTTCCATTCTGTTAATATTAATCATATTTGTTGTCATGTGTTGGGCCTAACTTAATATTCTAAGAAAGAACTAAAATGTGTTTTTTCCCCTCCCCTGGGCAATATCACTGGTTCATAGAAGTAACTGTGGAATCATAAAAACAAAAAAAAAACATTTTTTAAATTTAGAAGTGTGTGGGAAAAAAAACATCCTGGAAGTTTGAATCACTTTGTTTTACCATTTTTGAAGAAAATGAGCAGTTAAGACTCCCAAATCAGCGTGCTTCATTTTTTGTTTAAGAGCCAAATTATATGCATTCATTCATGTTAGCTGAACATTTTACTTCAGCTGCTGTGGAACGTCCTGGAAGCCAGGAATTTTGTCTCTCTTGTTGTGTGTGACAGGATCTCCACCTGAGTGGCCCCTCTGGACGTGTTCCTGCCCTGCAGCCAAAGAGGATCCTCTGGATGAGGCACCTTGAGGCCACCAAGCCTCACCCCAAATCATTTTAAAACTGCCGCCAAAGAGAGACTTCTTGTTTAATCTTTCAAAACTGAAGAGTCTCAACTAGAGATGACACAATCTAAAATACACTCCCACTTCAGATTTCTAAATGGAGGAGAAAAGGCAAAACTCTCTAGAAGAAATGTTGCCTGTATGGCAACAGGTCACTGGCTCATTAAAGCATGAGTTTCTAGTTAATTTTGTCAATGTTTGTCATCACTGTAGTGGCAAATAACCCCTGAGTTAGCTCAGCACAGTGCTCTGTAAATGCACCAAGGTGGCACAAGCAACAAGACACAGCATTAGTGAGGTGTCCAAGGGCAGGCTGGACAACCCTATGAGGAAGGAGGATGAAACTTTAGCCCACAAAGAAAGCTGCACAAATGCAACAGATTTGTTTCTAGTGCCAAACTCCTGAGTGAGGCACACAAAGCCACTGCCCAGCTGTGGAAATGCTTTTCCAACCCCCAAACGACGTGTGAAACCAGTATTGGTTTTTCTTACAGAGTAATCTAAAACAAACAGGGGAATAAATACTGGGGGAGAAACAGTAATCTTAAAGAGCAAAGACAAGCATTTCTAAGTCAGGACCACATTTTGAAGTACATAAATGATCAACAGCTGCCTACATAACTTCCTAAAGTGTTACAAGCCAGACCTGTGGTCTTTGCCCAGTTTTAATGTCCTGAATGACACCAGAGTTTTGTGATGGACACTACTGAAATCTATCCTTTTAAAAATTTTATTAGAACTATGTGATCTATAGTTTAAAGATGAATAAAGCTGTAACAGCATCTCAAATTTACCTGACCCAGTTTCTACAAAGCTACACAGTAAGCTACACTTTCATTATGCTGAGTGAATGCTTACCAAAGTGGGTTCTGGCAAACAGGAATAACTCATGAACTATAAAGGCATTGAAAGATGCTTTCCCTCTCCATTATCTTCCTTAGTTTGTATTCCCATTATATTTGGGTCCCCTGTTGTGCCATAAAGAATGGTGAATCTCTCTTGAGCATAAATTAATGTGAAGCTTCTGCAGCAGTTTCTTGCTTCCCCCATTCTTGCCACAACACACCTGCTTTAAGCCTGCAGTAATTGTTTTGCTGTTACCTGCTCCTAGAAGAAAGGAAGCTTGATAGCAATGAATTGAACTTGGCCTTTGTCCCCTTTCATTGTATCTGCCTACAGCAGACAGCAGCAAAATGCAGCTCAATTAAACACAGCCCTCTTGTCATCACAGAAACAGAAGCTCTTCTCACAGCAGAAGCAGGAAAGTTTTGCCATGACACCCCTTGTTGCATTTGACAAGTTTATTCAAAAGCAAATATTTCAGTGGGGAGGTCTGTCATTCTAATCCTGTCCTTTATGCCAGAGCAGCTAATGCAATTTCAGCTACCTGAATAGGAGGTCTCTCGCTTCCAGATGTTCTATTGTGCCTTGCAGACAACAGCTGACACCAAAAGACAGGTATTATGAGTACTTTTCCATCGTTAGCTTGCTCCCAGCACAGGGTTTACAGCTGCTTTGTTGATTCCTGTAATTCTGATAGGCACAGTAGGAGCCAGTGTAATGCTATCCCTCTATGGCTCTGCCATAATAGCAGCAGGGAGAGGGCAAATGTACTGAGCAAGGTGACAAACTTAAACAGCCTTTCAATAGCTCTGGAACAACTTAAAAGATGAAAAACAGGCTGATTCAGTGAATGAAGGCTCAAAGAAATGGTAGAAATTGTCCTGTTTGTGCTTCCAGGACGCAAAGCTCAAACAGCAGTGTCACAGGAGAGCTGCACCTCCTCTGCCTGGATCAGGCAATCCTGCAGGGACAGCCCTGCAGGGAACACCAGGGCACCGGGCAGGGCAAGGACCAGATAGACAAGGCAGCCTGGACATTGCAGCTGGCTGAGGAAAGCACCTGGAGAGAGGCACCACCAGCTTCAGCTTCAGAAGCCATTCCAGCATATCTCCTGCCCACTGCCATGCAACAAAGCTAAGAGTAAAAGAAACTACACACAAAGATGCAATTAAAAAAAACAGGCCTCTGCTTTTCCTTTTGCACCACTGGCTAAAAAATAAATTGGTTTGATTTCATTAATTATGTACCAGTGTTTATAATCAGCAGAACAGGCTTTTTCCATGAGGCCTCTTCAAGTATTAAAGAAATAAGCCTCACCATGGAACTGTTGAACTTTTTAATCCCATTGGGAAATAGCAACTAAATGCAAATAAAAAGGCAGGCATGGAAAAAAGAATAGTTTTAGCAGACTGATATTTGCACTTGTCTTTGGTTCTTAATATCAATCTACATTATTTGAACATGCTGTTTATTGTCCAACAGCAACATGCTTCCTCTCCCCACCTGTGATTTGTGGTGTATAAGCTACATCTGTTTGCCATGAGCTTCTGCTAGGAAATAAAGTGCTTTCCTTATAGAATTTCATTCTACATACACAGGCATGAGCAATCACTACGTTATCACTTCACAAATGTTTTCTAGTTGCCAAAACCTTATGGAAAACAATCTGTTCTACTCATTTTCCTCTTCAGCATAGAGGATGTGTTATAAAGATCAAAATCTGATCCAGCTGGATCAGGAGTCAGCGATATTTAAGAAGTGACATCACCACAGCCTATCCAATCTATTTCCTAAGTGCAGAGATGCATTCAGACACCACTCATGGCTCACACTCAGCAAGACTGAAAGAGATGACAGTGTCTCGGCTTACACAGAGAATGATTATTATTCTCCGGGGGGGGGAAAAATCTTATTTTGAAGTACTGTAAGTGATCATCTTTTCTCTGAAAGAAAAAAGTAATTGCTCCTGATTTGCTTGTTATCAAAGCATGATGATACATCCTCTTCTTCTGTACCAATTCGTGTAATAGACACACATAGTTGTTCAGATATGGCTTTTCTCATCCATATGCTATTTTCTTTGCCCAGTGTTTTGGGGGGGAAAAAGCTCCAGCACAAAGGAAAGCAGGCAAAAATTCAAATCTGTGCAGCAATGTTCAATAGCAATAGAGATGTTCTTCCAGAGACTTTAATGCAGACTGCACCCTCCCTTGTTAAACATACTAACTAATGGGAGCAAATTAGCCACCTGGTCTGTATTCAAATTCCTTTTCCAACAGCAATTCTTTTGTAATTCTTCTCCCTGTTAATCTAGTGTTGATATAAGAGGAAAATCTGTACAGCCTTAGAATACAAATTGCTATTAGATAGTAATGTAGTTCTCCATCTATATGAATGATATTGTTTTTCTAACTGCAGAAGGAGAGAAGCGGATTGTAATGAAGACACTGTCCTCTAGCTCAGAAAAACCAGTCAAACCTCCAGCATTTGTTTTCAAATGTCTTTCAGAGTGGCTGGCAGACTTCTGAGTGGCATCCATGAGGTTTGGCTCGGGTCCTTCACAACTTTCAGGAAATGTGTGTAACACAGCTGCCTTCTCTGCCTGTCTGATCCCCAGCTCCTTCATTTACCCCATAATTTGGAGGGACAGATTTATCAGTCACGGCTCCCGGCACCACATTGCCTCGTGCTTCCCAATCCCAGTCAAGCAAGACCTGAGAAATCCTCAAGGCCACGTCTGGATTTCCTCCCTCTCTCTAGCACAGAGCACACAGCCCCTGCTATAATAAATCATCCCCTGAAATGGGAAGTGACAGAGTAAAAACACTTTGAATAGTAGCATATTTACACCAGATGCGAACATAGGTCACCAGAAAGATGCTCAGGGTAAAACAGATGGAGAATCAATGAGGCAGAGAGCTATAGGAAAGCACTTCTGGATGGCAGGAGCAGCAAAGGAGGCTGTGACTTGACTCTAGGAAAGGAGAGAGACTGAGGAAATCCAGGGAGAAAGCTGCCAAGGTCCCTATCATCATCTTTTTTTCTACACTGCCACAAGCTGCTTTTGAACTGAAAGATCTTAAGAAACATTCCAAAACTTATGGAAATCAACTAAAGTCTGTCCAGAAATCATAATGGGGTTGGGATCAGATAAGTAACAAAATATTTCCTTATAATAAGAAGATCACATTTCTCAGATCATGATGTGAGAGTAATAAGTATCCAAACATCTGCCAGTGTTTATCAGGGAACAGCAGCACATACATAACAGGGGCTGTTCAATTTTACATCAATGCACAGTCAAGGGGAGGATTTATGGTATCTCCAGCATAAATACAAAAAAGAATAAATTGATAAAAAAGATAAAATATTGTAGGACCTAACAAAAAAAAAGCAGACAAAAAGGCTTAAGATAAGATACTCTTATCTTAATATGAGTCATAAATGATATGGTAAAAAGTAGTATATCACATATATATTTTATAATACTCATATGAATATTCCTTTCCTGTCAAAAACTTGTTTCTATGTTTCTTATTTCTTGTTATCTTACGTTTCACCTCAACAAGTCAGAGCCCAGAGAAAAAAAACCTGTATTATCATGTTCTTTCTCTGAGACTTTGAAAACTTCATTGACTGACATTGGTTTGTGTCCTTCCTTTTCCTCTTTGCAGTTCTATTTTAGTTACCTACTCCCTAAATCAACAGTAAATGCTTCAAAACACCTTTTTCATCATGGAACAGGTTTTCATATTTTTGGTGCAATTTTCCTCCCAGGGAGGATGTAAAGCATGAGAACTAGATCATCCAATTGATCTTTTTACGTTTAGAATGTATTTGCACAGTGGAGAGACACACCACTGAGCCAGGCCATGTTAGTCCTTGAAATTATCTTCTTTTCATGTTTCTTCTTTCAAAGCCACAAAACCATATCTGATTTGACCCGATGTCTACTGGAAGATTCTCCTTGGATCATGTCACAGATAAGAACCCTAAGAATTCTTCCCCTTGCCAGCATATTTACATCCAGCAATTTCCTTTTTAAAAGTTCCCTGACCTCTCTGCTGTCCCAGTCCCCTCAGTTCGTAGTCATAGCCTTAAAAATGGGATTTGAGAGAAAGCCTCTACCTATTTCTGTGATAGAAATCAACTCAAAACAAATCCAGAGCAATTAAGGAATAAAGCAAAGGTGTCACATATATGTTTGCTACTATATTCAGTGTTGAAAAAAAAACCCAAGACACTTACTGAGTTTTTGACTTTTAAATGACTTGGCTCAGTGAGGGTCCCACAGTGTGAGGACAGGCTGACAGAAATGGAGAATAACCATTTGCAAGAACAGTCTTTAAAACAAGGTACTGTACTCTGCTGAATAATGAACCACCAGCAGCTCCACAGGCAGTATTTTTCACTTCTATAAAGAACAAATTTACAGGATTTTTCATTTAGAAGTCTTAATTAAAAAAAAAAAAAAAGAGCCAACTTCAGCTCTAAGCATTTTCTTCTCAACCAATACAGCTTTGTATGACGTCCTTTTGAGACTGTTTTATAAAAATGTTCTATATCAGTATAATTTGATGATATCTTTCCTACTCCTTTCCTCACTGCCTTAAAAACTTCTCCTGGATGGGCACAGGAGAGGTTTAGGAAGATAGAAAGGATTAGGATGATATCCTGCTGCCCAAAGGTTTCTTTTCCACTCAGAGCACACATTCCCACTCCCAGAGGTGCCAGCCTGCTGGGCTGATGTGGAGTTAGCAAACAGCAAGCAGGACCATCCTTTTTACACTCCTGTGCTTCTTCTCAGGACACTTGAGCCAGGCTTGTTCACCAATCCACAATTTCTCCTGTTGGCCACTTGCACAGAGCAGGGGATTTCCCTTTTCCACTTTGCTTTCAGAGCCCATTTCAATACAAAGTCTACCTGTGTGGCAAACAAAAGCAAACACAGGGAGGAGTTGCCTCTGCCAGCTGAGACCCCAGTCCCACAGCAGTGATCCCATTGGAGTGCCTGAGTCTTTTGTGAAAGAAGCCAGGAAATGTGGATGAAAAAGTGGATCAGACTGGTAACTTTACTCCTGAGGCAGCTTTCCCAGCCTTTCAGAAGAGAATCCCATCCAACAGTGCTTCTGTACTTTGGATTCATGATCACAAGAAGAAGTCATAATAGCAAGCAGGGAATTGGGTTCTCCTAAAGAGGAACTCCTTGAAGGGCTGTGATAAATGAGAAAGATACAGCAAGAGAAGGTAGACTTAGAAGACCTGCTGCTTTTGCAAACTCTGTGGTAAATCACTGGAGTGTTTCAGACTGCATTTTTAATTTCCCTTCCCTGAAATCTCCACATAGGGGGCTCTTCAATAGACTGAAGTCCTACATGACATATGAAGCCTGTGGCTTCCAGACTGCTTTGGCTCCTTCATAGCATTTTATTGATACTATTCCTGGGACTATTTCCAAGGAAACAATTATAAATCTTCTTAGAACTCTACCACTCTTAACGTGACGTAGATTTGTAAAGTCAAAAAGAAACATAGTGATCACCCAGGTCCAAACTACTATGTAGGAAATGACAAATATTTTCTCTCAGCAATTCTTCCGTTGAGTTCAATGACTTTAGTTCTGTGCACCAAGGACAAGAGGATGCTCTATCTCATTGAAATGACCTGCTTAAGGACTTTACTTCAGCAAGGGATGTAAAAGTATTAGGTCAGAATTCTCACATGATGGAAACCCTAAATCTGGAGCAGAGCCCGTGTCACAGGGTACTGAAACTTCCAAAAACTGCTAAAATATTAACACCTTTCCACTCCCTGGAAATGAGATTTACCTACCTCAGCCCACAGAGGTTTTCCTTGGGTTGGGGCATCAGAAGGTGGCCCACAATAGCTCAAAAGGGGTCCCGGTAATGACTGAATTACATTGTGTATTTCAACAAGAATAATTTTAATTTTAATCTATACCACATTAAGTCATCTCAACAGAGGAAATAATAAACAGAGCCCTTAACAAATATTTATTATTATTTCTTTTTTTATGCACCATGCATGAAAACATGCATGCCAAAAACTTTTACCCTCTCTGCAGATGAGAAAATAGAAATTGACTTCTGGTAGCAGAAACAGTTTGGGAGAGAGCCATAGATACTCAAATAGGAAAATTTCTGCTGAAACACAGAGCTGACCAGTTAGTTTTAAACACAGGAATTTTTTATTAGAAAAGGCAGTCTTACCAAGAACAAAACAGTTCAAGGGCATCTATTTCTGTTTAAACCTACTTTCAGTAATGCCAAAAGAATTAATGTTCTGATCTGCATAATATTGAGTTACATAATGCCAAAGAATTTAATATTTAATTTCAAAACACAATGGTTCAGTAATGAGAAAATACGGTATTTAGACAATTCCAGTGGGTTGTTTGTTTGTTTTGGCATTTGAGGTCTACAGTAATTTTTACTGGGGAAATATTCAAATGTTTCCTTGAAGTGTTTTCCTTTCCTTCAGAATATCAATTCCACTTCCCAGCCAATGCTAATCCACTGCACTTAATGGAAATTTTGTTTCTCTCCATCTCAGAAGTCCCAACCCAGATGCTCTAGACTTGTCTTTTTCCTGAGGGTGTCATCTATAATTACAACCCTGGGAAGGAACATGCATTACACCTCCGTTAATTCAGCAAGCAGGGGGAAGATTCCTCAGCTTGCAGCATCCTGGCCAGCAGAGCAGACCTGGGTTAAAAGCCACTGGGAGACTTTCTACATGTGCACACTTGTGTTTGTTACATGCTTCTTGGGCATATTTTCAATAGCAGACACACCATTTCTCTAAAGACATTGGGATTTTTTTATAATCAGCTGTAAATTAGTTATGCTAATAAACCTTCAGAAAATCACAGAATTGAATGGGCTACAAGGACCTTAAAGCACTTCCAGTCCCCCACCTTCCACTATCCCAGGGTGCTCCAAGCCCTGTCCAACCTGGCCCTGGACTCTTCCAAGGATTCAGAGGCAGTCACAGCTTCTCTGGACACCCTGTGCCAGGGTTTTCTCACCCTCACAGGGAAGAATTTCCTTCTGAAATCTAATCTACATCTACCCTCCTTCAGCTTCAGGCTATTCCCCCTTGTCCTATCATTACCTTCCCTTGTGTTAACACATTTCTACAGCTAGAGCTTATTCCCCAAAAGTATTAAGGTTTTCACCACTGCCTACATTGGATTTGATTTAGTGTGATTCCATGGGTTAAAAAAAGATGCAGAAAAGCCTCTTTTTAATGGGCAATACTTGCATGCATGCAGTGCATTCCTACAGGACTTGGTCTGACCCAGGAGAGAGCTTTTCTGCTGATACACCTGGGCTGGCACATCTTTATCGTAAGAAAAAGCATTAAATGGTAGCAGAATTAGGCCAAGAATGACAACCTGTGGAAAAGCCCACTTGCCAGTGCTAAGGTGGGAGCCCAGACAGTGGCACTGGGGAAGGGAATGCGAGCTCACAATGGGAAATGTCAGCACACAGAACTGCCTGCCCTGCAATCAAGTGAGAAGCAGCACAGTGCAGGCACACACAGCTCTCAGAGGCACTAGAGCTGCTCCAGCCCTCTGCCACTGCACTCTGGAACCTGCAGGCTCACCTCCTCCCGCAGCAGAGCTCACCTGGGCTCTAACACAAACACCCAGGACATCAGAAGTGATGCATGGGAGCATCTTCTGCAACAGCGCTGCAGTAATCCGATACAAACAATGGCACCTGGGTGCCACAGATGAAAATCAGCATGGTTTCCTCAACCCTTAATTGCCATGCAGCATCTAATGCACCTCACTCTGATATTCCTGGCAGGAGACAACAATATTAGCTATGAAATCTGTAAGCTTCTGCCAAATTCACAAATACTGGCAGCGAAACCTAAGGAAGGGGCAGATAGGGTTGGGAAAATGAGGAGTAATTTAATGCAAATGTTCTGTACAGCTCCCCAGGCTCCATGATTAGGGATGTCAAAAAAATTTAAGTGCTCCTTTTTTTAATATTATAGAGAACTGATTATTACTCACTGTATACAAGGTTTTCTAAAATGATTGTATTTTTCATAAGTAAGTCTCTTATTATTTTCTTCACTAAAATGTATTTTGCTTTGTGCTCAATAATTTCCCCCCCAAAGTGAAAGCTAATTCTTGAGTTGTGATTTTAACCATGATTTCCTTTTACTTAACTTATTTTACTCCCTGGTGTAGTAGATAATGGTATATGTTGAAAAAAATAGAAAGAGGGTAAAAAAAGAGGAGAAAAGATAAATAGTTTTGCAAAGGCAGGTAGGCATAACTAACTTACATTGAGGGCTAGATTGTTTCAAACCCATACCATCTAATTTTCTGACAAAAAGAATGTTTAAAAATCCAATTCAGAGACTGCTTTTGAAGGTGAAAGTCCTCCTGTGTACAAGGTGAGTGGAAGTTATATTTTTTGCCCACAGTTTCAGATGACTGAGATCACGTTTATACAGGTCACTTTGATTCAGGGAGCTGGATGCATCTTACAGTCACTTTTACATAACAGAAATAGTCCTGATTAATTACTGAAAATTTCTGGATTAACAGCTGTGCTCTCATACATGGCTGAATTGTTCATTAGAGAATTTAACCTCACTGCAACATGTCTAAAGAAGAATAGAATATATTGAGAAAGAACTGTAGCAAGATAAGAACAGTTTGCAGTCACCTGTGAAAAACAAAGCAGACTTTTACTTACACTATTTAATTTTTTTCCTTCAAATGGGGCTGAAGGTTTGTTTCTTGAATCAACATAGAAAATACTGCCAGTGAAAATTTCATCATGTCTGATTTATAAGCATCCTATTCCCAATGGGCAAAGACTTAAGTGGAAGCATCCAAGAGCTAATTCTCCACAGAAATAATAATCTGCTATCTTCAAAAATTAATGTTTTCATGGGAATACAGCCTGAACTTCATCAAGGTCTTTGGTTTGACATAACTTTAATGTTCAAGCAGTGTTCCTGAACCAGAGATCAGTCTTGCTCAGTGGTTAAAGGATTCCACTGTACAAATAAACTCTCATGGTGAAACCCTGCAGAGAGACAGAGTGAAACCCTGTGGATCTTTCCTGCAAAGCATCACTTTGGAACAAGTTAACATCCCAAAATGTGATTTCTCCTTTGTTAGTCTTGTGATCCATGGAAAGTGACATGTTTCTTTAATTTGACTATTCAGACCTATTTTAAGATGGTATATAAAGAAAAGATCAAATATATAAGCAAAAAGTGCTTGATCTTCTTTACAAACTTTTAAAATAGCCAGGAAAATAAGGTCAGATAGAGCCATAGGCAGGCAAAGCCTGAACTAAGATGGGATGTTTGTAATGAACTAAGATGGGATGTATGCAACGAGCTAAGGTGGGATGTATTTTAGTCTTACACTTAGTCTGATTTAACTACTCCTTTAATTGATAAAAAACCACCGTCTTTTATTCAAGAAAATCCAGTTCCTTAGTTGTTACTACAGCCACAAACATCTTCAACTACTTTTAAAAAGGATATATTTTTATCCTTCTTTATTTACTGAAAACAGTCATAATGGAACCAAGGTGTTTGCTAAAATGTTTTATTTCCAACAACAACATTGTCAAGGCAGAGCCACTGCTGGAAAGCTGATGGAAAGGGTTCATTAATAACTAAAGTATAAGTCCATGAGAGATGCAACTTTTTTTTGGTTGAGAAAGAGATAATTTAAAGTTGCCCACATTCCTCAGAATTAATCTGAATTCTTTGAGAAATGCATAGCAAATTAATCTATAATCAAATGTTCTCTAATAAGATTAAAACTTTTTAAACTCAATCCACAGGCAATGGGAGGTTTGTTTATTACCCGGTCTAAAACTGAATGTGAAATTAAGGAGATGGTATTCACCACACTAAGACAGTGTCTCTTATTGGAATTCAAAGTGCAATTAATTAAACTCTTTCTCAGAGTGATTTATCCTACCCCCTGTCTCCACTGGTGTTCCAAATGCCTGCTGTGAACATCAAATGCATTACTCTGCTTTACAGATTAGTCTGATTTGAGAACTGTGTACTAAACGCTGAATTCAAAATTTACTAGAATTCTCCAAAATTTCATAATTACTAATACAGCCAGCCAAAGACATTAGTATCTACAGATATGCCCAAACTCAATACTATTACAATACACCCCCAAAGCACACAGAACCCAAGGATAAACACAATCACCCAGCTACAGAAAGAAGCTCCTGAGGTCACATGAAATCACACGAATTTGAATGCCCAGAGAGTAACACAAGTGCCAGCCCAACACACATAAGTGCAGCTTCCCAGCTGGAAAGGCTCTGCAGAAGTTGCTGATGTTATGGCTTCAAACCATCCCTTAAATCTGTTTTTATATCTCTCTTTCATGCCCACAGTAAGCTGCAGTTTCTTACATTTGGATGCTCATCGGGTCAATAAAAGGAGAAAAATAAGAAAGGGCAAGATGATATTTTGACAAACATCTGGCAGCTAAAGGTACTAAGCTGCAATGCAGAAGGTAACGTCGAAAAGATTAAAGCAGATAAAAATAAGTGAAAACAACATAAAAAAAATAAGAGCCTACCTTTTTTTTATGACACCTGCTTTGGAGCAGGGAAGCACCAAAAGGATAAAAAAATGATTAAAAATATGTTCTCAATAGACCCAGAATACTCCACTTCATTCTGCTGGCTTTATAAACATTCACTGTTCTGACTCATGAACCAGAAGAACACAAAACTTTCCTGCTTAGTGGTAAAGATGTTTAGAAAGTTGTTTTACACTTCGTTTTTGCTTCATCAACTTCCCACCCCTCAGGGGACTCAGTCTGAATTGCATGAGTATGGAAAATGGGTTAGCCAGACTGCAAAGTCAAGGCTGCATATAAATACATGCTCTTCCAGCCATTTTTGACTGGTGTCTGGATTATCTCATTCAAGAGAAGGATATTCAGGTAACAGAGCACAAACTTTGCTAAGATTAACATCCTCCTGCAAAACTGTCAGTATGTCTAAACAGACCTACTCTCCCATAGACAAAAATCTCAGGTTTGGTCAGTTTTTAAGTCAGGACCATATAAAGTAATGATGTTGTTTTGCATCTTTTTTCCCAGGCATTTGGAAAGGAAAACCAAATCTTTACAGGAACTGATCAAAAGGGAACATCAATTTCTGAACCAACCCAAGCAGTCAAAACACATGGTTCTCTGCTCACTGCCAAAAACATAACATCAGGATTTGTGTCCATTTGGAACCCATCGTAATGCAATCGTTAATCAGCCTGATTTAGGATAAGGTTTGCAACAACTGATTCCCGCTGCACACAACCATTTGTCCTGTAAATCTGAAAACCTTTCCCCTGCCATCTGAAACAATGCAAACTAATTCTCCCAGTGTGCCTGGGCTGGGCTGAAATGCCAGTGACTCATGTCAAAAGGATGGAGCCTTGCTTAAAATAAATAGCACATACTTCCAGTAAACCCAAAGGCTAAAAGGCACTGTTCTTCTGGAGACACTCATGGTAGACATCTGTACCCAGTGACATGTGACCTGTGACTTTAAACATCACTGCTCCCAGCTCACGTGCTGGCAGGATGCAGTTTTACTGCTCTCATTACCAGATCAAGTTTCTGTCTGTCAAAGTTGGATATAAGAGAAACAATTTCATGCTACACAATAGCAGGAACTCTGGAAATAGCTGTCACACGTATTACAGCGTTAGAATTGCTCTTGCTGAGTGTCACTGGAAATAGGAGCTGATCAGACTTTATAATAGGCTGGTTCCAGACAGATTTTTGTTGATCGTTCACAATGTATACAAATGAACTGTTGTGGCTCAAGTTCAGACATCACTGGGAGATTTCAATCTGGAGACAGCCCATTTAACATGGGAACAGGTGTCCCTGGTGAACCCAAAGGGAACAGTGGAACTGGGAGGAGAAGGGAAGCAAGCAGCTTGATGGGGAGCATGAGCATTTTTTTGCTGGTGAAGGTGCCTGTGCCAAATAAAAGTAGATTCCAGGCACAGGGAGCTTGCAGCATTGCTCTGACTTTTGGGGAAGAGTTTTAGTTTGGTGGGGGGAAAAGTTTTTTTGTTTTTGGTTGTTAGAGGATCATGCAGTGTTTCATTCCAGAGGAATTCTCAGAGAGCTTTTTAATGTGTGGGTTGATCCTAATGCCAAAATACTTGTACCCCTAAAACAGCAACAAAATCAGTGGAGATTTTTTTATTTTGGTGTCCACAAAGCACCCCAGGAGAAAACTCCCAATACAGCTGGCTATGAGCAATTGCCTTGGAAAACTCCCTGAGAAGGGGTTCTCATTGCTCAGCATCACATTTAGCATGATGGGGGCTCAGGGAAATATTAAGACAAAACAGGAGTGCAATTAAATAATTATTTTAAAGGCTAAAGGACCTTCATTCCTCTTCCTCAGGAAAGGAACACCTTCTACCAAAAAAAACCCCAGTACAAAAAGGGAAGAGAAAGAGAGAGAAAAGCACAGAGCTAACAAGAAAACAGATGAAAATAGTGAAAGAAATAATTTTTTTCTCCCAGTTTAGAGACACATTTGGAGGCTGGTATCCTTACGTGCTAGGTAAAGTAATAATAAAGCCTTTCCTTAGACTCTGAATTAACACTAATTTACTGGTAAGGAAATTTATTCATTTTTTATAGGGAAAAAATAAACTGCTAATCAACAGAGCAAGGCGCGTAAGCATGTGTTTTCTTGACAAAAAAATCACACATTAGTAGCTGTACTGCAGAAGTAATGAAAGAAATCAAAGTGATATAGCCATAAAAAATACAAGATGATCCTGATATTTAGTACAGAACATACACATTTTGCATTTCAATAATTAATTTTCATAGTAAAAGATGAGAATCAGCTATATACCAGTCTGATTACATTCTTAATCAAATTAGGAGATATTAAAAAAATGTTGCTGGAATACTTCTGAAGCAATATCAGGAATAAGAAACAGTTAATTTTCATAGTAAAAGATGAGAATCAGTTATATACCAGTCTGATTACATTCTTAATCAAATTAGGAGATATTAAAAAAGTGTTGCTCTGAAGCAATATCAGGAATAAGAAATAACATAAGCTCTTTGGTATTAGTCTGGCTAATTAAAGACCAGAAAAAATACTTGTAGTTAGTTAAGAAAGAGCCCTTACCCAAGGCCGTTCTAACACCAAGCAGAATTACAGCTTGGACTTCTCTTTATACAGATCTTTATAAAAGGTTCAGTTCTGCCCCCAGACTCTTCCCAAGCAATCAAAGTGTTGTTGCAAAGGGGGCAAAGGCAGGATAATGACAGAATCACAGCCAAGGCTGTTTCCTCTCAACAGCCACTGCAAATCTCTGAAAGCTCAGAAGGTTTAAGTGGTTTTGTATTAAGAAAACAATAAATTAAACAAAAAGCCGTAATTTAAATAAGCTCCAAATAAAACCAGGTTGAGGCCATATCACCTGCACCTTCTCCATGGATTCACACTGGTCATTAACTCCACCAGCATTCCAACACCTGGGGCAGCAGATTTTGCCCAAGCTATTTTCAGAGCTGGTGCAGTCAAAAGAACATTTCAAATCATTCTTTCATATCACATTTCCTTGCTCAGTGACACAGGTAAAAAGAAACCATCTGTCTGTGTGGTTTTTGTGTAAACTCATTTGCATGCTATTAATAAAATTGATATTATTTAGACATTTATACCAAAGTATTTCTATTCTTCTAGCTCAAAATACTCCAATTTGTAGACTGGAAGGCAATTTCAAACCTAAGTGAACTTGAGGTCTCTTCAGAAGCCAACTAAATTGGGGAGGGGGAGAAAAAGCAAACCAGACAAATGTGTTCTTCATGAACTGGCAGGTGACTTGGCTCATGACAAGATTGTATCAAAAGCCAGTTGCATTTTTGTCTGAATACAAGAATCGTTCAAGGCAACACAGTAACACTAATGAAAAAAGATATTTTACAAGAACCTCTTTCATTCTAATCATGTTTCTAATTTTGGTAACACCACGCATTAAGAGGCAATTAAAGCAGCTCTAGTGTTGTGGGGACTTTTGTTTTGTCTTTGCAATGACACAATTTGCTTCAGAAGCAAATCCAATAAGCCATCTGAAATCATCTTTGAAATTGTGTTTGTGACAGTTACTTAAAGCTACAGAAAAATCATTGCTTCACTAACAAAATTCTTTTCTGAAATGTGAAGGGAACCTTGATTTTCTGCAGGGGCACAGAGAGGCTGATGCTACCCTCTGATTAATTCAGAGTGTAGGACTCACCTGGGCTTGCTGGATGTGCTGCTTCAGACACTAAAAAGCAACTCCTCACAACCCTACAGTATCCCTTTTTTCATTATAGCTATGCTACAAATAGGGGGTCAACACACATTTAGCAACAATTATAATGTTCATTATAATTTAGCCACAAATGCGAAGCCAACTCATGGCCTGGGCCACATATACCTACACCACACAGCAAACATTTTCTTGCCATGAAACCTCTCAGGGATTTGCACCCAGACAAGTCACAGAATATCAGCCTGTGCTGGCATCTGCACAGCAGAGCAAGGACAAGTTCCCAGCTCTGCAGGAGCCATAGCATTTCACATGGAATGGTGACAAATGACATGACTGAAGCAGCGTCAGTGTAATTAGTCTGTGGTAAGTGTCTTGCCAGAGAGGTGATAATTTGGCAAACCATTGTGCTATAAATGCTTTTTTTTTTAAATGTCTGTTCTACTGAGAAAATTGATCGTTAGAGACATGGCCAAAAATGTTCCAGCTTAGGAAATAAAGTCATGGCGCTTTTTAGACCATGTTTAAATTGCTGTAAAGTGAAGAACCTACTAAAGAAAGATCAGTTTGCTGGTAGTAGAGGAGCCTGCTGTAAGCTGAAACAGCAGCTGTGCTACAGTGATAAACAGAGAACATCTCTGTGGCTGCTTAATCTGACAAATTAACAGAGAAAATCTGTAGTGGCCGTACCAATGTGAGTCAGCCTGGCTGCTTTATCAGCAGCTCTGGGTCTCCTCTTCTATCAGCTATTTCCAGGGCAGAGCTCAGGGAACTGATTGACCAGGATCCAGACCACTGCCTGCCCTACCACCATTGCAAGAGCCTGGAAGAGATTAACTGGGTGTGATGCCTTAAGCTTAGGTTTCATATTTTTCAGATTCTGTGCTGCCTAGGTGGAGTTCTGAGCCGCACATTAAGCATTGGTAAGCTCTCTTCACAGAGTAGGTAGACAAAAAAAAATAATTTTCCAGCTTGAGACCAAGGACAACCATTACAAGTCTCAGGCCCAAGAGCACAAACCCCATGGGCTGCAGAGAGAAAAACAAGCAGGATGGGACTGCATGGGCTGCAGCTGGAATTTAACAATTAACTCCAATCTGCAAATGGAGCAGAGCTGATCCCAGGGAGAGACCCCCGTGAGCGCTCGTGCATTTTGGGACCATTTTGGTTCATCTTGGGTTCATTTTGGGACCATTTTGGTTCATCCTGGGTGCAGCCCTGGCTGAGCTCTTGTGCTGCTCAAGGTGGATCCATTGAGGAGATCCTTTGAATAAATCCCTGCTTTATTCTTTAAATCTGCCCAGCCTCTGTTCTAGGGCCTCTCCAGGCATCAGGTGGATGAAATGAGCACAGGCAGGTTCTGCACCCATCAGACACAGCAGATTCCTGAAGGGGCTCCCAAATCAGGGCACGGCCCCACTGCAGGAGAGTCAGGAGTGAGAGCTGCCCAGTCCCAGCCCCAAACTGCTGAGCTGCAGTCAGGCTCAGTAAAAGCATCATTTAGAGTCTATTAAAGAACCTTTTATAATCACATTTACCACCAATATACTTCTTTAGCCTTCATAGATAGTCCAAATACTTAAAAATTTCATGCATTAAGGAACCATATTTTAGGCGAAACAAGGTTAAAAACTGGTGCCAAAAAGAACAAGAAGGAACTATTTCCCTTTTATGGAGAGTAGATAACACTTAGAGGCAATCAATCTAATGCTCCTGAGCTACTCCTGCTCGAGGAACTGTGGCTGGGACAGAGATTGTCCTTGTGCACATTAGGCTGATGGCTCCAATCAGCCTCATGATAAATATACCAAGCTCTTCTGATATATTTTTTTTCTCATTTATGTTCATTCCCCTTTTTTTTTCCACTGCCTAGAATTAGATGTATTTTAAGTATTTTCTGACTATCTTATGAGGACATTTTCCAAAAAAGCTATTTGTTGTCCTGTCTTCTTTTTTCCACAATAAAGATGCTGGATTTGTCCAAATTTCTTTAAAATGTCTGAAAAATAAATAAAGGAGTCTTTGGGCAACTGAGATTTGAATGTTTGTAGAAGAAGGTTGTGTAAGCAGCTGGGCTGCAAAAAGAAAAAAGAAATTTGAGAGAGGGAAGAGTTGATAGACAACATTTCTACAGATATTTACATACCATAAGCCAAGATATCCCATCTTCCCATCCCTTGGTCTCCCACATTTATTTAAACATAGATCTAGTATTCATGTCAGACAGGACTATTTAGATTATAAATGTTTTGAAGTAGAAGCTGTGTTAGACTGTGTCCAAGCACAGAAGAATGAAAACTGACATCTGAGGTAGAGCTGAAGGAGAATCTCTCTAAACACAAATCAATTATAACAACTTTATAAAGAAATGGGTCTTGGGCGTGCTTGATTTCCTTTTCCTGAATGTTGGAATGACCTACATATATACATATATAAAATATATATATAAATGTGCCCAGTAAAGGCAGATCTGCATCCTTGAGGGACATTGTGCCTCCATCCCAGATCCTGGAGATGACGTTCAGCACTCTGGAGCAGCTCAGGAGAACAGGCCCTGCTGGCTCCCAGCTGCAGAGCATTCTGTCTTCATTAGCATGTGATCCCCTACACTTAGTCAGAGGGGACCCTGTTAGTGCACATAGCAATGATCATTCCAGCTAATTAATTTTAGCTAAGATGCTCAAGCTGATAATTTCTAAACTTGCGCATCTGTGACTTGGGATGTGATACCCCAGGAGAGATTTATTTATTCTGAGAAGGCTTGTACCAAAGAGAAAATTCCATTAGTTTGTTTCCTCCTCTTCCACTAGCACTGATAAAAGTCTTAGGGCGTTCAGGCATTGTTGTGTCACCCATCCCTACACCCACAGCTGAATTATCCTCTCCTGGTTGGTGCCCTGCAATGCAGCTGCTCCCCTCTCCTTCCCACTCCTGTCAACAGCCTGCAGCCATCCTGCACACACACAGGTTTGGTTTGCAGCTCAAGATCAGCCTGCTTAGACAGGAGAATTTTAGAATTCATTCATTATTTTGTGTTTCACTCATCCACGTGAAATGTTTCAATCAGGAAATTAAGTTCTGATGGAAGATAAAGAAATGGTTCTTATTCACTCAGTTTTATGTACTACTGTTCAGTGTAATTTTCCATTGTTCCTACAAGGGAATCGGGGCAGAAATGAGTCATTTGTAACATTAAAGTTTAATATAAATTTCATACATACATAACTGAATATTGATGAATTGTGGCCAGTTCATTACCAACAAGAAGCACATTTTCCAATACTGCAAAGCTCACTTCAATTTTTTTTTTTTTTTGCTGTAAAGCAAGGAAGGAACTGCTTCTACACAAAATACATTCTGATAGTGTTCTTGAGCTCTTGAAGCACTTCTTGCTGCAAGCTCTGGCTCTACAAGGCTCCCTCTGGCCACACCTCCCCACCTTGGAGAATCTCCAGCTTTTCCAGGACTTCTTTGCATGTTCCTATGGAGCATCTCACCTCCCAAAGGGCTTTTCCCATCCTTCTTATATTTTATTGTGGACTTGGAACATTTGGGGATGCATTTGCTTTTTATGTCCATGGAAAAAATATTATGCTATGTTGACTTAGAAAACCATTTTTTTAAATATTGTGGTTCTTGTTAAAGCCCCGTTGCAGAGAGCCTTTTTCAGCTTCTCCTCATCTCGGGCTCAGGCACTTGGAGGCAGAAATCAAGGCACACAAGATGCTCCCATTTAGAGTGTGGCCTTTCCTAGACTAAGAACTAAATAAAATGACATGGAAAACTGCTCAGAATCAGTGAAATTCAGTAGAAACTCACTTTTTTTAGTACATATCACACTTTATCAATTTTATCAAAATATTGCTGGAGTAATATATGTGAAAATAAGGCATAAGAAGGAATGCACTGGCCTGGAAAAGGAAAGTTTTGATCTATAACTGTATCTTGGACTTTTGTGTTTAAAAACACACAAGGAGCCAGCAGTTTTCAGCTTTAATAAACACCCTCACTACCAAGTAACTTCCTGACCACAACAAAAAATCCACCATTTCAAATTTATCACAGCTTTATCCAGAAATCATCCTGTGATAGAAAATAGTCAATTTTTACACTGCTGAGGAGCATTTATAGGCTTTATCTGTGATTGCATTTGTAATTTGGGTAATTGTGCATGCACAACTGGCCAGCTGCATGCAGAATCACCCAATTTGCACATGTTGCCATAATTGCCACTTGAATTATGACATTTTACAGTTGTGTGCATGCAAATATGAGCAGAACAAGACTCATTTGATAAACAAAGCACTTTGCACTGGTTTTCAGTCCTTCCTAATCAGTCAGAGTACTTGAGGCCGTTTCTGCTGACACTTGAAAGAGTAGCTGTATCCTGAATTTAGTACTGAGGAAGCTTCTCTGACCTTATGTAAGCAAGGAAAACAGAGCAATGCAACATGATATGCAAGGCATATCACTTGGCACAAAAAGGAGCAGCAAATCTCTGCCATGTATCCCTCAGTGACATCCTGGGTGCCAAATCTTTATTGACAGTTAAAATAAGTATCTTTGTTGCTTCGTGGTTCCATGAAATTTCACCCACTGTCTCCAAGGAGAACAAATACTGAAGGTCAAGTAACAAAGCAGCACCCAGAAATTCCACAGAAGTGAAGGTATTCTGCCTTGCTCAACTTTGAAGGATCTCAGTTATGCTGGGACTAAACCAGCAGAGCTGGATCTCCCTCTTCAGCAAAGTTTATTATTCCAGAGAAAGAGATGAAGACTCAGGATCAGCACCTGGAGTCTGCCAGTGATGTGCAGATTGGATAACTTACAGCACCCCTAAGATCACCTTTAAAAAGGCCAGGAAAATTAGCTCTATGATATACTGTACCTGGTCCAGGAAATACTGGAATTCAAAAAGGTTAAATTAATTTTTTAAAAAATTAAAAATAAATTAAAAGCTGCCCAAATTTCCCTTCTTCACAGCTCACCTTGCATTCATCTGTGCTGTTTGATAAGGCTGACGAGGTATATTTCCTCAAATGTAAAAGTATGACTGGACAGAGGCATACTGCAGATTACATCATCCTATTTTTAATAAAGTCCCAGTTTCATTTCTATTAAATAAACCTTCCTGCTTAGAGAAAAGTGAGCCTTCCTGTTTACACTGAGAGACAAACACAGAGAAAAGCTATCAGCATAAAAAGATGTTCAGCCTTGGGAGTACAGAGGGAAGATTTAGAAAAATACATTTTCAAGTATCACTACAGGTTGGGCAAGAAATGTTCTGAACTTAATTCCAACCTGAGCATTTGTCTCTGGAATGTGTTGTTTAATAAAGTCTGAAATGACTAACATATATTCACACCTCTCTTTTTGCCACACAGACTAAATCCCTGCAGAATCTGGAAGTCTTCTCGAATTATGAATTTATTCTCACTGAAGCTGGGAGGAAAGTTTGACACTTTGTTTAAAAGAGAGTGAAGAAAGGAAAACAGGGACACGGGTCCCCATGGCTGCTGGGACTGACAGAGGAAATCTGGAGCAGCTGTGTCACATTTCACTGCTGCCACGAGTAACAGCCCAATAAAGTCAGGTTGACAACTCAATAGCCTCAAAAGGGGCCATTCCCTAAAAAAGCTCTTCAGGCTGTGACAGGGGACACCAGGACTGCCTCTAATCTCAGCTCTCACTTGGTTACAGCCCTCCTAAATCACTCCCACCACATTAAAGCCACTTAGCACTGCAATTACCACAGCAAACCCTCCGTCCACCTGCACCCAGCAGAACACAGAGCTGGATAATGGATGCTCGTTGTTGAGCCTGGGAGGTCAGGTGTGTGAAAGTTGGAATTGCTGTTTCACATCTACTAATGCCAATTGTCAACACATTAAGGAAAGGATGAAATTTTGAGTTCCTCACTGCCCATGAACACAATCAGCACCTTACACTTCTTTTCTACCCTCTGCAAGCAATTAATATACAGAGACAGTTAAGCATGTATAAAGGTATCACACAGGGCATGAATTCTAAAATAATAATTTTTGAGCTACATAGCCTGGTTCTCATGTGAGATATAATTCTATTTTTCTTCTTTATGTATTACACACAGGTAGTTGAAGAACAGTTTCAGGCTGGGGCAGTCATCTGCCAAAATATATGGGATAGTGAGCCAGTATTCAATTTTACTTAAAAATTGTTTCTCCTTCAAAACTTCCACAGGAAAACTAATTAAACAAGGATTCCACACCCTTACAATCATCTCATCCAAACTGGAGTTTCTTCCTGTCTCTTGAATTTCTCAGGTTTTGTTTAGCTTTGTTCCAAATACAAGGTTTTTCCTACTGAGTCATGGCAGACTGAAACATTTCATTGGTGTTACTAACAACCACCTCAACAAATAACCTTTGCAGTTTGGAAAAGCTAAGGGCCAGTAAGGATACAGGAAATTTCAGCCCACAACAGAGTTGGGTGAGTGTCTCTGAAGGTTGTAGCTGCAGTCTCCACTTTTTTATTAAAGTGAGCTGGAGATCAAGAAACTTGTTAAATTCCTTCTGGCAAAGGTAAAACCAAAAGACAAAACCCTCTTCCATCACCTTCTACCTCTCAAGAACAAAGCCTGCTTTTACAGAAGTCAGGTCCCTGGAGTTTTATTTTTGAGCCACACATTTGGGGGGGACAGTAGATTTCCATTTCTCTCTTTGCAGGGATTGGAGATTAAAGAAATATTTCACACCCCATTGAAATATTACAGCCTGCATTCTGTCTGCCAAAGCATTGCTGACACTTTAAAGGTCAAATACTTTCTCCTTATATTCTTTCTCAGGACCAAATCAAAGTTTCCAGTGTTTCACACAGGCTTTAGAAATGTTCTTTGTTAATAAGAGTGCAAGAGCAGGAATCACACTTTATTTTTTCACACCCCCTCCATCTTCCACATGCTAGCAGTTTTCAGAACCATTTCCCCTCTTTCTTCCAAGTGTTTGAATGGACTCAAACTGGCTGCATCAAAAGCATGTTTCTTAAGCAGCTTTAAGGAGGCCTTATTAAAAATACCTCAAGCAGTGTAACAAAATAGAAAACAGTTTCCAGAAAAACAGCAGAACTCAAAGTCACTCAAGTTAAGGGCAAAATGTTGATAGAAGCCAACTGAGAGAATGACTCAAGACTGTTTCCTTTTAAATACACACATTTTGTTTCAAAATTACAGGCTACATTCTAGATATCATTGCAGACAAGGAGCAGGGAGCAAGGTCTCTTGAGATAAAAGTGAGACCTTGTTGAAAACCCACTTGCAATATTCCAGCAGATCATGGAGGGTGTGAGGCACCTGATATACAGAATTTCCCCCTTTTTTATATTCAAACATATCTAGAGAGGATGGCAGAACAAAACCTGTAAATTCCTAGATGCCATTCTTCCCCCTCCTATAATGTGCAGAGGTCTCTGCATGTTTTCAAGTATTCCAAGTTGTAGGAAACTAACAAATATCCACCAATCCCCACCACTTTGGTTGAGAAACAACATTTAGATGTGGACAGACCTTTTATTTCTTTGGTTTTTAAGGCTTCCCAGAGCAAGATATTCCCCCAGTGCACACTGCAGATTTCTTAAACCTCCACCTCCACTGGTGATGTGCATCAGCCCAAGCTGAAGTCAGCAGGATGCCAGGATCCCTTCCTCTGTGAAAGCTCACCATTTTGGATTAAAAGGGGAACTACAAAAAAAGTGTTTTTCTACTCTTCAGGAAGTCTTCATTGAAAGCCATAAAATGTACACATGCACTGTTGAATTATCTATGAGCTTAAAAGGATTTAATATGCATATTTCCTATTTTTAGAGAAACACTACAAAGCCTAGAGACACAAGTTTTCTTCTGCCAGTTTCCATGCTTTGGCTGTCACTGTTAAAACTTGCTGTGCTGCTATAAGTCTAACACTCACTAAATTAAACACCAGGCATTTTTACCTATATGATTTAAAAATGCACTAATCATTTTCTAAAATGAAGTCTTTATCCACTATAGAATAGGAATCACTTCTGATTATTCTGTACAATTGCTGTCCACCGAGTTTGTGATTATTGCTTTACACACCTTGAGGAGGGAACATATAGGTATCTGTCACTTACAATTTATAACAATGTCCTAAAAGCAAGTCCATCAATTTATTTTTAATGGACTCCTAAAAGAATTTTTAAGTACATCCCTTAGACTTATTGTAGTTCACCAACACTTTCTCTCAATACATGATGGATAGTTTCCATTTAAAAATCTGACATTTGTTGTAATGCAGTTTAAATTACTTTTCTTCATGGAGCATGTGTTATTCAGAGTTACCATTATGCACTAAGAAATTGTACATTATGGTGCTGCTTTATCTCCTTTTATGGCACATGTTACAGTTGCATCTATTCAGGTACAATTACACTGAGGGAAAATGATTTAACATTTGTATTAAGAACAGTTCTGTTCAGCAAATTTATTTCAGCTTTTGGTTAATTACTAAAGAGTACTGAGGATAGTCCAAAACAGCAACAGCGTGCAGATTTTAAATTAAGTAAATAAAACATATTCACCCCAAGATATGTACTTGCAGCAGAGCTGATTTATGACACTGTATCTAAAGTTGTAGTAACTTCTGCTTATTCCATAAATTCCGTAAATTCCTCATAACGGGCTGAATAAATTTTTCTTAATCTAGTCATTAAAATTTTAATCTAATAATTTAGAAAATGTTTAGATCATTTTCTGTCTGAGCTCTCTCAAGTTTCACTGAGGGGAGTTTCACAAGACAAACTTCATTGACAAAAAAACTAATCATGGTATATACTTGTAGTAATGTATGAATTAAGAGTGCAAATTTCTCAGATTCTGAGCATTATTTTATAATATAAAACTCCAAATAAAATAATTAATACCAGTTCAAAATGATACTGTTTCTCTCTTCTGCTTCCAATGAAAATGCAAAACATTTTTAATATCAGTTTTTACATCCATGGATACAAACAATAAAATTTATGCTGTAAATTAGAATCTGTTTTGTTCACATTGCCAGTAAGATGGTGAAACGATATTTTTATATATACAGAGTGTAACCTGTTGGACAAGTACAAAGACATTTTAATCAGGCTATAATAGGTATTCTTTTTCTGTTCATTAAGATAAAGAAATGTTTGGCAGGCAAATGTTTCATTAGGTTGTAATTTGCTTTGATATGCAAATTAAGATGTAATTAGTTTTGCATTTCTGAAGAGGTAGAGTCTATGTGCTACACATTTTTATGTATTGAGTAATGGCAGATCAAGTAGATCCCTTCCTTCACCCCCAAAAACAACCTCCAAACCCCCCCTCCATCCTCTTTGTAAATATCCTTAAAACCAAGAGCCACCCACCCTCTCTCTCAGACGAGTTCTTAAAAATTTACTTCAAAAAAGAAATTACCTCAGAGGTTGCCTGCTCAAGTTACTTTACTTTTTGTTTGGTTTCAACTCTATTCTGCAATATTGGAAATTGTGAGGCAGAACAAGGAGCTGCTCTAAATAAAATCAGCTACAGCATCCTAGGACAGCTGTAGCAACTTAGACCAGCTGTAAACCCAACACTGAGAGCAGAGCCTGAGGTTAAGTAGGATTTCATGTCTGAAATGAGAGAACTTAGCCCAAGACACAAAGGTATCTGGGGTTATTAACAAGCAGTGAAGGAGAGCATGATTAATTCTAATTCCTCTTTTTAACTAGGCAAATAGGAAGCATAAAGATAGATTTGAAATGTAAAATAATCTATTTGGCTCAGCCCACTACAATAGATCAGTAGGAATTAGTGGAGTAAACTATTAAACAAGCCATGACATCACAGGTTTTGGGACACATGAAAATTTATGAGCCACCTATCTATGGTTAGGACCTGTCAGTGCTGTATCTTTTGAAAGTCATTTTTTTTAAAAGAAAATAACTTTTTCTCTTCATTTTGCCAGAAACTTGGAATAGTGGTAGCTATTGAAAAGCTGAAATATTTCAGTTAAAGGTCTCAGGTTTCATCTATTGTGAGCCAAACAGCAACTGGTGTCTGCCAGTTTTATCACTGCTGTTAAGGACTTTCTGATTTTAAGGCAACACACATATTTCAGTGCTTTAACAAAGTCTCAATAGGAAAGATTACACAAAAATTGTGAAAGAATTCTCTCCAAAGCTATTTGGATAGGAATCCCCCTTTGCACTTTTTTTTTCCATTTCTGCATCTGTTTGTGAGTGTCTCATCACTTCGGTGTCTCCATGCATCCATTTTCAACAATGAATGAAAAGACAGAACTACAAGTTGGCTTTAATGCCAGTAGGAACATCTCACAAACCCTCAAAATTTCATATACCTATTTTAAGGTGCACATTATTAGATGGATTTATTTTCATTCCAAGCCAGGCTGAAAGCTGTCTAAAAATAACACACACAACAGAGAAACCAAGACTTTTAACCAGGTTCCACCCTGAAAGTGAGAGACTGGTTGCTTTTCTCCTCAGAAAATCTTAACACAACTGGATACCACTGAGGAATTATTGTATAATTCTGTATTCTCATTCCAACACTCCAAGCCAGTGTGAAGTTTGCTGGTGTTGTCCTACTGAACGTCTAAGTGCCATTCCAGCAAAGCAAATATTTTGCTTCAGCATGAGTTGCCTCTGCAGGACTTTTGGGCTTGTGCAAGGAATAACACAATTGCTGTTTCTGAATTTGATTAAATCCACATGTTAAAGACACCAGGAGCACTAAAAATTGAACCTGTACATCAGATGAACTCTATCATGCTCCCAGGTGACAGACACGCATTTGTGATTTTTTCACTCAGTTTTAACCTTGCCCTTCTTCATACAGGCTGACTGGACAGTACCATGCATGCAATGCAATTATTGAGGACTAAAATTACAGCATAGTTTTCAATATGATTACCACTGTGGCATTAGCATGTATTTAAATCAATTTTGTCCACAGTTTTCATTTTGTCGTCTGATAAAACAGGGAAATTTGGAGATCACCAAAAGAGCCAAAGCTGAACAGGAAACATCCAGAAATCCAGAGACAGTGAGGAGCCCTCCCAGAGGCCAGGCTTCTGCTCAGTTTGGCTCATCGGTTCATCTTTCAAGATGAAGGAGGGAGTAGGAAATTATTTAGTAATGAAACAGCAGTTCTGAATTTGAAAGAGGTGAAGAGGGACAATAAAAAGTGATATTTGCCCATAAAACTGAGGAACTCTTGTTATTTCTAGGTGATAATTTTGGCTTAACACCTTCAGAGCAAGCACAAACGTGAGCGAGCAAAACCGCGAGCTGGAGATGAGGACGAGCTCAGCCCATGGTGACAGCAGTCACTGCTCTGAAATTGAACTGACATTTCCCAATTTCTTGCATTCACTTCCTCCCTAAAAAGCAGCACCTGCCAGAAATATGCCCAGTGTACTCACACACTTCCACATGACAGCTTCAAAACAGGTAACAGATGTCACTGGAGAGTAACAAGAACTCTCTTTATATCGAGTCAGTGCAATAGTGGCTTTCAAATGCATTAGTGGCACTTACAGATCATCTACGGATTTTGGGGTTTAAGATAAATCATTCTTCAGAACACATGCATCATTTATCCCACAAGCCTGAATTGCTGAGATCTATCACACTGAGAACTTACTATGCTTATAAACAGAAGCACAACGTTCAAAAAACAAGAGTTTACAAGGATCTTTTATCCTGACACTCCATATTGAATGTAGCAAAACATTCAGTTCCCCTCTGGTTTTATTTTCACTGCCTGAAATAGGAAGATGACACGGATTTAATGAAATTGCATATGTTCTATCAAGACACAGCCCAAGAGAAGAGGGCTGAAAATGAAAAGCTTCAAGTTTTGACAATGGAAATAATGAGGAGACATTCACAAGAGATAAGGAATGAATGATACTGATCTACAAAGATTTACAAGTGTGATTTGTCGTGTTCTGAGCAGGTCTGATTTTATGCCTGTCAAACTCAATAGAAATACTCCCCTGAACTCTATTGTGTTTAGGTGCAAGCCCTTAATCTGTAATCTTAATAAGATCTGCAGGCTAGAATTTCAAGCTAGAAATTCTGGACTTGAAATTGGATCACAGTTTAAGTGAGTTGCTCTCCAACTTTCCAAGATATAGATTGGCCAGACCATCAGTGCAGTCTTTAGAAAGACATTGAATATTGATTCAAAGATAAGTTGTATTTCAGTCACAAGACTGAGACAGAAATTCCCATTTCAGATCTACAGAGACACCACTGAGGTCACCAGCTGAACTACGGAACCAGGTTTCATTCTCAACTGGAAATTCCTTGAGATTGTGACTGAACTAAAAATGTTGATTGAACTTCATTTGTTTGCAAAAAAAAAAAAAAAAAACCAAAAAAAAACAAACCAGAAAAAATAATCAAATCAGCATTGCCACGAGATGTTTGATGCTGTCACTGCTGCTCCAAGGGAGCCCAGCTGGATCTCATTTGCAAGGGAAGAGCTGTGTGAGAGCAGTGGGCCGGCACTCGCCGTGATGACAACTGAAGTGTTGTGCTCAAAACAAGCAGCACCGAAGCCCCAGCACAGCCAAAGCTCACAGGCTCTGCCAGCAGTCTGGAATAAAAATAAAATTGTTTCTTCTGTCACCCATTCCCTTTGATAAGCTTTCAAGTGCATTGCGAACATGAATTAATCAGTTCTTGGATCACTCACGGCACAGAAAGTTGGCTTCACAGAGACAGGGGAAACAAGATAAAAGAGTCCTGACTGCTGTGCTGGAGGAGGCATCAGCTGCCACTGTACCTGTACCTTACCCCAGTTTGCCATGGAAGAGCTTGGAACAGTCCACAAGAAATTAAAGTACAACACATTAAAGGATGCTATTTAACAGCCCATCCCACATCAGCCTACACTGTGTGTTTATCATCAGCCCAACTCTGCTGCAGCAGAAACATTTAGGACCTTTATTGCAGGCTCACACAGCTGCACAGGAAGACCAGTGACATATCCTTTGTGCAATATCACCCTCAGGCTTTGCTCAAATTTATTACAAAGCGCTGTATAGAAATTCTCATTCTTTGGTAGCTAGCTTTTGTATTATTGCTTCAAAACACCCACACAACTGAATGGCTTCAAACTAACTCCAGTAAAGCAAGATATCACCTTAGCTTTGTGGTGAATTCTTAGTTTCATAGCTCTAACACAAGTAGCAATAATGTGACTTTTTGCTGTTTAACCTTCGCAAACTTATTTTAGCTTTAATGCACCTGTCAAGCCCATGATTTTTTTCAAACACAATCATTATAATACAAATTTGCAAAAGACTCTGTCAGACATTTAACTGATAATGATTTCACTTCCCTTTTATGAGTTTTTGTAACAGAAGCAGTGCTGCAGACAGATGTAGACGAGGTCTTGAAGTGCAATTCAAACAGCTACGATTAGTGATGAGAAACTGCACAATTTCAGTTACAGATGTGACCCACTTCACCAGCACAGCAATCTTAACTGCTGTCAGGAGACCAGAAAAAAAATACCTTTGTAATAGTGGATTTCACCAGCCCCACAGAAAATATTCTTTTTGATGTATTATTACTAAATTACTTTTGAATATCTGCACTAAAACATGAAGTTATTTTTTTTATAGTTATGTATTTTCAATTGAAATGAGAATCTTAATTGGTTTTGTTGTTGGTAATGGATAGCAGGACAAGTAAAGCTTTACTTCCTACATTAAGCAGAAAAAGCATATCTCAAAAAGACTATGCAAATTTACACCATGTCCTAGTCTACTTCAAACTTGTAGCACAATACAGTTCTAAAGGAAAATAGATCCCAATGAGCTTCCAAGTTTTTAATCAGCTGGTGCAAGTATGAGCAGATGGGATTCTTTCTCATCCCTTCAGTCCTTCAACATCTCCATAAATGAAAAAATCGAAACAAAAGAACAGCTTGATATCATGATAAAAACATGGAATTCCCAAGCTAATTTAATTTTGTCTCAATGCAATTGCTCTCAGAAACTCCTTTATTTACACATCTCTTACACCTCACCATCAGTGTCCCACTGGTGTACTTTAGAAAGAGTTTCAGCTGCTGGCTTGGGCAATAGAAAGTCACTACAAGTACCTGCATTCTTTTCTGGGTGCTAGGAAAATAGGTTTTTACATCTCATCAACTCAAAAGCTTTAAGTCTGTGCACCTGACAAAATGAAATTTTAACTGCACTCATCTTGACAAAGTGGAAAAATATGAATATGCAGCAGTCACATGATCCTAGTAGTTACTATGCTTGCTGCTCACACTGTATTAATATATAATAAAAAGACTGTTCTGCCTTATTGATCTTCAGACCACAACTAAGAGCTCTAATGCTTAAAGCATACCAAAGATGTTTTGTTCTTTTCCTCATTCTCTCCCTTTTCCTTGGTTACATTATGCTAACCTCTGCAAAGTGGCTTTTATTACTTGATATGTTGTTGGTCTTTTCACCTTGAAATTGTTGACAGGAGAATAGAATGCTCTGTGTTGTATTTTTAATCTCTATTCAAATATACATCTTGCTGGTTTTCACCCTGTCAAGTTAATCCCTTGGAAGCATCATAAAACAGCAGTGAGGTATAAAACTGTGGAAGTGCTCAGTGTGGGACAGAGCTCAAACGTGCCAGGCATCAGCACAGGAGCCTTGTCTCTCCCTCAGAATAGGCAAAGAATTCCTTTGGGCTTTTTGTTTGTCATCTTAAACTGAAAGCTGTCTTGGTGATAAGGTGACTTGAAATAGAAAGCCTTACATACAGAGCAGCCTCCCTTTGTGCTTTCTAGGATCAAGTGGAGTTTTTTTGTTTGCTTGCTTTTATTGTACTTTTCTTTACTCACTTCAGAACTACTGCTCTCTAGGATTTTAATTATAAGCTGCATAGAGCCTAATATTCCTTTTTCTGTGCTTTTACTGCCTCTCACTCGTGTTCTGAAATGTTCATAACCACCTTATTACAAGAGAGATGACAAAAAAGCCTTTTGAAAGAGCTGGCACACAGAGCAGATTCTATCACAGGGCAGTGATCAGCTGCTCTGTTCCCACCAGCACACGCTCAGGAGATCAAAGGCAGAGCTCAGATTGTGATTCCTCCATGGATCCATAAGCAGGAGCAGATGAAGGTCACTCTTTCATGAGGCGTGCAGAGGATACCACCACACTCTCATCCATTCAAATCACACACAGAATTTGCTGTGAGGGTTTCCTCACTGCAGAGCAAGGAGATTCTTCTCAGATCTGTGAGAGGCATTGTGCTTTTTGATGTACCAGGTTTGAAGGGCAACTGGAGCAACTCCTATCAAAGAAAATGAATTGCTTTGGTTTCCACAACCACCCTCATCCTTCTGTAAAATACAGGGAACTTGCTTAGATGTTACAAAGCCACATTAATCAAAGTTCCATAAAGCATAAATCGGGAAACAAAGGAAGATACTTTAGTTTCTTCTTCAAGACTGTTCATCACTGGTGCCACATTATTTATCTTTGTTCATATTATTTTAAGTTAGATGCAATCTATGCCAAAAATACAGCATGTAACTTCAAAATAGCAAGCATGGAAAGGGAGTCTTGAATTTTTAATGAATTTTCCCCCTTGCTCTCCTGGACATGCTGTTTAAGTTGGGTTCACAGGAAAAAGGGAGCTATTCACAAATTTCTGTCACACATAATGGGCTGGGCAGTGAACGAGACAGAGCAGCCTTGTTACAAAAGTAACAAAGCCAAAAAAAAAAAAAAAAAACAAAAAAAACAAAACAAACCACCAACCAAATCCTAATCTAGAAATTTCAGAATTCTTGTTGTGCAGTCTCAGCTCTGACCAGAGGCTTCATGACAGTGAGAGTCCTCCATCACCTGGACTCAAATTCCACTTCAGCAGTTTCCTATTCTCTGATATGAAAGCTTCAGCAACACCAGTTTTAACAGAATAATAGTTTCTATGTCCTTTGAATCAGGATCAAGATTTTGTAATGGCTGAAGCAATCCTGCAGCTATTGTCTCCATTTGAAGCTGATGTCTAAAAAAAAGACAAAAGTTGAACTCTTCAAACAGATTCTCTCCTTGCTTTTCACTACAGGCTGTCACTCTGTTCCTCTCTTCAAGGAAGAGCAGCAGGATAAAATTGAAGTTGAATTAATAGCAGGTATTATGTGCTAATGCAATCACACTGATATTAACTGGACACTGAGCTTTGGAATATATTTTATATTAGGCTTTAATCCATTGCTGTGACACATTTTAATTCTTCATTCTCCCATTTACTGGCATATTATTTTCATGAATTCACATTCAGTAAAACACTAAAATCTAGAGAGAGCCAGCATCCTAAGGGTTAAGGTGTCTACTGGAGTACAAGCATTTAAATCCTTCTACAGGAGATAATTAGGTGGGCTTCTGGAACAAAAGCATGCTAGGGTTCCTACTGACACAGGGATTGGCTCACAACAAGAAAAATGATGGACCAAGTTTGGCTCAAATTGGCTGCAATTCCTCAGCCAACCAAGCACTATTAGCATTTTTCTATGATATCTAAATTAAAGGAAGAAATGTTTTGGACTGCATGTTTTGAATGAACCCACAGGGAAGGTCATGGGGATGCTCCATCTGTGCTATCTTCATCTAAGCAACCGCTCACATCTATCATATACCGTGCAATTACAATTGCTATTAGGTTTTCATTTCCTTTTGAATGATCTACAGCTGTTAAAATGCAGCCCTTTTGAGGGAATATGCTGATTTGATTAAGGTTTTGTCAGAAAAATGTTCCTTAACTCTACATTTCAGGAAGGTACAAATAGGAATTTCCAGGCAGCCAACAGATCAAAACAGGGCAGTTATCTCAAGCTCTCCAAATTTTCTTTGTCTCCTGGCTATTCAAGAGTGTCTATATTGATTGCTTAAGAAAAAAAAAATTAAAAAATCTTTAGGACTTAGGATCATAACAGAATGCCAAGGCAAAACCAATAAATTCTCAAACACTTCCCTGAGAAAATTATTTCCCATGAAACCTCATGTTAAAAGTACTTTGACCTGGGCTTTAAAATTTACAATCGAATGCTCTTTGCTGAATCTTGTGAGAAGTTACACTTCCCAGTGCTAGCAATTATGAGAAAAACTTAAAATATGCTTGTTTCATTTAAACCTTAAAGTCAAATCTGTGTCAGGAACACAGAAATTGAAGATCAGGACTCCCTTTAAGCCTGACATCACTTCTGTTGAGTAAATAAAATTTTCATTGCTGTCTTAGTTATAACTGTGTTTCCATTCCCAGACAGATAAAAATATTTATGGTTTTACAAAATGTGTTGTACTGCCAGCTCTGTTTATTGCTATATCAAGCATGGATGATGCATTAAGATTATATAGTATGAACACCTACAGAAATTTTAAAAGAAATTCAGGCAATACAGCAAATTGCAGTCAGGATGCAATTTTGAATAATCAATCCTTTCCACCAGATGATATTTTAGTTACCAAAGCTGGAATCTTACTTTGAAATTCTAGTGGTCAGTCAACAATCCTTTTCTTAATTGCCCATTAGACTTATTACTTCTTATTTGTCACCACAGAGATATTGTGAAAGAACCCTTTAATTCCTGATGGCCCAGAATGAATGACCTGAGGAGCATTTTCTGGTTTAAATTGCTCACGCCCTAGTGAGAAATGCAAACACTGTGAGCATGGCACCAGGGCAAACTGGGAATGAAATGTTCACCATTTTTCCCTCTGTTTCACACAGATCTTCTTGACACCTTCAGAGCAGTGTAAACTGATCTGGATTTTGACATCCCAGGGGTGGAAGAACAAACCTGAAGAGATCTGCAGGGCTGCAGTTGCAAACCTTGCTCCAGGCAGGCAAAAAAGAGGGGCAGAACAAGGAAGAAGAAATCATGCCTATGAAATGAGGTGCCACAGCATATGTCCCTGCCTTGCCTCTCAGAGGGAGAGCTGTGAGAGCCACCAGCAGCCCTGCAGAGACCAGATCAAGCTCTTGAGAGCCCAGGGGGTCTATTTTCTCTCATCTGCCTCAGCTCAGAGGCCACAGCCACGCTTTTGTGGAGTCTCCTTGCCTTTAGCAGCCCTCTGACATTGCAGAAAGTCACCTCCTTGTCCTCCAGGGTGATTCCGGTGTGGCACTAAGGTGGGGTCACACTTTACTTGGGAAGAACCTAAAAGAAACTCTCAAAATATGGACACAATGCTTGCAAAAGTTGTCTTTGTTCATCCTTTCTGTTACAGGTGTTTCTCACTCTGAATTATTCTGTACACAGTGATGCATCTTTTAGCATAGAGTAGCAATGGTCTTCAATTTTTGTGGCTCTATAAAACAAGATTTGTCTGTCCCCCGGATTAATTTGTACAATAGTGTAGGAACAAAGATCTCTGCAATGTACAAGGTTACCTGTATTGTAAAAGGCAGCTCAAAAAATAAGCCATGAGTTGGCATTCAGATGTACAGGAGAAAGCATTGCCAAAATGAGAATAGACAAAACTGCATCTATGCTAATACATGACACTAAAAATATTGCACATTCTTTTAAAATAAAATATGAATAGTTTGACCATTTCTTACTGAAAAGAAAGACATTTCTCTACAATTGCAGGGAAGGACAACAAATGCAGGTATTTACAGCTTTTAGTCAGTTGCAAGTCTAGGGAAATTTACTGTAATATAAAATTAGCCAACTGTATTCCTGTCCTTCACCCTAAAGCTTAGAGCATCTTTTGTCACATTCCATGTCTAAGGCACACACTTCCGGCTTCAAATGATCAAATAAATTTAACTAAAAAATAACTCCATTGTCAGAATGTGCTCTTCCAGTTACAGTAGACCTGAAATTTTTGCTTAACTGATGAAAGAATACAATGAATAGAGAAACCAACAACACACTATGGAAGCGAAATTAGGAAGCCCAGCTAAAGAGGAACCACAATGCATAGATGAGGTCTAGAAAGTGCACTGATACATGGGAAATTCCTGGCACTAAATAGCATAGCACTCGTGGAATGTACATATTCCAACTCCCTTGACATCAGTACAAGTCATCCCCAACTCTGGAAGGCAAGGAGGCCTGAAGAAGTGAAGAACAGAAAGAAAACTTGAGACAGATGACAGCAAAAAAACTCAAAGCTTGTCTCAGCTCCAAATGCATCAGCTGAACAAAGGCAGGTAATGACAACAAAAAGGGGTGCAAGCAGAAGTTTCATGTCAGCACATATCACCTCAACTCCTTTTTCCAAATCAACCATTTGACAAGCTTTGAAATAAGCTGGGTAACTACAAACATGAGTATCAATGAAAATGTAACCACAGAGAAAAAAGATCCCCACATTATAGTTTTCAAGAGGCATCTGAACACTCTACAAACATGAGTATCAATGAAAATGTAACCACAGAGAAAAAAAAGATCCCCACATTACAGTTTTCAAGAGGCATCTGAACACATCCAACCTATTCATACTCTGAAAAGAAAGGATTGTCAGTGCATGTTTTGATTTTCCAGAAGAATCACAGCGATATGTTCACACACTGCATTGCATTTTAAATTACTAAGCAACATAAGCATGTAGAATCCTGATTGCCCTAAACTGAGTACAGGCACAGGCAAGTCAGTGAGATATTTCTCTGAAGTTCACCTTTACTATTTTTACTATGGCTAAGCCTGGAGAGATGCTCTTGCTCTTATTCTCTTCAGGAAATATTAACACCTTGAATTACAGTCACCAGAACAAATAAAACCCAACTAAATTAAAATGAATAAGTCAGCAAAAGTGACTCTGCGTGTCTGTAAAACTCCAGTATCTGTCATCACAGATGACTCAGCAGAAGATCAATGCTCTCTCTGCAGAGCCCTGGGATTTCACAGCTTAGCTCACACTGAGACTTTACAGGAACAGTTTTACATCTTCAATTACAAACAGGTACAAGGAGAAGGTGAGAGACAGGACACGACAGCAAAGTTGCTGGTAGGAGTTGTTTATGAGGCTATAAACTACATGGGGAAACAGTGCCCTTCCACAGCAGCAGAAGGTAATTTTCAAGCAAGACAATGGAGATGATATCATAAGTCACAGGGTGCTAGTCACATATCCATTAATCATGTCCTACAACATGCCCTGGTGTCCCATTTTCCCGGTTGGAGTGGCAGGGATAACCTTCCAAGGATGACTACACCTGTAAGAGACTCAGTACATCACCTAAGCAGCAAACGTTTCACTCTGTGTGCAGTTGGTCAAGGTGTGATAATTACTGAACACACACCTCAATAATGTGCCCAAACCACAGCACAGATGGTGACAAGGGCCAGATCAAGAATAGTTCCTAACTTGTTGAAAATATGAATTGCATTCATACTAATTGCATTTGGGAACAGCAATCAGGACACTCTGTCACATCCCAGAAGTGGATCCCATTTAGAATTTGATTACAAGACTGGAGCAGTTGCTGCTGCACTCTGGCATTTCAGTTCAAGTGAAATGAGGAGAAACCAGCTCAAGATTAATTTCCCAAGTCTACAAAGAAAAATTTCTGGCTATTCTCTAACCAGCACAGGAATGGCTCTTCACTCCCTTTTGGTACATTCCCTCTGGCTTTGCATGCCAGCTCTCTGCTTGATGGCAGAAGGATTTCCAGAAGGCTCCTAAAGCACAAGTGTCCTGCATCCATAGAGCAATTGCTCCGGGCACAAAACTGCCTGGACCCAAAAACCAACTGTCTTGGGGGGTCAACAGCACATGGGAAAATATCGGGCTATAAAACCTGTTCTTCTTCTCACAGGCTGTTTCCTCCTTGATCACAGGGAAACAAAAGGCTTATTTGAGAGCTAAATGTACCTTTTTCATTTCTCAAATCTGTTCCATTTGCAACACCTTCAGTTTATTTTTAACCAAACATTCACTCCTGTTAGACTGTAGACATCTGTTCTGAGGTGTTCAGGGTGTACCAAGGGCACAGGAACCACCAGCCTTTCCAAAAGCATGTTCTTAATTGCACACTTAATGACTGGTAAAAGTACAAAATTGATGCATAAACAAGCAGCTGCTTCATCTATCTGGAACCTATTAAATTATGGCAATCAGAGAAGTCATCTGTTCTGCCAATCCCTATGCTGAAAGCACAAAACTACAAACACAAGCCAGTAGTACCACCAGTGTTCACATGCAAGGAACACCAGAGGAGGTTATGAATGGAAGGATTTTGGCCATATTTCAGTAAGGGCTGCTCAAACAGAACCATTCTCTCTCATAAGCCTAATCCAAGGGGCTTTTCCTTCAGGTCTATAGTAAGGAACAGTGCAAATTCTGCTTTTAATTGAAGATTGGCAGAGAGAAACCTCTAGGGGAGGGAATTATGTGCAATGAATTAGCTAAGTTAACATAATAGTAATAATTCATATTGAAGAGAAAAGAATTAATAGCCACCAACTTTCAGGTGAATGTCCCACTATGAAGGCAAAATGACTCTACCTCTTAGCCTTACCACAGCAGTCAAATCCTCTGCAAAATTGCACAGGTCACATCTCCTGTCTCTTAAAGAGGGCCCAGATTAGGTCAGCATCAGTCTGTGGTCCAGGTGTGATGAAGTGTGTGCACAGAGGGAATGAAGCTCCATGTCTGAGAGCAAATGCTTATCTCTATTTTTAAAAGTCATTTGCTAAGCAATAGTGAATGCCACAGCTGGGTGTTGATAATTCAGACATAATCTACCTCAGGCAATAGCAAGGCTGAGAAATTACCTTCTCCATGCCAGTCAGCCCCAATTATGCTTGGTACAAAATTTCTTTCTCACCTGTATATCCGAAATACAGGTACGTTCCTTTTTGCAGTGTTGATTATAAAACCAGAGAGGAGGCTCAAATCAAGTCCTGATGCCAAGGCACATTTTGAAACAGAGCCTCAAAGTCAGAAAAGTGAAAAGATGCAAATATAAGTAGTTTGATTAAATGTTCAATGAGTAACTTTAGAAGGACAAGAGAGGGAAAAAGCTCATTTGTTTCCATATTAGATGAAGAGGGAAAATTCCTAATCCATGGGCAGCAGACTACATGTCACACAGAAAAAAGAACTGTACTTGCACAGGCTAAAGGACACCAGTCTTTCCATAGGAAAGACCCATTTGTCATATCTAATCCAATTTTTTCTTCTGAAAAAGACAGTCAAGAGGGCACTGTCAAGGTGTTTTAGAACAATGATTGATATCTCCTGACAGCAGCTGCTCAGCCTGGAAGATGTGGCCTCCTAGAGCACAAGGATTCAGCTTTCCCACCAGCTGCCACATGCTTCCTTCTCATATGCAAGAGCTTTGAATTAGCATAAATAAGCCAATCTGTTGTTAAACTGACAGAGTCAAGTGTCTCTTTTTACTCAATTTTCAGAGGAAAAACTGGCAGGTTGGAAGCAATAAGGAAATCCTGGGGCTCCTGTTGGGGAACAGTCAGGGCTGCAGGGTGTGTGACATGGTGACATGGTGAATAAAGAGCATGGCTGGGATCAAACTCTAAGTTATACAACTTTCTTCATGCATAAAGTGGCTGTTCATCATGTAAGCATCAATCCTTCACAATAAATATTAAAGATTTGTGTACATGAATACTGCCCAAATCCCAAAAGCCTCATTCCAGCAAAATCTCATTGACATTTTGGTCAGCTCTTAACAGAACACTAAAAGCAAAACCCTTATGTGCTTTCTGAGATGAATGTGCAGCCAGCCTGGAATGAAGCATGTATGAACATTTCATTAACAAATTTTCACTCGATTCATAAATATGCATAAATATTTGGGGCTCATTCTTTGTCATTTAAAGCCTGACCTAAAGTCCTCTGAAGTCAGTACTGATATTTCCATTAACTTCTCTGGAAGCTGAACATGTCACCTAAGCTGGGAAGATAATGAAAATGAAAATAAATTATATGCACTGAATATTTTTAAGGTATGATAAAGTTAACAGGGAAGAAACATTATTCTGTCAGCTCTAATCTTTATCCTCATCTGGGTACATTTTTTTCCTTGGGAAATATGTAATGCTAGTAATAATCTGTATTTATTTATTTTTTAATTCAAATCCACTGGTTCCATTACATGTTACAAGGTCACAAAGGAAAGGAGCTGTTTGCTGCAAGGTCCTGCATGTTTGGTTGATGTGCTCCTCTTGCTGTGTCAATCAAGAAGTTACACTGAATAAATTCAGCTCTCTTGGAAAAACAGCTTAAGAGCACTTAAAGGCTAAGGGTAGTAAAGTAAACAGTCTGCTAATCCTCCAAATGCAAATAAAGGCTCAACATCCAAACAGCCTTTTTCTCCAGGCAATGATATGGCAAATGCACGCACAGGCCTTTGAAGTGCCAGCTCTTATGACATTTTATTTGCATAACAAATCTCTCAATAAACTTCTCTTTGCACACACTACAGTAAAGCACGATGTATGGCTGCATGATTTGTGCTCTAGTAACCCAACCATGCCTAGATTTACCCATCTTGTAGTCCACTCAGCACTTCTTTATTCCAGCTCCCCCTGATTTTCATGGGGCTTCAGAGTAGCATCCACAGGACTTGCCCACTGCTGGAACACCTCTGCTCCAAACTGGTGAGCTCTGAAATCTGTCACACTTTACAAGCACTTAGACAAAACATTCCAATTGCAAGCATCTAAAACAGCAGCAGAGAAAACAGTCAATTATTGCAGTTGTAAGGAGTTATTAAAATTACTGCTCCTGGTTGGTTTTGGGCATATACATACGAGTTTATTGCCCAGCCTATTAGAAGATACAAGTCATGCCACTTCCAAAGTTGTCAGTGGTATTACCAAGGAGTTATACTCAGCTAAACCAAGCTTACTTTAATAAGTTCTTCCAGGAGAAAGGTGAGCTTTAATTAAATGAGCAGAAAAGCCTTTCCAAAGAGTCTCTGGTACTTTCAATTATCTCAGAGTTAACATATATGACAAGTTTTCCTATTGAAACTTTTCTTTGAATAACAAAACCAGAAGTTCGCTTACAATGGTTGATGATTCATGAGATTGCAGCTAAATAAAAATGTCACAGCTGGTTTGGTTCAATGTAACCTCAACTGTTTCTATGAACAGAATAGCGTGCACGCCACACTGAAGACAACAGAGAGACTATCAGCAATTTTAGTAGCCTTTTTATCAACTGTTTACCAAATTAACTCACACTGTGTGTATGCTGAGTGATCTCACTGCTCAGCATCAGAAACAGTCACAGAGCAAGGTTTGATGTGGTCTGTCAGTCCCTGTTGTGAAAGATGCTGGATGTTTCCCTGAGGAAACCACATTTCATAATATTTCTGTGCTCTTTAACGATGTTAAAACATCTTAATTTTAAATTTCTACACGGTTATCTCATCATACCTCAAATCTGCACAGTGGATACTTTTTGGGGAGGAATGAGGAAACTTCCTTTCATTACTTGCATTCAAGAGCCTGAGTAAATTGTAGCTAAAGAAGCTCCCTATAATTTCATAGCAGTAGTGCTTTTTCACTTCAGTTGTGTTAATATTATATTCAGATGTAGGAACAATACTTGCATTTTACAGTAGATGTTGAAATTTCACTTTCATGCTAAAGGAGAATTCTTTTTTCCCTATACAACCAGGTTACCTCTGCACAGAGCAGAGCAGGCTGAAAATAACAGCATCAAGACAAATCAAGGAAAGAAAAAAGGGCAAAACCAGCTTTATCCTCTCTGAAAACATAAGATTAAAAGAGAGAAAGATAAAGCAGCAGAGACAGCTTTCAACTTCTGATTGTCTTCCTAGAAAAACAAACTTCCATAAACTGCTGGGACCAGCACCACAGCTCTACAAGCACCAAGAAAGACAACAGGTTACCTCTTTGATCCCAGCACAAGTGTGCCCATGACAGGGAAGGAACAATCTGCCCAGCATTTCACTCTGAGGATATGGGAAACCAGCAAAGAGGAAAGCCTTGACCTTCCCAGAGCAGGCAGCAAGATGAGAAGGGAACGCAGATCCTCCCACACTCTGCTCCCTGATCTCACCACTGGGAGCTGGCTCCTAGAGCTCAGTGCAGAGGAGTTCAACATCTCCTGCTGCTCCCTCGCCCTACAGACTTAAATTTTACTTTTCCAGATTTAACATGGCACACTTGTATTTATGGATTCCCAGAGAAAGGTTTACAATTTAAAACTGCACAGGATTGCTGCAAGAAGGAATCTAAAAATGTCTTCAAGTGAATGGCACAGATTTAAGCCTGAAAGTTAACAAAACCTGACAGACCTTCTAAGTTGTTGAAAAGTTTGGCAATTGGTGTATGAAGTCTTAAGATGAAATGAATTATTATTTCTATAAAGAATTAAGTCATTAAAAGAGTGTTCTTAGATAATGGAATCAACTACAAACTGTTTGAACGTGGTAGTCTGACTGCTCCTGCTTCAGCACTGAAAAAGAAAACTTCTCAGACAACCAGATCAAAGGCTGTGTCTGTCAGTGCTTTCAACAATCATGTCAGTCTGAGAATGGCCACTGATCTTCCTCTGTCCTTAAGTCTCCCTTTCTCTCATTAAAAGAATTCTCAACTATATTAAAACATTTTTCAGAGGACAAAACTACAGAGAACATGCAGCAAGTGATCAGTGTCATGCACAGAGGCAGAGAAGAAAACAGAGCAGAAACTAAGCTTGTTACAATGACAAGTTTTACAAAATTTAATTTAAAAAGCAAGGGCTAATCTTACACTTTGCTGATTCCAGCTGGTCACATCTGTTGGAACTGATATCAAAATTCATGTAAAAACCAGGAATTGTAGCAGATATTTAAGACAATTCTCCTGTGGATGCTCCCATCCTCAAAGTGGAGCATTTGGAATCATGTGAAGGGCTGGAATACTTTCTACTTGTCTCATATCCAAGTCACAAACTAATGAAGGTGTCGTTTTCCCACTTAGAATTGCCACAGCTGGGTACTTTCAGGACCCTCCATTTGTAGAAACCTTTTAGTATAAAACACTGTACAAAGTTAACTAATTTGAGAGGCACTGCCACCCAGCCTAGTAACAGCAGCAGCCCAGATGTTTTGTTTTTACAGTTAAGGTTATAGAACAGAGACAGCAAGTTCTTGTATAAAGCTACAACAGTGCCTTGCTAGAGCTTAACATGATTTAAAAGAGATCTCTCTTTTATCACTTTCCACATCCTGATATGTGGGAATACGAAGTAACAAAGCACCACAGGCTGTCACTCCTAACTCCTAGGACAAATATTATACATTAACAGCAATTTAATGAAACTGCTGATTAAACATCTTAAAACTCTGACAATAGGGAACAAAACTCTGACAATAGAGAGAGAACACTGTATGGATTTTTAAAATATTTTTTTTAATTCAGGTGGTGCTTATATCAGCAACATCTTGCTCCATCTCAGCCAGGCAAGCAGAACAGAAAACAACAACCCATCCTCCCCAGCTGCTGTGCCCTCCTACTTTTCCATCCATGACAAGCAGAATTACACCAGCTTGACTGCCATGGACTCACTGTAGCATGCACTGACATTCACACCTGGTAGCCAGAATTCAATTAGTCATTCATAGATGCTGAATTTGTGGCATCAAGGTCAAAAGCCAACTTTTAGCAGGTATTAGTCGATTTGGCATGAGAGCTGAGCAAAGATGCCAAGAAACCATTGAGATAAATTGCCAAATGAGCAGTTAGAGGGGGAAAAAGCCCATTAAAGTTCTTGCTGATGAGGGCACAGCGGAGCCCAGTATTCCTGGTGTGACCATCAGAAGCAGGCCTGTAGAAGGATTTGCAAAGTGTGTGGTCTGTCAGTGTTTGTTAATAGATGCCTCACTGTCACAGGAGAGCCAGGCAAGCCCCAGGCTCTGCTCTGAGGGTGTGCCCTGCACTCTGCACAAGAATTCCCAGTTCCTCAGGCACCCCGAGCCTGTCCTGGGCAATAGCAGTCACCACTTCTACCAGGGTAAGTGGGTGATATAAAAGCAGAGAGAGCATGGCATTCATCTCTGGATTGTAAGGAAGAATTGGAATGAACCCTTGACCCAGAGCTGCCTCTGGATCTTTATTCTTTCAAGCATTGGACCCTATTTGTTGTACAAATGGTATTTTTACTGAATACATGCCCTCCTCCACCCACTCATCTTTGCTGTGTTCTAACCTCTTTCACACCAGTTCCTGAACATCCAGACAACTTTTGTCCAAGTGTACCTCTGGCTTGGCACTAGGAATTATAAGAGGAAGAGGATGCACTCTAGAGTGTGACAAGTTTTGAAAAGCATCTTTCCTCAAGAACCTCTTCTAACAAAATAATCAAGAGGAAATAGACCAAAGATTGCAACAGCCTGAGCACTTGAAGAGGCAGGTATCTAAACCTGTGGATAACAGGGCTGTGACAGAGAGCTCTGCCAGCACTGCAGAACACTCCAAAGGCTCAATAAATCAGTGTACAGGCTGTATAAGCAGTGGTGTTTTTCATCCAGCAGCTGGTTGTGCAGTAGAAGAGACACTGCCATCATCACTGTTGAAGTCTGAAGTCCAGTTTAATTTGTTTCTGTAGCACAGAGCACACGGCCTAATAAGGCGTTTTCAGAAGCATGAAGTGACTGGAAAAGCATGGATAACCAGCACCACCCCTTTTCTTGGCAGCTTTAGTGTTGGCTTAGCTACAAGTGCTGTGTGTGGCTGTGTCTCACCATTATTGTGCATCTGAATATTCTGTTATCATCATCATCATCCTCTCCAAGAACAAACTGCATTGCAGCCTGTGATGTTTGCTTTACCCCTGCACTAAAAGGGCAAAAGGGGCTGCACCAAAACAGTCACAGAGGCAACATTTCTATGTTTTGGGGGAAAAAAAAAATCTCAGTTAATAGAGAGAAAACAAGGGCATCACCAAATCCTTCAGGTCTATTGAATCAATTTAAGACCTTCCTAATGCTCTCCCAAGAGCTCTTACCACAACCAACTGAGAATTGTCATACATACCCTGTTCCTTCAATGCTTTCTTTTTCCCCCCTGTTTGCATGCATCCTCTGATATGACTTTGCATCCCGTGCCAAAGCTCAGCACCTGCCAACACTCATCCCAAGGGCCCCGTGGATTTAGCTCAGCCCGGTATTGTCCAGGTGCCAAGATTTCTCCCTTTCTGCTGCTAGAACAGAAAACTCCCTAGAGGAACACAGACCCACAGAGAATGAAGATGGAAGAAGCTTTTTGGACTAATAGTAAAATCATGCATTTTGTATGATGAGAAACAAACATTTGAATATCAACATTTAATTAATCCAAACCAAGAATACTGAGAAAATTAGACCCTTTCATAAGGCAAGTGCTAAAGCAGTATTTGCCCCTTTCTTCACTGAGAGAAGGATATTGGGTACATAACTACACTATGGATGGAGGTGATTTTTTTAAATCCTTTCTGCATAGATCCAGTAACTCAGCACCAGAAGCTGCTGCTGATGGCCCAAGCTGAATTACAAACAACATGTTGCTAAAAATTCAAATCTCTACAAGCTCACCCATAACTTGTATATCACTTGTGCATTTCAGCAGCTCTTTCCCAGGAAAAACCATCTGAGCACTCAAAGATTTCATGGGCATTTCTGTAGAATTACCCTTAAAAAGACACAGACTTCTGATTTGTAAGCAAAACACTCCAGCAAAGACCAGTTGTCTCTACTTTCCTTGCTCACAAAGCATATTTCTGCTTCTGAATAAGATATTTGGATCTAACTGTTAATAAATAATTGGCAGCTTGAAGAAGACAAGTTGTGGGATTTGACATTATTTTGCCACTTGAGTTATTCATCCCACGTCTCACTTGGCCAGTATTCATTGAAGTGGTAAGTTAATGCAGGCTGACAGCATTAAAGCAGCCTGGCCTCCAGTATATCAGCCAGAGATTCATCCTGTGTCATAAAACAGAATAAAGTGTCATGCCTTTAAGTGCCATGACATAACATGCAAATATAAATAAAAAAGCCCTTACAGGTCCCATTTTTGCATCAGATTTAAAATGTTATTTCAAAATATCTTTTCTTTTTTGTCTGTGCCATAAGAGGTGGCACAAGGTCAAAAAATCCCCACATTACAAAGGTTTACCAAGTAAAACCATTAAAATGCACATGGTATTTGTGTAATGATTGCAAGGAGAAGAAAGTTAAATTATGCTCACTTGGTCTCTCCTCATACAGTTCAGAGGCCTGCAAACCAATTAGCAAAACTCGTACTTCTTTCCTATTCATTAACTGAACCCTTCCAGTGAGCTATTTGCCCAGCTCTCACAAAAAGGGAAGCAAAACAAAGAGTGTAGAGAGTTCTGTTAACATTCTCATCCAGCATAACCAGCCTCTTGGGTCTTTCACTACACACTAATCCCTCCTCTTTTATGACTTGCATGCAGATGGGGACACCCTAAAGTCCCCAGTGAAGGAGTTTAGAGGTCTGTTACAGCCCAGTCCTCCCATTTGATGCTCACAGGGGCTTGAAAAATAAATGAGAAAGCAGCTTAGATTACTCACATTACAGAACTTGTCAAAATCAGGCACACAGCATCATGGTACTGGCAGAAGAAAGGAGCAGATTCCTAATTTAGATGCTTTCATTTGCCTACTAAAGGCTGAATTACCATTGGAAAGCCTAGGTATCTAACTTGGGCTCTTAAATCTGGCTCGGATGAATATATTTCCTTCTCCAATCTCACTCTCAAAGCTGCCTTTTATTCATTAATTGGTGAGTGTCAGAAGGGAGCAAAACAGGAAACACCATTAGGAGATCTGCCTGTGACTTCATACCAGTGTCACAAGCACATTCAAGAGATTCAGGTGCAGAGTTAATACCTTGAATGTTTCATGCTAAGCTTGCTCAGATTGATCTAATGCCTTGACAAGTTCTCTGGGGTTTACATCAGTGTTTGTTATTTACACACACCGTGGAAGGATTCCCCAGGTCAGGGCCAGTACACACACAAATTCAGAAGCAAAAATCTCATGCTCCAGGCATCCAGCCTAGGACACAACAAATAATTCAGAGAGGAGTGGAAGATAGTCCCAATTACTGTTGCTTCCAGTAACTCCAGAGTGAAGTCACAGAATCCTTACAACAAAGAATTTTAAAGGACAGTTAAATGAGGATAATAAAGTGGTCTTGCAAATGGCTGCAGGTAGCTCCTTCCAGGTCAGAGTGGCAGCATAGGAGAAAGCATTTGAATCACTGTTCTCATCACAGGTAGAGGAGAGAGCTGACATTTCAATAAGTAGGAGCAGATATCATAAAGGAACAAAAAAGAGCCCAATATCCAATGAAAATATTTCATCTTCCTCCAAATAAGAAATACAAGAGCTGCTCTAAAAAGATAAGCAATATACTGGGTCACTGATACAGAACATCCAGATTCTGCTGTAATGCAAGAAAACAAGCAAATGCTGAAATTATAACTATCTCCACACCTGACTTAAAGACATTAAAACTGTCTTTTAACAAAGCCATTAAGTCTCTTGGGAATGCAGGCACAATTCACGCCCAGCTTATTCACTACAGCCAAATTCATGAAGTTTAGAATTGCTTTAATGGTGAGATGAAAAGGTCTCCTTCTCTCTTACACTTGTACACTGAAATAACTTTTTTTCCAGAAAAGAAATATCATGGCAAGAATCATGCAGAATGCCCTCCCCAGTAGCAGCCCTCTTACTGAGGCACAGATGGAGCAAAATAGAAAGCCTGTATTAGCTTGCTGATATAGAAATCCACATTCAAAACCCATCAACTGTAAGTTGCATGATGACACAAGCTACAAACAGCACTTGGGAAATTATTGAAGTTGCACTCAATATGTTTTGCCATCAAAAAGCCAGAATGAATTACAGGGAATGAAAGACATGAGGAGAAATACTCACAGTTTAAGAAAAATTTCCACCTATTTATACGATATCAAACCCTTACTTTCATTTGTGGTTCCACCAGGGAGTTATTTCCCTTGCAAGGTACAGATTTATTCTGCTCATTTTTAAAGGGTACAGTAAGACCACAAACCAATTCAGTTTGTAACATAAATACGTCCACAAGGAACAAGGAGATCATTTGGCAAGAAGGACATTACAAATAACAAGATCACCACAGACTCACAGAATAACTGGGGTTGGAAGAGGGCTCTGGAGGTCAATTAGTCCAACCTCCTCCTCAAAACTTCAAAGTCAGACCACATCCTTCAGGGCCTCTTCCAGTTGAGTTCTGAAGTCTCAAAATATCTTTCTCTCTCTTATAGAGAGGCACTGAAATATCTTCACCAGAGATCTCCCAAAGGAAGCGAATTAAAATCTTACAAGGGGCAGTTTTGCTCATTTTAGTTAAAACAGATTAGAAAATCAGCCATAAAAAAGTTCTGGATGTGATTACCCTGGCATACGTGCTCTACACCAAATAAATCTTGGCCATCTCAAGCAGTTTGAGATAAAATAACCTAAGGTAAAGCACTTGCTGCCTTATTGGGTACAAGGGACTGAAAAGGTCCCATTAACTTTCAGATTCATAGCTCCAGGACCCAGGAACCACAGAGATGCCCATGGTCTCCATTTCCTACACAGGGATCATTGGACACAAACATAAGGAGCATAAATAAACAGTCCTCATGGTGTGTAAATGCTTAGAGGGAACTGGTTCTATGCCAGATCTATTCTAACCCAAAGATCTTGGGTTAGCTCCCAGTATATGTACCCTGGCAGATTTGGGAATTAACACAGGGCAGAGACCATTTTTAACAGGCATCCTGCATGCAGGGGAAGACAATTTAATAAAACAGACAAAAACAGCATGATAGCTGGCCAGTGCTAGAGCAGTGCCAAGCACATCTAACAGCTTATGTCACCTCAGGAAGACATAGGACAAAGTTCCTTCTATTTGAGATACTGAACACTTAATTTTGACCTACTCCTCCTCATCCAGACAATTCATCTTTCCAAGTGACAAAGGATGATGACAAGGTAATGGGTTTGTATCCTCCTGTTTTCTTGTCTAATGCCAAGAGCATTCACTCACACTCTGCTTCGTTCTCTGTCCAAAGATGACACAAATCCACACTTTGCTTTCTCAGGAAAAGAACTTCACTTGCCACAGTGAGCAGGCCCTGTGCCAGCACAAGCTGCAGTGGAACCTTTCAGGAGAGTGCACAGGAGAGTCCCAAACCAGAGGAAACCCCACAGAAGTTGAGAAAGCTTTCAGGAGCCCACAGACCACAGGGCCAGGAGCACCAGTGACCAAAACCCCCCATCCACATAAGGACCAGGAGCACCAACCAGTCCAACAGGCCATAGCAAAGCAGCTGATGCAAAAATGGGGTGCACTTAAGGACAGGGTCTAGGGCTGGACTTGACTGTGCTGGGTAAAGGTTTGGGCTTGACCTTAAAGGTCTTTCCAAAATAAAGGTTTCTCAGATTCCAATTTGTTGATGCAGAATGAAAACTCCCCTGCTCCAGCTGTAACCTGGTGACAATTTGTTGCATTTGCTGCTTGAAAGAGCATCATGTTCCAGACAGCACCAGCTCAGGTCTGGTTCCAAGGGAATATCCTGTGTACACAGCCAAGCCAAGATCCTGTAAGCAGTTAGAAATTACTACAGCTACCTTATGTATGCACAAAAAAACACTCTATTTCATAGACAAGTTAAAAATTGCAGGATCTAGGTCATATTTTTTGGTGCACTTCCAAGCTTTTCAAATAAGATTACATTTTAAATTATTATGCAATTAATGGAGATTAATTGGATTTAGTAAGAAGTGAAATGTCATCATTTTATTTTTTAGGTAGCACTTATGGTGAAATCCTGACATTACTGAGGCCAAGGGAGTTTTACAAACAGCCCCCTGGGAGCCCAAATGTCACCTTTAATGAGTTATAATACAAAATTACTGATATTTAGCATCCTCAAGCACGAGGCTATGATTATAAATTATTTACTCTTGAGCATCCGTACTGCATAATGGGTTTAAAATCAACTTATAGGTAAAGGACCTGAATCATCCAGTAAAATTGTCATTTCACTGTAACAGAAAATTGGAATTTTTCTAGTTACACATACACAGACTGAATCAAAAATCATGCCTACACAGTCAGAGGTCTACTTCTTCTGCCACACAGATGTACAGACTCGTGGTAGGCACAGATCAAGGTGCTGGATGGGTGGCTTTTAATCACTGCTGGAAATAGGCAAACATCAAAAGAAACTCAATGCCCAAGACAGAAATAAACTTCATTGGGCTCACATTCTTAAAGAGTCCTCTTGTGTCCTTACTAAGAAGTGAAAAGGAAAAACAGACATCCAGCATCAGAGTTAACCATTTGCACTTCTCAGGGACCATCATACAAAATGGAAAAATTTATTCAAGTTTCAAATATCGACATTATTCCACCCTTAAAGCGATATTATTCTGTACAGGTAGTTTACATATGACTGGATAAAAGGATTGCTAGAATATTGGTAACCTAAATAGAATTCACATCCCAGAGGAACCTGGAAAGAACCATCAAAAGAGAAGGAAAATATGTTAGGGCCACATGTATGGCTTTTGATGTTCTGCAATATTCTGAGATCTTATTCTACTTCTATATAAATCCCACAAATTACCCCAGAATGACCAGAACCTGCTACAAGCAACACTAAAGTCAGATTACTTGGCAAACCTCTCTGCTTCTTACAGTGGCAAGATTTAAAGGGAACAGTTTATAGAGACATAGCACAGGAAATACTGCTGGATTGTGCACATTCAGTCCTCCCATAAACCACATTCCCATCACCGGGTGTGCCTGAAATGGGCATTGCTCATCCATGGCGTGTTAGAAAACCAAGCAGAGCTCCCTGGGTCAAGGGGAGCCTCAGCAGGGGCAGCACCATCTTCTCAAAGAGCAATCACATCCGATGGATGCCTGGGGACAGAGGGAGAAACTCTGAAATGTGACACAGCAGAGCGGGCCCCGGGGAGGTGTCACAGGTGCAGCTCAAACTGCAGCAGCCCAAAGGCACCTCTGCTCTGTCTGCTCCATGTCACAACGCAGCCCCCACACTTCCTGAGAGTGCCAAGACAGAACCAGACAGGAAAAGCAGCAAGTGAACTGCTGTCACCTCATTTTCACTTTGCTTTGTTTGAGGGGTTGTTTTATTTTCCTTTTGGTGTTCAAGCACCAGGAATAGAGTTCTGTGTATATCACCACAGTCAAAGCACTAGGTAGCTTTCCTCAGAGGAAGAGGGATAGGAAAAAAGAAACAATATGAGCACAATTATAACACATCATAAATTTTAATGGGATGCACTTCACTACGAAGACAATGTAGTTAAGGGCTATCAGTCATTTTAGGGTTTCTTCTAAAGTTTTTTCCTTCATTTCAATGGAAAACAATCTTTTTAGAAACACAGGTGTTTTCCCAGTCAACATTTTATGCAGACCTGTTCTATTTGCTCAGGTTTTGAACAATATCTTAATTTCACTCACCCTTTCTCCTGAACAGATCTATCACATAGTGCATCTACTCCAAAACTTCCAGGAAAATTAACTATAACAGCTATGGATAAAACCATGTTTTGTTTATATTTCAGGTACTAAACAGCTGCTACTAGATATTGGTACCAGATGTTTTAGAATTACATGCAACATTATGCTCAATCTTAACTTTTACAAAATTGCAAGCTAATAAAAAATGACACTTCTGTAGTCAAATGATTTATTAAAGGAAAAATCATTAAGCTTCTCTTAAGCTTCACACCCCACTATCCCAAATAACTCGTCATTATATACATCAGTGAACAGATGCAAATGTCTGTTGCATTTTGAGGTTTCAGTACTATCCCATACACCAATTCTGTATCCAGATGCCTTTAACAGCCCTGTGCACATCTGTCCACCTGAACCTGAATGTGTGATGACTGTTCATTTCATGCTTGGGCTACCTGCAGGATGACACAAATCTGGGTTTCACACAGGTCACACAAAGAGCAGCTTTTTACTCCACACAAAGCTTTTACACAGCCTAGGTGAGAATTTACATGGAATATAAATTTGGAATATGGAATTTACTTGGAATATAAACCCTGGGATTGCTGAGCAACAGAACAGGCAAAGATTTGGTGTGTTACATTCAGTTTAACTTACACCTCATATTTGCTGTGTGACTTTAAAAAGTAGAGGGGGTGACTTCTTTAACCTTATAACCTGATGGCAATCAAAGTCCAGCTGTTATTTTGTACAAGCTCCCCAGCTGAAGGCACAGAGCAGCAACAGCCCAGGCAGCCAACCACCTTTCCTATCCCCACTCACAATAAACATCAGCAGTACCAAAGAGGAGCCACAGTAATTATAGACCTGAACACTGTCATGGGTTCCTCTGTGCTAACAGAGCCAGGCACAAATATAGTAAACCTAAACAGCCCCTTTCAATCTTCTAACAGGAAAACACACACATTAACTGCTCTACAGAGTACTTTAAAAGTTAGTGTAAACCTGTGTCTAGGCAAGCAAATAAAACATTCCACCTAATTTTCCCCTCACGTGTCGCAGCAGCAGGTCCTCACCAAGCAGAGCAAATTGCCACAACCTGGAGCCTGTAACAGATCCCATTAGAGTGGAAGACACGGGGACAAGGTGCTTGAACTGTGCTCTAAATCAGGAGCAGGTTCACTTCAGTCAGGGAAGTCCCCCTGGGACAGCAGAGGGGAAGAGAAATACAAGTGTAGAATGGCTTTAGTGGTTAAACAGCCTATCCTGGAGCAGGGACCTGTGCATGTGTTACTTCATAGGCTTATTCTACCATGGAGAGAAAAAACAAGCTAAATATGAGAAAGGAAAAGAAAAAGAGAAATAGTGGGGGAGATGAGCCAGAAATGATTGTTTATAACTTTAGATAGCAAATCCCCAGTTAATGTACACTAGTCTAGCTCCACTGAGGCCACAGTAGCCACACAATTTACACAGCTGAGCATCTGGCTCTAAATATTTAACTGTTCAGAATTCTAGTGTGCAACCTTGCGTAGCAGAGCTTCTCTGACTAATCACACCAGAGGTAACCACATCTTAAGTGTGTAGTTCTAAATTGAGTAATATTACTATTAATAACAGTGCCTAATTAAGACATCTATAATGTTTTTAATGAGAAAAATTGAAAGTCCTTCTGGAATTTTTCCAGTCAAATTAATTCTGAGGACTTTAGACGTTATTACAAGCAATGTTACAGGAATGAAAATTAGGTCTAAATTAGGACATGTCACTGTACTTAAAAGCAGGAGAAAAAAAAAGGAAACACATTACATTTTCTGCTTTACACACCATTCTCTGCTATAACATCACACCACAGGGGAAAATAAAAACACCATTTTGTGGTTTGCTCTAAGTTGCCCTGCATATAGTTATACCTGATGTATCTCTAAGGTCTGCTCATATTTTGACACTTGCTTTAAGGCTCTTTTTAAATATCACATCAGTATTCTCTTGTGAGCAAGTATTTCCAGAATCTTAAAAGTGATAATTCCTATTGGGTTGATAGAGGCCCAAATCCTGGTGGATATAATTCACATGAATTATGCTTGTCCAAAGAAATCCTTCTGTGAAGCTGCATGTTTAGGTAGGGAAGCACTTGTGGTTAAAAACTATCAGATCCAGCCTGCCAAAACCACACAGGAAGGAAGGATCCACATGGTCCTGAATGAAGCTCTTGAGGATAACAACAAGATATTTTAAAATCCATCTAACCTGGCAAATTTTTATTTGTAATTCTTCCAGTAGATCAATCCTTCAAACTACTCCATGCACATTTCTGGTCTGCAGCTGCTGTTGCTTTATCAGTGTACCCATTGTAAGAATTTAGCAAGCATAAACCCATGAGTGCAGTGCACAGCTGGACCCAAAGCTATAAAGATACTCAGTCCTTGCTCTTCAAAATAGCTGATTTGAGCTTTCATACCACTGTTGTGAGTTTGAGTGTGCTCAAAAATACACACAGGTTCAAAACCTGAGAGCAAGAGTCAGACTGGGCTCTGACTGGATTTTATATGAATATCCCAACTCAATCAGAGCAACCTGAGGTGAATCCCTAAAGCTCGGAAGCTTCAATCTTACGGCATGAACGCAAGTTAAAACAATAATGAGTTACAAACCAAGTATTACCTTTAGGAATTTTTAAAAAACCAACATTGTAGCTCAACAACACACAGGTTTTTGCCTGCCTTACATTGTGTGTAGGATCCTACATCTATTCATACATATTTTCACGTATATATGGATACACACAACATGGAAATACTTAACATTCTCCTCACTGTGGTGTTTCATGCCTTCACATTTTTCCACTCCCTGCCATGAAATGCTTCCCTCAGATCATTCTGATTCAAAAAAACAACTTTGAGTTCTGCAATTCATTATGTCTTAATAAAGACAAACACAACAGTGTGTGTTTCAGGCTGGTCTGTTAATTAGGTGGCTTGTCCTTGAGACAGAGATTGCACAAAAGGCTTTTTTTAATGCATTGTACTAACACTGAGGATGTTGTCAGGCTTAGATAATACTTTGAATGTGCTTGCAGCTTACAATGATTAAAGTTATGATAATAGCAAGGACATTCAGGCATATACAAGTTCCCTAATAGCTCAGGGAGGTTTATCCTCTTTCAAATCATAGTGTTGTTTACCTCATTCCAGCTAAATTGAATTTAAGGGCTCATCAGAGAAAGAAAATCTGATTTCTATCTTCTGTTAATACCACAATACATTAAATGCAGAAAACAAACAAAATGTTTATCTGTTACTAATACTTGACAGATAAACCTCTCAGACTTTAGAAATGACATCACAATTTCTGCTCTAAAGTATAATGTCAAAATCATGAAAAACTTTAAAAAGCAAGCATTTCTTTTCAAGATCTTGTTGTTCAAACATTGTACTATACCTAAAAATGGTCTAAGAAAGAAGTTCTAGGATAGAACTTATATGCATCTGAATGTCATAATGCAATTTTGTATTTAAATCATTGCACTCATACTGGCTATCATTGTTTTCTTTCCAAGTGTTTCACTTAGAGGAATCTGATCAATTATTATTCAAACAACTAACTCCTAGCTGTTAAACTCTAATTCGAATTGTGTTATAAAGAAAAAAATCCATTGGCAGTCAGCTGTCAGTTGTCTTATGTAGGACCTCCAGCAAGCACTTCACTGGGGACATGAAGGATTGTCACATCCTGCTTTTGTGCTGCACAGATGTTACACATAGAAAGGAAATCACCAACTTGGTCACGTGGGGAAGTTTGGGCAGGTCTCACTGCTTCCCTCCTCTGAGTAGCTCAGAGTAATGCCAAAAACACTGGGAAGGAGTGACAAATGTGGCACTTGCAGCCACCTGAGGAGCAGCCAGGGCCTGCACCAATATCTCACAAAGAGTTGCTGACTGCTCTGAAGTAGGTGGATGAACACATTATTCTGTGAAGGGGAAAACTGTAGTAATTTGTTCTTTCATGCAGAGAGAGAGAAGCATTGCTAGTAGAGCACCTCCACTCCTTTCTTTGATCACAGCAAACTGCAGACAGCACGAGGAGAGAATGGGAACCTAATTCTTTCAGCAAGTTGAAACAGAAACACAGATCCAGCAATTGTCACATGTTCCAGACATTGCTTCTCTAAGAATACCAATAATTTCATGTCTTAATTCCCCAGTGCCTTTGCCTATCAGGATGACAAAGAAGGATGAAGCTGAAATGAAGCCTGATGACTTCTGTGAGACAGTGCAAGATGGGGTTTATCCAGCAATGGCAAAGAGCAGCTGAGAGTAACCCATTATCCATCTGCCAGGACTTACATGGATCCTCATATAAAATATGTTTTCCAGTGCCTGATTGTCATGATTCAGAGGGTAGAGGGGACAAAGTACAATAAATGCAAGAGGAATAAAAACTTATTGCAAGACAAATATTTTCTGCTTTTATTCTCAGATTTGTAAGCACACAATTTGCTTTAAATGCTTACGAGCAAGTTAATTTAAGTTGCCAAGCAAATAAAATTACACAGTACTTCTGGAAAAGAAAAGAAACCTTGGGGAAAGAGGATAATATTCTTAAAACCCCATTGATTCTAACCTTATTTTTCTTTACTTAAAGCATTAATGTTGATGATGTATTTCAGATTCTTGAACAAAAAAAAAAATGACAACAGCCAAGCCTCCCCTTCAGGTGAAGTCTTTCTGTGAACCACAATTCCCGAAATGCTCTGAAAATATATCTTCATTGGCACAAGAAGCCTGTAACATATCTAAGATGAGGACTAAATTCTGGCAGTACTGCACAAATAGACGGATGGATTGCTCATTAAGATACAAATTGATTACTATAATTAAAGTGATTAGTTCAAATAAACAAATTGAGTACAAGACTCTTCCAAGATCCGCCACAAGCCATGTTCCTCCGAGTTATCACTACCAGGGTCAACATGTACTGATGGATGATTTGGGAATCCTGAGCTGTGACTGCAAACAAAGCCTAATTGATGAAGTCTTATGGAAGGCTTTCACAAGCTCCTCCTTTGATTTACACTTTATTTTCTCATGCTTTTAAAGGATATCATCAAATTTCTGTGAGAAATCAGGAAAATAAAATCAGAAATACAGAAGCATGCAGGAAGTGAGGTCCCTTCATTATGTCCTGTTTATCCTGGCCCCCAGTGATGCAATTCTGCCTTGAAAGACACATCCAGGTGTTTGCAACTGTAATAAACAGCTGTAAAATGCAACTGAGTCACTTGGAACACAGGCCATCTGTCTGTCCCCACATTTGCATTCCCCTCCATGGAATGTGCAATGGCTCTGTGCAATTCCCATGCAGCTCTGTACTTGCAAGGGGCAGGTATCCAGTTAATCCAAATCCCAGGAGACAGCAAGAGTCCAACACCTCTTAAAACTCAGCTCACCTGCTCAGAGCTATGATTTCAGTTATACTCTAACAAAAGCTCGCTGCTTAACTTCTCACCCTTCTAAATGCTGGCACCTTTTGACTAAGAGTTTAGTCTTCATATTTTTGTTACGTATCAGTTTCTGCCACTCTGCAGCTAACATATCAAAATCCCTGCCTGGTCTCCAGCAGTCCATAAAAATCTTACAGTAAATCCTGCAGTTGGAGACGTACTGCTGGTTCCTTGCTGGGTGCACTAGACAGCAAAAAGAAATAAATGGCTAGCATAAGAAAGAGCATTAACTTAGTTCCACAGAACATTTAGAGATTTCTTTTATTATTATTATTTTTTGTTTTCTCTTGGTTCATAAAACAATTGAAAACTTTGGAAGTTCTGTGAAAAGCAGTTATTTTTCCCTGCCAGAAAAACCAGTTCTAGGGCAAAGATATACTCAGAAACTGCAGAAACCCTGGAGACCTGACTGCAGGACAGTCTGTCAGGCAGCAACTGACCCCTTTAAAGAAAACTGAGTTACTGCTTTATGTTAGAAAGCCTTTTTTCTTTAATACACCTGAGATTTCTCACTGTTATGTTTCCAAGTCCCTTGCAGAGGCATGCTCATTAGATCTTAGGAATCTCTAAACAGGAAAATCTCAGAAAGGATACAGTCCTGGGTCCCCAGCCTGAAGCTGCAATTCTGAGATCTTGACACAGGTCAATTCACAGACAGATGGATTAAGGTTCTTCATTTCCAACATACTTTTCTCTGTTACAAGCGTAATGCAACATTGAACATGTCAGGGACTTCTCTTGGTGGCAAAGAAAACCCAACAACTTATGCTTTCCACAGTGCAGTTACCCACAAGACCACTGTGACATTTCAGGAGTCAAGAGAAGCTATTATTAGCTGTGTCTAAGAATATTGCAAGTTCCCACCCATGGAATCTGTGTGCAATCCTCCATTCAACTGGCAGCCTTTGGCTGTATCACTGCCACATGATTTGAACCAGGCAAGTTTCAAAAAAACAGCCACAGCACTGTGTAGCCAGCTTGAAAATACCCTCACTGCTCTAGGGAGACGAGTGATCCCTTTGGAATTGGTTTTTGGAACAGCAAACTAATGAATCACTAACAGCTCTAAAGCAGACAATGTATTGCAACACAGCATGTAGTGCTGTAGAGCTGAAGGAAATCTGTTTACAGTGCTTCAACAGACACTTGAAATCAAGATGCTCAACAAGGATGAGGCTGTTAAGAGAGAATTGAGGCTCCAAGTGCTGAAACTCCAAGTGAAGTTATCCCCACCAGGACCAGCAGCCATTCCTTGGTACCAGGGGTGGGCTCTGACCCAAAAACAGCAAAGGCAAGGCAAGCCCAAGGGAGGGCATCCACATGGAAACAGGCAAGGGATGGAGCAAGAAACAACCCTGCTCTCCTGGGCCTGCTGGAGCCTGTCCTACAGTGCTAACAGACATCAGAAATCACTTCTGTCTCTCAGACACAGTCAATGCCAACCTGCCCCCAGGCACAGCAGCCTGGAAACCTTGTCACTATGATTTATGTGATATTTGCTAATGGGACAGGGCTGACACCAAACTTTGCATTCAAGCCAAAGGTCAGCCTGATGCATGTGGTTGGTGGGATGGGAAAAAGCACTGCTTTACAGTTCAGATCCTTAGTGAAGCAGCTGTCTGAAAAAAGAAGCTAAAACATAGAAATAATATCAAAGTCCACACACAGCTTGCTGGGCTAGGAGAAAAACCAAAGTTCAAAAAAACCCCACTTGAAACTAAGGACACTCAAAGCCACAGCTTTGAGTACACTCACTGCCCTGTTTTTCCCAGCCAAAGCTGGGCTGTTACACAAAGGTGATGCTTTGGCCAAAAGGCCAGAAGTGTAGTCCCAAAAGTATGCAGAAAAGAGAACAATGTTGAAAGGAACAGTTAGAGTTTTTTCTGGAAAAGACAAATTTCAATTTCAATTCTCTAGTGTTGCCTGTCCAGTGACTAGTTACATATTTTACAGCAGAAAATTACTAAAGACAGAATATCAGTTTATCCTTTCCTTTTCTTCCCCTCTTTTTAAATTCACAAATTCTACAACCCTCCCAGTCCAGCAGCCTTGTTTCAGCATGAAGCCTTGCCAGAAGCACTGAACAAAACCAAAGAAAGCTTTTGTTACAGGTGCTAAGGAAGCTGATCAGATAGTTTATCCATTCATATAAAAATATGGGAAAAAAGGCAATTTAACAGAAAAATTGATTATTACTTAAGCAGATTCCTCAAGATTTGTTGTCAGTGAAATTCATGTAAACACAGCCACAGGACGTGACTACAAAATGAACCAAGAAATAAGAAAGTGGGATAAGGGAAAAATGTTTCTCTCTGCTGCACAAGACTTGACCAGCATATGACAGGCAGCAGGGTAGTAAAAATAAATCAAAGATGGACTATCATTAATAGCTAAGAAGCTTCAGACCAAAAAACCATCCAAATTCCACTGCAGTTACTGGAAAGTAGTTTTAGAAATATCAAAAATAGCTGTAGCAATGCCAGATCAGAGCCCCACCCAGCTGCTGCATAGTCTTCTCTCCTTTCCCCAAAGAGGCTCAAGATGAAAGTTTAACCTGGTCACCTCATTTAAAACCTACCCCTGACCCAGAACCTGGCACACAATTCTGCACACCCTGTACATCTCTTGTAGGTTGGGACAGATGGCCTGCACTTCCCTCATCTGCTTGTAAAGCAAAGGAATGTGCTCACAAATCAACCACAGTTTTACAAGGAACAGAAGGGATGATCTTCAGTTCCCATCATATTTGGAGCATTACTCAGAGCTGCACATCCTCCCCAGGAGCAGGGATGCCATGGGGAGTGGCACAGGGCTGATGTGCCCCAAGCACAGTTCTGTTTCCATGCCCTGCCCTTCCAGGAGGGATCCAGCGAGACTGAGCTCTGCAGCCCTGACACCACAGAGCACCCATGGACTTATTCCCTTTTCAGAGCAGCTCACAGCAGTAGTATGAGGTGGCTGCATCCAAGCTGTGGCTGCAGCTGGCTGAGGATTTTGGCAGGAACTTCCCATGGGTGCCCCAGCCTTAGTTCTGTGTCAGTGCTACTGACTTAAAGTGGCACTTCCAGGGAAACTTTACACTTGGAATTCAGTCACCTGCCTACCAGGCAAGTCAGTCAAGAGCAGAGTGCCAATTATACAAACATAGCATGCCAGACAGTAAAGATTTTTGGCTGCAGCAGACATCAGGCCAATTCCTGGCCTGGAGAAATCAAAGTTGACCTGTACCTCTATGTCAATACCAGGCTAACTCACACACAATGGAACAGGAGGAACAATGGAGCTGAGGCCTGGAGGCCTCTGTGCTGTCCAGGCTCCCATGGCAGAAATCGGAATGCTGGTCTGCTTGCAGTCATTACACATGTACAAGGAAAAACTGCAAAGTAACTATTTTTCCTATTTTTGTTTTCTATTCAGTGTTTTGAAAGGTCAAATGTATTTGCACTCTGCTGTGTTCCCTTTATCAGTGCTTAAACTCAAGCACTGCCAGATGAATCACGAGTTGTACAAACGCCCCAGAAATACAATGTCAGAAGCAGATCCATTGTACATGAATTGTATGCTCAGTTGTCAGGGGAGGATTGTTTCTGTTTGAAGCATGGAAGGACCTGCAGAAAACTAACAGCTAGTTTGCACATGTGCCTGAAGCCAGGTTCTCTTCCTTTTAATCTCTTGCTCTTTAGCTAGCCTCCAAGAGCTGTCAGAAAAATAATAGAAAAGGGATAAATCTGTGAAATTATATATTAGCAAAAGTAGTGGGAGAAGGGAAGTCACATAATATCTGACAAAACTTTGGAGCATTTCTCTTTCCTAGGAGTTGCCCTTTTTCAGCAAGGCATCACCTAGCTGTTCCTGGTAGCTGCCTTGCTTTGTATTTATTGCTAGAAAGCCATAACAGAGTTGTACTTCTCCTCTGAGGTTCTCTGACCCTTTCCTACCTTTCCATTTTCTTTGGGACATACTCACATCCACCAGTAAACAGTTAAAATCCTGCTGGTGTCACACAGGGAACAAGTGGCAAGTCACCCTCCTGATACACATAAACCAACTTCAGACAATTAAAGAAATGACGTGCAAACAACTCCAAAAGAAATTGCAAAGTGCTGTCCTGCAATGAAGGCTGCTTTGGCCTCACAGTTTATACCCAGTTGTCTTCTGTTCTCTCCACTCCCACTCCTTCCCCATCCAATTAGTCAATTAGAGGAAGAGATCTCCTACATTTATTTCATCTGTGTGATAACAAGCTTGCCAAAGAATCAGTAGAATGGATTTAATGAATACAACAACGTCAAAGCAGTAGGGATAAATGTTGTCCATCAAGACATAGAACAAATTATAACAAAGCCACACCAAAATATACAATGCAAAAGAGAGGAGAGTTCTGTGGCAGCTAATGAATGCTGGAAATGGATAAAGAGTTGTACAAAGGATTAAATTTCCTGCCTCTCATAAACCAGCATGCTGATATACACAAACATGCACAAAACAGTATCACCATTTCCTGGTGCCAACAACTTCAGATGTAGATATGAGCAAGAGCTCTGGATATGGGTGTCAGCCTAAGCTCTGAGGCAAGACGGTGCAAATGAAGATGTGGAAATCAGGCAAAATCAGACGGAGCTCCATTCCTGTATACATCCATTGACTGTATCACAAATACAAAAGGCTGCTTTCCAAATCCAAACAGCTGCAAAGTGACAGAACATTGAATACCATTTTGTTTTTCTTTTCCCTTAGTTTTGCTTTCCGTTCCATTTTTATGCTTTAAGGTTTGCTCTTCTTTCTTGTAGCTTTTAGTCAACCAGGGAAAAGGAGAAGAAATTCAGCAGCTATGTCAGCATGTTTATTAACAAATTACTACCCCAGCACTTCTGACTCCAGGAGATCACAAACCTAAGACCATTATTGGGGACAATAAATGAAATTCTCTTTTCCACATGAGCAAAAAGAACTAAGGGAGAAAGCAATAGGGTGATATGAAAGTAGCAGGAAAAGCACAAGCACTGACATTACAACATGTAGAGTTCCCCACCACATGAGCCAAAGGTTGGAACTTAACACTGCACTAGCTCTGGGGAATCTTCAGATTACCCAGTGAAAATATGACCCATGTGAACTGTTAAAGGAAAGCAACTCCTTAAGTGTGTCTGGTTCTCTTCATAGTGCAAGAAAGCCTCCATCCTCTTTTATCACCAGAAGAAAAACATCTATAAGCGCCTAAAACTGGGATGGACTTTCCAGCAGAGCCTGCTGAACCCCATCTAAGTCAAACCACAATAGTAAAAATTATTCACCCTTTCCTCCAACACTAGGGGTTCTGGAGAAAAGTTTGAGTACAAAAACTAAAAGCACTCAAACTATCTGAATTATTTTAACCAGATGGAGGAGAAAAGAGAAAAAAGCAATCTGAACAAGGAAATTACAGAAATGCTGATGCTTCCAGTCAGCCTGGAGGTAAAGGCAGAGAGAACCATTCATGCTGTGCACGATGGCTTTTTATTCCTGTGTATCCCAGCTAGACTCCACAAACACACAGCATGCAGAAATCAGAAGTCAAGAACAAGTTGGAGAAACAATTCTGTTCAGGTTCAACATGAGCTATTGCAGCCAAGAAAGTCAGTTGGTTTTACACACCTCCTTCACCCACCCCATAATCAATGTTTAGCTCCCATGCACAGCAAGAAACAGGTTCTGTGCTTGTGTGCCTTTAACTCCTGAAGGAGGAAAAGCTTTGAAAATTCTATTACCGGGAAGCAAGTGCAAGACTAAATCCTCATTTCAGAGAGACAAACACACACGAAGAAGTAGCTGTTCCAAAAAATAAGACTTTGCCTTTTAACAGTCCATACAAATCCACGGAGTCTCATATTTTGGGCATGTAACAAATGGTGCATGCATGTGTCCTAGTGCTCCCAGGAATTCAACTAACAGTGACACTTTAGGCTGGCAACATCCCACTTCCAGCAGATAAGCCTGGGGGGGAACAGCCACAACCAGCAGCTCACCTCCTGCCAGAGCAGCCCGAGATTTTGTCAGCTCTGCCTCCTCCAAACCAAGCAAAGGAAGGAAGACAGGAACCTCTTTCAGTGAGCAGATGGTGGGAGAAATATTCTGAGACTGTGTCTCCTGTTGCAGTGGCAAGATGCAGAACCTCTGCCCTACCCAAGTAGAGTTGGTTGTGCATTATCCGACCCCATTTTCAACCCCAAACTGCTGTGGTCTGAAATGCCTTGAGTGTAAATAGAACTGCCAGCCTCATCCTCCTCCTCTGCTCCACCTGATCATTGTGCCAGCAGCCATCACAAGCACCAGCAATGACCAAGCAGTCTCCATTTCCTTATGCCTAAAGAGCTCTGTGCAGCTATGATTATATTTTATCTTATTAGTTTCCTCTCTATGTGAGTAACTACAGTATAGAGGTAGGCAGTTTCTTGGCAAATCATAACTAATTACATTCTTGAAAGTTGAGCTGCATTATTAAAATACTACTGGAAACACCACCTTCTGATTGGCCTAAAGACTGAATTTATTCTGGGCTCCCTCCAATCAGAATTAATCTTTCTGGAGTGGAATGAAGTGTCACCACTGAATCAACACCAGCAGCCCAAGTGACAGCAGGTGACATCATTGCTCACCTAAGATAACAGACCTCGAGTCATTGAAACAGGCAGATGTTGGAGGCTGTCTCCCATTTCAGAATAATGTTCCTGTCGTAACTGAGCAATTATTTTAGGGAAGCAAGGATAAATTCATTACCATTTGTAGGGTGCTCAGCTATCCCAGCAATAGAAGCAGTGCACAGTGTGAATGCACATGGCACTGACACCACCCATCCTTCACCCAGATAACAAAACGAGGGGCAGTGCAATCAATCCACATCCTCTGGAGATTTGCTCCTGTGTGGTGTAAGCAGCAGTGCTTTGCTATTGCAAGCACACAAAACTGAAGTTGAGAGACGTGCAAGACCTGAATTTCCACAAGAGACAAAATTTCACGATTTATCCCCAGCATTGTTATCTTACTACCTCGTAACACTTGGTATGTGAACTTATCAGCTGCTCTTTTTCCAGATTACAATAATTAATACCCTCACTAGACAAAGTGCCACATTTCTGCATTGATAACCAAACTGCATAGATCAACAATTAGGGAAAACCATTGGTGACATTTAACACTGGAGATTGCATTCTAGTTTATTATTTTTAATGAGACGTTGTACTTTAAAACACTAGAAGAAAACAGTTATTTCAAAACTAGATCTCAGAGGCTTATCCATTCCCAAAAAGCAGGGAATGTGATCTCCCATTACTCCAGGCTTTCCTGACTATCCCTACAACTTTGTTCCACCAAATAATGACTTCTTGCAATGATATTACAAAATTTCACACAGAATCAAGTCCAGAAGCCCAAGTGCAAGAGAGCAAATGGTTTGAGAATGTTCAAGGCCAGGCTGGACAGGGCTTGGAGCAGCCTGGTCTAGTGGAAGTTGTCCCTGCTCGTGGCAGAATTGTTGGAATGAGAAGCTCTTTAAGGTCCCTTCCAACTCAAACCATTTTATGATCCATTATTAAGGAAAGATTATCAAATATGCACCTGACTTGTGTAGTGTTCAGGTTAGAGCTGTGTATTAGTAAATTGACAGGAATATCAATATCCTTAAATCAAGATTTATAGTGTTCAGAGTCCAGTTAGTTCAATCTAATCATGAATTATGAAAACAAACATCTTAGAAAACAATAAATTCACTTGGCCTGGTACAAAATACAACCTTCTGGTAGTGAGCTAGCAAATATGCCCAGAAACCAAGACAGAATTTTATGCATTGTTCTATTTTAATATCATTCTCATTCATCTTTACCCACAGGTATTTTATTTTGAATTTCACCTGGATAATAACTGGGACTTCCTGGCACTTGCAAGACCAGTTATCTTGGCAGAAGGTCAAGCTGAACACCTTTTATTTTGGCTGGTTATTTAACTGCACAGATCAACTCAAACCTGCAGCTGAGATACCCATTCTTGCTGAAAGCACAGTTGGAGCTGCTCAGCTTCCTCTGACAGAGCTCTGAAACAATGGGTTTGATGGGGAAGGAAATGCCCATCCAATTCTAATGCCTAATTCCATCGCCTTTCACTCAGGGACCAAAGTACCAGATGCTCTGAATTTCCTGCTTTGTCAACTCCAGAGCAGTGCTATGTTCAGTTCTCACATTCTGTTATAGCTGTTTGTTGTCTGATAAAATGCAGTTCCTCAGGGACAGCACAGGGCTGTCTCAAGAGAAGTGTATAAATACACCTTATTTGGCAGCAGAGGAACTCAAAGCAAGAAGTTTTGTCTATGGGAAATTGCAAGATTCTGGAGACACTATTTCTGGGGTTTTCTCTGCTCCCAAGCAGTTACCCACGGCTGAAAATGCAATTATACACAAGAACACTGTAACAGGCTAAGGAAGGGGAAATTTTACATCATACTCCCCTGCCTCTATCCTTTTATACAAGCTGTGCATCATACTCCAATTCCAGGCAGCTGAGATACCTCCCTTTATACAGTGACCCCATGGACAACTGCCAGATTTTGTTTTGCACTTACAGGTTCAAAATCCCCTGCATTTGACTTCAGGACTCTACTGACAACTTGTACAGAAGCCCAATTCCAAGTTATGCCAAGAAGATGAAAAGAAAGAGATTGAGTGTCTATAAAGTAGATGAGCCAATTATCAGCATGATAAGTGCTTTGTAACACGTTTGGGATTTTTTGCTCCGTAGCAGTTTGAACAAAACTCAATGTGTCAACGCTTTTATGGATTGATTTGTAGCAATATAAGCAGTTATCCATGGTCTTTCTACGTGTGCCACAGCTGTGCTCCTGCCCATGTGGCAGCCAGCCATTAATGCAGAGAATCAGGACTCCCTCAGCTGAGTGTCTAGCCAAGTTTGTCAGCCTTGCCTTGGAGCAGGAAAGGAGCCCTCAAACCCAGCCCAGGGAAGGGAGAGGGGTAACAAACACACAAAAAACTCACAGCTGAGGTAACCTGAGCTTACAGGTACAGATATTTGCAAGTGAGCATCTCCTGTCCTGAATTCCAGTTTTAGGTGTAAATATTTCTTTGCATACAACCACCTGAACAGTGCTGAGACATCTTAATGGCCTAAAACCTGAGATTTTCAGCATTTTGAGTCCTTGTTACACACAAATTCCACAAGGTCCATCTGCCATGATTGCTCAAAATCCTAAAAAGTCTGCAAACTTTTAGAAACCCACTTGCTGTCTGCATAGTTAACACAGCCTTCATACACACAAGAATTATTTGCTCTTCATTAAATACCAAGCTGCAAAGTCCCTGGGAATTAAATATTAACTTTTCGAAATATATACATTGTCATTACTAATAAGGAATTAAGCATTAGTTGTTCACAGCAAGAGAATGAAATAATTTAGACTAAAATAAATAGCTATTATTAGTGGTTTGCTAGGGTTTTTTATTTATTTAAATGAACATTTTGGGAGCAAAACCTTTATCAAGTAGAGTCTAAGGAATCCTAGGTAATAAAATCTTATTAATTTCAGGGATCTGTGTATGTGTGTCCAATTTTGAGACATTTCAAAGACTTGAAGGTGAATGTTCAGTTTCCTAAGAACAAGGCCCATAAAGATACCAAATTAGACATCCATACATGGACATTCAGAGATATCAGAAGCTATTTAAACACCTTAATCAGCTTTTCCAAGTGGTTAGAGATACTGAAAACCACTGTGTGTTGAAAAGATTCACCCCACTCTTAATAACTCATATTTATTTTAGTCTGCTCATAGAACTGTTCTAACCAGCTCCATCAAACCAAATCTTAAAATCCTTCTTTTTTTCCTCTAGCCAAGAAAATTAATGGTGCAAAACAAGAGAATATTGGATAAGATAGGAGCAGAATGGGTTCCCTTCATATGAAACAGCAAGGCTTTCAAAGATTTAGATTCTTCCATTTGACAGACAATACAGTTCTCACCACACAAAAAAACAAACAAAAAAAAAAACCTTTAAAAAGCAGTAGTGAGCAAATTTCCAAGACTTCTGAATAATGAAACAGTGGCTAATAAAGCAAGTCTTATTTTTCTCTCCTCTTTGGCATTTAATATCCTCCTGATTTGTGTACACTAACACTGTGTTAGCTGCAGGACACGTGAAGTGGCAGAAAAACACAGCCTCCCATCTGGGCTGGTCCCTTCCATCTGGTGATTAGGGCAGGGCACAGTGCAACCATATGGCCATGATCAAGAACCCACTAATATCATCCAGAGTTAACTGGGAAATGCAATAGCCCACTTAGTCTCCTAAGGATGACAAATGCCTCTCATTCTGTTTCTCCTCCCCAGTGGACATTGTAGATTTGTCTTTTTGCCTGCACAGATGAATGTCTAGTTAGAATCACAGAATACGTGGAATTGGAAGAGACTCACAAGGATCATCGAGTCCAGCTCCTGGCCCTGCACAGGACCATCCTCCAGAGTCACTCCACGTGCCCAAGAGCATTGGCCAAATTCTTCTTGAGCTCTCTCAGGCTCAGTGGTGCAACCACTGCCCTGGGGAGACTATTTCATCCTCTGGGTGGAAAACTCCTAACATGAAACCCAAACGTCCCATGACACAACTTCAGACCATTCCCTGTGGTCCTGCACTGGTCACACAGGGCAGAGATCAGTGCCTGCTCCTCCTCTTCTCCTCACGAGGAAGTTGTGACTGCAATGAAATCACCCTTCAGTCTCCTCTTCTCCAGGCTGAACAAGCCAGGTGCTCTCAGACACTCCTCACACCACTTCCCCTCAAGGCTCTTCACCATCTTCATTGCCCCTGATTTGGACAACAACAGGTGCAGCCAGTGAAGATAAGAACTGTTTCTCATTCTTTTCTCTGATCTTTTCACAGCCTTCCCCAGGACAATGCCTGGGAAAGTTGTGCCTGTTGTTCTCTGTGGCCAGAGAGCTGCAGCCACAGGTTTGTGCTGTCACAGAAACTCTGAAACCTGAGGTCAAAGTCCTGGCATGCAGCACACTGGTGCAACCCAGCAGCTGAAGATTAGAGCTGCAACTCCAGCAGTGATGCAGCAAGAGTGGAACACTGAGAGCTCTGTTATCTGCCTTGCTTTTACATATTAATAGAATGGGAAGAGCCTGCTTATCTTGCAGCAAAAAAGAAGAAAAGGAAAGCAGAACTTCACAACTCCTTGAAGGGGCACCACTTTTGCCATCTATGTGGTTCTAATAGAACCTGCTGCACTGAGACAGCTTTTAGGAATACCCATTTCTTAGCTGCCAAGTCACTAAAAGCCAAGTCAATAACTCCCAGTGGATCACAGCACAGATATTAGTTGTGCTAAGAAAACCTTTTTGAAGTTTTGATTCTAAGAAACAGAAAGCAGGACACAACATATCACCTAAACTATGCCTTAGATTGAAGGATTGAGTCTCAGGGGGTACACAAAGTGGGGTTTAATTACCATAATTGCAGAAGCATTTTCATGTTTTCACTTGTCTGCCATAACAAACCCCCCTTGCGTAGCAGTCAGGGCTGTGGTCAGGTCCTGTGTAAGGATATTTTTAGAGGTTAGAGCTGTAAGCCAAAAGCCATCGTAATTCACCAGTGCCAACCTTCCCTCCAAGGTAAAATTTGGGAAATAGGACAACACAGCTGCTGGAATGGCTCTGTGTTTTGGGAGACACCATCTTGTGAATGAGATATGCAACTGGAAGTTGGTTTTTGACTGCATAGCCAAAACCTATGGCCTAAAACTGTGGGGAGCAAGCATCAGCCTGCTCACAAAGTGCCCATCAGTAGAAATAATTATACAGAGCAATTGACAATTGACTTTCTGTAACATTTTTAAAGCATTTCTACAACTATGATATAGCACAAGAACCACAGGACTTCTCTAGAACTCTCAAATAATAAGACCAACAGCAACAAGATAGAACAGGGAGGTACTTGGTCAAAATTTGAGCATAATCTGCAATGTTATATTAACACACTTCTGTGAGCAAGACTTGTCTTTATTCCTGAAGCTGTTAAATTTCTTTTGCTTTCAATACCTGGTGCTGCCTTTCAAGCTGTGCACAGAGCCCTCTTCTGGAGAAATTTGAACAAATAAAAGCTTAAGAATGCAGCAGTGTGGGCTCTGCATTAGGGGAAAGAGTTTGAGGACTAATTTTCTCTATTCACTCTAATGACAAGCTTGTAAAATCTACACATTTTTCCAATTTACTTGGTTGCAACCCAGTGAAACGTGACAGTTATTGTCAAAATTATCAAAAATGCAGGGGGTTTTCCTCACCCTGTAAGCCTTACTTACAAATTTTGAGTCCTCTCTCTGCATGAAAGGCATGACATAAAAAGGAAGCCTGTGAACAACTTTTGGTGTAAAACAAATATTTTATATGCAGATTTTAGAAACTACCCTTTGGGGAAAATGTAAAACACAGATTTTTAATTCTATCAGATCAGAGTATGCATTTACTGCTTACTGTACCGTGAACTGCATAAGCTACCAGAGTACATTTAGTTTTTATTGTCAGCTTCAGATCAATAAAGCTGTATATTATAGTTATGCTTTGGAGTTTTAAAGGTGAGTCTGAATTAAAGGATTACTTGAAACATCTCTCTCATTTATCCCAGCTAATGCTCAGTTTTCCTCTTTGTGAAAACAGAACAGTTGGTAGTAGTGTAGACTAAATCTTTGCAAAAGGAAAAATTCATTTAATGCTCACTGTTTACCTCAGTTTTTGCATACATACTTAATGAGCTGCTTTGATATGAAAAAGTGCTTTTCCATCTTCATCCTTTTAATGCCTCAAAAGGCAAAGTTTTTCTTCTTTAAAAACACAGTTGAATTAGAGGCAGACCAAGAAAACACAAAAGCCAAGTTACTAATTTTAGAAATGGGTTTTTCATTAAGAATAAACGTTTTACAATCCAGGTTCCTATTGACATAAAAGAATTTCCTCAAACTTTTTTCTCTACACTGCAAACTTTGCTGTCATTACTTTGAAACTAAGTTATCACTATCTTCTGCTTCCACAGCAAGATTACTAGATTGCTTCTGCTTAGAAAGAATTCTATCAAACTTGGTCCTTTCTGGTTCCACTAGCATTGCATTATATGAGACATTCTTGCTACTCCTAAGGGAGAAAAAAAGAAAACATGCAGAAAAAGATCCCCAAATGTGTTACAACCACTACACAAGCAGATGGCTGCATTTGTTTAATATATTGTTTCTCACATTCTTCTGTTTACTCTTCCTGTCACATGAAAGTTGTGCATGTGGGGTGTCAAAGAGAAAAGCCAAACAGTGTTTCAGTAAATCCCATTTCTTTCCCTAGCATGGCACCCACTCCAATTCATACTTTTGCCTGCCAATACTCAACAACCTAGACCTGCAGTCAGAATTACATACACTTCCATATTACAGTCTGATTCATTCCCCAATTCATTAACTCTTAGACATGAACTGGAAAGTAAACTTGGACATGCACTAGCTCACATGGTGGAGAGAGACATGACCAGAGAGAGCTGTACAAGCTGAGAAAGAAGGTGGAGTGCAATTTGAGCACTTCACCTGCAAGCAAGGGTAAAGCACCAAGCTCAGCCCTGCAGTACACAGAACTCATCTCAGCCCAGCCTGGGGAGAACCTCTGGAGCATCACTGAAAGTCATCAACAAAAACAAGAGGGTGTTTTCAGAATCGGGTGTCTGCACCTTGTCAGATTTTTAGTCATTAATGTTAAAAAAATGCCAGCTATGTTTCATAGGCCCTAGAAGTCCATCCTCTTGTATCACATGCATTCTGCTTTCCTGCAAGCGACCACTAAAGGAAATCCCAACTCAAGATTATTAATTCAGCGTTGTGTTAGAGAAGCTGTACCAAAAAAAGACTGAAAACAGAGAGAAAGCCAAGCAAAGCAGATGGGAGGTCTCAAAGCCAAGATGAGAGCACCAGTTCAGTACATCCACAGGTTACCCTTCCACTGCCTGTGCCCTCTCTCTCCCCCAGCATTGCCTCCCCTGCCAGCCCAGGCTGGATCTCAGCCCACTTGTGACAACTTCTTGTCCCCAGGAGCCCTCTGGGTTCCCCCAGCCCACGGGACAGTGCTCAGCCCTCCCTGGGCAGCAGCTTGGCCACTGTCCTGGGCCAGTCCCAGCAGAGCCAGAGGCTGCCCTCAGACACTGCCAGGGAGCCCAGCCCTGGCTGGCAGAGTGGCCCTGCCAGGAACTCTCCATGTGGCACCAGCACATGCTGCTCAGCACCAAACCCATGGCCCAAGGCAGCTGCTTTCATTTGTTCCACTCCCGGGAGCAGGGCTGGTATCCCGAACCCACCCAAATGCCTTTGTGCTTGCTCACTCCCAGTCCCAGCCACCGAGCCTCCGCTGTCCCACAGCTCCAGCCACCCACGTCCCTGCCCTGACTCCTGACCAGGTTAAACCAGGACCTGAGTGCCCAAACCTTGATCCACAGCATGTGGATCACCCAATTGCCTCCTCCTAACACTCTGTGCAGCTGCTCTGGCAGTAAAGCTCTGCCAGTTGTGATCCCTCACCGTTTTCCTCCTTATTGCCCTCTTTGGGATTAGCAGACCTGGTGGAGACTGCAGTTACACAAACACGGGGGGGTCAAGCTCAGAGTCCCAAGCACTTGTTTGACACTAAACCCCACCAACCCTCCAAGGGTTAACAAACCCACTCGATCCAAAAAGGAATTAACTTTCATCCCTGCAGAGGATCTCAGCCCACTGTCACCAAACGCAAGTTTAGGAGCCCCCGAGACAGAAGGAGGGAGAATGCACTTAAGCTGGACAACAGCAAAGGATTTCCAGCCCTGCTCTGAGCTGCCCAAAAGTGAGCCCTGTGACAGCAGCGAGAGGAAAAGAGAGTGACCAGCTGAGAAGTGAAAGCCCAGCGAGTCCCCGTGCTTTGACAGGCAGCAGCAGCGGGGCTCCGGCAGCTCCGTGTTTTTAAGGCTGGGTGTTTTTTCCTCTGCTTTCTGGCAGAGGGGGATCTATTACATTTAATAAGAGAAAGGCTACACAGCAAGTCACTAACGGAGTGTTACACATCTATCAGGAGAGTACGGCGAAGGGAGCCTTTTGCAAGGTCTGATTTTATTTTTCCTCCATATTCCCCCTCTCCAATTCTTTTATTTAAAAAAAAAACAAAAGCAGTAAATAGCTTGAGCTGCCTGTAACAGTCTATAAACCTACTACCCAGCACAAGGCACAGAGAACAGAGGCAAATCAAAGTTGCAGCATTTGATATGACAGAAAATATTGCCGCTGCAGCTGCAACCGAGACACTTGAAAGATTCCCCCCACCACCTTTCCTGAAGGGAAACAAAAAAATGCTATATATCACACGGCAAATTGGTTGTAATTGTAAATCAGGGAGCTATGAGATCCTGCATTCCTAGCAACTGGCTTAGAGCAGAGATCCTGCATCTTTAAACAGTAATTCAAGCAATGTATAATTACTCAGAAATCAGAGCTGAATTACAAATACTTTCAAATCCAAATGCACAAAAGCAGAAAGATGAAAGAAAGCAAGGAAAAAACACACATTTCTTACCTGGGACAGCAGAAAAGACAGAGTAAGTTGAGTTTTGTGCTGCATTTTGCCAGACTAGAAGGTACCAGAGGCTTTTTCATTCATGCACTCGGCTGCACTGAGCATATTTTCACTGTGAAACAGCCTTTGAGAAGAGACTCTGCCTTGAGAGCCAGCCAACTTCCCAAATAGATCAGCAGCATCATCACTAAAGCATTGGATAGAGTCTGATGACCAGAACCAATGGCTTTACAAGGATGATTTCTTCACAAAGCATCCCCATTTTGCATCACACATATTGAGCAAGCACCTCTACAAACACAGCACCTTTAGAAAGCATTTTTGCTTTGGTGTATTTCTGTGTTTAGTTTTAATCTAACATCATGCTTTACATATCTCAATAGTATTTTCCCTTTTAGAGAATGGAATTGAACAGAAAGAAATAAGAGCAACTCTGAGCACCACTGCAAAGAGATTTTCTTTATTAAAATGTTAATAAGGTAAACTTATTTTTAATAATTTTAAAAAAATGACCTCTGCAGTTTTGGTTACTTCCAAGCCTTAGAAAGAGAACACAATGAAATTTTTCAGTGCAGTAGAAATACAGGTTATATTTTGTGTTTTCCCCTCAATCTCACAAACCACAACCAAGACAGATCCATTCTAGCCTGCAGAAAAAATGCATCATAAGGCAATAGATTTTATTAACTGCTCAGGTAATGGCAGAATTGGCTTTTAATTCAACAAACTAGAATCTAGGACAGAGTTTCAAAGGTGCACGTCCTTCAATTAGAAAAAGTTTCCTGTTTGAAAGAGGGGACCTGCTTTCTCTGGATTGGTTATGTTGCAGCCCAGCAAGCAACACAGGCAGATGGACCAAAGATTAGGAATGAATTCCCCTGAGTGCGTTTCCAACTCCTCCTCCCTTGCCACTCCCCAGTATACAACACTCCAGTCTTTTTCTGAGTTGTCTCCTGGCAGTCACCAAGGTTACTTAGCAGTACCCTTCCCCCGTTTCTAGAAGGATCAAAAGTCTCCTCAGCTCTCATCAGTGATGTTTTTCCCTCACTTGCTCATCCAGCAGAACCAGCTGCCATCACTTTCTGCTCTGCCCCGCCACGGGTGGCTGCTGTGCTGGTGGAGATGAGAGGAAACGTGGGGAGGGAAAGGCAGGTAGGCAGATAGAAGGGATAAAGGAGCTGCCAACCACTTTGAGCTCCCCAGCATCAGCAGGAGCTCCCAGCTGTGAATAATGTTGTTTGATGCAACCACTGCTAGTCTACTGCTCAGAGCTTACATCTTCCTTTACATACCCACTGGACCAAAACTGAGGGAAAACACTGTCCCTCCAAGTCCAAACCCTCACAGGCAGCAATAACTCTCTTCCAGTACCTCCATTACACATGAGTTTAAATTAATACTCAAGTTGGAATAGAATCCAAACAAAACCTAGCAGGAACTACCAGCAGCAATAATAATGCTCTACATAGCCACAAAAGGTTCACTACTTAGATATCAAAAGGAAAAAAAAGCAGGTAGGTTGCTTTCTTTTTTGGCGTAGGCAGAAAGGCAGTTTTGCAGGGTAAAAAAAAAAAAAAAAAAAAAAAACCCTTTATAACTAGAAATACATTACTGGCCACCTCGCATTTCTCTTTGAGGGAGTCACTTTGCCACCAAATATAATTCCCAGCCTCAAGAGGAGCACCTAAGAATTTATAAGCCAGGCTGGATGGGGTTTCTAGGGCAAATCCCACAGAAAACAGCACCAGCCATTCCACAGTGTGCACAGCATTTGTATGGGGGCACTGGGATTTGGACATTCTTAACCCCACCAACGGGGCCAAACAGCTGAGTGAGTTACCAGACCAACCAGAAGTAGGTGGTGGCTGAAAGAAACAAAGGCATATCTGCATCCTGTTTTACAGGAAAGGCACTCATTTAAAAAAAAAATAGCAGTCAAGTCATGGGGTAGATGATTCACTGCAAGATAATGTGACATGAGATTTGAGCCAACATGAGCAGTTATTTTCTGTACAAGGCACAACATGGCTATGGGGCCATCCCAGCACAAGGGCAGAGAGGGGAACAAGGAGGCTGAGGTGTTCCCAAGGGTCCTGCAGGAGCATGGCCATCCCTACAGCCATGGCACCCCTCCACATCCTGAGGGGCAGGGCACCACAGCCTGGCACAAGGCAGGACCTGCCTCCCCAAAGGGCTCTCCCAGCAAAAAGAAGCCATATACCACAGCCCTTTACCTTCAGAAACAGCCAAGACCCTCTAGCAACAATTAAAGAGAAAATCATTTAATAAAAACCAAATTCATCAACATTTTACCTCCAGTTCCACAGAGCTTCTTCCTCCTGTTGCAGCCCGTCTCTCCTGCTTTGGCCTCTACTCACAGCTGCTCTTACTTATCCCCTAAAAGGGCAACTATTGATTCCTGGAGGGGTGATAACTATCCCTACAGGGGTAATTAACCATTCTTGGAGGAATAATTAACCATTCCTGGAGGGGCTAACCCTTCACAAGCCACTACCAAGCTCTGGCACAACATGGCGCCCAAGCGTGAGGGCGGCTGTGCCCATCGGCAGCGCTTACCCACAGGGTCCAGCCGCGCTGGGAAATGGCCTTTTGGCACTGCTCACCTGAGGAGAATTCCAGCTCAGACAATGCTCATCCACAGGGTCCAGCCGTGCTGGGAAATGGCCTTTTGGCACTGCTCACCTGAGGAGAATTCCAGCTCAGACAGCGCTCACCCACAGGTCCAGCCATGCTGGGAAATGGCCTTTTGGCACTGCTCACCTGAGGAGAATCCCAGCACACACAGCCCTGGTGCTGGGGTCCCCAGCAGAGAGAGGGGGGCAGCTGCTGCAGTCAGGTGTTTGACCCCTTGCAGGTGGGCCCCCAGCCTAGCTGTGTCTTCTGGGGTTAGGCACAGAGTCTTCTCTGTAATTATCTTATTAATGAAGGGCTGGTAGGCTATTAATTAGAAATTAATAGTTGGTGCCTCTGTTTCAGCTTTAGGTAATAGAAGGAGGTACAAACTCTACAGAACTTTACTAAGGAGGTGGACAGGAGGCAAGACTGCAGGTGGTGGAGCGTGGGCTCCCTCTAAACCCCAGCTTGGGGCAACATTGCTTCACAAATGAAATAAAGCCGAGGTGCCATGGAGCCACAGGAACAGAAATAACAGCCCCAGGTTTAAAGCATAATTAATGAGAGGGTCTAGACCTCCCCTTTTACAGTGAGCTGTGCTTTTCTTAACTGCAAATACAAAATATGTAGTAAGCTTAGGCAGTGACTGAGAGGGTCCTGGTTCGTGGCAAAGAAAGCTTCTGACAAGACCTTTTCTGATCCAAAACCATGCTAACTGATGGGTGTAATATGGTCTGTAGTCTTTAGACACAAAATGCCATCTTCTTCACTTATAAAATGTGGAGCAACTTGACACATCAGCTCAGTCCCTCTCCATGACATTCTCTGGCCACAGGGGAAATGCTGAGCTGAGGCTAATGTGAACAGCAGTAATTGCCTGCAAAACACAAGGATTTTTTTCTGAGACAGACCCATTAGCAGATGAGGGAGTGACTGCGTGCTGCCAGAAATGCCTTTTGACCTTCAGAAGATTTGCCCTATTTCGTAAAAGCTGAGGATCAGCTGCCATGAATCTATCAGTACAAGGGGAGTTTAATTTCCCATTAAAGTGGGTCACATGAGAACCTGGATGTGAGAGAGGGGGACTAATTTCACCTGCTGTGGTACTGACAATTTACAATCTACACTCCTGGCTGCTTCACCAGGTTGCATTTTCTTTAAACCTGGGAAAAGGTTTTAGCCTTGGGCAACAGCTGAGGGTGTGACAGTAGGACAAGAACTCGTAGTAAATGTACCTGGATTGAGCTGGAATCCATAGAGGAGTGAAATCCCATATTCCTGCCTGAGGTTCTCCGGCAGGAATAAGTGAAGCCACTGGCTGCAATAATGTTTTATTCTGGGGGGATAGATACTCAGAAGTCTGCAACAGAGCTGATTTAGTGAGAGTTGGGGAACGCTTTCCAGGTACTCTGGTTTTCTGCTTGCCAGCTCTGTCAAAATAGGTTTGGGTACAGATTTCCAGTCCTAGCGCAGCTGAAGTTTCTTTGGGAGAAATTCACCAAAGCACCAGAAAAAGGGGGTTGCAGTTTGAATTTGAGCCCACAGCTTTTCATTTTGTACCCAGCCCAAGGGCTCTATAATACCCCAAAGTCCTACAACACTCTCTTACATGAAGGATTTACTGGCAACAGAAAGTTTGTCATTAGTTCAGCTCTCTCTAAAACCTGTGAGACTTCTGAATGCTTTGTGTACTGTTTCCCTACATCCCAGCCCAAGCTCTGGGATAGTAGAAGGGTTTTGTTCTCATACTTACTAACAGGCAAGTCCCAGGCAACACAACAAACTGATACTTCAGTGGAAAGAAATAGGGTGTGTTCCATTGTCAGAACAGGACTAAAAATGGTTAGTCAAACAGGAATTTTACATTTTAGAAAAATCCTTAAGGGACCATCCACCCTTTTCTGTACAAGTAGTAATAATAATAATCAAAGAAATGCCTGTTCTTGTCAACACAGGATCCAGTTTTTCAGTTCTTGTAGGAGTAAAACCTATTGCTGTTTGGGTTTTGCATGTTTTTGGATCCCTGAGCCATTTAAGCATAAATAAATTTTATCTTGAACTTCTAAAACTGAGCTCTGAGCTTTCGTAAACCATTCTAGAGTAACAATTTGCAGTAATGAACATCTAAATTTCTAATCCTTACTTGAAACTATTCCTTAATTCAACCTTCATCTCAACCAAGATCGGGAAGGAGTGAGATGAGCCTTAGGTATCTGGTGGGTTGGGTTGTCCACAGCATCTACTTTGTGGAAAAAATTTGGTTTCATTTCCTTTCTCCCTCTGGGTCCCTTTGTGGAAGAAGCTCTTGCTCCTCAGCTGACTCCCAGCATCTAAGACTTTCCTGGAATAGTGCAGATATTACCCCATGTCTGTTATGAACTTGTGCCTTTCAGCTGAATCACAGGAATTGATCTTGTCCTGTGAGCTTGCCCCAGCTGCAAAACTTCCAGATTTAGTGGCAGTCTGGAGTAATTCAGCCACTTGTAATCCTACACCCCTATCCATGGGCAGGCTGTTGAACTCTTCCTCTTTATTTACCCTCTTTTCAGTAATCCAAAGGCACTGGAATGGGCTGAAGTCACTGTCCCTGGAGGTGCTCTAAAACAGAGTGGATGTGGCATTGGTGCCATTGTTTAGTTGATAAGGTGGTTTTAGGTCATAGGTTGGACTTGATGATCTCAAAGATCTTTTACAACCTAAATAATTCTGTGATTCTGTGATCTCACAGGCCATCAGCAAAGGTGTCCTCCCCACACCATATGGATATAGAAAATATTCTTGCAGTGTTCCAGAAGGAAAACTGAGGCACACAATAAAAAGGGACCCCATTAAGATCATAAAGGTGGACAAACCCAGAGCTGCAAATTGCTAAATGCCTCAGGCACTGGTTCTTTTGTGCACTGTGGCCTTCCTGAGGGACCCTGTTATTGTGCAAACCCCAAACTGAGCAACAGCTTCATTCAGCATCTCGTCCTTGGCAGGGCTATCTGTTCCCATTCCTCTCATGTGCCTCTCCCTCCTTGTTTTAACACCGCTGCTCCTTTGCCCTCCCTCCCACTCATGATTGTATCTGGCCTGAATACAGGTGTTCTGGAAGCAATTACAGCTTCGTACAAGGAGAATATGATGCATGGCAGCTCATTAGTTGTTTGCCATTATTATGGGAATGACTCCTTGTTTCCCTTCTGACCTCAACTATTGTCTAGGAAATGAATGGATATAGGAGTGAGAAAATTTGTTTTGGCAATGGGATCTGTATTTTCCAAGACTCGGTAATATTGAATTCTGCCCAGAAATACAAATCAGAATAATTAACCAAACAAATGCACAAAAGACCTTATCATTGCCTATTTTGGTAGCAACTATACTAACTCAAAGTCATTATTTAAAATTCACTGTGCAAGTTTATTAGAAAAGTTACTTTTATACATTAAAAAAATAACATTTCCACAGGAAATGGGAGAAAAAGCAAGTTATCACTGTCAAAAGTTCTTCTAAGACATATCCAAACTCAAGATACTCATCATGAGTAATGGGAAAGTTAATACTGCAGGAATAAATTAACCACAGAATTTTAATGGCTTTATTGTGTGACAGTTTCTAAAGCCCAACCAAATATCAGCTAGGAAATTCAAATGTGAGAGATATGCTCTTAAATCTCACTGTTATGGATTTTTTTTTTAAATCCCTTCTTATGATATAAGGGTCATTTAAAATATTCTACCATGAATATACAGCTTACTTATGGGTAGAACATTTCACCATTCTTACCCAGGCACAAGCCAGCTTAATCTTTCATCTTTTCACAGAGGAACAGCAGATACATAAGTATATTTTAGGGGGAATAAAATAGTTGAGAGAGAGAGGGAGAATGTGTCAGTCTTTGAATATCTCTGTGCACAGGGCTTGAGCTGACACATCAGCCCAGAGCTGTTAAACCTCCTGACTTTGGGCATAGCTGCTTGCACTGGAGGTGTTAAGAGACTGGGGCACTGCTCTCTTTCATGTCATTTTCAGCTGCTTTTCTTTTTGCCCTGGCCAGTGCAGCTCTGTATTTCACATGCCGTGATCGTAAAAATATATTTGCAAATCCCCTCCATCAGAGTTGTGATTGTATTTGCCCTGGGCAAGGCAACAACTGTGTGGCCTTGGGTTAGAAACTGGGTCAGAGGGCTGCCCCAGCAGGAGGACAAGAGACCTGAGCAAATCCTCCCTCAGAAAATGAAAAGACACATCTGAGCAACCTGGTTTAAGGTGTCCCACCCTAAGGTCCCCAAACTTTTCTGTGACTCCCTGATTTTCCAGCCTGGCTGTGGAGAACAGGCTGGGCAGCCCCAGCTCTGTGGCAGGGCCAGGCTGAGGTGAGCTCAGGGATATCCTTATCCCACTGAACTCAAATTGCCACGGATTGCAGCAGCATCAAGGTTTCACCCTCCATCCTTAAACTCCTTCTTCTCCATTTACATTCACAACCTTTTCTCTATGCAACAGTTATGGCTTTTAGGCAGATAAATATCTTACATGCTTCTCAAGGGTGTCATACGCTATTTAGTATTTTCCCCCTGGTATCAGCACCTGTTAAGCATGGAAATAAAGTGATTAGTCTCACATGTTTGGCTTCAAAAATTGATTTTAGGATACATCTCCTTATCATTGGTAGATTTGCCAAATCAAAACAATGATACTCTCTTCAATGATAAATTTTCTCAGTCTTGAAAAGTAGGAATTGCATTGGGAAATTTTCTGGATGTCCCTTTCTCATGGAATTTTCTATACCTATCAAACCATTAATGACAAAGCTCTCTGATATTACATAGCCTTAGAGGAAATTTGTCTCTGCAGATCTAGACATGACTTAAGAAAAAAAAAGTCCTTGTGAAGCAGAGGTGGAAAAATTAACTTTTGAAAATTGAATGTTCTTTTAATAACCAGAAAGCTGTTTTGTTTGGGTGTTTTAGGTCTGGAAATAACCTGGAATTTTAATCAGGATAATCAGATTGCATAAAACATAGCACTCAACCTGAATCAGGGGATCCTTTCCGCCCTCTTTCATCCAGAAGGTGCATAGGGCTTCACGTTTTGGCTCCTTAAGGAAGAATCTTTCTCAAACAAATCACACTGTATACACCAAAAACATCAAATTCTTACACTGCTTCTTTATATTCCTTTGAAATACTGTATATTATGCATGAATTTTTGGTTCATCATGTATCTTGAGATCTCTTTGTATTTCATTGTTTGTCTTCAATTTTGTATCTTGCTTATGTAAAATTCATTAAGCCTTTGTAAATACGAAGAAAAAACCTGTTCCTTTTGCTGTCTCCCTTGGGATGCTAGAAGGTTACCTTGCCTCATGCTCATCTGTAATCTCTCTCTTGGGTTTAGCTTTTAATGTGTGCAGTACTCCAAGAAAGAGGCAATCTAGGATGTTTTACTAGGCTTAGCCTCAACGTGAAACAAACAGTTCCTTTTGAATTGATGGAAATGGATCTTCTATCACTAGAAAAAAAAATAGTCTTGTATTGCCTTGTCTTGGTCAGGTTGTGACCATAAAATTACCTGGTTTTTGCTGACTGGGCCTCTCAAAAAGAAGCAAAGAGCTTGCAGTAGGTCATTCTGGGGCTCTGAGGCATCACTTAACCCTCGTTCTGAGGTCCTTTGTCAGCTGCTGAATAATAGAGTGTGGCTTGGAAACTTGCTTTCTTTTAATCAGGAATGAAGGAGGGATGGAATGCTGTGAGAATGACCCACATCCAGATACTAGATTCCCTATTTTTTTTTTCCTACTTTAAGTCAAAATAGGGCTTTGGTAATCTATGATGTTCTACTGTCCACACTTGGTAACAAACTAGGGCTGCATAGTCTCGTGCCTGCCATGCAGCAGATCTTTGTTCTCCTGGGAGCTGCAATCCACTGACATTTATTAAAGCAGCTTTGGGCACGTTCGACTTTAAGCTGAACCCAGCACTGACAAGCCAGTAGATCAAAGAAGCCACAGTCAGCTCCACAATACCTTTTCTCCCTCAGTTAACAACATCAGATCAGGAAATCCCCTGAGCTGCAAATAGTTGGAAGCTGGAAAAGCACTCAGGGGAAAGATCATGAGAATGGCTTGTTCCTGCTCCTCCTTAGGCATCTGTTTATGGCCACTGTTGCTGTGGGTCTCTCAGGCACCAGGGTAAATGCATTCCTAAAAGATGACAAAACAATTCCTGAGAAGGCAAAGGGGTAGAGCAGAAGGAAGGGAGGTGGGGGCTGCTGGTGTGGTGGTACCTGTACTGGAGCAGTGACGATGGCATCTCAGGGATCAGCACCTGCAGGCAGCAGTCCCTCCCCAAGGAGGAGCAGGAGGTGTGTAGGCTGACCCCTCTCACTTTGCTGGTGGCCATCATTTTACCCTTTTCATTCTTTTCAATCAGGAAAAGCATGCCTGCCATCAGTGCAGCTGATGCAGGCAGCTGATGCACAGGGGGAAACAGAGGGTCTGTGCAGCTGCAGGGCAGGGACTGTGCCATGCCAAGGGGAAGCTGTGTTCCTGTCAGGATGCTGTTAGCTCAGGCAGTGCAGGTGAGATGGATGGAGCCAGTACAGCTGTTCTTGTGTTAGACACTGAACAGAGCTCAGCAAGGAAAGGGAAAATCCCAAAAAACTAAGAATTATTCTGTAGTACTAGAAGTATTCTATGGAAATAGAGATATTTTCTAAGTAGCTATTTTTGTCCTCATTTGGAGACTAAAAGAAACGCTTTCTTCTGAGTGTTGTTTAAATCTGGGGAAGCCAAACCTGTTTTCTGAGATATTCCTCACAGTGATCAACATCTGGTTCCAAAAAATGGACAACATGAGCTCTTAAAGCCCATGTACCACACCCTGTGTGGCAGCACTGCCCAGCTGCAGTCCTGGGGAAATCTGTACATCACAGTTTGGGGATGCAGCAAAGATAATAAGATGCTGAGAGGTGCCAGTTTTCCACTTTTCAGCAGGTTTCAAAGAGATTCAATAGCACCAAGGCAACAAGAGCTCTTAGAAAGCTCTGGTGAAAGCACCTCGAGTGCAGATCCTGGGATGACCTGGGTGGATGGCACATGGGAACAACAGTCCTGAGGTCCAGCTGCTCTGGGAGCAATGGAACTGAGCTGTTTGTCACATCTGTGCCACCCTTCCCTGGAGCCCAGCACATCCAGGGTGCTGCAAGGACATTCCATAATAAAACATCAGCTCAAGGCATTGGCTCTCTGCCTGGCACCCAGAGACGTGTGAACTTTTTGTGCTGTGGAAAAGGAAAAATTGGGTTCTTTAAGCTTTTTTCATCTTTTTTTGTAATTCTTCCCACTAAGTAAAGAGGGATTAAAATAAAACTTCAGACCAGAATGCACAAACTATCATACCGCTTTATTTTAGGAAGGGGGATTTTGGGAATGCTGACTCAGCTACTGGAATCAGCACTTCCCTGATTGCCCTCAGTCTGAGACCAGAATTTGAGTATTTAAGTAAGATACAACAAAATGAAGAGTGCAGATGAGTGTGTTAACCAGTGGGTAGGGGGTGCATCTGAGAGAAGAAAGCTGGTTCAGTGGAAGCAATAATTAATAATAATTATTAATAATTAACTCTTTCAGTCTATTGAACACTGAAAGCCAGAGATATAAAGCAATAGCAATCAAATGTTATTAAACATGCCAAGTGTCTTAAGAGATAATCATATACAATCAAGCTTCAATAGGAAGAAATAAAATTTACTTATGATTAGATCCAAGTCAAAACAGTCAAAACAGATGCAAAAGGAGCGAGTAAACTCAGCAGAAAAAAACCTCCTCAAGATATCTACTTATATGGAAATTTAATGGAGTTTACTAAATAAGTAAGTTGACTGGAAAGTGATAAAAGCTGGTCTCTGAAGGAAGCAGTCAGGTTGTATGTTCTTTGGGAAATGTCATTATTTATCTATCTAACAACATTTCAAAGCTTGTGGTTATAATACTGCCAGGGAGCCATCAGCCTGAGAGTAGAAAACAATTGCTGAAGAACTTCCTGAGAAACAGCTTTTAAGCCTGGAAAGCTGAGAAGAGATGGGTTCAATCACAAATCAAGTTAAGGAAGAAAATAATGAAACAGAATTCCAATGTAGACAGAATGCTGTTTCAACATTTAAAAACAGTTGCAAAGAAGAGCTGCAGACAACATTTCAACTTTATACTTTATTCAAAAGATGCCAACACATAAATTAGGAGCCTTAGTCTACCTTGATAGGATATTGGATCACTAGCACAGAGAAAGAAAACACCAGTAATATTTTCTGCTTAATAAAGAGGGTGAATAGAGACGGATCTGTTGATCAGTAAATTTCAGGCAACTTTAGGTAGGTGCCTTTGTACAGGTATGCAACCAGCTAACACAGGAGTTGATCTGGGTTTTTTGAAGCTTTCAGCTGAAATGGAAGAGAAAATGGAGCTGACTCCTGGCTTCTCATAACCTCTTTTTCCAACTGGTTAAGAAAATAAAGCATATTTCTCCCTAAGGTCTCTGTCTCACTGTGAACTCTTTTGCACAGTGTCATTACTTGGACGATGATGCAAAAACAGAAGAGAGGCAGAGTGTAATATTGTAATCCTTCAGCCAAAGCCTTCAGTTCTGACCTAATATTGCTGGAATATTGGACAAATTTCAAATATTGGGGTTTGGGGAATCAATTTTCCAGTGGAGTGCCAGAGTAACCTGCCAGATCCAGTAACATCAGCATGTGAGCTGATGTGACAATATCCAAAATCACCATCTCCTGCTGCCATCCCTCCCCAGCACCCTCCAATCCTGCAGCACTAACTGGCTTTGCACTGCCTGCTGCTGCTGCTGCTTTATGCAAAACCCTTGCAGACCATAAACCTCATAACAAGAACAGACAAAACAGATTTGTACACTGAGGAAAAAGCCCTGGAGGTCTGGCTGTGCCTGCTGGTGACACTTGCCCTACCTGGAAACTGCGTTTCTATTGATTAATCACAGAGGAGCAAGGAGGCAGAGTGCTAATACATCCTGAGGGCATTGATTAATGGAATCAATGCTGTCACATATTTGTGCCAGATTTTCTCTCTTGGCACACCTCTTATTTTATGGCTCTGTGGTTACACAAAAGCCTGGCGAGACTCTGCTTCTCCCAACACCCACTGCTGAGCAGGATTTTACCCGAGTTCATGTGGTTGCACAGGTTTTAGCAGCGGCAAATTCAGTCCAGCTTAGCTCCCTGCTCCCCCAGTTTGCAAGGAATTTATCCTAAACCATTTCTGCCACGCCAAGAAATACATTAACCTCAATCAGCAAGGAAGACTCTGTTAGAGACGACAGGCTGTCTTGTTCCTTCCTCCTTGCCACGAAACAAGCAGCATGAGAGCACATTCAGGCTGATACATTTTTCAGGTCTTTTACAATATGTACGCAGCTGGTTCAGTTGACAGAACTATCCAAGTATTATAAAGCATCCAAACATCACATCTTTATCTTCATCCTGGACTAGCAGGCAAAAACATTTTTATTCCCCAGCAGAGAACTGGAGCATTTTTCTCCAGGTATGTTCTCTGCAGGCATTCTCTCTCACTGTGAATTTTCTTTAGGCAATTCATAACTGTGGCATAAATGGCCAGTTCATAGCATTGACCATTACTCACGTGAGGAATGCAGATGCAGATGACCTGGTTTCACAGATTATTTGGGGTTTTTCCACAGAAACTAAAAGGTCTCCTAGATTTCGTATCTATTGACACAATTCTTCATCAGGGGAGTTCAGGTAAGAGATGAGGTTTGCTGGAAGTTTTGGTAGGAACTGCACCACACCTGATGCTTTGAATTTCTTGAGGAGATTCCCTTGATAACCGGATGAACTGAACCAGACAGACAATGTACAATAGCACCATCTGGTGACTCCCAATAATCTCACTGTTGCCCCAATTGCCAAGGACAGGATCCACTAAAAAAGGATGGAAAATAAGGATATACATATTTGTAAGAAGGAGAAGGATTCAGTAAGAAATAATTTTAGCTTACAGAGCCAGTCATCTCCATATGTGTGCAATTTTCATACTGTATGAAGTGATAACAGCAAAAAGAGATAGTTCATAGAGGATTTGGGGAATCTGATTTTAGCTAACAACTGTGTGATTTTCCATCCCTAGTCAAGCAAATTCTAGCATTTAACAAAATATTCAAAAGCCAACCCAAGCCCCAGGAAAACCATACTTGGTTAGTATTTAATAACCAAGCATTTTGCACCTGTGCAGCTGAAATGGTATCATCTTTCTGCTTTCACTGTGACCTGTTTGGGCTGAAGATTACATCCTGAAGATGAATCTGCAGCCTCTGGGTGGAAGGGGCTGATCTGGGAATGTTGCTCTGGGGTTCTCTGGGAGACTGCTGCAATCATAAATCCTGGTGGAATAAATACAGAAATGTTTTCTTTCTGAACATCAGCAAGGAAAATATCCTCAAAGGATTTAATAGAGTTCCCAAATTCTTTAACTTCATTTATTCCTTGCTGGTGTAGCCCAGTCTCTGAGCTGAGTCTTGTAAAGACCCAGCCCAGTTCTCTGCTATGAATGTGATGTGATTAGAGACAACAAGGTGATGGTTGGCTAAATCTATCCCCTGAAACAGAAAAGACTGAAAAGTTTCTGTAAGAGCAGAGGAGAAGCATGGAAAAGTTCAGGAGCTTCCTTACATGGTTGTGTGGTTGGTTGTCACTTAGGAACGAATTTCAGGAGAAATATTGAAGAAAAAGGTTCAGCTTGCTGTGACTACAGCTGTGTTTATTTTTTTCTAAAAAAAGTCAGCAGTAGTTCAGCACAATAAGATTTTCTGCAGAGTTACAGCCAAAGGAGAAGGCTTGGGAATTTAAGCAGCAGTCCCAAACCTGATGAGAAGTCACTGGAGAGTGAAGCCAGTAATTACAAGGTCATTGTAAATCTCAGGGGTCTAAGTGATACCCTTAATGCATTTTTGTGCTGCACATGGATCCCAAAAGATTGCCATTACTCCATTCATGTCAGCTAGGACGTGTGCTGGTGCTGTGCCATGAATTCTTCTCTGAGAGCACCACGTGATTTCACATTGGCTTGAATCAGTCAGTTCAGGTGCTCTTTTTTATATGCAGTTTTGCTGAAGGATGCATATGAAGGGACAATCTTGCTACAGATTTTTCATTTAGGTATGTCTCAAAACTGTGAAGAAACCATTTTGAGCTGTCTTCTGTGGCTAAGAATAAATTATTGTCCTTTTGATTTATTATATATGTACCTGGTATTGCAATGACCTGCAGCCAGCAGGAGCTCAGACTTTGACTGTAATACAACATGCATTAGTTTTCTCTATTCATGAAGAGTGAACAGTCTGCTCCTCTGCTATATATTCATATTCATATTTTTTTAGTGAGGATAAAAATTGGAAATATCCAGAGAATGGGATAGGAAACTATTGACTGAATGCCAAACATCTCTCCAAATCAAAATAAAGAACTAATAATCCTCGTTGTGCCTGTCAGCTGTAGCCAGGTTAATAGTATGATGATAAAAACAAACAAGCTGTTCCACAAATTGGCTGTAGCACACTATGGAACTGATAATGCCCCATTTGTGGTTGGCCTTTCCTGCTGATTTTTCCATTTTTTTGGGGCAGCAGAGATTTTTCTGTGTTGTTTACCATGTGAAATAGGAATTCCAGAGATTGGCTGTACCTTAGTGCACTCTGTACAGCTGATAGATATAGGTGTGTGTGTGTGTGTGTGTATGTGAAAGAAGATTTGCACATCATTACATCCTCCAAGGGCTTGAGCCATCCAAATCCTTTGGGCTGTGCCAGTTCCTTCTTTTCCAGGGAAAAGCAGACAGAAAATGCTCATGGCAGATGCAGGAGATTTCTTCAACAAGCCACTGCTTTGTTTTTATTCCACAGTGTCATCCTCTGGTGAGCTCTTGACTTCTTGTCTGGGATCCATGAAACATCATTTTGACTACAGAGAGCCATTTCAGGATGATTTATAGCACCAAAACCATCAGCACCAGCAGAGGAATATATTCTGGTTCCCATTTTCTGTCTGGTCCCATGTGTGCAGCTATCCCTCACATTCCTCTGCTCAACACACAGGGGGATGAGTACGTGGGTGGAAATGTGGATGATTTATTTGTTCATCTGAGAGTGAGGCCTGACACAGACGATTTGCAGTGTTCCCCACATCTTCCTGTTGGGAATGTGTGCAGAGAGGGAAGGGGCATTATTTAGTTCTGTGTACCAAGCAGTAAGATTTGAGGAGAAAGCACAGCAAGTCCTTGCGGACACAAAGCACCAGCCCCTCACTTCCTGCCTCTCCCAAGACATTCCCAGTTGTGCTGGGATGTTGGAACAGGGATTCACAGCCAGCACATTGCTGCTCCTCACATGCTGGGTACAAACAGGCCTGGCAGTGCTGCAGTGGCTCCTTCTGCTGCCATTTTAATCTTTTTTTTTTTTTCTTAGAAGTGTTTTGAAAATCCCCTCCTGACTCAGCTTGAATCTTTAGATACTTAAATATTTAAACAGGCACTGGATACTGCTCCCAAGAGAGTTTTGTTCCCTCCACTTGTGGGAGTCAATGTATTTCCTGTCATTTTTAAGTGGAATACTGATGTCCTTGGAAATCTTACCCCTGCTTATGACTGGAAGGGGACAATGCCTTGTTCTGATGATTCATCAGAAGGTCTTAACATCTACAATCAAAAATAGGCCACTCAACTAATATGTGTTCCAGCTCATTTTAGTTCTTCAAATTTCAAATCATTTTTGCTAGGTATTTTTTCAAAAACAGAAATTTAAATCTGGGGGCAGGGGATAAAAGTGAAGAAGCAGAAACCAGTTTATTCTTGGTATAGTTTTCTTGTCATACCCTAAATCCTTAAAAATGAGGATTTCTCTGTGTCCAGAGATAGACTCCTGTCTCATACTGAGTTTCTCAAGCTTATGAGCTATTCACTGAAAGTCAAAAGTTTATTGAAGGGGAGCTGCAATGTAAAGTTGTTTCCTCTGAAGTATTATTAACATTTGACAGACACTGATAGATGTTACTAAAACATCTTGGAAAGGCAGAGGAATAATTCAGCCAACAGTTCCACTGTTTTTGCTTTTTGATATATCCCCTCATAAAAAACCATCTTTTCGATGGATATTTTTTTTCCAGAATAGAATACTGTGTCTGAAAAAGGGAAGCAAAATATTTCCTGCAGTATTTTTGCATTAATGAAAAGCTTGCAAGAAGGAAAAAAATCACAGCACTAGGATGCAATGAAATAATTACTATGAAATAATTAATATCTAAGACAAAATAGAGAAGAAATAATGGCTGGGTTCTGCCTGAAATACACAGCGCTGACTTATGGGTTCCTTTCCTCATATGAACAGGCAAATTTGAAAGTTGATTTTTGAGGAAATCCCCAGCTGGTTTTAAATTGTTCCTTATAAAAGCTATTAAGTAAAAAAATTGATCTCTCTTTTTCCTTTGTGTAGCGTCCTTTCCTAGCTCTCAGTTCTGCTTCTGCTGATGACTTTGGGCAGCTAAAGTTTTTATATGAGACTGTTCCAAAACTCCTTTTGCATGAGCATTTCCCTCAGCTTCAATCCCTGCTCTCTTTCTCTTGAATTATTCAGCAGCACAGATAACTTATTGGCATGAATCTGTCACCTTTGTCAGGAGTTTATCTACCTCTTTTCTCAGATAATCCCCTCTGACTAGCTAATCTTTCCTTTTGACTTACATCCCATGAACCTTTGAACCCATTTTTTTTTTGTTGTTGCTACAGCCCTAACCACTTCAATCTCTGCTGAGTATCTTATATTTATTTCAAGGACCGAAACTGTTCATAAAATGTTAATGGTGTCTATCTTATTTCCCCATAATGCTAAAATAACTGTGGTGTTCTGTGGGCTTGTCTACCCCAAGAAACCAGTGCAGAGCAAAGCAAGGGATGAATTTACAGCTCCTCACTCCTCTCACAGTCATTTTAAGGGCACTCTGAGTAGAGGATGAGTTCTTACACTATTAAACGTGGAGTAAGCCACTGTGAACTTAAATGTTCATGGGGCTTTAGAAAATAGCAACCGGGGCAAAGAAAAATCCATAACAGATCCCTACCTCCTGTAGCAGGGAACTCCTGTATTCCTAAGCAGATTCTTCCCCGTCTCTAAGAAGGATTTTCCTGTGGCTACAGTAGCGTGGAGGAGAGCTGTGCTCAGGTGCATCTCCTGGTGGGTAGACATCAAAGCATTCAATATGAAATGGTTAAAAATTTTCTTTCAAATTTGTGCTTCTTTAAATTGGAAGCTTGGCTTGCAAAGAACTAATGTGCATATTAATTAATTCATTCTTCCACTTCCTTTGAAAAAGTTTTTCTTTTGAGGGCAGAAGAGGAAAAGACACGCAGGAATATTTTCATTGTTTTTTGTTGTTACCCAAAACACTGAGGTTTTTAGCTGCAGCTCAAAATTTCCCATGAGAATTGTGTCAAAATTTAAATATTTCTCATTTGCAGCTCTACTTTTAATTAAAAGGTCACATTTTCCAAACAGCTCAAGCTTTACCATCTCTCTGCCTCAGTTCTCTCTCTGTCATTTGGGATTATAATTTCTTTTTTCTTGTTTTTCTTGTCTGCAGTCTATTTAGATTATAAAATACCTCTTACTGTGTGTTGATCCAGTGCCGAGCAGAATGGGATCCTGGGATACAAAGTTGCTACTATAATGCAAATCAATACTAATAAATGAGCATCAACCACCTTTCCTTTTCACCTTTTACATTTCACGTGTTTCAGTCAATATGCTCTTGAAATTATTGCTGGACTTTCTCTACTCTTATGTATCTATTTATCATCTAAAATCATCTTTAAGCCCCCACCATGATCGATGTCTCTGAAAAGTACAGCCTTATAATTATTTTCTGTCCCCTGCTGCATCACCTTATACTTCCTTCTAGAAAGTGTATCACCCATTTACTTGCACATAAACCTAATTAATTTTGTCAAATTATTTTTAATTTGTTGGCTTTGTTCCATCACATTTGTTGCCCTTCTTCCCCGATGCTAATAAATCCATTATCTTCCCAAAATACACCTGCTGCCAAGTTTACACATGTAATATGGGAAGCAGTCCCTAAATCATCCTTGATGGGACCAATCCCACCCTTTGGAAACGCAGCCAGTGACTTATTCCTTGTCACTCAGCTGCCTTTTCTGCAGCCAAATGAACAGCTTTCCCCACTTACCAGCTACACTAACTTTGCAGATTAACCTTCTGTGTGGTGTGGCTTTTAAATTTGCATGATTTATATCATCTGCCTCACCTCTGTCTGCTAATTTGCTGTGGTGCCCAGCAGTGTCACTCGCGGGGGCGCGGGGAGAGGGGCTGAGCTCGCTGGGTTCAGCTGCCCCAGGGATGTCCTCAGTTCCACCTGCAAAGGGGAAGGACAACACTGCACCTAGAGAAAACAAACCAAAAAAAAATCCTGAGCAGGGATGCCAAATATTTAGGGAAAGGTTTGCTTTTCCCTGGTTGCCAGAGAGGGAGGGAGTGGGAGGGTTAAAAGTGCTGAGATGAATTAAATGAAAGAAAGCAAGACATGACACAAACCGTGCTCCGAAGCTGTGCAGACTTTCAAATGGAGTATTTTAAAGGTAATTTGAGAGGAATTTCATCGTTGCACATTTGTCAAGATGCCACAGCAGGTTGACCTTCCCATGCTGCTGAAGAGATCTGCACTCGAAGGCCTGATATCTCATGAGCTCATCCAATATCTCAGGTAGCTCTTGAGATTGACAGGCCTTTTTTGCAGCCATAAAACTAAGCTTGAGCATCTCTATTCTTTGGTGCTATCAGGTCTGGCCTTCTGAGCTTCTTCCAGCAGAAATAGAGAGTTTTCACAGGGGAAAACTGGAACAAAGATAGGTAGTAATCTTTCTAAAAGAGAGAATCAATTAATAAAATCTCCTGGATTTGCTCCAGGTCCAGCTTTGCAGGAGTGTCTTTGGAAGCACTGCCATCTGTGAGCAGTCAGGACTCCCCAGGCAGCACAAGATCATTCAGTGTGTGAATTATAGACTTTGGCCTTGAGAGTATAAATGATGGCGGGGAACAAGAGGGCAGATACAGAGCTGTAATCATTCCAGCTTCAAAGTTAACTCAGCACTACATTGCTTCACTACAGTGCAGGAAATCAGCAAAGAGATCTGATTTATCCTTGATGGAAGTTCCTTGACAAGCCCTGGTTGTTAAAACAGACTTCCTGTAGCTCCTTCATGCTGATTCAACAACAAACATTTGAACAGCTCCCACAGCACACAGACCTCAGGAAAGCCAAGGGATTTATATCAGAAACTCATGCTTGAGTCCAAGATGACTAAATGTCCCAACACATCAGAAAAAAATGCACTTATCTGATCAGTTCATCAGCCTTTATTAATAAACTGATATGGTGCTAAAGTAGAAGGCAACTTTTGGTCTGAATTTAGTGACTGATAGTGACTTTTTAATGGCAACCATTAAAATGCAAGTATCTGGGTGTAGCTGTTCCTGCCTGGAACTAAGTAGAAGCCATTCCAACAGCAGTCAGAAAATTTCTAAAAGTTAATACTCCATAAACACCTGCATAGAAATTTACAAAATCAGAGCAAAATGGGCATGTGCAGTAAATACAAATCTCAAACAACATAAATATGTTGATAGATCAGTAGACAATGGGACAGGCTTACCAGTCACTCCTAGAAAAGGACTGATATGTGCATGGATATAGATATACTATATAGATCTACTTAAGAATGTATTAAAAGTACCATTTAGTTCCTACAAATCTGGAAGTGTAGTCAACTATGAGGGGTAATTGTAGTCTGCTGACCTGTAGCCCTTGCAGCTACTCACAGAAGCACAGAGCTGATTATTTCTTAGAAATGCTCTCTGGGGCTGTAAAATGTATTTTGCTTAATACAGCCATGGTGAAGCTTGGGGTCATGGGGAGAGTGAACAGTGGGCTTTGTAATGAGCTTTAGAAAGAGAAGGGCTCTCAGAGCTTCATCCCTATGTGTCCTGGAACACAGATCAGTATTTTCTCTCCGTGTGTTTCTGCCCTGCTCTCAGACTTGAAGCTCGCACACATACACCTGTGCACACACACACACACAAAGCTGCACACTAAAAATCCCTTTAAACACTGGCTCTCCCTCTAAATAATCCCCCCCGCTTCTTGAAGAGTCTCACAGTGGGATAATCTCATTATGGGGTATCTCCTTGACAGGTTAATCTTCTCAGTTACCTCGTGAAGATTTTGTCGTCTTTTAATCTGGAATACAATCGGATAACATCTACAGATCGATATCTCCTTTGTAGTCATGTTCCAAAGGCTATGAGAGCTGTTCCTCCACGCAGCTCAAATGCCTCATTACAGACTTCTCACACTGTAAAACCCTTCCAGAGATATCATGCCTTCATTTGCAATACACTCAGTATAATGTTCCTTAATTCACTCAAATGTTTTAATGTCTGTCACAGTGACTGTTCCTTCCTTAAAGTCAATATATTTCCTTAAAATAAACTTAACAGCTCCTACACATTTTCAACAAGTAGTATATTAATTTGAACAAGCCTTAAGTGAATCATATCAGAACATTTCTTATGATGCTCTGTCATATTTACTGCACACTTCAAAATGAATATGGTATCTTCTCATTTGTTAACTTTATGTCTCTGGTGGCAGTAAATTAAAATGATCTGTTGAACTCTGATTTTCTCTTTTTGCCTACACTTCCTAGCATAATTACTTTTCACCATTTTATTGACTTTCTTTTCCTCTAGTATAATGTTTCACGTATATTAAGCTCTTTGAGATTATATTAAGAAAAGATTGTGAGATTACCTGTTGAACATTCTTGGCTTTGTGCATATTTTTAATCAACAAGATTTCTCATACATTCACAGAATTTTTTTGTTATTTTCTAAACAGCATGATAAGGGAATTATATGGGCCAGGAGGTTCATAACCATTACCATTTCCAACTGCTGGTTTCTCTATTGATGAATTCTACTCACCAAAAAGCAGTGAATAAATGAACTAGATATTTCCTTCCATGGCAAATATCATAATGACAGAAAGAAAGAATAGACAATGCTAGAAAGACAAGCAGAATAAACTTTCCAAAGATACATGAAGAATTGAGACTAGCAGTGAGTGAGTTTTTCACTCAGAAAGGAGAAAAAACCCCAAATAATGATTTGCCATTTCACTCTTTGGTAAGCTTCAGTGATTAAGAGTCTGAAAACATACCTGGTCTCAATTTACACAGCAAGGTGTTTATTAGTTTGTCAGATCTCACATAGGCAGAAACTAATTTGCTCATAGGGTATTCTGTAATTATACCACCGAGTAGTTGTTTTAAGGGATCCAGTTTTAATTTCTTCCTCTTTGATATAGTCATTTAATTACAACACAGCACAATTGATTAATTGCAAGTACAATAATTTTTTTTTCTGAGAATTCACCTACAAAGTGCAGTAGGATATTAGAGAGTGCATGGCAAAGGGCTGCAGGATTTTGTTTATGAGGCTAAAAGAGCATATACAGAGTACAGACCTGGTTTTTAGGTAGAAATACAGCACATGCTGCACAGGTAAGGTGATTCTGTGTTAAGTTCCCCACTTCCACCTCTATTTAATACATAATGCGGGTGGGAGTCTTCAGTTCCTCTGTTGGGCCATTTGTCAGAGCTCTCCTAATGGCCCTGATCCACAACTCAGTGAATTCCATGAAAAGATTTCTATTGACTTTGGAAGCCTTTGGACTTGGCTGGTTACGAGCTCATCTTTCTTTCTGATCTGCGAGCTACCTCTAGCCTCTGAGGGCAGTTCAGAGTGGTGATAATTGAATCAGCACGGGCTCCTCACCTCTGCTCCCTGCCTGGGTGAGGCCGCCCTTGCCCAGAGAGCTGGAGGCAATCAGAACCTGTCAGATGATGCCCAGATTGCCTTGTTACCTTTTTCTCAATAATTTTCCTAGTAAACACAGAGGTTAGAGACAGGCTAATAGCCAGTGAGACAGCTGGTGTCAGCAGAAAGCTGGTTCAGTGAGGGTCTTAACAGTCAGCAAAGCACAGGAGAGACAACAGGACACAGGCATTGCAACACAAAGACAAAACCTTTTGGGGTTTTGGGAGCCCTCAGGAATCCACTCAGCCCTGTGCTAGGTCAGAGGCTGCCAGTAACAAGAGCAGGTTGGGCTGTGTGCAGCCTTGCACTGATGCTCAGGATTCCTGGGTGTCTCAGCTGGTGGTGGATCCTGAAATGAACTCCAGGCCCTCAGACCATTCCAGCAGCCCAACCACACACGGCTCTTTGGAGGAGGTGGATGGCAGTCAGGGTGGTTGGATTGCACCCGTGGCACTCCAGGGCACCGTCATGGGCATACTCAGGGGGAGACACAGCTCTGTGGCCTCTCCTCCTGGGCACCTAAGGAGGGAGGAGGATGTGGAGTCTTGATCTCAAACACCTGAATTTTGGGAGCCCCTTTCAGGTCTCAGTATCCCTTTGAGGATCTCGGCCTTCAAACATTACTTTTTCAAGGCATTTACTGCAATGATCAGTAAAACCACATAGGAATGTTCTTTACCTCACCGTGAAAAGGTTGAGCTTTAAATCTAATGAAATTTAATTACAGCATTAACATTGCACAGATACTGATTTCAATGCAGAACACCAGAGTCATAGGGAGCATCTCAAGAATTAACTCTGTCCTAACTTACCCTGCTTTATGTGGTGGATTTTCTTTGTAGACAAGAGGGAAATATTCTAGCACTAAATTCACAGAGAAGATGCTGCTTTGATATATGCCTGAACAGTGCACCCAGCAGGGTTCAAACATCCTGACATTCAAAATTAATGCTACAAATATGACCCTAAAACCATCTGGACTTCTAGTAGTGGGCCATTAACTTTTACAATGTCAACCTATTCACTTTACATCAGTTTAATTAGTGCACAGCATAAGATATAAGAGTAAATATCACACGGACAAGCACAATACTCATTGTTGACTTCAAAGAAAAAAACTTTTTGATAAGCTGCAAAACATTAAAGAAGCTACCTACACATTGCCTACACATACCCATGGCAACAAACATACATCTACACTGAGCAGAAAAAAGCTGAACCTATCCAAGTTTTAATATTCATCATCTGAGGCCAGTGTGATTGCATTTGCATGTCTTTGCTGCTTTTTTTCCCCCCAAGGACAAAATGAGGGGGGGAAAAAAGTGTAGAAATGAAACAGAAAAGTGCTTTGAAGCTTCTGAATGGTTTTGATCATACGTCCAAAACGAATCAACAGTTACTTAGTGTAAGTGTGTGCCTGTTACAGGACATTGCTTATGCCCTCTGAAAATAAATCAAGATGGACATTAATCAATATGTGAATGTGCACAGAAAAGCAACTGGTGGCACTGCAGCCCTGCCTGTTACCATCCAGGACAAGTGCTCTGCCACCAAATGGACAAAAAGTGTGATAAATTCAATGCAATTAAGATTCTTTTTCACTCTTTTGAAAGAGGAAGGTCTTTGCTATTAATATATGTATTATTTTTCAGTGGTAAACCAAAACATCTGGTAAATGGTTACTCTAAATTGCTATGAAACATAGTCTGCATTCCTTTCCATACATGTGTATTGACATTCTTTTCCTGGCATGGTCTCAGATTTACTTCTTGGATGCAGTAAGTTTTATATTTCCTTCTGCTTTTTTCATCCTTTTTGCCTGGCATCTACTCAACACTCTGGACCTTCTCTTCAAATTGTTTTTACAGCAGCAGAAAGGGGCTCGACTTCCAAGAAGCCCAGCCCTCCCTGCGAAACACCAAATGATTTCTGCTCAGTGAGATGAGAACATCCAATATCCTGCAGAACCTGTCAGTGTGAATGGGTCTCAGGGCAACATCCAAAGGGTTATGAGCTTTTGTTGTCGTGTGGTTTTTCTCTTGTAATAGGTTGTGAAATGGGTCCTGACATTGTTTCAGCTGTGACATTGTAGCTTGAATTGGAACCGCTGGCCTATGAGATTCTCCATTAATGTCAGCTCCACAGCATCTCTTTCCTGATGTCCCCTGCACAATTTTATGAACTCACCCACCCTGTGAGGGGGTGTCCACATCTGCACATTGTGTCTTTTCTGTTTGAGAAAAGACACAATGTGCAGATGTGGCAATAAAAGTGATTAGCAGTGTGGAGAGGCTCCTGCTTAAAGGGAGACAGGAGCAGAGCAGACCACGTAATGTGGAGGCAAGAGAAACCCTCTGGAAGGGACAGAGGGAGACAAACAAAGTCAGGGGGACAGGAAAAACTGCATCTGCTGCTGATATTTGCCCTCTCACTTAATGAAGTCACAATCAATTGATCTGAAAGGTGGCAAATTAAAAGCTGATAGAAAATAAAAGCAAGCACAGCGTGATCCATAGCAGCACTAACCAAAATGAAATATCACTGAGGACAAAAGCTAAATTCAACCCAAAACCAGATTAGATATGCAAACAATGTGAAAGTGGATAGCTACACTGCAGAGAAACACAATTGATTTTATTCATATCAAGTAAAAATTACTGTGATATAGATCATAAGTCAACTGCCACTAATAAGGTTTAGAAGAATTTTCCCTAGGATCATTTTCCTCTGGACTAGGAAGGCTAAAGAGCCAATAACTTCTGTGTTCTTCCAGCAATTACAGCCAGGCTTTTCAGTGCAGATATATGGTTATGTCGGAGGGCGGAACAAAGTTTGCATATACACTCTATATCCAAGACAATGTCTGGAAACAAATAGGTCTGTGCACAGTGGAACCAATGAAGCTCTGTGCAACTGTCTTAAATCACTGCTGCTGTGTAAATTCCCTTTTAATACCACAGTTTTCATCAAGTACAAAAGGATTTTTAATGTCTGTTTCTCTGAAGAGGTAAACATTGCAGGGAAAATATTCCTGACCACTGGTAACACTCATCTCAATGGGAATATTAATTGTCTGTTTTCCCTGTTTACCTACAGAAAACTTACAGGATCTTAAAAGCTATCAGATTAGCCAATGGGTATAAAATAGGAATAAAAATATTTAAAAGAGACCAATAGCTCAAAATGCACACAGAGCACGCTGTAGTTGCATAAGCACTACCATGAGAAATCAGGACAGAAACATTTATATGGGAAGTGCACTCCAGCCCAGCAGCTTACCTCCCCCACACTCCCCCAAAAATCATTCAGGAACCGCAGATTGCAAAGAGCAATCACACCAGCCACAGGTTGGCAATCACATCTTCTCCAAACAGCAATCATGGCTCATACTGATGGACAACAACATGTGAGAAACTGTCATTTTGATATTTAAAATCTGTGGTGTGTAAAACACTGTCAGTCTCAGCTGGTGGGATCCGAGTTACTGGCGAAGAAACTACAGAAATAACAGGACCTGAAATGGATCCTACAAGTCAAAATGTTTATTTTTTCACAACTTTTCAACATTATTTGTCTATGCTGGAGACTGTACAACTCATTTATTTACCTGACACTGTATTTCAGTGAATAACATTTGCTGTTAGGACTTGAAAATGGTATTTTTGCTTGCAACCTCTTCTTACCAAGTATTGGGGACAAAAATTTTTAATCTTGCCCTAGGTTCTAAATGCTGAAAGCAAAGTTGTCTGAGGCCACTTTTGTGGGGAAAAAAGGCTGTTCTAGCAGCATCCCCCCTGTCCTTTACACAACTCTGCTGCAATGCTGGTAGTGTGGCCAGTGGTGCTGGAGAGGGAGTAAGGGCTTGACCCAGTCAAACTTTATTGTTTCCCAGCTGACAGTGAGAAATTACTTCCTGTGTTCCCAGTGCCAAAGATCTAAATAATCGGTCTTTTTGGATTTTATTTTCTTTTCCTTTTTTTTTTTTTTTGTTTGTTTGTTTGTTTGTTTGTTTTTTAAGACAGACAGAAGGAGAGAGTCCTGATGGTTTTATGAGGAGAACAGAACAGCAAAAATCGTAATGGGCTGTCCAGCACAAAATGTCCATGGGATGAATGAGGCCCTTAAAACATCATGGCTGGGGCTGACATACTGCCAGGCTTTTGAGCAAGACTTTGCGTTCAATTTGAACTTTAAATCAATCACCCCCTTGATTTCAAAATTGAATTTCAGAGCATGGGGGACAATGTACCCTTTTGATTTCAGAGAGGATTTTTTTAAGTGCATACATAACTTAAGAGACCAAAGGCTCTCCCCTCCAATGACACATCCAGTAGGGTTTCCTTCTGGAAACTGAGGTTCAATGCTGACAATAAGAAACCACAAATTGAATGTGTTCGACTGTACAGTACTCTGGTGATTATACACAGAATGCAAGAAAGTCCCAGAAATTATCATGAAACAAAACAAAAATGTTACAGGACAGGTGGGGAGAACATCAAAAGATGCAGCACGTTGTTGCAACAGACCAAATTCCATTCTCTTCATCTTCTGAGAGAAGTGTGTGAGCACTGACCTGCTATATCTAGTGATGGAGGAGTTACAGTCATTACATGGATTGACAAAAGTCTGATTCAGCAACTTGCAAATTTAGAAGTGGCTAATGGAAATACCATGCACTGAGGAAAAGGTGTGACACCTACTTATTCCAGCTGGAGTTTCTCCATTAATCTCCACAGCCTTTGGAACAGGAACTAAGAGTGCTTCTGCACAATCCTCTCTAAAACAAGGTACAGAGCCATCTATCAGAGGACGTTGTTTGCCATATTTCATTGTGAAGACTTTAGTTATTTTGAAACCAAATTGGGGAGTTTATCACATAACCAACACTGAGGAGGTGTCTTGGTTTGAGAAGACAAGTGTCTGAGAAGGAAGGCAAGAGCCTCCCTTGAAACAGAGAATGTAAAACCCCTGCCTCCGAATTGTTATAATTTTGAAACTAAGGGGCTCTCAGGCAAAAAATAGGAGTAGGAACAAGAGTTCTTTAATAGGAAAATTAAAAATACAAATGCAATTGTACAAAAAAACTACTGGAGCCAGAATAGGACCTGACACCCTGTGGGTGGGTGCAGCCCTCCTGCAGCGCCAGCTGTGGTTCTGCTGGAGCAGGGATCCTGCACAAGGGGGGAGTTTTCCTCTGAAGCTCCAGGGCTGCTATAGATGAGTCTGGTCTTCCTCTGGGAATGCAGGGCAGGAGAAAGCTGCTCCTCTGCGCATGCAGGGGAGAAGAAAGCTGCTCCTCTGGGAATGCAGTGGGCAAAGGCTGCTGTGCTGTTCCATTCTCAGATTGTATCCAGGTAGGAATGCTTGGCTCCTCCCCTGGGCAGAGCATCTCCCAATGGGATGATGGAATTTTGTCAGCCATGCAGGGACACTCACTGGCCATGAACAGCAGAGATCTCCTGGAGGGAGGATTGGTTGTGGAAGAGATAAAGAAAAATCTGCCCAATTAACAGAAAATAACTGCCCCCCCTCTACCAGATGGCAAATAGAATACGTACCCCTGGCCACATTGTGGACTTCCAGCCTAAGACAGGAGGACTCAGAGAACCTGCACCTTTTATCTGATTTCGGTGCTGGTTAATGATGATGCAGCCCAGCTGATGGGGATTTCAGTGCAGCAGAACCCCCAGGACCCAGGACAGGAGCCTGTTCCCCCTGCTTCTCCCTCGTGCCATACGTCACCAGCTGTGTGCAGTGCCAAGGAAAACCAGCCTCTGGCTTCTCTGCCAGAACAAGCACATCTGAGAGATGTCATGCTGCAAAGCCACAGCTGAAACTTCTGCAAAAGTGCCAGCTACAGCAGTTGTTGCTTTTGTTTGCATGTTAGTGCCACTAAGTCAGTCGGTGTCCTTCAGCTGCCACAAACTTGAGCTGATTTGTCTCTCCTTTAGTGAAATTAGAAAGAATTCAAACTGTGTTTTCACACTAAAATAAAAATGTCTGTCTGGGTGGCCTTACAAGCCTTTTTTGGTGCTTTCTGTTTTCTTTCTTGGAGATCTACTGACACAGCCCTGTCCTGAGCAGAGCTGGTTTGTTGCAATTCATGAGTTTCGGGCAAACGTTCAGCCTCTCAATGATGAAGAGGTTTGCTGCTATTGGAGGGAAAACTGATCTGGAGTGCAGACCCATCTGTTCCTTAATAACATTTAGAGGCAATATTCCATTTCTACCTGGAAGGCAAGCCTCGAGACAGAAAATAATCATTTTTTATGAGATATTTAGATAACTATCAGAGACTCCTGCTTCTTACAATCAGTGGTATCTGCTACTGCTATTCCTCATGCTTTAGTGGTTTGGACTTGTGACAGAAAATTCATCTTTGGGAGGATACATCTGTGAGTGCCACAGCATATAAGATTGATCAACTTCTGTTATTGCTTTGCTGTGTTCAGTTCTTTTTCTGGATGTATATCTAGCCAGAGAGATAGGCGGTCAATGTTCTCCTTTTTTCCTTTTTTTTTTTTTTTTTAGACCATTGATTACTTCCTGCTCTTAAGGCAAAAAAGACAATGATAATTTACCGAGGACATTGGACAAGACCCAGAACTTGTATTGGAGAAAATGGTGGAGTGTCTGCAAGCATCCATTGGAGGTCTCCTAGGAAAAAAGTGGGCTGCCAACTCTGCAGATTTTTTTTTTTGCATAGTAAATCCAAATCCTCAGGTTCTAAATAAATATGAAGCTCATTCCACTGAATGACAGGGATGGAAAAGTAATCACTGCTAGAAAGGGAAAAGATAAAATTCTGTCGCTCTATGGTGCCTTTCAGGAGAGGATTTTACTCATGTTAATGAGGCCCTGTAACATAATAGCAATATTGAATTTCTTATGGAGGATGGATTCAGGATTTCCAGAGATGTGTGGCAGAAAGTCAGAGTGCTGAGGGCAAACGTGGAGCTTGGGTAACAGTTTGGCAGCCCAGACTTTTGGTCTTTTAAACCAGCCATTAAATCACCATGATTTAAGGGAAGGAAAAGAGCAGCTCCCTGAGGCTCCACGGCAGTGCTGTGCATTCCAGCCTCCTCTCTGCTCTGAGGAGTGGCCAAAGGGAGTGGGGAAGAGACCATGGCTGTTTAACCTCACCCTAATTAATCTTCTGAAGGGCCTGAGAAGTCCTGCCTGTTTTAGGATCTCTGCTCTGCAGCGCATCAGGAACAGGCAGCACCATGCAGGAAAGCCACCAGAATTAACACTGGGAGTTAACACCAGACAGCCACCAGCATTAACACTGGGAACTGCCACCAGTCACAAGAATTAACACTGAGAATTATCACCAGACAGCCACCAGAATTAACTCACAGAGGAAAGAAGTGCTGGGCTGGCTGGGGTGAGGTTTTGTGAGGTTCTTCTGGCACAAGCCAGTGCCCAAGGGGATGGAGGCTGCAGATCCCAGCATTTCCAAAAGCTCCAGTCCTTTGCACTCCTCTGAGCTGGGCTGATTTTTTTCCAGCAATATCTTCATTACAAGATGGTATATTAACAGTTTATTTGATTTTCCCTTTCCCAGAGCACAGTTAGATGAGGGACACTGCAAAGTGTAATTGCTCGTGCCAATATCTCTTTAGCCTGCAGATTTCACTCACACAGTTCATTCTTCTCTCCCTTCTCCTCCTCCTCCCCAGCTGACGGTGCCAGGATGCTCTTGATGCACTCTCCAAACAGTGTGAGCCTAATTATGGAATTTTTCAGACTGGATCTTAGCAAGTTTAAGTGAAAAACAAAATATTTGGTTTCTACAAATTAATGAAGACAACAGAGCACACATCCGTTGTACGTCAATTAGCAACATATGGTGAAAGGCTTGCAAAATAATCAAGTGATCTAACAATAAAGAAATGAAATAATGTAGCAATTTCTTCCTCTTAGTAGCTAAATATGCTACATGATGCTTCTTTCACAGATTTTCCAAGCAGATTGTGGAACACCTGCAAGCACGTAAGTACTGCTTTATCAGGACAAGCAGCAGAGAGATTTTCTGTATAAACCATTGTAGTTTGATTTCTTTTGGACAGTTAGAACTGTATTTAGGAAAAAATTAGAGATGTCAGACAGCTTCAGGGGGTTTGGTAGTGTTTGTTTGGTTGGTTGGTTTTTTTTAATTAGGTTTTCAGGGTTTGGGTTTTTATTAGGTTTTATCAAAAAATTATAGAGGAGACAGTAGAATGTTTCCTTATAAACTTAAAACTTTCCACCTACTTTTTTTTTGTGCACCAGCAGAACACTAGGGGTTTTGTATACACAGGAGCAGCAAAGGAAAATGGGAAGGAGCTGGGATGTACTTCCCTGTTGCAGCCCCTCTGCTCTTGCAAGCAAGCTCTGCTTCCCAGGAAATGTGCACGTATTTCAAATTCTCACTTCTGAACCTGGCTTATGAGCCCAAAAGAGGCAAAGTTTTTCACTAACACTTCTGAAAATCTAGCCATTTATTTAAATGGGAAATATAAATTAGGACTTGTATTGAGATCTGGCTTAAAAGCCTTGCACAGCTTTGTTACATGAAACCTTTATGAGGCTCACACTACGAGCTATCTGCAGAAAAAATCTCCCTATTACTACAGATAGCTGTGCTCCTTGGAGATAATATATGTACATCCTCAGATCCTGATTTTCTAAGGTTATAAATCCACCACTCTGAAGCACAGCAGCAAATCCAGTACTTGAAAACACACTGTACTGTTGATGATGATGAAAAATTGTATTCACTGTCCTCAGCAGCAGAACTGCTGCTTGATCCAGTTCGCCCAGATGCCTCAATTGTAAAGTGAGTTTATTTGCCTGCAGAAAAACCTGCAGGATGATGCCAAGGGACTGAGCAGAAGGACAGATGGGGATTACTGGGCCATGGAGATCAGGAGGAAAAGAAGAAAACTGGAGTAGAAAAGAAGGATGGGCGTGCAAATGGCCATCTTTAGCTGTATTTTTGTGGCAGCTCATGGCATGGGGATAAATAGGGGGGAGGAGTCACCAGGTAGTGCACAAAACCACAAAGCATGAATATAATAATGGAAGTTTTACATCTAAACTTTTCAAGGTCTTAAAAGCAAAGAAAAAGGTCGTAGGGAGGGGCAGCACTGCCACAAATAAAGCCAAAGGTGTCTGTTCCCCCCAGCCTCAGAACTGCACACCTCACCATGCCTCTCCTCTCAAACAATGCCCTCAGCTGTCAGGTCAGGTCCCTCCTCTGTCCTTGAACTGGATCCCACTTGGCAGGGGCACAACAGGTTTAGAGGTACCCAGGGCATTCCTAAAAGGAGGTAAGGAAAGCAGAAGAGGAAATGTAGTACAAGAAAACAATAGAAAAACTCAGCATCCTGGAAAAGTATCAGATTATAAAATTAATTAAGTGATAAACCAACTGTTCTTCTTTAGGGTCAGTCATAAGAAGCTGTGGGATGAAGCTGAGGTAACCTGGAGTGGAAAATACTAACAACTTCAGTTATGACTTCTATAAAATGGACATTATCCATTAAATGGGCATTATCTCCTCTTTTTTCATATTCATGGACAGATTCCAAGGTGAGGCAGAGCAAGTGCTGGGAGAAAAAAAGATCCAGCCACTGAAGTACAACATGGTTCAGACCTTAAATTCCAAAGGAGGAAGGAAATGTGGAACCAGAAAGGAGAGGGAGAGGAGAAGAAGGGGTGGTGCCACAAACCTCTGAGCTGGTCTCCAGGTGTGAGCACCACCAGGCAGTTCCACATGGGCAGGGAAATTCAGCATCTGGGAGCAAAAGGGACTTCAGGATCGATGGCAACATGAGCAGGGTCGCTGTGGCACCACTGAGCTGTTTGTGGGGCACAGAAATCCATCACAGAACTGCTCCTGAGTGGAGAGAAAGCCAGCCAGCCATCCCTGCTGCTCAAGGTCAAGTCCACATGGGGAATATAATTCTGTCCTTGACTACACTGCAGAAGGAAAAATTACTTTGGTGCCTTGTCACAGAGTTCAAGTGTTTCCAATCAGTAATCATAGTGCAAAATCATGCCTGGTTTGTGTTGTGAGGAGTGAGCCCAAGTGGATTTTTCTGGCCTATGCATTGAAAACTAAGCTGAAAACAGCTCATTGATATAGGCCACTGATTACTTATTTAATTATAACTTTCACTCTCCCCATACAGTGATAAAAGGATCTTTAACTCGTGCCAATAGCATAAAAGCAAATCTTCTGGATTCTTTCAGTTCATACAAGAGATTAAACATTCCTCTTTAAGCATTGTGATTTCTCTCTTCTTTCTTGTAGAGTCAGAAATAAAAATTTCGTTTCCTCTTTGTTGTACCATGAAATCTCCCTTTTCTAATGAGTGTATGAACCAGTCATTTCGCTCTTAATAGGCCACTTACTGAATTTGATAGAGGAGATAATTAAATGTGACAGATATTCGTATGCATCTATCTTAAAACTAGCACTCAAAGACTATAAAAGCCATAACATTCTCTTAATGAAATATGGCTGAACATGAGCAAAACACATTTCAATGTGTCTGAAAACAACTGCAAAATTTAGAGATAAACACTGTTAACACTTGATGAGCCTGCACGGTTTTGATGTGTACTACAGACATAACAGCAGCAAACAAATACCCTTTCTGAAGAAGATGAAAGCTGGAGATAAATTTGTTTGACTTCCAAACAAGAGGGAATGAGTATGAAAGTCCGAGAGAATATACACAGTATAACTACTGAAGCAAGAAAGAGGCTTTTTATAACTTGTAAAGAAAATGCCAAGGAAAATTCATTTAAATAAACCTTTTCAAAACTTTAGCACTGAATTTCAGTGGCCATTAGTCAAGCCTTGTGTTGCTGGGTGGTGTTAAAAGCCTGGACTATGGTAAACTATATTGGGAAACCAACTGGATCGATAACTCCAAGGATTTTCTCCATTCAATCTCAGCCCTGCTCTATTCACCTAGCTGGGTTCTTGGCACTTAAATTTAGTCCATTTAGCAAAGGGACAAAAAGGTGTTATGGAAGGTGGAGAAATAATTGTAACAGCACTCAGACACCAGGAAAATGGGATGATTCTTAGGGCTTGTGGCACGACAGATGAAGCCATGTGTGCTGCCAGGAAACCACTGGTGTGCAGCTGGGACCCAAAGCCAGCGCAGTGGGAAGGAGCAGCAGGGCAGGGCAGAGCTCCCACTTCTCACTTGGCAGAGCTCCACTTGTGGAATCGCTGCTCTGGGAAGGTTTAAGCAGTTAAACCTTCGTGACAGGTGAAAGATACCGGAAACGAGTAATTTGAAAAAAGAGAAGGGCAGTGACAGGGATGTGAAGAGGAAGGGAGGCAGCAGGCAGGGACACTTGGTCATCTCGCTGCCACCCTCAGACATGGAAAACATGGCCTTCAAGCTATGGAGATCCATATCAGGGTGATGCTGTGAGGTCATCCCAATCCAAGGCTGATGATGGGTTTCCACTTCAAATTTTATACTCTTTGAAAGGTACATGCTTGCCCTCCTGTGGGGAAGGAACTGGTTTATGTATTGCTAAGATTGTTGCTTTGTCCAGCTGCACTTCATGTCTGAATTTGGAAACCATGCCAGGACTCAAATTATCTGACAGGGAATAACCTCCTTTTCCTGCATTCTCTCTCAGATACCTGCAGAATCACTACCCACCCCTTAAATTTATTTACAAGGGATCCCTTGTTTACACAGTATTTAGACCTAAAATGATCAGGGGGAAAAAAAAGTCACATAATTTCAGGGCTATAAAACCTGTTTCTAACACAGATAAACTCTCCTGTTCCTCCTCTGCCTCCCAGGATATTGCTCCTTTTAGGAACCTTTCTTGGGTTAAATGATTTGATGAGCAGCTTCCAGTGGAGAAATGTACTCATCCCACAGTTCTGTATCAAGAGCCAGACACGAGGCTCCAAGGCAATGCTGGAGCTATGTCATGCAAGTGGTTGGGCCATGGCCTCTCAGATGATTAGTGCCATTAGAACCCAAAACTTGGCTTCCTAAACAGAAAGAGGCTTTTTGGAGTGTGTGCCTGGCGGTGGCAGGCTTTGTTCCAGGAGCATAGTTCACAGAGTTGAGTGAGATGCCTGAATTCCCTCTGGGGTGAAGGGAGAGGATTAAGTGCCTCAGAATGACGTTCAAAGTGGGCAGTGAGTAAATCAGACACTTAAGCCTGCCTTAGGAAATACTAAAGAGAGGGGTGTATTTGAAATCCTCCATGGAGCCACGGTTTAGCACTAACCCACATCTGTGAGAAAGGAGATGCTGTGAAAATGGGATTCAGAGCCCATGATCCCATTCCAGAAGTAATTTGTCAACTTTGAGTAAAAGACTTCTTCTTGCTGTTAATGCCAAGGTTAGAAGGCAGATGGGGCAGGAAGTGGAGGCTGTAACCACAGTCTACTTTTAGAGCAGCAAAAACCTGTGCCCAAGTTCCTCCTTGAATTCGAGAGGCAAAACCACATTGTTTCCTTTCCAGAAGGGCACACACAAATCTCAGGAAGCACCTTCCCTTTCTCATTTGGGAGTAACAGGGCAGCAGGCTGGAGATGGGGAAGGGACACCAGGTGAGGGGTGGCAGACAAAAAGAGCATCTCAATCCCTTCCCCACAGACCTGCTAAGCAAGGAGCCTCAGCTGCCTGCGAGGACACAGAGCTCTGTGCTTCACTCACCTCCGTCACGTAAGAGGAATACAGCAGGTGCAGAGGTACGAGGAAACTGTGCTTTGATCATGAACAAAATTTATTTCAGGCCACATGAGAGGAGAGAGGCCATGGGGCAAGAGGGAGAAGGTGGTGGAGAGGAGCCAGCCATGGCAGCTGCAGGCAAATGTGCTCTCGTTACCAAGCTCTCGTCTCGCACTGGGAAAGCCTCTGGATGAAGCACTTAAAAGAGCAGCCTCCAGCTATTAGCTGAAGATTTTATTAATTTCCATGTATGTGCCCTTGCAGAAGGTTGAATTTCTTCCCATCTCCTTCAGCCCCAGTGTCCTCCAGCCCTCTCCCTACGTCCCGTGTTGGCAGCACTTCCCAACGCGTGTCTCTAGGGAATATAATCCACACACTTCTCCTCCTTCTGTCTGTATCATTAATAGGAAAATTCAGCAAGACTCGTGGCAAGCATGATTTTTAGCCTCCCTCCTCCTTTTGTGTCTGCTTTTATCCAGACAAATCAGCAGCACTTCAAAGCTCCCCACTTTCCCAGCATCCAGGACACCTTATCCCACCTGCTTCAGAGACACTGGGATGTCCTCACATTACTCAATCTATTGCTTTTGGGGATTTGTTTCCAAACAAAATACCAGGATAGTTTGGCATGGGCTATTTTTAGCAAAGCTTAGTTGCATTTTCTGTTTCCCACTCAACAAAATGGTTTTTTTCCACCCTGATTAGCTCTGAACCTCACGCAGAGGCTGTGCCAGTAATGGGGAAGCTTTTGGGTTAGCTGTGACAAAGACTTGTATTTTATAAGCATCATAATTATTTCTCCTTGGTAGAAACCCAAATTACCCTGAATACCCAACCTGACTGAACAACCAATGATTTGCTGTCCTGGGTTAAGAAAAGCACCTCCTGTGTTTTTTTGTGGGTTTTTTTTTTGTTTATTTGTTTGTTTGTTTTTTTTTTTTTTTGCTTTTCTCCAGTCACTCTGGACTTGTCCAGGTTTGAGCAGTAAATTACCAGACCTGCAGTTTGCAGTTTGTTTTGCCATTTCCCTCAGAAGCCTGGGATGGAAATTACCTAGTCCCCCACCCATGGATGCATTAAGCTTTTTTCTTTAAAGGAATCTTAAAAATGGAAACAAACAGTAATGGGCTAAAATAAGGCTTCTTGGTCTTGTTGAGTGAAGGGATTTTTTTCCTTTCAACATACTGATATGAGGAGGTTAATGTGTCACTATAAAAGAAATGTGGCACTTTGCTGTTTTCTCGTGGAATACATTACTTAAATTCTCTCTATGAATTTACATCTTTTTCCTGAGATGTAGTTTGGCACTTAGTAGGAAATGAATCTTAAATATTTTGAAAGTGTAATTTAACATCTCAGCAAAACCCTGAATTGTGAGTTGTGCTTTATAGAAATTTTAAATGCTAGCTGAAGCTGACTTTAAAAAGAAGAGGGAATTACATTTTTAGGTGGAGTTTTAGCTGCAGATGATTCTCCTTTATGTTTTAGATACCTTATTTATCCAATTGTAAACTTGGGATATCCTTTTTATATTTTTTAGGGTGATTTTTATTTTTAATGACTTTTCATTCTTTGTGTAAATATATATACATGTAAAAAGTTACATGCAACCAAAAATTGCTTTTTAACAAAACAACAGAAAAAAAATCCAGAAAAAAATTCTGATCTAGAAAGAGAGATTAATGTGGCTTATAATGGTCCATCTATGTGTTTTATAATTTCTGGAGACACATCTAAACCATTCAGATCAACTCCACAAGACTTGGAACAGAGCAAGTGTTGAATTGATCTTCCTGTTCTGGTCCCATCCAGTTTGTTCAGAATAACCTGCCCTTCTGCTTATATCAATTTTACATCAGTTTACATCGATGCTCACACCCATCAATTCTATTTTACCTGGATTTAAACCACAAATTAGGATTGCTCTGAGTCTGGCAAACCCAAAGCATTCATGGGACAAAACAGCAGTTTGACCCTGCAGAGAGCCATTGGTGGGTGTCCCCAGACCCGTGTCCAAAAAAAAAAAAAGTCCCCTGTGAAACCACTCATCCATCATTTTCCATCTTTTATGTCTTTTTACATGGAAACAGAACCAGTTTGTCCTGTAATGGACTTAAAAACAGCACTTTTAAGTGGAAAAGTCCAGCTCTGGTGAGCAGCTCAGGAGGAGGGGGTGCCCTGGGCCACCCTGGCCTGGGCAGATTTACCTGGGCTCTGCCACACTTGGCACCTGCTTGGTGTTTGGTGTTTGCCATTCAGTGTGATCACCGAGTTTCCTCCTCAATGCTGATCCAAAATCCTTTATGGAAATCTTTCCTCCAGCCTCAGTCAGGAGTTTCAGTTCTTTGAGATGCACCAGTTTCAAACACTGGATTTGATGATGTGTTGAGCACACACTGGAAGGGATTATATTTTATTAACCTTCCCTCCAGACTAATGAATTGTTTTACTTTGCAATTCATTAACATCCTCATGGTCATTCAGGTCTTGTTTGAACACAAGTGGGGACAAAAAGCCCAAAAAATACAGGAATGCTCATTTGTTAAGATTGAACTCAATGTGTGTGTGAGTAACTCCTGGTAACAGTGCCGGTCCATCCCAATGTGCAATTCCCCTTAAATGCAGTTGAATTTGTTACATATTGCACATTATAAGAGAAAGTATCACCATTTTCAGTATCACCTTCTTGTGGCCAGTGCTAAATAGGATCATCTGACCAGCCCATACTGCAGCATCTTTTATTTGGTAAGATATCTTATTTTTCTGCTCCTGTTAAAGAAACAAAGAAATCTTGAATGCCTCCTTTTACTGAGGCTCTACTTATTTTCATTTTTCTGATGTTTCTCCTTTTCTTGTTTGTTTGTTTGTTTGTTTGGGGTTTTTTTGTGTTTCTCAGTATTATGTCTATTTTTGCTTTTTCCTTTCCTTGAAACAAGACTGCCCAAATTAAGCACACTCCATTTACAAGGTTACTGAGAGTTTTGTTCTCATCTTTCATAGTCTCACCCCTGGGTTGGTCTGCGTTTGCTGACTCAGGAAATTTTCCTTTCCAGGATGGCTGCACCTCTATTTACTTCTGCTAATCAGGCTGAGTCAAACATATGCTCCCTTCTCCTGGAGCTCTCTCCTCTCTAAAATTGTTTTGGCTGAGGCTTTATTAGGTTGTTAGATCTATGCTGCTTGCCCTCTTGCTCAAATCTGCTTTTGGGCTTTTGTTTTTTATGCTTGTCTCCCATCAGTCCTCTTAAAATGAGTAACTGTCAGAGCTACGAGATTTATTTTTATTCTTGCCATCAGTTTCTGCTAACAGAACGACCTATTCCGGTGCCTGTTCCTGTGCCTGACTTTCTTTTCTCTCCCTTCATGAAAAATAAGCGCTCAAAAAAAAGTTTGGAGGTTTGGCACTGGGAGCAAGAGCCAAGTAGGGGATCCAAGAGTCCCCAGAACAGAAGAGGAGACACATCCAAAAGAATTGAATTTCAGCTGCAGGCTGATTTGTGAGGCTATTCTGCAGCTAAAGAAACAAAAGAAAACCTGGGGGTGGAGGGAAATGAAAGCAGTGTAGAGGGCAAGAGAAGTCTTTGTGTTTGGAATGGAGTTTTAAGCTTAATTTAAATCATAATTGGAAGCAGGATGCAGTGGGGAGAGTCAGACAATGAGAATACAGCAAAACAAAAGACTGACCAGGCTGAGTGTGAAGAGATGTGAACAAGTTCTTTTTAAAATCAAAGGCAGAGCTGCTGTAAGCTTGAAAAATCCCCTTCTTTACGTTCTGGTAGTTTAAAAAATTCTGTTCGAAATCAGAATGAAACCAACGAGCGTATGACAATTACCATCTGAAGAAATAATTTGGAAAAATCAAAAAACTGTGTTATTTTGATGTTTCAGGGCAGCAGGGAACAGCCAGGCTATGGGAAGCAATCTGGGCTGGCAGAAGAGGGGTAGACCCCAAAATCTGACAACGCTGGGCTCAGCCAATTCAAATCTGTTTGTACTTATCAATGCAAATCTGTTTGTACTTATGCACATACATATTTTTTAGATAGAAGTTGCATCTCCAAAGTTACATCTTACAAAAGGTAATATTGTATGGTGAGAGAAGATAGCAGTAGTTATTGAAATAGACATTTTCTTTTCAGCATGTAGTATTCCTCAAAGTTTTCTCTTGGATTTTTGTGTTTCTTAATGGAAATTTGGCCTCAGATATTTTCAGAAAAAAATTAAGCAACCAGTGGCTGGCAGGAAACACATCTGACATATGTCTGTGGAGACATGTGACAACTTGTTGTGTTCCCAAGCACTGGGGTCTTTACACTTACCAACAGATAAACTGTGATGATAAACAAATAAACAGATAAACCTGATTTTTTTTTTTTTTTTTGAGCCCCTAGCCAACTGTATGTTTTATTTTATTTATCTCCTTTTGGTACCAATAATGAACATAAAATTTATAAAGACCATGCACAAGAGCACAAAGAATGTATTCTCTAAAGTGACTCTAAATGTGTGGTACAGAGAAAATCAGCTACAATGATCTAAAGAGCCTAAAGTCTGTCAATCTATTAAACTGTGAACAACAGAAAACTCAACACCCAGCACCTGTTTTTGTGAACTCTTATATAAAAGTATCTCTGTTAATGGACAGCATTCCCAAATGGGAAACACTTGTTAGCAATGCAGGAAATTCCATTCTGAAACCGGTCACGTTATATTGTACAATATATAACAATAGCAGCAACCAGAAGAGCCATTTTATCCCATGTTTTGACAGAGGTTTAATTCACAGCTGATTTATAACATGACCATGAAGACCTGAAAGTCCATGCACTGAGTATCAGCCTGGGGAGAACTTCACTTTTAATACTTTACATTAAATATAGTTTATTGTTGGCCCATTCTAAAGGGATGGAGCAGCAAGGACAAAATAAAACAAAAGTTGGTGTCTTTTGGCAGTTTTGTGGCAGTTCTGAGCATCTTCTGAGCAGGAAGCACAAATTATATCTACTGACAAGCTGAACTATTGTAAAATATAAATGAAGTGAGTAAAGTTTTGGTCCTGGCGTTGCCTTTCTTTGGTTTTCAAGGATCTTTTTTTTAAGGATTTACAGTTTAAACCCTATGAGTAGTGCTTATGCCTCTTTTGAGGCTTGAAATGTGTCAGCTGAAGCCAGGCAATAATTTATAAAGCAATCTCGCTGCTTCTGTACCTCTCCACCCCTTCCTCCCCAAGAATCCAGTGTTGGCACCAGGCTGAGCAGCACCTTGGCAGCATCCTCCGTGCCTCAGGCACCCCCAGCACCCTGGGGTGGTCAGAAATACTGTGAGGATGCCATGGCAGCACATATTGCATCTGGGAAACCCCCAGAAATTAAACCCTGCTGAGAAGGCCCTCTGCACCGCCTCTGATGTCCCTCTCCTTCCAGCTGGTGGCAGGGAGAGCAGGATAATTGAGGGATGTTTTCATCCAGGTGATCTGGAAAAGGGGAGGGAGGCAGTATTGTCTGCCACATGCCCGGCATTACTGCACTCCCTTCACTCTCATTAGCAGCAAAAACTTGGAGGAGTTAAAGCCCTCCAGAACAATCAACACCATTTACATCCCTGGCAACCCGTGGGGCTCTCATTTTTATATTTATGGCCAACTGTTTAAAGTCCACCCCTGGTTTGGTTTTAATGCCTGACCATGGCTTGATTGCCCATTACTGAGGCAATCACTGAGTTCTTTGATTCAGTGAGCAGCACAGGTTAGAGGATGAAGAGATTCCTTTTGACAATTACCAGTTGTGAAGTGTCTCCACGTTAAATACTTGCTTCTAAAGTAAATTTATAATCCTTATTCTTTAGCCACTGCAAAAGAGACTTCTACAGGTTCTTTCCATTAATTGCTATTTTTCATTTCTAGATGTAAACCTCAGCATTTCGAGCACAGCTTATGAAAGCCCAAGGAATGGATATGCATGGATGACTAATCCCAGGAAACCTGCAATCCACAGGAGTGCTATCAGTAAATACAAGTTTGGCAGCCCCTTAGTACCTGTGCCAGCAAAACGCTGCTGTTGTACACTCCAGGCTCGGTGGTGAGAAAATTGGAGAGTCACAGCTCCAAAAACTAACACAGAGGAGCTCCAGCAGCATGGAAGGGCTGTGGACTGGGAGGGTTTGGCATTGCCCTGTGTGAGATTCCAGCACAGACCACACCACACCCTTTGTGCACAGTGCAATGGGAGCTGCAGGGAAGAGCCCAAGCGCTGAATTTCAGCCCTTTGCCTCTTGCCATCCCCTTTGCTTTCCTCTAGCCACTCACTGCTGATAAAAGGGTATCAGCTGTGGGAGAGGATTTGGTTTTAAACCCCAACCTTGTGGTCACAACAGTGTAACTGGCAAAGAGAAAAGTCCTGTTATTTGCAGAGCCCTGACTCCAAGCTGCAGCTCTGCCTTGGTTTGCTCAGGATTGCTCCATTTTGCTCCCCACAGCCAAGTGTAAAAGGAAGGATACCTGCTGCCCTTAGAAAAGCCCCTTTCAGAGGGTGAAATGTAGCACTGCCCCTTTCTGGGCAATAAACTGGAGCTGGAGCATCCTGCTGAAAAACAGGGATCCATCTTCTTCCTGCAGTGGCTTTTGGGATTCAAGACGGCAAAGGGAGGTGATATGTCCCAATTATTTCTGCATTTCATGTGTCATCTGCAGAAACAAGGAGTTACCTCTGAGGCAGGGACAGGTGTCTGGCAGCCTGGAGCAGGGGGAGAGCATCATAAATTTGGCACTTAGCTGCATGACCAAAAAGTGGCTTCTCACTTCTGCTTGTGTTTCTCTCTCTGAAAGCTGTGTGGAAGAAGTTAGAGCTGCCTGGGTAACCTGTGATATTCTCACTGTAGCTTGAAATTCATCTAAATGTTGACTCTTTCAGAGGAGCTTTGATGGAGAAAGGTAGTACCTTGGACCAGAGTGTTTGCACTAAACCCCTTGAAGATCAATGAGCCAGAATGATCAGACAGTTCCAGTTACTTTTGGGGACTGCATTTATCTTACAAGCTGGCCTTAAAATTTGGTCTTCATACATTATTCAAAGTCCAGATGTACCTAGCCTTTATGCATTTCTTCTTGCCCATAAAGTCTGTTCATTGCTTTTATTACCACTGTAATAGTAGAGTGGCCTATTTAATATGCACAGTACAGCCACCAAGGCTGTACTTACTAAGCAAATGTTTTGGATCAAGTAAGTTTGGCATAAAACAGATTCTGATGATTCCAAATGGAAACCTTTCTCCTGCAGAGCTCCCAGGAGTGGGAAATGCTGTATTACATAAAACACAGAACCTTGTAACCCTGGGAAAACATTTCTGGAGTGTTGCTCCTCTCCATGTCGCAGCAAGGGTTTTTCTCTAACTTAATACACCTAAAATGCACTGTCAGGATGTGTATACACACAGCATAGGGCTATGCGATTTTTTTTTCCCTCTGCTTGTTTGCTCTGTTGGATCAAAGTTTTAGGGAAAATATATAAGAATTATTAGCCTACATAGGCATATGATGCATTAATGTGTATGTTTGCATACATAAATGCATATATTTATATACACATGCACATATTTTACTTAGTATTCAATGCCACCAATCCACATTTATAATCTGTGAGGTTTTCCCAAATCTGGTCCACTGGGGTAGGCAGGCAAGGAAGACACAACCCATTAAAGAGGCCACTGAATTTCTGTAGTATAATTCCAGCTGTGTTTTATTCATTTGCTGTTATCTTGAAATGGCTCTTCTTTGTGCTTTCTTTATTTTCCCCCTGCAGCTTCTTTATTTGCCAACACTGGGGAATTTTGCTTTTATGAGGTGTTTACAATGCTTGCTTTAAGGCACATATTTAAGTACCTGAAACACTTTGGGTTTGTGATGTTTGAGTTAAATATAGTATTGCTCTGCCATGTACAACATGTAAATATCTATGGTATAAACATTTTAAAGCACTCAGAAGTCCCCTTCCCCCAAACATGTGTTGTTTTCAATACAAGTAGATTAGGATTAAGTATAAAAATGGCTGAATAAATGAAGATAGGGAAGTAAAAAGCCTGTTCTCCCAAGACAGCAGCTTAAGTCTACCTAGGGAGCCTTAAATGTCCAGATGGGCTGAGTTCAGGTGCTGTGCCACCTCAGTGTTGGGTGATGTCTGGGTGTGGTGTGAGCAAGAGGCTCGGGAAGGCTCAGGCTGAATTCCTCACTCTTCTTTCATTCTGTGCGCCTCCACCGAGCCGAGAGAACTTCACCATTCCTGATGAAAGTTGAGATAAATGCACTGGAAACTGTGAAAGTCTGAAATAGGAGGTAGCAGGGCCGTGTCAGCTGAGGTGTATTTTGTTCTGCTAATCGCTGGCTGCCGGAGTCTGCAGAGGGGAGGGAGCCTTCACGCTGAACGAGCGTGACAGGGTCACGCAGGACTAAGTTTCAGAAAAGAGTTTCAGTCTTTCATCAGCAGTCTGCAGCTGAAAATTAAACATAATTGTTTAAAGATCTCCAGCAGAGCCACATAGATGGTTGTCTTGGGGGAGCAGGATGGTTGTTAGACCATCGCTAGTGTAAGCTTATTGACCACAAAGTTGTGGAGACAATAAGCGTGGAAAATGTGGGAGTGAAAATTAAAAACCTTTGGAAAAAGCCTTTGTGAACATGTAGGTTCTTGGAGGATGCTTCCCACCTCTCTATTGATCTGTTGCTGTAAGTCACAGTAACCGTCCTGCTCAGAAGAAAGGGATTGCTTCCCTCAGAATGTGTGGTAGACAAGGATTGTAATCATTGCTCCCTGACAACAGCAAAATCCATCCTCAGCCGCTGCATGCGGAGATCTGACAGCCCTGCACGGGAAGTGTGCGTCCCCAGCTAATTGCTGCTGTCTGCTTTATGAAGGTATTATCTAAGTGTCAAGCTCCACTTCCCTTAAGGACCCTGCTTTGCCTCTGAGCAGGGTTTGATGCAGCATGGAGGGAGCTCGGCACCTGGGAGAGGATGGGATCCTTCCAAGAGACACCCGGCGAGGTGGGAGCTCCACCAGCCGCGCTTCCCACCCTGCTCCTCGCCAGCCTGGGGCTGTATTTATAGCAGCGGGGCTCTGTTCTGTGTTTGGTGCATTCTGCTGAGAATTACTTAGGCAGAGGAATGAGCTCCTGCCTCTGACTGGCATCAGAGCTCTGTTCTGGCTCCAGGAGGCCGAAAACCCGCCTGAAAAGCCATCCGGACTTCATTATTTATTAAAAAGCTGGAAAAACAACTTGCCCAAGTCATAAATACGTGGGTAGCACCGGTTAATCCTGCAAAGGCAGTGCTCTTATCACAACAACTTCAAGCACAAATAAATTGTTTCTGGGACCAAGAACACATTTACAAATGTGACTGAAGCTACTGGCAGTATTAAGATGAAGATGCAGTAGGGTTTAGATCATGGAATGAGTGATGTTGAGGATAGTCCTGAAATAGGCCCTTTTGCTAATGCTCAGTATGCTTGATAGAAGTAGTGTGCCCCAGATTTAACCAGGAATGAATAAAAACCAAAGCAGAATGTGTGTGCATGGTAGTGGAGTATTACATGAAATGAGTTGAGCACATCCTTTGTGGGGTTGTGCAGCCACTTTGGGGGATTGTTTTCCTAGCTCTGGTTTAGACATTATTCACCCCCTAGAAATTAGAATGCTGTATTCCTTTCTGTTCTGCATGGAACTATGCTTGCTGCTGTGCAGACATAGCAACAACGTCACTGGGTAAGAGCAGGGATTAAGATGACGCAAAAGCAGGATTGTTCCTCTAAAATTAAGGCAGTGCCCTTCTGTGTGCAGTGGGCAAATGTTCGTGTGTCACCTTGCTGCTGCTTGCACTGATATCACTGTTTGATGGATTACTGCCTGTCTACCATATGCTGCAAAAGAGTGAGAATTGTGTAAATTCAAGTTGGATTGCTTCTCATGCCAGTGGCCGTGTTTATTTTACTTCTAAGGGACGAGGGTCTGGAAAGGGTCTGAAGGCAGGTTTCAAATCCTTTTGAAAAATACCTAATCTGCATCTATTCTTTTAGACTACACTCTAATCTCTTTGACTGTTGTGATTGCAGCAGACTTCAGAAGGTTTTCCACCAATTACATTCTTATTTCTGGATGTCATTGGTAGAGCTTAGAAGGGTGCTTTCTTGTCTTCCTCTCTTCCCACAATAAAGCAGCTGCACAGAAAACAGATGGCATAGAGTCAATCCAGTTGAAATTAATGGAGTCAGGCTCTCCACACAAATCTCTGCAATGAAAAAGGAGAGATTTTTTTGTTTTTCAGTGCATTGCATACAAGATGTATGTTGTTTGTAAAGGAATTTAGTTCACGTAAGGGATAAAAAGCTGTAACCAGTGAAGGGGAAAGCCTGCTTTTTAAATCAAAACTCAACTACAAGTACACAGGAGCAGTCACACTGTCTCAGTGGATGCCTTCACATTTGGAATTGAAGGATGGAGGAATATTTGTATTCTGGCAAAGTTATGTTTAAACCATAACTGTACATGCATTGTTACAACATGCAGCCAAATTTTACATGCAGATTAATAACAAAGTTATGACTGGACTCATTTGAACCCACATAAACCCCTAACACTGCAAATAATCCTTAAACCACTGATCAAAAGTCAGTGTTTGACTTCATGAATAGCCATTTGTACACTGGTGTTTATAGTCTCTGTCCATAAAAATCGGGTTGCACAGGGGAGCAGATTTACAAAGGTCTTTTCGCGACTACCAGGAATTTCAGAAACACTTAAGCAATTAGGCTCTGAATACCTTTGTGGCTGGTACAAATTAGGTGACTAACTTATGCAGGTGCTTTGGTGAATCCCACTAGGCTCATCTGTGCATAAACAGGTTCCTAAACAATGCTGATATGTTTGCTCCGTGGTCCTTAAACCTTTCAGTGACATATTTTGTTCCTTCCTCTGAGTAATAGAATTGTCTCCTTGCTGTGAGTAATCCACTTGTCAGGAGCTAATGCTGCATCTCACAGCTGCTCCGTGCAGGTGGGGTCATGGCTGGTGTCGAGCCAAGCCAGTTAATTCTCCTCCTTCTCTTGCTGCTGCTTGGAAAAAATCCAAAAGTGCATTGCACTTCTGCTGGAGCACACCTGTGCCTGACACCCGGGAACTGCAGCCCGGATTTCCAAGGATGGATCATTAAATCAATGCAGGAGTGGAGTGTGTGCTGGTTCTGTACCAGTTCTGTACCAGGGGGGATGTGTTAGAGACTCCTCTCTGCACGAATGTGTCACAGTCTGGATGTAGTGAATATATCTGTGTTGGGGCTGGAGTCTCACACTGTTGTGATGAGACAAAATGACAAGTGTACTCTAAGCAACAATCTTACATCTCTTCAACAGAAATGTAAAAGCTTCTTTTTTATTCACAATAATCAGGGATTTGGAAGAAGAAATGGCAGACGTAGCACGATGAGGGTAAAAAAGCATTTCAAGAGGAATCTCAGATGCTCGTGATTAGCCACCAAATGCAGAAGGTTATGCACAGAGCTGCCTGAGGATTGCAGCAGAATCCTGCTGACAGAGGTGTGAGCTCTTTACGAACAAAACATCAGTCCCCATTCCTGGGGTGACAGAGAGAGCCTGGGAACCCAGGGCAGCAGTCAGTGAGTCACGTCTTGGCATTCCAGGGAGCAGGGCCTTTGTTTGTATTACTTTAGGGCTCAGGCACTGACATTTCTGCTCCTGAGAAAGCCACTGGTTAAGTGTTGTCATTTCAGGTGTGAGTGCTGTGCTGGCTGGGGAGGAGGGAGGAAAGGAAAACTTTCTAAAAGTGAGTTTGTTGGCAGAAAAGGGAAAACTACTCCAGCTAATATTTCAGGTGAAGTTTCACAATTGTCAGCCAAACCATCAGGCAGTTTACCCATATGCTTTGGTGTTTGAAACATTTTATTCTTTTCCACTTCCAGACTCAAACAGCCTTCAGGGATTTATAACATTTACTTAAAAACAGCAAACATTTTCAATTATTTCCACACTGTTCAGAGACCATAATTTACTTAATGCTATGAACAATCACATTTCTTGGGGACTGCTGTGAAATGTCACCTCTAAAGGATGGCTCCCTTGTTGGTAGCAGTAAAAGCCTGGGTTGTAGTTTTCATTTTTTATTTTGATTTAATTTTCAGACAATTCAACTTTCACACCATGCATGAGTGACTAAATTCATTTCACTTGTCAGGAGAAAAAATATTCATAATTAAAATCTAAACCAAGGGTGGCCTTTTGCTTGCTGACCACATATTTTTTTCTCCTGTGGTTGGCTTTTGTTCTGGACAATGTGGGGTTGGATTTTGGGGTTTGGTGTCCCTCCCAAGCTGAGGGAGCTGGGATTGTTTAGGCTGGAGAAAAGAGGCTCAGGGGAGACCTTGTCACTCTACAGTGACCTCAAAGGAGGTTGGAGAGATGTGGGGGTTGGTCCTTTCTCCCAATAACAAGAATGAGAGAAAATGGCCTCAAGTTGTAACAGGGGAGGTTTAGATTGGATATTGGGAAGGATTTCTTCACTGGAAGGGTGGTCAGGCATTGGAACAGTCTGTCCAGGGCAGTGGAATCTCCATCCCTGGAAGTGGTCAAAAACCAAGTGGATGTGGTGCTCAGGAACAGAGGTTAGGAGTGGAATTGGCAGTGCTGGGATAATGGTCAGACATGATGATCTCAGAGGTCTTTTCCAACCTTAATGATTCTGTGATTTTATTAACAATAGACAACCTTCAGCAATTTGTCTGAACCTTGGAAGAATTTAAATGAAGGAGCCATGTGGGCTATGGATGAAATCCCTCTCTGCCTACAGCAAGATAATTCACCTTTTTTGGTTTTTTTTGTTTTTTTTTTTTTTTACCAGAGTGGTGCATTAAAAGTTGATATCATACACAATTGAGCTTTTTATATGCACAAATTCCCTCAGGAGCACCCTGGTGTGAAAAACAGTGTGAACTTGCTTGTCTCCCTGTCTAAAACCAGATATGTTCCAGCAAGATCATCCCACACTCCCTCATCCCTCTTTGGCTGATCTCCTGCAGCTGTGAGTGACCATGGCTGGTGCAGGAGCTCTCAGTTTGTTGTGCTGTGAGCTGGCTATTGTGTGGGAATAGTGAATTTCTTTCATGGGAATAATGACTATTTCCCATATTTCATGGAAATAATGACTATTTCCCATGGGAATAATTACTATTTCCCATATTTCATGGGAATAACAAATTTTTTTCCTGTGATGTGGACAATTTCTGGAGGTGATGAATCCTGTCCCACCAACCAGCTACTAATTTAGCTGCAGTTTGGAGTGGCCAGTGCCAATCTGTAGAGGAAGCTGACAGTGAAATGGTTGTGGCTCCTGCACCTGGCTGCCATGGAAAGGTGGGTTGGCTGCCCCTGCTTGGACCAGCCACCCTGACCAGCTTCTGCTTCTTGGGAAGGGTCCATCACCTCAAAACACCCCTGAAAAAAAAGTGCCCTGAGTTCTTCTCCCAAAAGCTGGGCTCATTTCCATTAAGAATCCATACACTATTCCATGAAATGCACTGGGCATTAAAACCTTATGCAAATAATTATTACAGCTAAGCCGTGGGTGTAATTTCCATTTCACTGAGGTCAGTTGCATTACATTTTTTGGTTTAGCTGCTGGTGGTATAAATGGCTTGTGCTCCTCTTTGAGGGTGTTGGATTTAAATTAAATATAAAGCTGGGATGTGTGCATCTGCTTTAGGTTCCCAAGCCACTAAGGTGCTCTCTTTAATCAAAATCCATTACCTTTCATGAGATGCAAAGGATTAACCCTTAAGTGACTCTGGGGACACTGTTCAGTTAAAGTTGCACTGATAAAGTCAGTGCTACACAGTATTTATGCTTTTCTGTTGAGATAAATGGTCCCTGGGAAGCGCTGAACTAAGCAAACCAACAAGCATAGAATTTCAGAGGTTAATTGTATTCATGTTCTTTTCCAAACATGGCTTTCAAAGGATTATTTCTCCATTTATTTTTTTTTAAGCTGGTTAAAAGTTTTTTAAATTCTCTATACATTCTTCATACAACATGGCTCTGTTTTTCCTGCTGCCAGGAACGTGCCTTGTAAAGATATGGAATCACAGATGTGAACTCAGTTGTGTTATCAAAAGTTTATCTTTCAGTTAGCTGAGGTTGGGAAAAAAGTGAAAAAATCACAGATTTCAGTTGCTACAAAAAATGAAGGTGAAACAAGTTCTAATTTTAAGCTGTGTAGAGTGCATACTGGAAATTAATTGTACTTTTAATTAAGTTTGCCAGCATGTTATGCATGGCTGAAGCTTAAGGAAATACTATGGAGGTGTGAAAATCTAGGAAGGGAGAAGTTGGTATTTTATCTCTTATGGTCTCGAGGAGAAACGTGGAACATGTGAAAAATCAACCACCCTGCAGCATATCAGAGTCATCTAAAGAATGGTCTGATTAAAAAGAAAGATTTCCCCAGCAGCCTCGCCTCACTCACATCCATTTTCATCTGAACTGGGCAGCGGGGGCTGCTGTAGTTAAACCAAAACTTCACTGATGTGGAAAATGAGTTGTTTATTTAGCACAAATATAACAGCAAATGTACCAACAACCTCACAAATTCAACCAACAGAATGGATTTACCTCAGCTGGTGGTAATCCAAATATCTGAGCCGTAGAAAAGAATTTGAAAACCCTCTGTTGTATCTTCCTCAGCCTTGGAGAAGTTCCAGTCCAGTGTCCAAAGGCAGCTCCCTGAACAGCAGGCTCTGAGCTGGCCAGGGCAAAGGGCAGCTGCTCCCCTGCTTTCAGCAGCTGCAGGGCAGCTGGTCCTTCCTGACCCTAAAAAGTCACATTTCTACTGAGCTCTAATCCAAGGATCTTTATTTACATGTTCCAGACTTGAGGATGTTGTTTTACCTTTGTGCATGAACAAATGGGAATGTCTGTGGTGATCCTGATAAATCCACTCAAGCATTGATTCTTCTCCATCAGCAGGAATTGAGGCAATTTGTTGTCCTGACAAATATCTTTTCATCACTTTTTTGAAGAGTTTCCCATTTGCTCTTCACCTTTGGGGAGGTTTTTAACAATGATTTTGTTTTCCCCCTCTCCCCCACAGCAATTAGCAAACAGAGCCCTGTGCACCTCCATTCTTCACATCAGCCCACCCAAGAACCCTGAAGCTGGGGTGGGTGGAAGGTGCAATTAATCCTGTTACAATTAATTAGGTATAATTAATCCTGTTGGATGGGCAGTTGAGAGGCCTTGTTGATCTGCCTGCCTGGGAAGGGGTGTCTGTGTCAGAGAGATTTTCTTTAGCAGGGCTGGTTCCTCTGAGAAACATGAGGATGCCCAGCCTGGAATTCTGGTGCTCGTCCTTCAAAGGAGGTTTGCTGGAGTTTTTCCCCAGGAGCAGGATTTCATCTGAGATTTTTACTGTCACTGGGAACTGACAGAATCCTTGAAGTCTCAATTTCCTTGACATGACTCAGCTTGCAAACTCTTATTTATTTGCTGTGCAGCATCCTTAATATGCCACAGGAATCATTAACCTACCTAAATTAACTGCATCCTCAAAATGTATAAACAAACTAATTTTAAGCATCCTCTAGATCTGAGTGAAACGTATTTTGTGTGCTAAAACATTGAAAATTAGAAGACACGATTGTGAGAAGAATGGTGTTTAACACTCTGAGTGCTTTTTATCTTCAAAGAGCTTAACGATCTTCAGTTGATTAATAATTTAATAAGTGATGTATATTAAAGTGTAAATAGTGCAAATACAAGCCTCTCATAAAGATCTGGGTGCCATGGCTAGGGATTTTTTTTTTTGTATTCAGATAAAGCTGGTGTAAAATTAATAGAGCAGTTAAATGAGCTTCTACATTCACTTACCTTTAAAACTTGGAGTTTTAAAAGTTATTGTGGTAATATAAAACCTGAAAGTATTTCAAAATAAGGAATTAAATTTTCTTTTTATTTCCTGGTTTGGATGGCCAATAAATAAGGTGGCTGACAACTAAACAATAAATTAGTCCAGGAAATTGTTAGAAAAGTCCTGTGCTGGACAGCCACACTAATTGTCATTTGAAAATGCAATTTACCATGACACATCTTCCATTTGATACTTACAGAACAAATTAGGCAGAAAAGCACCTCATATTCCCAAATACTTTTAACCAGTGACTTTTTCAAGGTTAAATAGACAACACACATGATCTTTGAAGTAGCAAATGGTGCTACTGAAAATCCATTAATACACATATTAACACAAATTTGACAGGCCTTCATAGCAGTTTTTGGAGACAACTAACAAGGGATGCTTCACAGGACCAGTCACATTTCCATGAGGTTCATTTTGTTAATTATTTGTTACTCTCAGTGCAGTGATAAAAGCATGCTAATATGCCATAGAAGCTTTTTCTTTCTTCTGGCCTAATTAAGGACAAACTCTTCTTTTGGGCAAAGCATTGCAGTGACATATCTTCAAAAAGGTACTTTTAAATTTCTTTTCACTGTGCTTCTGATTATTCTAGAATTATTATCTAGGAAGGAACAATCCACTGACTGGAGCTGTCAAATATTCAACCCACTGAATAGCAATAGCTGTCAAATTAGTAAATATTATCTGTATTTGCAACAGACAGCAAAAATACAAGAGTGCAGTGAGAATTCTAAGTGAGTGTGTGGAAAAATAGGTCTCCTTGGCTCATGGAAACTTATACCAGCAATGGATTTTGCCATTGCAGGGACTGAGCGAGCAGTGAGTGCACCTCGATCATCATCCTTTGGAAAATCTCACTTTTTATACAGAGCTCCTGTGACCAACAGTTTTAACTTCAGGGAACACCTGGGTTGATGTTTTGTGGCTCCTGTGTAAGCAGGTTGGATGATTGCTGAGGCTGAAGTTTTCTATAAGCCCTGCTTCTGTTCACCAAAATCTCTTCAGCACATGTTCAGCTTTAAGCCCATGGATAATGACATTCCTGTTCAGCAAAGCACTTAAGCAAATGCTTAAATTTCAAGGTAACAACAATTTCAAGGTAACAACAGTCTTGCATTAAGTGGTTGCTTCTCTTTAAATAGACAAGCCAATATTCTGCATTCTCAATATTTTCTTAGCTATTGCAGATCACCCAGCTCCTCCTCCACTTCCTTTACAAGCAGGATTGGTGCCATTTCAACCTTTTGCAAGATCCTCAAAGATGTTTCCCATGAGATTTCCTCAAAAAACAGCCTAGATGTGGCTGCCCATGTGGGTCTAGAGTTGAACAGGAAGATTGTGCAGATGTGAGGCAAAAAAAATTTCTGCTTCCAGGACCAGCAGTTTTACCAGTCCCCAAGCCAGCACGTGATGGCTCCTGCTGGATCAGCACAATCTACCTCTGAGCTGCTTCCTCCTTAATCAGGCTGATGATCAGGACACTTGGGAATATTTTTCTTGTTTCTCCACTTCTCTGTACAGCACTTCCATCAGCCCTCAAGCATCCCCAGATGAGTTTTCAGTATGCAGATGAAAATTGCAGCCGCTGAGATGCTCTCTGGGACTGTTTGGAACGCTCTCAGTTTGCTTTCACGGTGTCGGAATTGTTTGTGCTGCTGTCATCTCCACGAGTGCTGTGGCTGCTGAGAAGCACTGCCCTCCTCTCAGAGGCTTTCTGCCCCTTCACCCTCTTCCCAAGGAGGTGACAAAAGTCCTTCTTTGCATTTGTTCTGCAGCACAATCCCCTCAGAGATCTCGAATATTGTACTTGACCATCACATTGCTCGGCAAAGTGGGAACAGGCTTGTTCTGTGTCTCTCTCCCATGGCCTGAGAGGGCATCAATTTATCTCCCCCTTCCCACACTATCTCAACCTCCACTCTTCCCTCATTTAACAATGCATCACCACGTCTTCACTTAAGAACACGATAGCTCTTTAAAGCATTTCTGCTCCTGTCTCTCGGAATTACACAGTTAAATCCATTTGGCGTCTTGTCAGTTTACTCTTCCTGAATACTAAATTCTTTTCCTTTAAATAAGTAGTCACTAGGTTGTGTCATTAAGAATTTTGGCCATGCTTAAACCTGAAAAATAAACAAAAATATGAGTAAAGTGATTCCTGATTGCGCTCCCACACAAGAGGCCATGATGTCCTACATAATCAGCCTCTTTCCATATGTACAAAAAATTAATTTCCATTCTGTATTAAAAATAGCACCAGAATGAACCAGATTGACACTAAAATCATTTCAAATGGAAAGATGATATTAAATGTATCAAAACCACCTTCACAGCTATTCAGGTACCAAAGGGAGAAAAATAAAAGGAACTATGGAGTATTGATGAGGAGGTTATTACTAATGGCTTGAAAATTTAGCAGTCCCCAGGCAGAGTGTGTCTTGGAGTAGGAAAGTGGCTTGAAGGTGGGGTGAGCATGGATCAGCTGGGCACACAAAGTGCTGAACTTTCCACCAACCTGCTGTGTGAGTTGAGCAGACCTTTGCCTTGTTTTCCCTGGTGACAAGGAGAGCAGCCACACAACTCTGTGGGGATGATGCTTAATCTCTTTGCAGCTTGGTTACTTTAACGTGGTGTGAAGCTTCACAGCTTTAGGTGTGTTTTTTTCTGAAATGAGGAGCTGTTTGCACCCAACTTGTTGTGCAGTTGGACAGCCAAGGCGCCTGGGGACTGTGGATCACCCAAAAAGTCATTAGCAGAGCAAGGGCTGAGACCTGCACCACCACATGCTAGGCCATCCCACGACCCCATCACGTGCTGTCCTAGCAAGGGAAAAGGGTTTTGGAAAAAGAGTCTGTGTCGGCTGAAAATGTCAAGCTGGTGGTTTGAGCCATTGCTTGCCCCCACCCACAGAATCAGAACCAGATTTCTTCTCTCTTTGAAGCTGACTAACATGGTTTTTCACATAAAATCCATTTACTCAGGCTTTATGCAGGAGGAAGAAGGGTGAACTTCCCCCTAATGCTCAAAAAATACTTTGATATCCTAGCCTGGAAGGCACCATCGAAGTGCAATGGATAATTATTAATGAATTAACTAAATGATTAATTTAGTTAAAAGCTAAATTATTTAATTATTCATTAAATTAGCCCCAAATGCAACAGCAGCGCTGAGACAAGCACTCAGTCTGCACGGCAGTAAAACAACTGACATTAAAAAGTTGTTTTCCCCATTATTTAATGAATTAAAGCTTTGGTCATAAACAAGTCATCCAACAGCCTTTTCAGTCATGGGACAAGTGATGCCTCTCTGGTGTGTCGTTACAGATGATAGCAGTGAGAGACTGGAGACAAAATGAGGTCGTTCCTAATGAAGATGAACTTAACCTTTTTGGTGGTGGGATGTCTAAAGCTAATTAATCGTGTTCTTAGAAACTCTAACAGAGGTGATTAAAGATACGTCATTTAACAGAAACTTCCCTCAGGAGAACAATTGAGGGTTTACCAAAACTGCAGAGGTTTTTCAGAACTTGAGCACATTTTCTAAGTAAGACCACGTGTGAGAGAAAGAGGGACAGAGAGAGAAAGTGAAGCCAGATTCATTTCTGGTGTGAGACTCCACTGAAATCAAACACAATAAAAAATAATTTGGTCTTGCTCATTTTTCAGCCTCACCTCTAAGCCAGGCTTTTAGGATGTCCCTCTTCAAAAAAAACTAATTGAAAGCAAAAATGAGGATGGGCTGTCTCTTGCTGTGTGATGGTTTACCTCCTCTGCCATCAGAGAAGCTTTAAAAGAATTACTTATTTTGAGCACATGTGCAGGTGTGGCTGCACAGCAGAGCCAGCAGTGGCTGGAGGTCACTCAGAGCAAGGTGCCACCCTGGACAGGCAGCACAGACACTCAGAGGAAGTTCTTTTTAGATCATAATTTGAATGCATCAGGCAGAGCTCTGCAGAGGAAAAGTGGCCTCTGAGGAGTTGTTGAACATAAGTTCAAGGGCAGGTGTTCAGGTAATACTCTAAGTGCAGTGGACACAGTGAGAAATAATTTCTCTCATCAAGGGTTTCATGGATTTTATTTGTTAGTGGAACCACTGTAGAATATTCCTTTTCCCCCCAAAATAACAGCTAAAAGGAAATGACTGTAAAGGAGCATTTCTGTGATGGTGGGCACTCATCCAGGATGTGGGAGATCAGAGTTGAAGCCAGGCTAGGGCTGAGCTTCCATGTGCTCACCCAGCTGCCTCTCCACATGGAGCAGTCCCAGCAGAGAGACTGGAGAAGCTCTGCTCCAGGGCAGTGGCAGGGAAATGCCTCTGGGATGTGGGAGAACAACTCTCTGCTTCCAAGATCACAGGAGTGTGTATTTCCCACTCTTTAGGAGCATGGCCCAATTAGCTGTTTGCATCTTTCTCTCGAGACGCTTCATTTTGGAGGCTAGAAACCTTCCCTCACAAACATTTTGATGAATTTGCTGTAAAACATGTTTTCTTTTCTGGCATACTAAAGTTTGTGAACAGAAAGAGGCTCCAGCAAAAATCCTCAGCCAGCTTTAGACAGCACATAACGCAGCAGATCAATCTCCATGCTTCAAGGCACCTCTGGTCCCTAAGCACTGCCCTTTCTCCCTGGAGACTGCAAGGACAGGCCCAGCCAGATGTGCTGGGTTGACCTGGGCAATCAGAAACGTTCCTGGCAGGGAAACATCTCCTCAGCCTCTTTGCAATGCAGTGACTCTCCTCCTCTGCTCAGCCCCGTGCTCCGTTTGCTCCCCAGTTCCCTCCTGTGAACACAGGACGTTAACTGGCACTGCCACTATCATCTGACAGGGCAGAAAGGAGCCAAGCTGCACTTGGGAAGAGCTGTTGAGCCAGCTCCATGAAGTCTCACCATTTAGACCATCTATCAGCAGCTGGAGTCCAGTCCTTGCTTCAGCAACATCCCAAACAGACAATTAAATCTATCCTCCTAGCTCGTCCTGTTGAAGTCTGCTGGCAGGCACAAGGCTGAAGTTATGTCTGCCCTTGAAAGATTAGACCCCTTATTCTCCTCTAGTGCTTCAGATAAAATAGTTGGAAGCCAATTTCTTGTAAAGTTCACTGGTTTTCCACCTGCAGAGCAGCTGTGGGCAAAGGGCCTTGTGTTTTATGACTATTAATAATTCTAGCCGGTGCTACAAAAATATATGAGAAACTTCAGCAATTTTTTCAGTTCAGTACTTGAATTCTAGAATTAGACTTTGAGACATCTTGTTTCACACATACTGCAGGGGCGGAGAATGGAGACAAGTTGTCATGCATGAATGAAGATGCTGGGAATTAGATGAAAGAGATTTTCCCACCTCCTAATAAAAGTCAAAAGTGACTCATCTGAAATACAGGAGATTAACAGTGGCCAATAATTTCAGTACTGCTTGGATAAAGTTTGATGTTGGATATTTTCATGAAAAATACAACCCAAGAAAATCTGTGTGAAGCACCCGAGAGCCAGAAACTTGATGGTTTCACGTTAGAAACATTTTAGGCCAAAATTTTAAAACAGAACTCTCTGCTCTTTTCTCCCTCAAATCCACAGTTCCTTAAATCTGAAACAGCTTTTAGACAGGTTTTTTTTGGTCTCTTCCTATAACAGGATTGACAGGTTTCAGAACATCTATTTTGTAAAGGAAGAAAGAAAAATGGTCTCAGGTTAGTGGCCATTAATATGCCAGCTGCATAAATCAGATATCTTCTACCCTGGACCTTAATATTAAAAATAAAATGTCTGCATGACACAATGAAAAGTAGGAAAATAATCACCAGTAGACCTTTATTTCCCCTAGGTTGCAGGGAGGAACTATGGAAACATTAACTATAGAGGCATTTAAAGAGGTATCACTTAAATTTATCAGGATTTCTGGCTGACAAAGTGTTACTTTAAACTGATTTGTAGTATCCATCAAAAAGTAGGTCTTCAAATGAAAAGATTTAGATTTTTAATGCAGGTCCATAAAATCCCAAGGACTTTTGGGCAGTGAACAATGAGGTCAGCAGAAGCCAGGGTGATCTACAGACTCCAGAGGTTCTGTGTCCCACTGTTGCTGCAGGCAGATATTTTCAAGTTCTGTTTCACAACACTGAGATCTTGAAAGCTCACTGGGGTTTGTCCTGGGTTCTTGGCACCACCTGTAATTTCTAGCTCTGTTACCAGGTGGGAGGGGACTTGCACCTGGTGTAGTCCAGGAATTTGGCTTGGAAGTAACAGGAGCTGCCTTGGCACCAGCAGACAGGTTCTGGAAAAGTTTTATTAGTGTGTTATGCAAGAAAATGATCTGTTTCTTCTCTGTTTCAACCGGGAAGAGGCCATAAACTTTGTCCTTTTGAGGCTGCAGTGGGGGAGGTTTCCTGGCTCATTCAGGTGCAACTGTCAGTGAAGGAACAACAAGTTCAGAAAAAAATACTGTCCAAACCACTGTCCTTCTGTAGATCAAGAGGAGAGCAACAGGTCAGCGGGGTCTCCTCCATCCTTCTGCATTAAGATGTGCTAAGACTTCTCTTCTGAAGCCTTTTAAATGGGATCCCTGAAAAAAAAAAAAAAAAAAAAAAAAAAAAAAAAAAAAAAAAAAAGCCACAGAACCTATTTTCTGGGAAACCTTTTCTCCATCCAGCTCGTATTACAGCTGAGCTGCTTTACAGACAGGGGAAGAAATCCCGAGCTCCATTTCAAGTTGGGGATTTGCAGACCTGAAGGTCTCAGCCTCTTCAGTGGGAGAGTGTTGAGAGAGATGACATAATCATACATTAACAGCATGATAAGTTACTTACTCCTCTTACTCCTCTCCCTGACACTGAAACTTGGCTCTGGGGAGGCAGCCAGACCATTGTCTGTTTGAAGGAGCAAAGGTGAGGCATCACACTGGTGTTTCTATGAATATTTCATAGCTCAGAGCAGTAACCTGTCTGTTCCCTTACAGATGCCTAGCTATGCTTTAAACAAAATGCAGAATGCAGCTATAAGCAGATGTACATTTCCTTAAACTCTCCTTCGTACATCAGTAAGTTGACTGAAATTGCACAGAGTGTGAAAACTTTGTACAGAGTGGAGGCAGGAGGGAGGAAAAGAGATCTCGAGGGTCTGACAGCAATTTTCTAGTACTCTTTTCAAATGAGAGGGAAGCACATAATCGAAACCCTCACAACAAACCTCATCTGCTGCCCGTGCCCTGCACGGGGATGTGCTCCCTGTGGCAGTGGCACTGGTCCCAGTGCAGGAGACAGCAGTTCCAGGTGATGCTGGGGAGAAGAGCTGTGCTGTGCTGCTCATGATACACAAGCAGGCAGCTGGGACTCCACCACGCCAAAGGCAAGGGTAACCTGTGCCCCTAACAGTGACTGCCCTCTCTGTGACTCTTCCCTTTTCATGGACTCAGCACTTCCAGTCCAGCCTGTTTCTTTGCAAGATATGACTAGAATAAAATTGTGAAAAAAAACCCCAAAGTATTTCTCAATAGTGTTTTATGCCCTGTACTAGTCTTAACCTCTAGCAGAGTTCCCCAGAATTATCATTGATGGTGGCCTATGGATTGATTTTTAAATTTTGTTGCCTGGCTTTTTCTGGACTTCTTCACAGTGTTAAGTACAGGTGGCTCTGCAGTAAAAAGTGAAAATTCTGTGTAGTTTTTTGTTATTAAGATAATGAAAGCCTGCAGCAAATTTATTTTTTTTTTATTGCACAAATTTTCACAGCTAACAAGCTCCAAAAGCAGCAATATCCTGGTACATCTCCTACGTGCTTGTACTGCTAGAGGAAAACAGGTAGCTCAGAGGACTAGCAAATGCCACGTGCAGTAATTTGATGCACAACTGCCATTAACAATAATGGGAATTGTATGTCTGATGATCCATCATGCAGAGCAAAGAAGATTCAGCCCTGGGGGTTTGCTGTGCAGCCTTCAATAGTGCAAGGCAAAGAATGGAAGCAAGAAAAGGCTGAGGATCTTGTTTGTCCTTTCCTGCCCATAAAGCCATGCTAAGAACAGCATTTTCAGTCTCATGGAAAATCTACACCTCTGTTTTTTTTGGTTTTTTTTTTAATTGTTATTTGAGGAGAGGGGTTTTAACTGATAAGGCAAAAAATAAAATCTACATCTCTGTTTTTTTTTTTTTTTTAATTGTTATTTGAGGAAAGGGGTTTTAACTGATAAGGCAAAAAAAGTTTCTAAGCCCAACTATCTAAGTCCAGACTGAACCAGCAGCTGGTAACCAGGTGATTAAGGACCCTTCTGCTCTCAGCCTTGGGGCTTGGTGCTCACAGGGTCAAGAGCTTTGCTCTCTGTCTCTCTTCCCTTTTGAAATAAGCAGGCTAAGCTGTGTAAATGGCAGCAAGGCCCAGAAGAGTCTTGGCCCAGCTCCTCTCCCCAGTGTTATTTGATGAGCTACCTCAGCACTGTAGCTGGTTTAGAAAATAAAATAAACCCACAGTTTCCATCTGAGTTCTTCCAAACAGCTTTAATTATTCATTTCCTAAAATCATAAATATAAAAAAACATTTTGTGATAATTTTCATCTTTGTTTAGCTGATTTTACATGGATTTTTTTTTCTCCAAAAAGAGTACTCAGTTTCCTAACCAAATTTAGTTAGGACCCAGTTTGCAAAATTTGTCCCACATCCATCTGAACAGAGAGGCAAAATGCTCCCCATGGAAGAGGATCTCACTGAGGAAATAGGACAGTGCCTGGTGCACAAGGACAAAATCTGGGACAACACAACTCATTAGATTTCTAAAAACAAATGGACCACTGCATCATCTCCCCAGACTTCTCATAAGGAAGCCTTTGGAAGTGCAGCCTGTTCTTGATTGCTGACCCTAAAGTCCACTGTATGGTGATTTTTTTTTTTCCTTAATGATAATTTTATTTGAGGCACAGTCTTGCTCTGAAAAGTCACTCTTGGCAGAAGTTCAGGCTCTCTTTGTGCTCTGGGCTCTGCTCTTCAGTGTCAGCAGGGAAATGTATTTTCCCTCCTTGTTGCTCAATCAGTGATGGAAACCAGGCAGAAGTAGAGGGCAAATGTTGGACTTCAGTTTTAGGTGCATGCCCACACTCTCACACACACTCTCAAATGAGTTAAAATGAGCACACTAAAACATGATAAATTGGTGATTTGAGAACTCAAATTGACTTAAAATTCTTTTGCTATGTGTGACTAAGTGTGGAAAAAGAGAAAATGGGAGAAAAAGAATGTGAGCTTCAGATCCAAAGCAGAACCTGCAGATCTGTCAGGCAAAGATGCTTTTGAGCTGGAAATGGGACACATCTTTTTTTGAGGTTTCAGAGAACTAATGTTGGTCTCTTGTGTGTCACTTCTACCTTCATGTTTTGCACTAAGTTGGAGTTCACCTTCCCTGAAGGTTTTTCCCTTCAAGGTTTCATTTCTCATCTATTTGCCACTACCTGGGAAAAAAATAAGTTACATAGAAGATAAGCTGAAGGATTGTTCTGAGACATAAGGATTTCTTACAGTTTGATGTAGTTCCTCACCCTGCCCCTTTGAAGGTATCTCTGCAGTGTGACACTTGAAACGGAATAGAAGAGCAGCCATGGGATGCTGCCAGGAGAATTTTGGTTCAAAATCCTTCTGTTGGCAATTTATATGTGTTTTGGTTTTTTTATTGGAGAGCAGAGTTGTTTCCCAAAGTGGGAAAAGCTCCATCATTTGCAATATCTAAGAGCAGTGAATAAGGTATTAAAAATTCATTATCTGGCTCAGTAGTAAAGGGTTTTTAAGGCTTAGATGCAGAGTATGGACAAAGTGGCCTAATAGCCTTTTTTCAGCTGCTGTTTTCATGGCCCTAAAAGGCACTTGACTTAAATAATTCACTGCTCTGTGTTCCCAGTAATCTCCTACCTGTCCCTTTCAGAGCACGCACTTGTACTGTATTAATAAATGACTTTACATTTGTGTAGTCATTTTCCTACTACCTGTCTCTTCTACTTTTTCTGTATTTTTTGTGACCTAAGAAGTCCTTTGGAAAAAAAAAAAAAAATCTTGCTTAATCTTTGCTACACATGTCCCAGTGTTTTATAGCTGCAGCAAGGGATGGAAAGATGGATATTTTTCAGCAGTATAAATGCAGGATCAGGCACTTGGTGAAATCCTTGATTTGATCATGCAATGGTGGTGACTGCACACAAATGACCCAATTACAGCTCAGGCACTTGAGCAGTCATTTGTCCACACCCTGGCATGCACAGTGGCACATGGGTGATGTGATACACAGATGTCTACGCCCTGCTTAGGACAAATAGAGTTGAGATGTTTGAGATCTGCATTTATTTAGGTTTTTATTGCCACTTTCTGATTGACAGCTATTCAGAAGAGTGTTTCCCTGAGCAATGTTTGTATTCTCCAGGTAGGAGTGTACCCTGCATCTATTAAGACCTTCTGATGCCTGTCACTTTTATTCTACTGAATAATATACCTGTCGTTTTAGCTAACGCCCGACTCCCATTTTTGTGGGAGCTGTCTTTTTCTCTTTCTTCCAGCATCAGCTTTTCAAAAATCACGGGTTGCATCTTCAGAACCAGCCCCTAAATCTGCTCCAGCAATCAACCACAGGTGCAATTTCGTGAGTACAACCAATTGCAGGAGGAAATTATGGAACTTAAAGATCAAGCGTCACCCTGATTTGTAAGCACAAATAGCAGGGATAAACGAAGTCGATGGGAGCTGTAAGTGCTCCATTTCTCAGTGGAATGCTGCTGTTTGCACCCACAAATTAGATGATAGGAAATCAAATCCTGCTATTCACACTGTCAGTTGATTGCAAGACTGAGGCAGGAGACTGAGACGTGAAGTAAGTCCCCCTAAAAATGTGATCCTCCAGGCTTACTTGTGCTTTTCCAATAAAGGCAGCATTTGTCACGCGTTGTTGGCTAATCTGTCTGGTTTGGCTTCTTCAGCAGTGGGTGGTATCCCTCGCTTCGTGTTTTCTGAAAAAATTAAATTAAAAAATGGGGAAACAAAACACAAAGCAGTGGGGATGCAGAGAAGTTGCTTGTGGGAAGCAAAGGGGTAATTTTATAGGATACAGCCCCTTACACACTGATCCTTTACAGTAAATATCAATTATAAGAGTCAGTTCACAAATGCTGGGACAAGAACTGGGCAAGAAACTCGCCCTGCCCCATTCCCCTGCCCTTTCTCAGTGTGTTTGGGTCCTTGGAGCACATGTTCCTCAGGCCAAGACGGCCTCCCAAGATATCTCTGTGCATTTATAGTCCCCATCTCAGTGCAGTCTGGTGGCAAGAGCAATTGCAGTGGATAAATCACTCCATAATCACTGTGCCTTCTTGTGTGTTCCTTAAAAATGAGGTGTGAAATGTTTTATGTAGTCCCACTGTTGGGTTATAGGTTAAACTCAAATCCAGAAGTATTTTTTGAGCCTCTTACACTTTGGACTAAGAGGTAATCATTTACTACCAGCTATCCAGAATTTTATATCTATATATATCTCAGGGGTTTCCTAATATACACTTAGTAGTTTGAACTCGACCATAATTACACTGTTATTATCTTCATAAGCTTTACTTATCTCATTATCAACTCCTTCCCATGCTGGAGGTCAGTGGAGTCTCCCTTCTATTAGCCATTTAATCCTTTTACCCAGTAGCTCTGTTCTCATTGATTCACTTACTGTATTTCTCTGTAGCTAATATTTCTGACATTTCAGACCAACCTCTCCCCTTGCCTTTTACTCTGTCCAAAGTAATCTCTACCCCTATAGATTCTGAGTTCATTACTGCCTGCTTTAGGAGTGCTGCAGCTCCCCAGTAAAACCTTTATGGTTTTGTCTTTGGAGTGGTGCAGGGGCTGCCTGTCCTTGGCACAGGGTGGGGCTGGGGGACACCACTGAAATCTGCATTATTTTCAAAGGGATAGGTGAAGATGGCTGTGCTGGTGGCAATAAATAAGAGGAAGCCTTTCCCATAACTAGGAAAAATTACCATTCTCATAACACTGCTTTCATGGATTTATATTAGGTATCTTAGCTGATGGATATTGTGTTGTTTTAGAAATAGCATTTATTGATTTTACTCTCCCTTTGAGATACAATTAACATTTTTGAGGCTTTGTTTCTCAGTCCCTTTCCATCATATTGCCATTCACACGTGATCTTATTCGATGTGAACCTTGGTTTGTATTTCTGACTGGGACTGTTGCTGCAGAAAGGAGATTCTGTGGAGGAAAGGGAGAGTTTGCTTTTGAAAAGTCTCCCAAGTATATTCCCAATAAAAATTTATTTCCTGTATACTAGCTTGAAGTATCACTGAATTATAATTATTTTAGTTATTTTTTTTTATTTTAATGAGATGACAGTTACTTAGGCATCCAGAGTGTTCTTCAGTTCTTGGCAGTCTTAAGCTGAACACGTGCTAAGTCTAGCAAGGATAATTACACCAGCTGTGACCTTTTTGAACACATATTTGGACCAAAGTAGTTTTCAGTCACTTCTGATTGACTTAGAGCTTACTTGAATTTGCTTTCTATAAACTTCAAATATTACCTTCCTGCTGCTGTGTTACTGTGCATGTGTGTCATGAGCAGTTTTATCATTTGATATTTGTTCCTCTTTACGATGCCTGGTGGCTTTGGGGAAGCTGCACAGAAGGTTGGGACACAGGTCCAGGTGATGCTTTGGGCTCAGGTGGCTGCTGCAGGCTGTGAAAAGTGTCCCAGGGATGGGCACAGGGTTCCTGCCCCTGGGGGAGTCAACCTGTGGTGCCTGAGCAGCTCAGTGATTCCTCTTTTAATGCCTCAGCTCTTAGGAGAATAAAGGGGAGATGAAAATAAAGAGAGATAAAAGTTCTTCTTTTTTTGTTCTTTTTTTTTTTTTTTCATTTTTGAAGAGGATAGCTGAAAATGTTTGTTCAAGGAGTTATTGGTGTTCCTAAGAGTCTCCTTGGATCAAGTGGAGTTTTGGTTCTACTTCATGGTTTTTACACCTATAATGCTACATCTTTAGCTCTGGTTTACTATTAAAAGGCAACTGCTTAATTAAGAGAGCTTTCCTCAAGAACAAATGTCCTGCAAGGTATTTAAGAGAAATTTTACTTCTGTTTTTGAGGTACACCCCTGAGTGTGCAAGCTGGATAGCAGAGTCAGTGAATGCAGCATTATTATTAATTTAATCTAATAAACAGACTTAGCATTAAGTGTGTGAGAATAATTTGTTGCTATTTATGCATTCCTCCTCCTCAGCACTCCTATGCTCACAGGACGTATATAGTCACATTTTATTATTTCACCTATTTTGGCTTCTGTGCTCCAGGGCAGGCAGAGCTGGCAGCGTTTATCGGAGTTGGTTTCTTTCCACTAAACAATTTCACTGTTGACCAAACAGTGCTGTTTGTTTCTCTGGGAAGGGTGTGCTCCCTGTGAAATCCAAGGAGCTGTCAGAGTGGAGACTCATAACTCCAGGCTGCTGAAAAGATGCTGGGCTCCACAGGGCTTTGTAACCTCCCAGCTGCCACGAGGTTTCCACCACTGCTGCTCTCCTGTTGAGCAGAGCTGGGTTTGTGTCTGGGAGTGTTTTCCAAGGAAGCTAAGCAGGGGTAATCCAGTTGTTGGGCAAACTACACCTAAGAGGATTAAAGAGGTGCCATTTTTATCTCCTCTCTGATCACTCACTTCTGTTTAAGGTTAGAGAGGGGCTGTACTACTCTGAATGCTGCGCTCTTGTGTCTGTGTCTGCCTGGGGCTGCCCGGGAGAGCCCCTTCCCTTGAGAAGTCCATTTTGGGGACATTTGTGACTCCCCAGAAGGATTCTTGCAACAACAGCAGGGCTTGTTTGCACTGGGCAATGGCACAGGTTAGCAGAGTAGAGCAGTTGCTGCTGGGAACAGGAGAGATTTTAAGGGATTTTACTCATGGATGGCTCTAATCTGATCGTGGTGTCTGAGTGTTCATTAGTGCTGGGAGCCCAGTGCACACCTCTGGAGCACAGCACATCCCCCAGGGTGTTTCATCCCAGCATTTGGGGATGCTCTGCCACATGAACCAAACCAGAGAGGGCACGGCACAGAGGGCAGCTCAGTGGTGCACTGCTGATGTGCCACCAAGCCCTAACAAAGAGTCACTCCACATTTTGCAGCAGAAACAAAGCTTAGAGAGTGCTTTTAAACCAACCTGCAGCCTGTACAGATCCATCTCCCCTAAAACCTTCTCTCTGTCTCAGACAAGCCACTTGTGTTCAGATCCAGCTCATCTAGCACCAGGGCCACCACTCCCCTCTTAAGCCTTGGTGATATTTTTTTGCCTTTGAATTCCCTGGCTGTGAGCTTGGCCAGAGCTACTCCTGCTGCTCGGCAGAGTCCCTCAGGGTGGAGTCTGCCATCCAGGCTTTGCCTCCATACAGCCCTTAAGTGGCTGCTGAAGGGGTGATTCATCTTAACTCATTCTTCCTGCCAGCTTTTTTGCTCTACACCACACTCTTGTTTGTTTAAACTAATACAGTCACATATAAAACCCTGACAACACATGCTCAACACGCAGGTAATAAAGAGGGCATCCTCTCAACAGCTTGTCCTCTTCACAATCCTTATGTTTGTGTATTGCTGTTTCCACTGAAACCCTGCAGGCTGGGATTTTGCTTGTGTGGAGGCATCAGGCTGAATAGTCCTGTAAAAATCCACCCTAAACTGTTCATTTGGCATAATCATGTGGTCTTAAAAGCCAATAGATGGGATGTAATACACCATTAGCTAATCATGCATGCTCCACTGAGCTGGATTTGTGGTCCATGCAGGTTGCACACAGTGCTGTAGATATTGTGGCCCAATTTTTCCCTTGTTCCAACATTTTAACTCTGCTGGATCCCGTAGTTAGAAGTGGGTGATGAAGATGTGGCAGTGCCCAGGTGTGTGACCCCTGCAGCAGCCACCCTGCTGGAGGCAGTTGGACCCAGCAGTGCCACACATGAAACTGGAGCCTGCTAAGAGCTCCAAGCAAAACTGCTTTTTGCATTTGTGAAAAAAAAAAAAAAATGCCCAGCATGAAGCAAATTCCTTCAGAAACATGGATGCAGGTTTACACCCAGGAGACTACAGTAAAAAAATAAAATGCTGCATTGATTTAGAGGACCTAGAAGTAAAGGAGATTTGGGGGTTTGGGTTGGTTTTTGGGCACGTTTTAGGGTCCCTGTCTCTGACACATCTCCAACTGGGAAGATATTGGTAAGAAAACCCAAAAAGTTCTGGCTTCCACATACAACATTTGTGAGTTCTAGCAGTTTTTTACAGGAAGCTGGATGCTGTCCCCTACACAGTCTGACCTGCACAGTCGGTGCTGCAGGGCTCTCACAAGGTGAGCACCAGGAGCAGCCTGAGATTTTCCTACATGTTAGTCTTATGAGCCATAATATCCTGAAAGTCTTTCTCTCAAATATATCTTGGGATATATTCGCAAGAGGTTTTTTTTACCTTGGAGAGAATCCAGGCCTTGTTCTTTTAGGCTATAAATTCTTCAGCGCAAGGATTTTTGTTTTCCTTTATGTCCCCAATGCACCTGGTGCCACTGCACCACTCAGCCCAAGCCACGTAATATATTACCATATGAAAACATCATTTGCATTCAGCCAAGGCTCTTTTTATTCTCCCTCAGAGGGCTCAGACCTCTGAGAGGCAGATGGGGTAAATCACACCACGCTCACTCTGAAGGCCACCCGCTCTAACCTGGCCCAAACCCAGGCTCTGCCCAGACCTCCCCACCCCTTACACTCCCAGATCCCTCAAAACACAAAGGGAACACAGAGCTGGCCCTTATCTGTGTAAGAGGTGAGCTGGGGAATGTGGCCCCAAGTGAAAAATCAAGGCAACACCACACAGAACATCCAGTGAGGGGAAAAAAAAAAAAACCACTCTGGAAATTTCTAAGTTGTGATGATCTTGTGAATTCCTTTAGCCTGCATAATAACCAGGATCATTAAAATGAAAACACTCTGCCATTACAGCCGGGAAAGGAATCTATACCACTTATATGATAATACTGTGGAGCTACATAGAGGTTCATGAAATATGGATGTGCTTATATGCACCATAGTCTAACTTACATTTGTAATGCTAAGTAAAGTATCTCCCTGCAAAACACACACCCATGCAAAAACATTCCAGTGGGGAAGGCTTCGTTTGATTTACCTCAGGTTAGCACTCTGTTTCCATATTATTGTGGCATTTTATTGTGCTTGTAATGCAGAAATTCTGGCGTTGAGCCTTCTCATGCTTACATTGATGGATGGGAGGTCACTGAGGTTCAGCTCTGGGTCATTTTCTGCACCTCCCTTTTCCTGACATCTATCTGTACTGCTAGCTTCCTGTTTAAATCTTGGATTTTCCGCTTTAGAAACTGCAACTAAATTACATGTGCTGCATATTCTACATGTGAGCATGCCTCACACACACAGGATTATTATTATTTGATAATTATATATTTGCAGTTTCAAGATATGCTCATAGCCATCAGCAGCCATTTATACAGCACAGTGTCTAAAGACGCAGGAAATTATCTTCTGTAGCAGTGAATTTAGAAACTAAGGCTACACACAAGCTTAGTTTTGTACACTTTAGGCTTCACCTTCCAGCATGGGAAGGTTTGCATGGGTAGTATAAACATTTATGTGTTCTCAAATGCACTAAATGAAAGAAGGACGTGATCACAATGACAGAATAAAAAAATACATCCTGAACTCAATACACCCTGAATCTTAGGGCAAAGGTTAAGAGACTCTGGATTTATCATTTTCAGTTTATGTGGCTGAATTATGGCTTCAGGTTGCAACTGGTGTTATGCTGTAAGCACACAAATTCGTGGAAATCACCCAGAGGAAAGTGTACTTTTATCAGCAAAGGAATGGTTGGAGATTTAATTAAAATAATGGTGCCTTAGCCACGAAGGACTTCTCTATTGCTCATTGGTACTATATAATTGCTTTCAAGTGTCATGTTTCTGGAAAGGAAAGGAATATTTTTTGGATGCTAAAGAGAGAACAGGATAGATCCTGCAGTGATGGGGGACTTGGCCCAAGCCATGACAAGCAGTGCCACTGGCATTCCTGGCCCTTGGCTCTCTTCCCTCAGCAGCAGGAGCTGCAGCCCTGGGATGAATTTGCAATCCAGCCTCTGTTTAGTGCAAATGTTTGACACAAAACTGTGCTTGTCCACCTGAACCTCCCAAGTGCGGGGTATTGCACAGACTGGACATTCAGTCTTGTGGGGAACTGGGGTATTTTTGAGGAATTAAACTTCAAGATTAAACAGTTTTCAAGACACTTCTCCCAGCAGGGTCTCTCTGTAGCACAGCTGGCACTCGTTGTGCTGCCCCATGAATTTGGGGATGCTTGAAAAAGCTTCAGTGAAGCTCCTTGTTCTGCCATTTGTCCAGGGGATTGTGTGCACAGGGAGTCTGTAATGGATGGACCCCACGGGATGCTCAGCTTTGCTTTTGCTGATGCTTTCCATTGCCAAGTGACACATTAAGCCTTCAAATACTGTGTCTCCTTCTCAGTGTGGAGATTTTTGGGGGTTTTGTTGCAGGACTAACCCCAAACCTCCTGTGGCTCCCCAGGACCCTGGGGCTGAGCCCTGCCCTAGCAGAGGGGGGCTGTAATTGCACAGACAAGAACCAACAAGGACAAATCAAAGATAACTCCTGCTCCTGCAGTTTGATACATTTATAAACACTTATTTTTTATTTCTTGCAGCCTTTAGGACAAGTGTCTAACAGCCTATTTTTCCTTGGGTTTAGATTTTGAAGTCTGTTTCTCCCCAGGAAGTTGAATGGATGAGCAGGAGTTTGATATTATCTGCCCCTTGCTGTGGAAAATGTCAGAGGCATGCCATGACAAATGCCACTGCTCTCCTCTTTCAGAGGCAGGAGCATCAGCTGCCAGTCACGCACAAACTGCTGGTGTGTATTACCAGGCAAGTAAAGCTGGCTTTTACCCAAATCCACATTTGTGGAAGAAAAAATGCCTGTGCATTCCTTTGTGGCAGAAATGAAAACCAAGATCAATGACTGACTCTTTTTAAGTCTTATGTGCAAGGTAAAACTACTCTTTCACTCTGTGATAATGTCAAGTGCAGAGAAATATACACCCAGCGAGGTCATGGTCAGTTCAGGAGAAATATGGTTAAGAATAAATTGCCTGCCTTTTCTCTGTGTGTGGGGGTAGGGAGTGGCTTTTTGGTAATGAACAGTGTACTGAGTGGATGACTGACATATCTGGATGAAATATCATGAAAATTAACAATTATGGGAATTTTTCTCTATTTATTTTTAATCTACGTGATATTTTTATTCTTAGCTTCCTGGCTGTTCCAGGGTTTTGGTGAAGGCAAACTGCTCCTTGCTGGCTAGACATTGATTTAAATGTTGTCAGGTGCATTTGGCAGCACAGCCCCACAGTATCCCTCGAATTTACAGCAATGTGGGGGCGAGATATGCATGGAACCACTGCAGAGAAGCTGGAAACCAGGAGGGAGGGAGGGAGATTGCCTGGCTCAGACCCCAGCCAGGAGCTGAGTGCAGCTGCCCACAGCTTGTGGTGGTTTTCGTGGTTTCTTGTCAGGAATAGCAAGAAGCCACCCTGAAGGTGCCAAGTGGGTGAGAACCAGATCTTCCAGAGCTTTAACCACAGCAAAGAGCTGATGGAGGAGCAGGAGGTGCAGCTCCCTGCTCCACTGCCAGGGTCAGGGGAGGGTCAGCCACTGCCTTTGCCCCCTGTAGCAGAGACAAAAACCATGCCAGTCCTGCTCTGGGCACCATTTTGTTTAACTTTTTCTGTTCCCAGAGAAAATCAGAAGTTAATTTACAAAAAAAGAAAACAAAACTTGGAACACCCACAGCTGAGGATTTCCTCAGGAAGGGTTTTTCTGCTTGATGGGTGACTTTGCATCCATCCAAAATCTAAATTTGCTGTCCGTGTAGGTCAGCATTAAAAATTTCTATACAATTTTGTGTGATAAACATTCAGAGTTCTTTTTCCTTCATAAACAAACCCTGACCTCACCTTTCTTCTGTGTATCTCTGTATTTAATTTAGACTTTTAACTAATTTAGCAAAATTACCATTGAGAAAATCTCCCTTCTTTATCCTGGAACAACATTCCAGTTTGGGGATCCTAGTGCTGCTGTGAAATGTGTAACAGGGGATGGCTGAAATGGACACTTTCCTTTCTGTGTGCAGCTCTGTTCTTCCAGCCTTGGGCACCCAAGGCTGGAATTTGGATCCCTTAGGGAGGAGATTTGCCAAACCACCTTTGGTTTGATTGTTTCTTTATTAAAATTAATTTATGAAACTGGGCATTAGAGGAAAGGCAGCACTTATAATCCATCTACATTTTATAACAGGCCAGCTCCACAGTCCTGCTTGGAGAAGAAGTGTGGAGGAAGCTGGTGGGGCACATGACTGCAGGGAATCTGCACTGGCTGAAGGACAAACTGGGGTGTCAGTCTGGAGAGAAATAATAATTAGGGGTACTTTGGGGATTGCTGATAAGCCTTGTTTTATTTAATGAAATGAAAGATGGAGTAAACACCAGATAAATTCAATGTTTTCTAAATTGTGAAGTGTTGTATCAGTTTGGGAAAAAAAGACATAAATGAGGAAAAATAAAAAGGAGAGGAAGAAGAAACTTCCTGGTTTAACATTGTGGTAAAATTCAGGTTGTTGTAGTGTGCAGTCCAAACAACTGGAAAAGAAGAAATCTAGGAGGTAGGAAATCAGCTGGGGTAGGAAAAGGGACTGGAAAAGGTAGGAAATTAGCTGGGGTAGGAAAAGGAAGCAGCAATGACTTCAGGCAACTGCAGAAAGCAAAATGAGGATAATGTGGGTTATGCAGAGCAGGAGCACAGGGAAGGCACCCCGGGTTAGTGCTCTGTGTGTGTGTCATGGGGAGATGTCTCTTTAATGCCACAGAGCAGGGCACCTCTGAAATATTGAGGACACTTTGTCCTGAAGGCTGGAACTCTCACAAATGCTCTGTACTTGCCAAAACCTGCTTGCAGTGAGGATCCCGGGAGTTTTGCCATTGATTTCAATGGCAGCAGATTTGGGCCATTGCTGAGACCTCTCTAAAATTGACCCTTGAAACACAAAAGAGGCTGACAAGTTAATTTGGCCTCAGAGGTAGGCAGCCAGGGTGATTAGGGAGATTCATTTAAAAGACAATATTAAAATAATTGACTGCACGTTGGCTGCAGGGATGTTTGGCAAGATAATGGCCTTAGCACCGGTTATCTGCAGGCAGCACCCAAAACTGAGGTGCTAAATGTGGATCAGGAATGTCCAAAGGGCCAACATCTGGACTGAAAAACAACTATGAGAAATAAAGGTTGAAATGCAAAGTCCTTTGCCAGGATGAAGGGCAGCCAAGGACTATTCATCAAAAAGAAGTGCTAGGTTTTAAAAGACAGCGAACAGAGCACATGAAATTAGAGTGTAGCACTAAGAGGACTCTTTCTCTCCTGGTTTCAGTTATTCCATAGCAATTAATTGGTTAGATATTTCTGGACAGAAGTTAGAATTCATTTTTGTTGACAGCAAACATTTCTCATCCCAGATGCAAAGCAATAATTTTACTTTTCCTTGCATCTTTTGGAGTGATTGCACTTCTCTAAATCCCTCCTGTTATCCTCTTGTGATAGGGCTTTAAGAGGACATTAGAGGCTCAGTTTCTTTTATGAAGTGGTGACATTTGGGGACAGGAACATGCAAAGACACTCCCAAGCCTGCAGAGAGCACCGGGTTTGTACAACCCTGTCCCTGTTCAGGGATGGAGGATATTGGACTGATCTCTCTCTGACAGATTCCCTCTAAAGACATAATACCCTTCATGGGAAATAGCTAGGTATGATTTGTCAGTACAGCAGGAAACATTGTTTAGAAACATCAGAATGCAGGTGTTTAATTTAGCTTTCATCTGGGGGCCACTAATGGACACGTTGTTAAATAGAGCATTTTACATCTCACTGCAAACCACCCCGAGCTGCTGGGAACTTTTCAGGGCTGATTGTCACTAATGCCCACCAGCATGAAAGGGCTCTGGAGAAAATTATGTTTTTCCTGACGTGAGATGAGGGGTGTAAAACTGTGTCAGGAAGTGCTTCCATCAAACCCTTAATGCAGAAATGTTTGAGGACAGCAGAGAGCAAATTCTGGGGTTCACTGAGAAGCAAGCCAGGGTGGAATGAACTAGAACATCAAAAACTGTTAATCAAAATCAAGGGGAATTTCAGACATCTTGTTCCTCAGATATCTAATTTTGGTTTATTATAGATCCTTATTTGATATTACATATTTCATATCCTCACCCCAACTCAAATATAGTGACATTTGCAATGCAAAGGAGGTCATTGTGTTACTACAAATGAAAAAATCACTACTGCATTTGTTAGCCCTAATCTATGATCTCATCTACAATATTTTATTCATAAATGCATATCTGCAAATCTAAAGTTAGTATCCACATAAAGTATTATAATAAACACCTATACAGAAATATTGGAGGATAAAGAGGTGAAATAAATCTTTCCACTGCTATTCTGATTTTTTTTTAAAAAGTTCAATCAGCTCTTATAATTCAATATCTTGGCAGTGAGATGAGCAACAGATTTAAAGGGCTTGATGCATTTCAGTGGAGATGCAGGAGGAAGGAGGCTTCTGACTATGACTCGGTATTGCCATCCTTGAGTACTCAGAGATTTTGATTTAACACCAAAGAAAATATTTGCAACTTCTTTTAATAAAGAATAAAAAGAAGTAGATAATGTTATTTGACAAATAGGCTTTGTCACTTCGGGGTTACATTTCACTGTACCTCTCACCTTCCTGTGGTATTAACCAAATGCCAATATCCTTCCCTCATTCTGAAGGAATTGTTCTCAGTATTGGACAGAGAAGAAGAAAACAGTTGAAAATTTGTCAGAAATGTGCTGTTGCCAGACAGCTGATAAAATTGAAGACTGATAGGGAAATGTGAAAACTCCAACTAGGAAAAGATGCTTGACAAATCCTGAAAGACAGCAAAGGAGCATGGATATACTTGTCACAGGGATTGTTTGTGCTGCTGGGAAGGGATTGATGTGCTCCAGGTGGAATCTCTGCTGCTCTGGTCCACAGGGGTCTGGGGCTGTGGTGACAATGCTGTGCCTTGCTCTCAAAGGTGAATGACATGAGCATGATGATTTCACAGGCATTTTGTGTCAGCACCATAGCAAGAACTTCCTATTTATCTACAAATTGGTGTCTAAATACCAAAAGATATTTTGGTCCTCTGCAGGATTTGATGAGTGTTTAACACTGACTTGTATGTTTAAAAATTATGCATCCTAAGCATTTGGAAACTAGTTAAAGCTAATGTTTTTAAATTGATACAGCTCTAAACTGTTTTCTCTGACCTACTAAAAATCATGCAACATTGCAGTCATAAAATCCTAAGTGAGCAAGATGAAGTTGTACTCCCATAACTCCAGGACTTCATAGAAAATGAAGCTATGGCAAGGTTCAAACTAAAGCCCCAAAAGCTGAGCAAAGCAGTTGAGCAATACCAGTTATAGGTAGCTATTTTCAAATTTTGGCTAGACCAGCAAGTTCTTTAAAGTGTGATCCCAAGTAAATCTGGGAGCAGTGGCAAGATTGGGATCAGAGCCTCTGTTTGCCATGGGCCAGGACGACCCCAAGTTAGAAGACAACATTACTCCAGGGTAAACCCAAGTTAATAATACCCATGTGGAGGCCAAATATGGAATTTTTTTTCATGGAATTGCACACACCTTGCATATTCCTTGCATATTCCAACATATTTCCCATGTATGTGCATATTTGTATAGATAAATACATGAATGATTGTGGAATGCATACAAATAGTGAAACATTTTAAGAGCAATGAAACTGTTTAAATATTGCTCACAAATATTTTTGAGAGATTGCATAGCTGATGAAGGAGGTGGGTTTTCCCTTCCCCCCCACCTCTTTCCCAACAGAAAACTTTAGAATGCATTGCATTTATTCCAAAATCAAATTTGCAGCTCGCTAAACTTTTTGTGTGTTTTCAGAAGGCACCTACAGAATGAATTTATCAGAAATAATTAGTGTTTTTATAGCCAGTGCTGATGGCTGCAGCATCACATTCTGGTGCTGGTTTGTATAATTGCAAATCATTTCCTAGAGGTGTCACACAAAAAGCAGAAGATGCCTTTTGGAGTAGTGTAGTGCCCATGGAATATAAGATTAACACTTGTATAGTACAAGAAGACATTTAAAGACTCACTATCTTTTTTTTTTTTTCCTTTCTAACCTTGTTGATGTCATGAATATCAATTTACATCTTTCTTTTTTTGAGATAATTTAACACTCCATTTAGTCATCCTTGGTAATGCAAATCAGATCAATTCTCCTGCCAGACTACAAGGTGATCTCCATTGTATCCCTTGGAAATGAGAGATCCATTTTTCTTCGTTTATTTTTATTAAAAGAAAAATCCTCCTTTTTAAGCCTTTTGATAAGAAACAATTGAGAATTCCAGGAATTTTAATCAGGGAGCAAAGTCGTAACCACCCAAAAGTATTACCCTTTCCTCCTCAGTTATTCTGTCTGCCTCCTCTCCCTCCTTCCCGCTCAGCCCATTTGCATAATGTGATTAAGAGAGCAGTAATAATTACAGCAGCACATGAGGGATGTACAGCCTTGCACGCTCCTTCTAGGAGGCACCAATGCTGCCCTGCACATTTCCCAGGCATGTGAAAGAGCCTGCAGGCTCCTGGCTGTGTCCCAGCTCCACCTGCCAGGTCCTCAAGCTCCTCTCCTGGCCCTGTCCCACCCCATGGAGCTCCTGCCCTCCCACATCATCCTCAGACCCCACAGAGGTGCTGATCTCCCCCAAGGCAGAGTCGTCCCCTCACTGTTTTGCCCTCCTGAACCTGTTCATACAAAGGCAGAGGATTCTGAGCACTGCTCTGTCCAGCCTCTGTTCTAGCTCAGCCTTCTCAAGGCATCGCAAGGGAAACAATTTTCCATATAGAAACCAGTGGGCAAAGGTTTAAAAGCCTTGAAGATCATTTGTTTTTCTAATTTGCTTGCTTATGTGGTTTTTGTTATCACAGCTTGAATTGCAGACATTTTGTGTGCTCATGTGTATTCTGTTCATGCCTTAGCTCTGCCCTACCATTAAAGGCTACTGAGGCAAACATCATCTTAGAATGAGGAGATTCAATATGGAATTTCCACACTGTGTTACAAATCAGTTAACCAGGACCAGTTCACTCAATAATCACCATTTCTCAAAGCCTCTCAGGTCCTTTCCAGCCTCACAGCATCTCCAGGAAGGGGGAAGTGTCCAAGCAGGGATTGTTATCAAAGCCCCAGAATAAACCCCTCCTGCCAGAGCAGCACCCGCTGATCAGTGCCTTCCCATCCTGCTGGACACACACCTGTTCATATTAAAGAAGAAAATATACATTGCCTCTTTATTTTCATTACACAAATGCAAAAACAAGAGCTGAACATATGCTGTAAAAGAGGAAAGACCTCAAGGACTTGTACCTTCATGGCATAAATCAGATATAAATATATTCAGTGTTTCAGAGGGGAGAGGAAATCACATCTATGGGAAAATAGAGTTTTTTTTCTATTATGTGCATCCAGGTGCAAAAAAAGAACCTCAAAATCATTTGACAGTGTCTTCAAGCCAAATAGAGGTAATGTTGGGGTTTTTTTCTTCTAGAAAGGATTATCTGTTTTGGTTGTTCTGGGTTGGGTTTGCAGATAAGGGCTGACACTTGCTATCTGATAGCATTGGTATTTCTGCCTGGCACCAAAAGCTTGTTGTTGCGTAGTGGAAAGGTGCTGTGAACACTCTTGAAAACAAATACATAACACCCAGAAGGAAAGCAGAGCACGTCAGAGCTGAGTAACATAAAAAACCTTCCTCTGCTTCTGCAGGAAAGCCCAGAGGAGATGGGTTCCCAGGGACCACACAAAAACTCTCCCATCCTGCAGCTCCCAGGGATGCTGGGGATGGGGATGGGCTGTTCCAGGCTGCACAGACTCCCTGGGCTCTTGAGCAACTCACCAGGGCTGGAGAGAGGAGGAGGAAGAGGAGGAGGAGAGGGAGGCCAAATATCCATTGCATAAAACATTACAGTTCTTGGTTTCTTATGGTGAATACTGGGGGTTCTTTTGATGCAAATAAGTCAATGATTTCTTTTAAAATTTATTTTCTGCTAGGTTTTTTTTTTTTTTTTTTTTTTGGTTAATTCTTCAGCAATTCACTGGTTGAGCACTATTTTGCATAAAGACAGGTCAGCTCAGTCTGCTGAATGAAAGGCTTACAATGGAAGCTGGCTTTCCAGGAGAATGAATATGCTTTGATTCCTGTGTGTCTCACTGAGGAGGTCATTGTGAAGAGCTGTACACCCAATTGTTTCCCTTTGAAGAGAGGGAAGGTTTATGGGGACAGACCTGGGAGAACAGATCTGCACAAGGAATGGAGTGTGCAGAGAGAGGGGGCAGCTGCCTTCCCCTCCTTCTGCAAGTGCTGGCTGTGTGGAAAGGAAAACCCTTTCCATGGCTTCACATGAAAATAGCATGTGCAAAGGCATCCACGTGATTGATAGTTAATTACAATTAACAAGAAATTAAAAATCTAATTGCATAATAATTATTATTAAAGATCTCTCTCAGTCCATTTCTTGGGGGTTAATTTGGAGACATCTTTATGACAAATCTTCTGCAGAAAGCTTTTGCTTTTAAAATATAATGGCACTGGTGATTTCTGATTTCACTCAGGAGGAAATGCCCAAGAAATTTTCACCCTAGTGGAAAATGCACCAAAAATATTCTTTTAAAGTCCTTGTTTCCATGGTTTAAAAGCTGTAATTATTTTAAATGCTTAATGGTAGCTCAGTATCTATACTAGTGACTGTTCATTTCTGTTTGCCCTGTAAATTTATCCTATTAGTACACGTGCAAGTGTGTGCATTTATGTATATTTAAAACACATATGGTATGGAAAAAAATATATATTTATCCATTAGAAGGTGCTTGTTCTTCCATCTTTTCAAGTGTCTTGCTGCCAGCTGCCTGTATCAAAGGAAGTGAACAGCTGAAACATCACAGCACTCTAATTTTATGTCTGTTGGGCACTGCTGCTTTGCTGTATATTTTCTAAAAGGGTTTATTGTCCACTAGGGCTCTTTTAAAGGAGGCTTGGCTACTGGGGACCTTAAAAGTGATGAAACTTAAATGCAAATCCATTCACCTTTTCTTCCATGCAGTAAATTCTACTACCTGTGCTCTGAAATGCAGAAGATAACAGTTACAGTACCCTATTTTTTAATCTAATGTTGACTCTTTTGGGCTAATTTACTTATATTTACTGTGTCCAAATGTGGTGCAGATCTCAGGATACAGAAATCACTGAAAGATAGTCGTTTGTTCCTGCTAGAGGAGGATTTAACACCCTTGGTCTCTGCTGAGCTGGTAATATTGCTTTCATTTGATCTTTGCTAAAGGGCCTACTCCTGAATAATGGTGATGTCCCTGGATTTGAAAACACAGCTATGGCAGAGGAGGTGCTGGTAGGGAAAAGTGAGGATGGGTGTGAAATACTGAGATGGAGAAAATATTTCTTCTTCAGATCAGCAGAGTAACAGATGTGTTTCTGCTCTGTCTTTTGACTCCTCATGACTCATCTCTACAGTTAGGAATCAACACTGCATCCTCAAGAGGAGATTGAGTCCTTGACACTCAGAAATTCCTGTAACAGCCTGTGCTAAGCTCTGAGCATGTGCTCAGCTCTTAGCTTGCCCTCACTGCTGCAGGGATGGCAGAAATAATCATCTGTGATGCTCAGTTTTGTTGGAAACAGCTTCCATCCATCCAAGGGATTTACATAATCGATTCCTGGGGCCACATTTTTGGTTCCAACAACATCAGTTAGGAGAAACTTCATTAATAACAGAGCTCATCTGTGTTCATGATGATTGGTGGGACCATCCCCATTGAGGGTGGTCCAGAGGTTCAGGCAAGATGAGCTGGAAGACAGCAACACCTGCTCAGCCCTTTTGAGGTGTGTTTTGAAAATGGGTTTTCCCCTCTTGCATCACCTCAGTGATGCTTTTAATAACCATCCTAATCACGAGCAACCTTTTTGCACGGTCATGGGGATGTGCTGAGGCAAGCAAAACACTGTATATCGACGTGAAGAGCTGTTCTCTTCATAACAGGGAGCTGCAAGTGGAGACTTGATGCTTCATAAAATTCTGACATCCTGGAAAGGGAGTCCTAGATCTGTTTTATACGCTGTAGTAAAGGTGATCTTTGGAAATTGCTTGTTGAATAACTCCGCAGTCTGCTGTACATCATTTTTATTGATGATAAGGAAGATGTCATCACTATGGCTTGCCTTGGAGAGGAGGGTGGCAAGGCATTGCATTGGTTGAAAATATGATACTCCGTGTTAAAGACCTCAGTGCCTATTGTGGAAAGGAAATGTCCCCACAGGTACTCCCAGGTGTATTTTTAAGTTTAGTTTATCAACAAAGTTTATCGACATCTCCCAGTGCTGCACAGCCCAGTGGCACAGAACTCTGCAGCTTCCCTGTGCTAGGGATTCCTGGTTTTCAGTGCCTTTTGGTGGTAGCTTGTGTGAATTACTGACCTCCCTTCATACTCCAGCCATGGACTGGTGTGCAGGTCTTTAACCTTCAAGCTCAGAATCACACCCCAGCCTGCTAAATGTGGTCAGGGTGGGTTTTATGGTGTCTGCAATGTGTGTTAGGGAAGAATGATGGGTTTTATGAGTGGAGCAGGATCTCTCTCCTCTGGTCTGTCTGCTGGATCATAAAGGGGTCACCTATCTCATGGGGGATTTACATGGGCAACTGTTCACTGTGCTACTGAGAGCAGAAAACCATTCCAGGGTATTATCAGAAGCAGTTTACAGATTAAATCATAGAGCGTGCACTGCTACGAGAGGACTTTGCAAATGGTCTTTCTCTCCTACATCAGCTTGTGTCCAATGAAATTGCACAAAACAATTAAAAATTAATCATTGTTAAAGCAAACGCTTGCTTTCCCCTTCAGAAGGGCCCTTAAACTTATTTATAGAGCATTTTCTCCTGGAGTTTTCTACCTTCAGAAGTATTCTTTTAGCCCTGGGAATAAGGGATGTGCATACATACCAGATTTGTCATGTTTCTATAGATCTCTGGGGTTGCAACCTCAGCACCAAGAGCTGAACACAGCTGGTTTATGCTTGGAAAAGGAATTGTGAGGCAACATCATCTGCAGATAGGAAAATAAGGACTTAATGACTCCACAGATCCTCATTCTGTCTCATTATTTAGTACTTGGGCTCATGACTGCACTTTCAGTGTATCCCAGACAGTCTTGTATTTTCTGTAGCTTAATTCCTGTACGTTTTCTCTCTTTAGATAACATGTGATAGAGGCACCCCAGAGACTGGACCCTTTGAGAATCCTGTTAGAGGGCAGCTGCCTGCCCACCTTCCTTCTGAGACATTCAGCTGGTTTTCATCTCTTCCTTCAGGAGCCTCTGGAAAGAGGGCACACTTGAATCCTGAGAACTCACAGCATTTGCCATACCTGCATTTCATTTCATAGCTAGCACTTTCTCAAGACATTTGCTTTCAGAGGCATTTTCCTCCTCTTTGTAGTTTTGATGGATTTTCAGCTTTTCCCATCCATTACTGAGAACAGGAATTAACCTTGAGTTTGAAGATTCATAGTCTGGTCATTACAACATCCACAGCTGAGAGATCAGTCTTGTGTGAGCAGGGGAATGCAGCTGCTTTCATCCCAAAACATGGCAGCCTCTTCCTGTACCTGCTGCCACTCCCTGTCAAAATTGATTGATTGACAGGTGCCCTATATGCCTGCAGCTTCCAGCAGGAGGAAAATATATATGGTAACAATCATGAGATTTGAGTTTTCTCAGTGCTATCTGCTTTGGAATCTCTTGGTCTGGCCACTGGTGCCCAGCTTTTCAGAAGGTCAGAGATGAAGGAAATTCAAAATTTCATAGAATCATAGAATGGTTTGGGTTGGAAGGGACCTTAAAGCTCACCTAGTCCAACCTGCTGCCATGGCTGGGACACCTTCCATTACCCCAGGGTGCTCCAAGGCCCATCCAGCCTGGCCTTGGACACTTGCAGGGATGGGGCAGCCTCAGCTTCCCTGGGCAACCTGTGCTCATCACCCTCCCACTTGGGAAGAATTTCTTCCCAATATCCGACCTAACCTTGCCCTCCTTCAGCTTAAAGTGATTCCTAAAATCTGCAGAAGTATCAATTACCACTTGGGTGGGGCAGCAAGGATTTCTTGAGACCCAGCCTTGAGAACCCTAGCTAGGCAGCAGTCTCCAAAACCAGGAGTCATTCCCCGTGTTGGGAAGAGAGGATGTCCCATGCCAGCACAGCAGGAACCCCCTCTGAGCTGCTGACAGAGCTGCTCCCTCTGCAGGGCTGGGCAGAGCTGCCACAGAGGCTGCACGCTGCTGTCAGCAGCCATTAGAAACATTTAAAAGGTGAAAACTTATGGCAGCACTTCGCAAGTCCCAGGTTATTCAGCGGCGTGCGAGGAGACCCGCGTGTCACGTTTTATACCGGTGCCTGCACCAGGAGCACGTTTAATGTGCTGCACAGAAAGCTTATTAAACACTGCATTTAATAAATGTGTGTGTGTGAGTATGGATGTTCAGCACTTGGCCATGCGAGGAGCAGCCTTTTTTTTTTTTGCAAATGAGGCCACCTGTTCCTCCTTCCCTGATTTGACAGGTTTTGGTCTCTCTTCTCTGCGAGTGGGCGGACAGTTGGATTTGATTTACTGGATACTCTCCTCTGGTGTGATTGCAGCATAATTATATCGATAATCAGCTCCGTTTGTGGTCAGAATGTTCTCCAACACACGCACACACTCAGATCCCAGATCTTACGATGCCTGGAAAACCTGTCCTGCTTTCTGTTTCACAAAGGTTTGGTTATGTGATAAATATAGATTGATTTCTGAGGGCTGGTAGCTGTTACTCAATCGACCAAGGGTGTGTGGTAGACAATAAAATTTACTGTTATGCTTTGTAGGTATTTCATCAGGTGAGACTGGTCCTTGTTAGAGAAGTGTAAAAAATTGGAGAATCGATTTTTTTTTTTTTCACTTATTTTGATATGCAGGTTCACCTGGAAAATGGGAAAGAGACTAGAACTGTGGAAGGGGGCTTCATGCTACGCAGGAAAAATATATATGTTTTTCCACCAAAAAGATTGATCAAAATAATTTTGGAGAACATAAGAGTTTTTCACTCGTCTGAAAGCAAAAATTGTTCTATTTGGTTTTGCTATTTTTGAGCTTCAATAAAGTATAAAGGCAGATATAATTAGAAACATCCTTTCATTTTTAATAAGTGTCATTGGAAATACTTTTTAAGGGTCATAGCTTTTTTTAGATAGAGTTATTTTTTCAGTTTTATTATTTTTAAATGGTTGCTACATTGGATGCACACTCATGGATTACCAATTGAGCAAGCATTTTACCATGGGAAAAAGTTGTTCCAAGCACTTGGGCTGGCTTTGAAACACACACAGCACTTTGCCATCAATGTCCATGCAATGTGTCTTGTAAATTATACTTAGAGACAACCCAAGTGTTTAAATGCTTTGGAAATGAGGGGTCTGGAATGGGTGTGTGTTGGACTGGTTAAACCCTTGATCCAAGCCAAAAGCAGACACAGGAATGTGCTGGGATGGCAGCTGAGCAGCTGGAGAGGTGTGGAGTGGAACCACCCATCTCAGTGGCATCAGGAGCTGGCATTTAGCAGGATTTTCCTGCACTTCTGTCCTCACCCCTTCAGCTGCTCCAACAGAGTAGCCTGTGGGTGAGGGTGAGGATGAGTGGTGGTTTCCAGAGAAGCTTCTGGGCAGGGGTAGCCTGGCCCAGACCCAACCAGAAGTGTCCCTTGTCACCCTGCAGGCACAGCAGACCTATCAGCTGTCAGCAGAGGAGCATTTCCTACCTTCTCCATGTGCTCAGATTTGGGATACACCTTTGAACCTCCAGCAGTGCTTGTACAAAACTTTTCAGATAAATGGGGTTTTTTTCTAGCCAACAAAGCTGTTCCTGCTGAATTCTCAAATCAAGGCACCCCCACTGTCCACACTGGGGCTGTTCTGGATAAACAGGCAGGGTCAGGACTGTAGGATTGGTGCCTTCCAGCATGCATGAAAGCAAACAGACCCTCTCCAACTTGTGCATGCAGTGTAACTTCATCAGCACTGGAGGTTTCTCAGTGGATGATGCTATTTCTCTGTCTATCCCACTGCTCCTGAAGCTCCTTGCTTGGTTTTAAGACAACCAAGTGTGCAGATGCCCAAGGTTAACCCACCCTCAGTGTGATTCACACCAAGTCTGCAAAACCATGGTTGATTCCCTTTTGGCACCAAAAATAAAAAGGGAATCACTAAACCTTAATTAATTGTTGTAGCAAAGGCTCCCTCTGCCTTCAGCTCCACAGTTCTCTCCTTGAGGAAATGCCAGGCAGCAGGGGAGGGGATATTTTTCTCACCAAGGAATTCTCCATGAGGTTCCTTGGCTCACACTCACAGCCTGGCAGACCTGGAGCCAAGGCAAGCTACAATTGCTTTGGTTTTGGAGGAGCTGAAATGAATGATCAGATGTAAAAATGAGAAGGAAACACTGGACAATGTCACTGGGTTTAGTGGCTGGCCAAAGCCAGGCTAGCAGAAGATGTTCCACAGAAATTTGTGGCTTTGCCCTGTCCTGGGACAAAGTGTGGTGAATCAGTCCTCGGCAAATTCCTTGTGCAGGGCCTTGGATTTGAAAATATTTAATACAGAAGGGAAATCCTGGCTGGCTGTGGTTTATGCTGTCTTTCTACCCTGGTCCTTCCTGCTTCCCAGGTCGCAGAACCCCTCTGTGGGTGAGGAGATGGCAGCGATGTCTGTGACGCCTCAGGGGCTTGCGACATCCCATCACCACCCAGAACATTTCCAGTAAATAAGGCAGGACTAAGGTGGTTTGCCAAAGTGGAAAATTTAATTTTATTGTTGACTACACTGAAACCTGGATGTTATAGAGCTCGAGTTTTGCCTCTGTGTTCTTCATCTTGAAGGTAATTGTATGATGTGCATCACAGTCTACGTGCAAACACCTCTAACAATAACAAACCTGAGACCTGCAAAATTAAAGTCCTTCCTGGTACCATCCTCTATGGGGTCACACAGTGGGTAGGACAGAGGAATAATTCATCAGAGCACTGGGAAAAGCTAATTTCTTTATATACATGCTGGAGGGAAAAGGTAGAAAGGAAACTTGGCAGGGGGGAATATCTCATATCTTGCTGCAAGTGATCTTAAAGATCACACATCTTTAATAATATAAAAAACCCATTTCGCATCGATTTTCTGGCAGTCGTGTCTTCTTAAATAGGCCAAGCAAAATTATAATATTTGTTTTGCTTTGTGAGCAGAAAATTTAAATAATTTCAGCTCAAATTAAAAAAAAATAAATAAAAGGCAACAAACCCAGAAGAATTATTCCCCCAGCCACAAGAATGAAGATTTCTCAAGATCTTAAAAACATGTTTAAATAAAATGTATTTAAAAAGACAGTAGTTCAAATAAGCTCAACCCTTATTACACATAAAAAGCTATAAAATATTTGCAGAGAAAAATTCTTCTGATTTGATGTCACCATTATAGTGATAAGGGGGCCAAACCCACCAGAGTCTAGTTATGAGTCAGGTCTTCAATTAGTGTTTTGTTATCCTAAAAATAAAGGAAAACTCTAGAAAGGCTGGAGGCTCTTCAGTGTCTGCATACATGTGAATGTGTTTATGTGAGTATTTAGTAGGAGTAGGTTTTTATCTTTAAAATTCATGTTTGAGTAGAAATTTAACCAGACCTTTGGCTTCTTTATGCTGTGAACATGGAAGGTGTTAACATTTTTCTGGTGAAATGTGTGCACTCAAAGCAGAACACAGCCTTTAAAATCCCTTGGGAATCTTGTTTGATAATTTTCTCCCTGGTAATGTTTGTGTTGCTCTTGTGTGGCTTTCTTGTTGTTGTTTCCTTACTTTGTGATTTTATCTATTCACTAAACAAATTGCTTTATCTATTTTAAGAATTTGAGCCAGAGAATTTATTTATTAAGATAATTGGTCCGGAGAAAGAAAGATCAGGAGATTTCCCCTCTAGAAAATTGAACTTTAGTTAAGTGAAAATATAAGGAACAAGCTTCTTTCTGTTTTTCCTTCTGTGTGAAGTGGAGGAGGGCACCAACTATTCTCCCTTCCAGCCTTGCTGCTGTGCCACCCTTCCTTTGAAAATCCAACTGCTGCACTGCAGGGTCCTCCTCTGGGATGGAGAGGCTGCAGTGGGTGGATGGGGATGGTTAAATTACAAGAGTAGGTCAGATCCATGGTCCACCCTGCTCCATTTGACCACAGCAGCAATAAATGAATGGCTCAAGGTGTTTGCTTCACTTTTCATAACTGCAGGTCATCCATCTTCAGCTGCTGAGGTTCATCCATCACTGGTGGCCTCTGAAAATTGGATATGACCAATTGTACCCAAGCTTCATGTGGTGAGACCTTGGAGAGCTGCAATTTTTTAAAATAAGGCTAGATCCCTTCAGGTTTTTCTAGGCTGTCCTACTTGAAATGCTATTTCTGCTATTTCTGCATGTGAGACTGCCTGGCACTGATATCCACTAGACATAGTCCAGCCTGAGATGAGAACTCCAGACAAAACCTACTCGTAGCTCCAACACTTGGCTTCTATCTCTCTAAAGTACAGCTGGAAGCACCTTTCCCTGCTACCTTCCCCTTCTCCTCTCCATGGATACTGCAGCTGTTGTCATCCTCTCTGAGAAGGGTCTGTCTCACACGCATTACCAGGTGAAATGTACTATCCCAGCCCAGCAGAACCAGTGAATAAAAAAAAAAGAGCTACAGAACTGAAATGCTTTCCTGTGCCTTGTTTCAGACTGTTCTGGTGTCACTGTTGTGTTATGTGTAAAGAGAACTGAAAGAACAGACCGTGGGAAACTTTTCCTCGGTAGAGTTCCTCCAGCAGAGAACAAAATGCCAAAAGCAATATCCATGCTCTGAGCTTAATATTAAAGAGGAGGCTATTTTTAGAAGTTTTACCCAGAAAGCACAAACTTTTAGCAGCACAGTGAGCTGGCTGTGTGTTTTGAAAGCCCTTCTCATGGTGAGTGCAGACAAACATGTCCCTGCTGAACCTCCGTGCTCAGCCAAAGCCTCTGCAGCTGCAGTCAGGCAGCAGTGAGCAGCTCCTTTCTGCTCACAGACTGTGCATGGTGCTGAAGAAACTGTGGACTTTCTGAAGAAAACATATGGGGATGTTCTCCTGTCTGGTGATCATGCTAATTTTTCCAATTACATTGGTTTTCTTTGACTCAGTGCTTGCCAGCATTCCCCCAGCAGCAGTGCCAGGCGCTGGCACGAGGCTGCTCCAGGGGCTGTGACACAGAGGGTGACAAGATGCTTCTCTCAGCACAGCCCAGATGGACCAACTTGAGTTTTTCCCAGCACACCAGAGCAGCAGTGCAGGGAAAACCCAGGCCACAGCACCTCCATGTGTGCTCAGGACTGGTTGCTTTCACAAGTCCAGGTAGAAAAGGTATAAAACACCATTTGGGGTTCTGTAGGTGGGATGCAGACAGGGCAGGAAAAGTTGAGATTTTGGGGGAAGCAACAGCAAGAAGGAGTAGAAAAGCCAGGAATGTGGATCCTACAGTGACTAAAAGCAAAATGATGAAAACTAGAGAAAAAAAGGAGAAAAACTAGAAACATCCAGGGTTTTTTTTTTAACCACACAGGATCCACTTCACCCCACCTTGGCATTTGGTCAAGTAGGAGCCGATCCCTCTGCTCCTCTGGTGAAAACCAGCCTGGCATTTAGCAGATGTTGGGTCCAAGACCTCTAACAGCTACTGAACATTACTACTGACTATTTAAAAATTTAAGTTTGTCTTCAGATCCTTATTTATGGAGCCAGCACAGACCTAGCAATCTCCCCTAGCAAGAAATAGATTGTAATTAAAGAAAAAAATCTTTACTGATAGATTAAACCAGATTTCAAAGTGGCTTTGGCAAAAGATAGATGAAGATTTTTGTACATTGCTGTTACGTTCGTTAGAAGGTGTGATTTTTTTTTTCTTTCTTTTTTTTTTTCACATTCCTGTCAGCGCTGGGCTAGCAAAAATTCAAATATAGACCAAGTATAAGAATGCAAGTTGTATTTTACCATTACTCCTCAGGCTGGGAGTATGGCACATATAAGAGCGTTTCACTTCCATGAGTAGCAGATGAAATAAAACATCCATTTCCTTTTCATGCACAGAAATAGTAATAGTGGCTGGAGAAAGGAGATGACAATTTATTTTGAACACCAGTCACTGCAGAGTGTTTATAGCAGAGTTAGGGTTGGTCTATGGCTGTGCTGCAGCCAGCAGGTTTCAGAATGGTGATTTTGCTTGCCTGCTTGCCTGGGGATTGTCTGCAGGTTTTTTGAAATGCATCTGTATCAAAAAATGGTCTTGGAACAGTTTCTGGGACAGATCCTCAAGCCTGTAATACCTTCCCTCCAAACCAGCAGTGCTCCTGTCTGGAGCAGTTACAGCACACTGTGCTTTGTCATTTGCTAACTGGGACCAGCTCGGTGTTAAATTGCTCATCCTGACTGTCCATCAGGTTCCTCTTCTTTGTTTTCACAGGTTCTGATTCAGCAAGACATTAGCATATATATGAATTCAGCTGTGTGACTATTTCCACTGAAATATAATAATAGCAGCTATAACAATGATAATAATTATAATAATGAGATGATGATGGTGATGGTGATGGTGATGATGATGGTGATGGTGATAGTAATAATAACAATTTTTCAGCCTAAAAGTGAAGCTTATGCTGCATTGTCCCATCCAATCCTTGCCTGAACGCTGGTGTCTGAGGCATACAGCAAAAGGCTTTAGTGGAGCCAAAAGCTCAATCTGAATTGTTCACCACTCTAAATGAGCCAGGTGTTGAGTTTCTTGTTTAGCCTTGAGTCAGGCAAAGCTCTCCCTGAGCTCTGCAGTAGCATTATCAAATCTTCAGGCTCTTGCTCATAAGGATTTTTCTTTTCTTCCCTTCTCACCATTCACCCCCTGCTGACAATCCCTGCCCACACCACTCTGCTGCTGGGAAGCTCAGTAGCTTTAAGACATTTCTTCAGACTGAGGGGGGAAACAGGGAGAAAAAGGAAAGGAGACAAGGCAGAGAGATCTATCACATCAGCTTTGGGAGCCCTGGAACGTTTTGCCTCTGGTTTGTGATGTTTCCTTGTGTTGAAGGCGCTTTGGGCAGGGGCTCTGGTCTCCCCTGTCCATCCCACCAGGCACGCTCACAGCAAGGAGCAGTGCAAATTCCAGATGGCATCCCAGCCCCAGGGGGACTTCCAAGGCTTTTTGAGTTGTTGCTACACAAACTGTAGCCTTAACCCCTAGCAAAGGGGCTCTTGCAAACAGAGAGAGGATTCAGAGCAATCCAACTTTAAACAGCAGTGCTGGTAAAGCAGCTGCTCCACACCCAACTAGAGCAATGTCTGCTCTAAAAATGCAACAAATAGGTAAAAAAATACACTTCAGTGACTTCATGCTGTTGTCTGAGGATGGCAAAAGGGAATTAAAAATCACCAAAAATCAAAACCCAAATCAACATAGAAAGATATAAACTGACCAAGAAGGAAAGGAGACAGGAGAGAGGCTGAAAGGAGACTTTGTTCAAATGTATCAGGAGCCTGACCAGCAGGCGAGGTCCCCAGGCTGCCACAGAGATGTGGGTGACCTTGGCCAAGCCTCTCAGCTTTTGCTGGGTTTATATCTTATCTGAACTGTCTTAGGCATTCAGGCTGCAAACTCTTCCCAGCTGGGACTGTCACTGCAGATTCACACGGTGCCAAGCAGGAAAGGTCCTGAGTGATTCTGCATTTCTGGGCACTGGGTAGAAAATAGCTGAAAAGGTCTGGGGTTAATGCGTGAAGATCAGGCATTACACTGGATGTGAAAAGAGAATACAGCCTGCATGGAATTTTTCTCTCCAGAAGTCCTATTTATTTCTTTTTTACACCTGCAAGGAGTCCTAAGCACAGCTGAAAACCAGTCACTTCTGTGCAGAAATGAAATAGCTATTTTTGAAGCACACAGTAGTTTTGGACAGGATATGAAGAATATTACATCTGATTGAAAGCAGAGCAGCAGCAGAGGTGGGCAGGATATAATTACCCAAATTGTGGTTTGGCCAGGACAGCAATAATATCCAGTATAAAATGCCATGAGGTTGTCGATTCCTTTCAGTGTCCAGCACAAATATCTCACAGGGCCTCCAGAGATGGCACTTCCCCCAACACAGATCATTCTCCATCCAAGGACAAGTGTAATCAACTCAATTGCTCCACAATACTTTCTGTTTTGCTTAATAGCTTCCTTTTCCCAAGCTGTATAAAACCAAAGCTTTTTTTGCCTGCAAAAGCTGCCCAAAACACTGCAAGGAGGGAGCCAGGACATCCTTAAAACCATGGAACACCTGTGAGGTTGGAATCCACTCTTGTTCCATGGGGTGGAAACAGGCTCCCTGGGTGGATTAGGCAGGAGAGGTGAGTGGTGGTGATGTGCATTAATTAATTTTAAAAAGTGCCTCACAGGCAGTGCCCGGGTTTGCCTCTGTGCTGGGACAGAGGAACTCATCACCTTTTTGGGGCTTAGTCAGGGGATCTTGCTTTAGTCAAAGAACCAGTCCTGAAGCCATGAACTGTAACAGGAGCAGGATGAGTGAAGGAAATCATCAAGGGCAGGAAGAAAAAATAAAAGGGAAGGTACCAGCTCTCAGGTTTTCACACTCCTTTCATCATACAGAGCCTGCAAGGGTAACCCACGGAAGGGCCAAAGCCCTTCTCATCTCTCCCTGGGTCTTAGGGTGCTTACTCCTTTTTTTTCTCCCTCAGAGAATAGAAAGGCTCCTGCAATAAGAAATTATTCCTTGAACTTTGTAGGCTGGTTTTCATACGTGAGCCTTTAGACTGCTCATTCTCTCTGATTTCTACTTCTGGCAGTACTATTCATGCAACCAGACTCTCTTTAGTAAGGACTGGCAAGAGTAAGCTGACAAGCCCTTTGGCAGTAAGGAGTGGGGGGGAAAAAAGAGCTTTTTTCCCTCACTAGAAGTAATTTGTGGCTCTATATTTGAAAGCTGCTTTTTACTGAATATAAAATTACTGTAATCCCAAAATGGTCTCCAAAGTGCCACAAAGTCATATTTAAAATGTATGTTAATCTTTGCATCAGAAATGGCCTCCTCATTTCCCACTTTTACAATTCCTTTTGCTTCTAAGAATTGTTTTTATTTACATCTCTATGAAAACAGAATCAATTCCCCCATGCACACAGTTGCATATTCTTTGCAGTGAGTATATTGATTGAAAAACCTCCTACCAGTCTTATTAATCTCAAGCAGTATTGACTAAGTACAGTTGTACGTATCAGTTGTACACGTGGAAAGCTCACAAAATAACAATATCAATAATGTTCTGCAACAGAAACAATCATTTTATAAATAATGAATGTGCCATATTGAATTTTACAGGTATTTAGGGCACTTTTTTACTTTTAAAGGCCCCGTGTCCACCTTTGTTGACACCAATATAAATAAAAAATAAATCCGTTGCATTCAATGCAGTTACATTCAAGCAAGAGCCAATATAAGGGAGTCAGAGCAGTCGTTTGTCAAACAGGAAAGTAGGACATGGCATAAGTACCATCTGTGGAGAGTGATTCATAAGACAAGAATGCAGCATAATCAGTTAAATAAATACTACCCTTGTGTTTCTGGTCTAAGTGGACCTTACTCCGGCACAAATCACAGCACAAAGCCAAAGCAATTGCAGGACACGTGGAATTTGTTATTCCAATGCCTTGAACTAGGAGGAATTAACTCCACTTTAAACTAGAGGAAAGCCAGAGTCCTGCAATTATTCTTCTCCCCCACAAGCAGAATCTCAGTTTTTGCCTGGAGGGACATGGCATGAGAGGCTGGAGCAGGTCTTAAGCAATAACCGGCCTGAAGACAGTTTTTGAGACAAGACATCACCCAGCCAGTGCTAATCCACATTTTGGCTGTGCTGGGTCCATGTGGGCACACAACCAGCATGGAGAGGCTGGAGGGGTTGGATCCCTTTGCAGGGTGAGCCGGGCAGGCTCTGGGATGTGGGATGAGCCGTGGTACAAAGGATTCTGTGTAAGCACAGCCTAAAACCAGACCCAGCTCTCAGGGCATGGGCAGGTTTGGAGGATGAATGGATGGGCTGGAAGCTGTAAAAGTATCTGAGGTCTTGGAGTCAGAGGTGAGGGGAGCTGCAGAATGAAGACACCTCTCAGGCTGGTTTCCCACCAGGATTTGACCACAGTGTGCATGTCCAGTCAAGGAGACGAGAGGAGGGCAAATATAAAAGCAGTGCTAAAATGTAATCTGGAAAATAAATAGGGTGACTTGTAGGCAGAAGCATTTCATATACATTCTCCTATTTTTCTCTCAAGACTGGGTTTTGCAGGATATTTGCTTTCTGTGTGCTCTGCTTAGGAGGAGGAGCCTGTGTTTTTCAGAATCTTGACTCCATCAGAGTCGTGATATCCTTCAAAGCTAGAACAAAAATTGGCATAATAAATACTTTAGCAATGAGTAAAACACTTAACGTTACTTTAAAAGGTACACGATTATTATGATAAAAGACACCACATGTCTTTTATTTTTATTCCCTATACAGTTATCATTTCAATCATCAGAGGTCCTGAAGGTCATTTCTACATTAAGTGTTCAGTATCACCAAACTTGAGTGGGACAAAGCCCCTTCTCAAAAGGGGTCTGAAATGACAAGCAATCAGACCAAGAAAAAAATTAGAGGGAAAAACACAACATGACTTGTCCCAGCAGGCAGCAAACCAAGGAACAGGCCTCAGGTCCTATGGCTGAGAGCTGTAATTTTTCTTCCAACCTCCATGGCCTCTTGGTTATCTTTTCTGTTCAGATCTGTTCCTTCACCCTTTAGCTATTGTCACACTCACTGTTCTGGACTGCAGTGGACTTGATCCAGGAGGAAAATGCCCTTTAGTTATCAAGGATCAGATGGGTATCTGGAGATTGGGTGCTTTGATTTAAACCCTCAAGGTTTAAATTCTAATTTCAGCAGTGCTGGGGCTTGGGTGTGCCACTGTGGACCAACTCCCTCATTTTGATCTGGTTAATCACAGCTGCAGTGACTCAGGCCCATACGTGCAAGCAAGGCTGGGACTCTGGAGAATGTGTCTCCCTCTGTATTTCTAGAACTTTTTGTTCTTGCTTGTTCCAATAATAAAAAGGGAAAAGCCTTTCTTTGGTGGCATTTTGGCATTTCTGCTGCTGTGACTCATCAGAGGTATGTAACAAGAGGAAACTTTTTCAAACTTACTGGCACTGGAAGGAGGTAAAAGTTTATTTTAATCCAGTTGCTTACATTTTCCCTTTTCTTTTACAATCCCATTTGTAAAAGGGAATGCAAATTACTGACACAATCTCAAACATGCAAAGAAGATGAGCATTTAAAAAACTGCATGGAGTGTACAATTCTAAATGTCTACAAAAGTGCAAAACATAAAACTTAACCAAATTTTAGTATTTGGGCACTGTCGGAAGGACAAAGGATGCTGAAAAAAATTACAAATGCACTAGCTTAATTTTTCAGTTTGTGACGGATTAGCTTTAACATGCATTTTAATTTGTAGTTGGATTTTATCAGCTGTAGACAAAGTTTGATAATCTCTTCTTGTTTAATTAGCACAATCCTCTTAGGAAGGAGAAAAGCACAGACAGCAGTAATTTATGTTCTCTGACAATTCCATACTGACAACCTGAAATATCTTCTGTCTAAAATATCTACATGTGGTTCTTCCAAACATCTTTGTCCTAGCTTCTCGTTCTGTAGTGCATGCACTTGTAAGGGGAAAATAACGAGAGGGAGCTTACACCATGAAATAATTCCTCTGCATAAAGAGCCAAGAGAACATGTAAATAGAGTGCATAAATAACAGCTGGCTCCTTAGAAACTAAGAGGAGCACTCAGAGAGAGGCTCCTCCATTACACTGCTTGATAAGTGAATCCACTCATTAACATTGGGGTTTTAATCTGTTTGAGTTTTGGGGTTTTCTTTGCATGGGTGGGAGCTGAATTAGACCCTTTGTTTCCATGTTTAACAAGCATTTGCTGTTCTGGGGACTTATCTTGGATGGGAGACTGGTATTTTCTCCTGGTATAAAGCAAAGGAAGTTTCTTGTTTCTGTTCAAATTCCATCCCATAAACCCATCCTTCTCACAGAGATGCTGCTCCACTTTGACCTGCTGTGGGCAGGGGCTGCTCGTGGATGTCCATGGGACTGCCTTTGTCAGGAACAGGGACTTGTAACTTCTCAATCCCTTTTGGAGTTAAGCCTGTGTCACCAGGTTCACGAGGTCAACACGGACCTCCAGGACCAGGAGCAGTGGTAGGAAAAGGGATGCACTGAACCACCCCATCGCAAAGGAGCTGGGGAGCAGCAGAGACACCCTGAGCTCCCTCCTCCATGCCAGTAAAGCCTTGCTGGGGCACAGGGCAGTGACCTCTGGCTGTTCAGCTCATCCACAGCCGTCTCTGCTGACTCCAGTCAGGCTTTGGCCTTCCACTGGGAAGAGCTCTTTGAGTTCCATGGCGTGTAAGGCCAGCAGGAGCAAGGCTGAGCTTGCTCTGTTTCACACCCGTACATAGGTATAACCATAGAAACCTGACATAAATCTTTTAGTGCACATTTTACACTGCAAGGCTTTTTAGGTCAGACTTTAAAAGGACTGAATATAATTTTTTTCATTCTTGCCTTCCTTTGACTCTGTTTGAAAAAAAAAAATCTAAATCTTCCCCTCTGGTTCCAGCAAGCCCTAATGGTAAATTAATGCTGTTGTAATAACTTGGGCTGTGCCTTTGGAAGGAATCAGAGGACTCTTTTATTGCAGCTGCATCCAAAAAGCTCTACCCAGGTCCCAGCCCTCTGTGAGGCTGTTTTCCCATCCTTCCCTACCAGTTTCCAAGCTGGAATAGATGAGCATTGCTCTGTGCCCACGGATGGCTGGAACAGCACTATCAGAGGTATCATTTTCAGACTTGTGGTTTCAGTATGCTCATTCTGACCTTTAGGGGAAGCAACAGTGCCCTGACATTTAGGTTGGTTTATATCCCCTGCAATCCCTTTTCAATTAAAGCTCATATCTTCAGGGCTCCCTCTGAGCACCCCACAAACATTTATGATAAATCCCCGATGAACCAGCTCTGGATGTGCTGAACTGTGCTTTCACCTGGCTTCCAGGCTGCTCTCAACATCAGAAATCCTTCATGTGACCCTCTCTGGATGTATTATTTTGGCCATGAAAATCCCAGAGCTGCCTTAAAAAGCTGTGGTGTTTCAGATGGACGCAGTGTGGGAATATTCCAGCCTTCAGTGATGCAGAGCAAGAGGGCTGCTTTCCATGCTGATGAGGCCAGTGGTGGTCCCCGTGGGGAGCTGGTCTCTTAATGATGTGTAAGAGTGGCTGCTGGATCAGGGAGAGGCTGGGAGCATCCAGCCACGGAGATAACTCCATCCTCTGCCTTGCAGTGGCTGCCCTGTGTCATTGTGAGCTGCTACGGCAGAAATCCTGCGCAAAAATGCACTTAATGAATTAGTGCTAAGCCCTGCTTCCCCTGTATTATCTGCTCACACTGATGTCTCTACCTTCTCTTCTTGCCTTTGAAGTAGCTCCTTTGAAAACTCATATTCCGTGTGCTCAGGCTCAGTGGACTGGGATCACACTCCTTAAACTCCTCACCATCCCTGATTATGCTTTTTTCAGAATAAATATATGCAGATATTGTTGCATTTTCTTACTTAATCTCAGCAGGCAACTTCACTTTAAAGTAAGTTCAGGCAATTACCAGCCAGCCCTACCCACAGCAGCTCTTCTGACACAAGACCCAGCTTTGGCATGACAAGACCCAGATCAAAGAGTGCTCAAGTGTTGTTTTTGCTCGTGCACCAACACTGCATTGGGCCAGCACGTGAAGGAAGATCTCACCCGTGCTTGGAGACCTCAGAGCAGAGTATAATTCAGCTTCCAAAACAGTGATTTATCACTGCACACAGGTGACTCAGCAGCCAAGGGAAGGGTCTCAACAGGAATCTCAGCTGGAGGAACTGAAGCTTTAAGGGAAGTTTGCTGTAAAATATAAATGACAGCAAGGATATCCATTTTTATCTGGAGTGGAATATAGCTTATTTACTTCTTATATAGACCAAACAAAGGAGTTTGTCCCCTTTTTTTATTCACCTCTATTCAGCTTCTCTCCCAGTTAGTGCAGGATGTTTGCAATATTGACTTGTTCAGACTCCCTGGGTTGTTTTTAGGATGTTTTCAGGCTGTTTTTTAAACAGGTTGTTGTTGTTGTTTTACGTGTTTTGCTGCTGGCCATAGTCAGCAGTAGGAGTTAAGTGCATTATTCATAGAGGTGGTGTGAACGTGTGAACAAGCCAGATAGAAAACCCAAGATTTCTGCTACAGTAAATCACATCCTGCCTTTGCCTATCAGTAAATATTACTACAATTATTATTAAAATGTTAATACTATCAGCAGTGTTTTGCAGTGCAGGCATTAGGAGGCATGGCTGAGCTTGTCTGACCTGATCAGCTGAGGCAATGCATGCATACTAATGAATTCATTGCCTTATTTGTCTCCTAATATGTTTTAAAAGGTAAATTAATGTTCTTCTACCTGATCTTTAATGAGTATCTTACATCCTGCATTAGGAACTCATTTACTTTCCTAACCTATTGCCAGTCACAAAGAACAGTCAGAAATTTGCTGGCACAGGAAGCCATCATCTTCAGAGCTGCAGATTGCTTGATAATGGGATTTTTTTTCCTTTTCACACCTATGCTTGCAGCTAGGATAGTGTTTATATCCAGCTGATGAACTGTATTTGAAAGATTACTGGAATAATTAAGATTTCAAACAGAAGCAGTTGCACATTCCCCTTTTCTTTTCCTATCAACCCATACATAGGCGGCTGTGTCTTCTACTATTGTAAAAATAAAGAGAATTATTGATGCTCCCTTGACATTTAGGGGCTGTCTTAAATGCAGTGCTATCATTTCCTCAATACAGCAATTTTTTTTCAGCAAGACTTTTTATTTTACACAACAAAAGTGGGGTATTTTGCTTTGCCTTGGGTACCCTGACATCTCCACAGGCTCTGTAACCACATTCCCTCAGGAGTCACAGCTCTCAGACACTGCTGGGATACACACTACTCAGTATATGTTGCTCATAGCAAAGAACTTTTCTTTTTGGGGATGATAAAATATAAGGAAACATCACCTTATATTTTAAGGTGGGGAGAGTTTGAGGTACATAGAACCTGCTTTGGTAGTGGTTATTAACAGATGAAGCCAGGATCCCTCCAGATGTGAGCTCCTGTGGTGCATCTCCTCCCAGGAGCTGCTTTTTCCTGTCATTCTCAGGGCCTGATCTTTGTGAGCTGGCTCAAACCCCTGGGGTTTGATTTAGGCTGTGGTTCCCCACGTCCTGTGCCACCAGAGCAGAAATTCAGGAGGGAGGGCTGCGAGCAGGGCACCTCCTCATCAGCTGCTGAAGGCTGGAGCACCTCACATGCACCCAGGCACTGTCACGGCACAGCCAGCGCCTGGATAAATATGGGATGCATGTTTTTAGCTGAAAAGTCTCACCCTGTCTGTCTCTGCTCTCACATCCCCACTCAGAAAGGGAAGATAAGGATGCTCGGTTCCCTCCCAGTGAAAGGTATTTGTTTATGTGTGTGACACATAGCAGGATTACAAATGTCTGGCTTAATGTTGCACTGGGGGAAGAGAGTGGACTTGAGGAGGTGGCAATGGATGACAAAGTCCAGGGCCCTGTCAGTCACTGCTGATCTGTGACAAGTTTTATCACCCGTAGATTTCACATTCCAGCAATGTGAGCATCGCAAGCACAGAGTGAGAGAAGGCCCGTGGCTGGGAGAGTTTCAGTTTAAGTGAGCAAGAGATTAAAAAATCGAGGAGAAAAAGGCCCAGGATGCTCACAGCACAGGGTGAGGGGCCAAGCTCACATGTCCAGGACTTTTCCCCATTGTTCTGTGCATTGGACCAGGCTTTTCCCCAGAAACACATTGTGTGAATGAAGCAATGGCCCAAGACAAGAGCCATGGGCTGTCCTTGTCACTGGACAGCTCTGGTGCAGCTGGATTTTGCATCACCAAAGCCCTTGGGTGCCAATGAGACTTTTCCCAGAGATAATAACTGGCACAGTAACCAGCCCTTACTGGATAATTTCTTTGACTAATTTTGTCGTTAAACATTTTCAAATTAAATATAAATTTAAAAAAAGAAAGTGAAGAAGGAGTAAAAATATGGTTGGTTGCCTACTACCCATTTTAGAGTGTAATATTTCTGACAGTATGTGTAAGTTTCTCCATGGACAAGAGATCTCATGATTTATTGAGCCATTTATTAATTAGAAGATTACAGCATGACCGCTTCCCAGTAGCACAGGAAAAAAAAATAGACCTAGAGTTAATTATAAATGCTGTAAAAGAGTATAAGATTCATAATCCAGCTCACACGTTCTTCTTGCTTGAAGTTATCCATGAAAACACTTAAAATATGTTCAATATTAAATCTGCCAAATCCTCTTCAGCAAAAACCTTACATTTAGGTAGACACTGTTATGCCCATTCTTAGACAGGTCAGATCCACAAAACATGATTTCAGCATAAAATCTCTCTGCATCCTGCCCTGGGCTGTGCTCCTCATGGAGGTTTCTGTGTTCCAGTGTCTGGAGAGGTTCTGCCCATTCCTGGTAATGTTTTCTCCAAGCTTTTCATCCCTTTGCCCTTCAAGGATCAGCACTGTGAGAAACTGCAGCTCCTGACACCTGTCTCTCCAACATCTTCACTTTAGTGAAACAAGAAAATCTGATGCTTGTCTTTTGCTAAGAGTTTTGTTCCTATTTCCCACAGGATTTCTTTTTTTGTCAGTTTAATAGCCACAAGCTCTCTCTTTGCACTTGATAATCCCTTTGATCTTCTTCACTCATTGCTCAGCACAGTGCCATAAGGATGTTACTACCTTTAATCTTTTTGCCATTGATCAGTAATATTCCTGTCTGCTGCTTCTCTGTGATTCCTTTGCTGAAATTGCCACTACATCCCCTCTATGTTTTCATGGAGGAAGTGTCATAACATGTGGAGCTCTGCAGGAGAAGATCATAGATGCTGGAATGAGTTAAAGAGTTTGAGGAGAATGGTTAGGACACTAATATCAAATTTATTGGATGTTTTAAGTATTTGTACTGTAATATTTTTTCCTAGATAGGGGGGGAAATTACATTTAATCGCAGTTTCTGGTCTTTGGAGCTGCCTCTGCTTCCTTTCTCTTCAAGGCACGAAGAAGGAATTCAATAAACTCTATGAGCTCCCATTTCTAGTGTCTCTCAATGGTTTGTGGGTGGAACGACATCCTTTTACAAGGCAAATAGGAGATTTCCAACTCAACTCGAGATCTGAGAATACCCAGCTTTCCTGTTTCTTCCTGAAGTAGGTCATTGCCAGGAGCAGATTAGCTGATGATGTTGCTGGTGATAGCAGGGGATGCAAAGCAAAACCCAACCTTTTTTCCACAGCTATATTGCCTAACAGCAATAGTAATAACTAAAAAAAAAAATATATAGTGAGGAAAGTGATGCCAGTGTGACTCAGAGCCTCACAAAAGGTAGGCACTTGTTCAAGAAGAAATCTTTTGCATATGCTCATTATTCTGAGTATAATTACACTTCACTGCAAATGGGCTTCACCTGCCACATTTTGTATATAGGTTTTTAATTGTCTAAGTTGTGAGGCGGGGGAGGAAGGAGGCAGATTTGGTTGTGCCCATTATGTGTATGAAGAGCCTTTGCAAAACTGTAATTCAAATATGAGTCAGAGTGTTGTGTGCACCGAGGAGCAAACCACAATTACTGACTTTTATGAAACTAAGATTGTAATGCATCAGTGGGGGAAATAACTTCATCTTGATCTGCTAATCATCTAAAAAAGGCAGAGTTTGGGGTGTTAGATTCACCTCGTGCTCTGTTACAAAGGTGAGATCTGCCTTGCCACAGGTATGGAGATGGAAAAGGGGTGTCTCCATGATCCCATTTTTTAATAAACTCCCAGATGGAAGGCGGTTGTGTTGGTTGGGGGAGATCAGATAAGCTTTGCTGGATGTTTATTCCAGTAGTGCCATCTCTGCCTGCTGTGGTACCATCTGACCTGCTTTCTCTTTTTCCCTTAGTTGATTAAAGAACTTCCTGTTTGTTTCAGTTCTAAGCAAGCAAGAGATCCTGCTGCTCCACTCGCATGACTGAAGGTCTTTTACTTCCAGAGGGATTCTTTTCCTCACAGCCCTGTGTTTAGATTTGCTTTTTAACCAGGAGTGAAGAGAAGTCCCTCTACCAGACCACAGGCTGCTGGTGCTGAAGTGTCAGGGTTTATGATGTATGACAGTGTCACCAGTACAGAGAGGAATGATCCTCCCCACTCCCTCTGTATTTACACCTTGTATCCATGAGTTATCACATATTTTCCTGGCCAAGGTCTTGACTGCCAGGGAAAAGAGTAATGGGCAAAAGGTAAAATTCCTGTCTGGCTTCACCTTGGGATCTGGAGGGTGGTTATTTCCAAACACCCACCCACGCTGTGCACAGAGACCCACACACAGGGCTTCATTCACCTCCTGATCCCACGTGGTGCAATTCTGCACAGCTCTGGAGCCTCCTTACTTTTCCCAAATGTTCCTCAGTTTGGAGACAGTTGTGGGTTTGAAGGGAACTGAGAAATCCGCCTGGGACACAAAGACTGCAATCACAAATGTACAGGCTAAAGCCAGGCCGTCAGAGGGACTGGCTGCCACCTACAGCCCCCCTTGGTCACTGTCAGTACCCTGGGGACCCCCACTGCTCCCAGCCCCAAATCCCACCCTGACAAGTGTCCCCTCTGCAGGCCACAGTGCCATCAGCTGGTGGCAGAGCTGGAGGCTTCACTTTCAGCATCATTTGCTGTTTTTTGAATTATTTATTGCAATTACGCTGGTGATCTGTACAAGTGGTGCTGCTGTGCATTGTATCCAGATGTCTGCAAACACACTCCCAGGGCCAGATCCTAATTTTAACTGCCTCTGCAAAATATTCTCCTCTGGACTGAGGCCCTATTTGTGTTCCTGTTGAACTCTACAGCCAAGCAGACTGCTGGCTCAGGGAACTAAATTCTGCTCCTCTGAAAGACAGGGATCATGAAGGGCACAGATTTGAGCTGTGCAAGATGATTAAGTCAGGCTTCTTCTCCACATGGAGACCTCAGGCAGAGAGGAGAGGAGACCAAAAGGCAGAGAGAGAAGCCAGGGCACAGCAAGGATAAGATAATCTACTCTAAAAACATTGCAGATGTGCAGCCCTACCTCATCCTTCCCCTGTGCATGGCAGAGCCCCAAGGCTGCAGATCCTCATCAAGCTTTTGTGTCACGTGGGAGCTGCAGATGAGGTCCTGGAGCTTTAGTGAAGTCAAGGCTGTGATATTCATAACACCTAAACCTGTCACCAGGAGATGCTGTCATCCAGCCCTGCTGTTCCTCATCTGAATGAATTGCTAAGCATGCATAATAAGATGCATCTATTTAGTGACAAATATAAGTTGTTTATCAGGAACTTGGTGACAGGATGGGTTTTGCTTTGTTCAGTGGATGTGGGGCCAGCCTGGGAGAAGGAGCTGTGTCCCATTATCTAAAAACTCCCCAGGGAAAATGGCCACACAACATATGCCAGAGTCAGGGGTTTGTTAATTTGAGCAGCTCTGAACTGTTCCTATCCTGTTTTGCTAAGATTTTTGGCTGAAGTTTGTTTTCCTGTTCTCCTGATCGATTGGCTTGTAGGTCAGTTTGAACAGTGGGTAGGAAATGAGTAAATATAGGAAAATCCACAAAATGTGTGAGGTGGGAAAGCAGTCCTGCTTCTTCTCACAGTCCTCTTTGCTTACCAAATTAAGCAGCTAATGTGTTATGAAGCTGAGTGTGTTGGAGCACACCAGGCTGCCCCAGCATGAGCGAGTTTTTGCACTGGACTCACATCTCTATTTATAGTTGTCATTATTATTGACACTGGTGGTAATTTTGTGTGTGCAACACCTCCAGGCTGAGCACTTGGGGCATGGTGCAACTTATTTTGAGAGTGATGCAGGAGGCTTAACAACACAGGATTCGAATCCATGCTGCTTGTAAGGGGCATAATTTTTGTATGGTGTGCTATAATTATTGTACAGTGTGTTTATTAATAATAAAAGTCACATTGGGAAGCTTTCTGGCTGAAGTGCTGTGAGAAATGAGATGCTTCCACCATCTCCCAGTGGGCCTCCCCATCCCAGACAGCAATATTCTAATTAACTTTTGTCAAGTGGCCCTTTGAAACTAGTAAAATAAAGTGATCTAGAGGTGCCTACAGAGCTGTAGCTGATACCTGAAAAATTGCTTTCTATTCTCCACCAGGAAAGAGGGGGAAAACCCACGTGCTAATGATCAATTTTCTAAACGTGGTGTGTCCTGGGACAGCAGATGCACATGAACTCGGGGGAATGGAGCAAACCCCAAAACTGTCAGGATTCATAAGTGAAAGGACAAAAAGTGAGGAAGAAAAAAGGAAAATATTCCCCAAACTGCATGGCTCAGTAAAGAACATTTATGCAAAAGGTGGTAATGGAATTTCTCTTAAGATGAAAAATAATGATGAACTACTGATACTGAAATATTTAGTGTCCATTTGAGGAAGAGTTAAAAATCAGCAATACAGCTTTCCCAGAGTCTGCATACATTTGTAAAATAAAAAACTTAAGTCATAAATTCCCATCTCACTCAACTTCCCTCTCTCCCAAATTCATAGATTTTAATACCAGAAGAGAATAATATGAAATGTTTTACTGACTGCTGAAGGGACCTTATTTCCATACAAGGGTCTGCTGAGCCTTTCTCATCCCTACAGCTTCCTCCCCACCCTTGGGGTTCACATTTCCCTGGGGTCCCACAGCTCTGGTGGCACCTCTGTACTCCCGGTGTACCCAAAATTACAAAATTGGCACCTTTGATTGCAAGCTTGTCAGGAGAGGGGCGTTGTCTTCTGTTCCATGAACTGCCTAGCACATTTTTAGCCCAGCAATAATAACACACTTCTGAAATGTGCTCTCTGGGCACAAAATAACTTTGGTGCCTACCAAAGGTCTTGGCTTCTTCTGTCAACACTTTAGATCTTGAAGACCCTACAAGGAGCAAAGGGTGTATTTTTTAACCTGGAAATATGCAATATTTACCCAAACCCAAACCCACATCAGGAGCAAGAAACTTGGCATTTCTCTGATGGGACGCAGCCCAATAAATGGTCTCAGAGCCTCCTTCCCTTTTGGATTTGAACACGTCCCAGCAGCTGTTGGTGCTTCCCTTCACTGCATTTTTACACATTTTTCTCTAATGCAGCATCTCACCTGAATGAAAGAGGTAAGGCTTTTGGTCCCCTTTGTTCAAACCTCAAATCTTCTATTTTCCAGGGACAAGTGGGGTCTTTGTCAATCCTGTTTCCTGCACACAAATATATTTTTTTATATCCGTAGCCTTCCAGCTGTTTATACATGCCTGTGTTCATTGCTTTAAAAAAACCAGCATTTCATTTTATCTGTGTGTATATGTAATAGGAAATGGAGATTCATTTCAACCTCAATCTTGTTATTACTTCCACAAAATACACCCCTAATAATGTACATAAAACTGCACAATTTTACAGTGCTGAATTGTTTTGACTTCATTTTGAGCAAGGAATCTGGGTTACAATGGGGAAGTTCATGAGATCATAAATTCTCACTTCTAAAACTGTGCCAGACAGTGAAACTACCAACTACAGCTTTCACACACACATAAGTATTATAATTATGGAGTTTGCAAGGTAAATTTGAACACAATTGCTTGCTTTACAAATGTAAAGACACAGAAATGTTAATTATATGGTCTTTAAAGATAACCAATTAATTTCACAAGGGATGGGTTTGGAAAGTCCCCCTTTGAAAGCTGCCTCACAATTTGAGCAGCTGTTGATATAATGTATTTTTTTATGCATATTGTATTTTCTGTGATAACGTAATAGGCATGAATTTGATGCACGGTAAATGTAAGAATGAAGATAGAATTTGAAATTTTTGGCTCTTCAGGAGGCTGCACCTGTCATTTTATTGTTGGACAGCATTTCATGCAAAGCTTAGAACAAGTCTTTTTAACTTTTAAGTGTAGACACTTCTTTTGAGTCTTTGAATAGTATTTTAAGAGTGATTGTCAACTTTTCAACTTATTGCCTTGGGGAATAATTACATTAATTCATACAACCTGTAACCTGTGTCATTTCCAAGTTTGAAATTCACCATTCCTCACTGCTTGAATAAATCATGCCAGTTTTTAAATGTAAAAAATACTTTTTCTGTCGGTGCTCCTTTGCAGCTTTTTGTTTAACCCAGTTACTGTGCGAGGTGAATTTTTGCTCCTGGTATAATTACCTCAAATTAAATGTGATTAGCTGCCCCTCAGGTTTGCACAGGAGTGTCTCAGGTGTGGGAAGGTGACTATCCCTGTGTTTACTTGGCTAAAGACCCCATGGTCTTACCCACAACTGGGGTCAGACCCACGAGCTGGCAAAGCTCTTGCCTTCGGAATTGTGAGCTCCCTGCTCTTTTTGTGCATATTTCATGTGTGTGTGGGAGTTGGACAGAGTTTCTTGCTACAAACTAATGATTTCCTGGTTTCTCCAAGCTTTCTTCAGATGACCTCAAAGAAGGCTGGATCTCAGAGGTGCAGGAATTCACACAGCACACAGCAAAGTGGGGCTTCCCAGTCAAGGTTGGCCAAATCCCACCCATCTGACACCGTGAAGCCTGAGAGAAGGAAGAACAAAGGCTCTGCAGGTGCTTTTTCAGACCCAGCTCCCTCCCCAAGGACAGGAATGCAGCCCCTCATGTGAATAAGCTGCTGCTCTGCTGGGTGTTGGCTCTGCTAGATCCCATCACACCGCCAGGTGTAGCAGAGAAAAATTAATTAATTAATTAATTCTGCATTATTAAAGCAGACTGCTGGCTTTGCTCTTCCCTGTATAGAAGAGGAACTCTTCGTGGGAGAAGGCTCAGTGTTGCCAGCAGGGTTTTCAGGCTGCTTGGTCTCCTGGATGTGACCCTGCTGGAAAGTCACAGGTCCCTGAGCTCCCTGCCAGCCCTGCTGCATTCCTGGAGAAAGGAGGGGTTGATCCACTCAGGTTCCAAAATGCTTTCATCCTTTGCTTTGTGAGATGCTAATGTTTTGGAGAGCTGGTGCATTATCCCTGTGCTGCCTCCGTGCCTGCTGTATGGAAATTCATCTTCTCCAGAGCTGTTTCTGTGTGAAGTTGTGGTGCAGGCCTATTATCATTATTTAAAGTCACTTTTGCAGCAGCATAATAGTAAAGCTTTTTATAAAATATATTATCATTCTGAACTTTGTTGTTTGCAAGAGAAAGCAGGAATAACAGCATGCTGGGTTCAGCCATCAATATAGAGGGTGCATCATCAGTCAAATCCATAAAGCTTTTAAGCTGTCTTGTTTCAAATTAAGGTTTACAATGCATTACAATGGCATATTTAAAACCGTGTACACGTTTTATCAGGTCCTCATGACTCTGTAAATACTCTCTGATTAGTAGGTCTAAACAAAGCAGACTTGATCCAAAGCTGACTTTTATAATTAAATCCATTATTTTGAAGGATGTTACCTCTGTTTTGTGGGGGGACTGAGGGCTCTGTTTCCATTTCTCAACAAAGGAAAAATTAAATTGGAACCAACTTTGATATTCACCAAAATCTAACAAGACTTGCTAAAACTGTTGAATCAGAAGATTGGCATTACATGGAGACTTGGGCAGGGTGTTACTTTGTGGTAATGAAGGGGAAAAATGCAAAAAGGGCCAATATTTATAAGCCTGGCACCTTAAAATAGTGCTTCATGTCTCAAACAGTGTCAGGGCTGCAGAGTGCTAAATGGCCTTTGGGTACATCAGGGTGACACTAACAGGCTCTAAAGATCTCACATTCACTTAGACAGTCCAGAAAGGATGGAAAGGGGAACAGATGTGAAATGACTTGTCTGCAGTGAGGGACCATCCAGCAGGAGAGCTGCGATTACAACCAAGGCTCTTCATTTGCAGTCTGGTGCTCTGAATTCAACCAGACAAAATCCACATTCAGCTCCTGGTCATAACTGCACATCCTGGCTGGCAGCTGTAGGAGAAGCCCTGTTTAACTTTTAAGGGTAGATCCAGCACTGTCAGTGGCAGAAGGTCCCACCTCAACCTCCTGCCACGCTGCCAAGCAGCTGCTCTAATCTCGGTGCTTAATACAGGATGGGAGAAGTTTGATAAGTAAGGATAGTTTGGTTTCCAGACCAAGGCTGCCCCAGCAAACCTGCCAAAGTGACCTTCCACCTGAAAAATTTGGTGATTCATGCAAAGACAGAGTGGGGAGATGAGCTGGGATACAGAAGCTGTGGATGCAAGAGTAGGCGTTGGGAAAATTTCATTTGGTGCTGGAAAATAGCTTTTTTCTTCCCATTTCCATTTAAAAATTTGTCACCCCATTGGTGACAAGAATCTTTGGGGTTGAGCAGAAGGTCTGCAGGCAAACAGCAGTGGAGGACTAAAGAAGAATACACAGAGATGGTGGTGGAAAAAGGTGCTGTGGGAAAACGTCAGGTATACACGGACCTGAGGTGAGCAAAGTCCTTATGGCTGTGGAGGAGATCAGGAGTTTCAGGTTGAATCATAATTGTATTTCCAAATGTGACTGCTCTCTGAAATGTTGGCTGGCACTGTTAGGCTAGAAAGAATAAGCTTCTCAGTTTCACATTCAGCCCACATTAGATTAATGGTATTTGAGTCATGCCTACAACTGGTGCAAAGGCAGGAGAAATCAGAGCTAGAAATCAAAAGCTCATATCAAACCTAAATATTCTCTTAACAGCCTTACTAAAGGCTGTGGTCAAGGCAAGAGTTGTCATTTAACTTTGACTATACAAGACTGACAACCAAATGAAGGAGAAATCAAAAGCCAGTTTAATTGTTGCCTGTTGTTATCGTCAAAATGACCGGCTAATTAAATATTTATTGTTTACTGGTTTCAAGCATACATTTGGCATGTTGGGATGCTGTGTAATCAGTAGATCATACATTTCCCCAGAAGGAAATAGTAGCCTCACAAAAGCCTGTTGTGAGGATTAGCTGGCTAATGGGCTTGACTCACCCCCCTGAGCAGGAGGGTGCAATCTGCAACTGCGGGTCTGAGCTCCCAGCTGGAAGCGCTTCATGCTCCCATTCCATCCCCAGCAGGGGGATGCAGCTCTTCGCCTCCAGCCTGGGCTCTCTCCAGCCCTTCCAGCAGGAGCTGCTTGCCAGAAGCAGATTTAGCACAGCTGGCTCCATCCTCTGCTCCCTTTCCTGCCTTTCCCTCCTGTCTGGCCATGTTCAACTCCTGTGCTTGATGGCTCATTGACTGCCCTGAGGAATGAGGTTGTGTTCCACTTCCCTTCCTAAAGAGAGCTTCCCAGCAAGTGGGGATTTCTGAGACCCCAGAAACCAGGACACTTTCTGCTTGGGCTACGAACTATTGGATGTTTCCACCAGCAGGAAAAACAGAGATCCTGCAGGATCCCACACTCCTGGCAAGTCTTTGACGAACTTTGGGGCACAGGAGTGACATGTGAGAGGTGGGGATAATGCAAAGACCTTTGAAGATGAGCAAAGTGTTAAGATGGGCAATGAAAGGCAAGAAGGGCAGTGAAGCTGGAGAAGGGTCTGGAGAACAAGTCCTTTGAGGAGCTGCTCAGGGAGCTGGGGCTGTTCAGATTGGAGAAAGGGAGGCTCAGGGGAGACCTCTCTACAGTGACCTGAAAGGAGGCTGTAGCAATAGGGGTCAGCATCTTCAAAGTAATAGGCTGAGAGCAAATGGCCTCAAGTTGCACCAGTGGAGGTTAAATTGGATATTAGCACTGAAAGGGTGATCAAGCACTGGCACAGACTGCACAGGAGAGTGGGGGGATTTAAGACTCGTAGATGTGGTACCTGGGGATGTGGGTTTGGCAGCGCTGGGTTAATGGTTGGAATTGATGATCTCAGAGGCCTTTTCCAAACTAAATGACCCTGTGTTCCTTTGTGCTCCCAGCTGCAACTGCAGCTTCTCTGTGGTATTTTAGTGTGGGGAAGCAAGAACTTGTGCTGGAATAGCTGGCAGCACTTGGGTGTCAGACCTGAGAGATGCTCCTGTGAGCCCCCAACGGGTGCAGTGCCAGCTGCTCTGGGAGAGGGGGGAATCACACTCAGTTTGCACAGCACAAAACACTTCATTCCTCCAAGGAGCTTTTTTTTTGTGACTTGCATCCCTGAGCAGCACAATGGGGTCTCAGCAGACTGTCAGCCTCCCCCGTTCCTGCCTAGCAGGGGCAGCAGGGCACGGGGGGTGCCAGACCAGCCATTCTCAGCTGCAAACATTGCAGGGGCACAGTGCCAAACTGTGAGTGAGCAAGGCTTGGGAACACTCACGGGCCTGGAGACAGCCTCACTGGGAAGGAGGAGGAGAATCCAGGCAAGCCAAGCCAGAAGGAAGGTGGGAAAGTCTGCAGAAATGAGAGTGGGCTCATTGCAGGGAGCTTCAATCAGACATATCCCCATTCACAATCCAACCAAAAAAAAACACCAAAAAAAAAATTAGAAAAAAAAAACACAAAAGCTGGTATTTCCAATTCCTCAATTAAAATGTAATTTACACCCCGGGCTCTCCCTCAGATAAAAGCATGCTTTGTTCACCCAAGTGTAAAGCAATATTTACAGAAACATTTTGTGGCTTTAATACACGGCTCTGACGGAGGAGCCTCTGTGCACACACGGACCAACACAGAGGCAGCTCCCATTCCAGGGCCCCAGGGCTGGGGACTGGGGGAGCACTGGGGACAGGGCTCTGGGGACCATTAGGAGTGGAATTTCTCCAGAGCCCAGAGCTCAATTTGTGGCCATTGAATAAAACCATCCTGCTATAAAGTGCAGCCCATCAAAGCCTGTGCTAGCTGGGCAGGTTGGGACCTTCCCAAGGAGCCATCCCTTCCTACAGCAGCTCCTGGGCCTCAGCAGAGGGTGTTTACACCTGCCAGAACCTGATTTTGGGAGTGTTTTCAGAGTCCACAGGAAGCTTTGAGCATGAAATGAGGTTTCAATGGGCTGGGAGGAATGGATAGGGGTGGCAGCAGGGATGTTCTTGCAGTTGGAGCTGCCTGTGTTAAGCAGGAATTGAAGTGCTGAAGGATGCTTTCCCCTCCAGCACCTACTCAAAGATGAGAAAAGATGTGTGGAGAAAGGGTTGTCCTTTGCTACCTCATTTCTGATCCTTTTGATTGGCTTCTGAAGATGATCACCTTCCAGCTCTGTCAATCCCAGACTGAAAAGCTTCTGGCATAAATAGGATTGGAAAAGCTTTTTGGTGCTTACCTATTTGGTATAAGGACTTGGCACAAGGTCTTCCAATGCAAGGATTTAATTTCCAGTACAGAATCCCACACTCCTTTCAGTAGCTTCATTAGAAAATTCTGGTTATTTCAACCACCTTATTATTTTCCCAACTTACCTAAATGCATTCAAGGGCAATGAATATGCAGTTTGTGTTTAGGAGAAAAATCTGCATGAAAGTTAATGGAAATCTGCTAACAAGCACCCCACTTCCATTAATTGATTCCCTAATCCAGTGAAGCATTAGTCATATAATTAATTTCAAGCATTCGATCTCTACAATCAAAATTGCTGGCTCTGATCCGAAGCCAATCAAACCACCAGCAGCCTCGCCACTGATTTCCATGGATGAGATCCAAAGGAACTATGCACATGTTAAAATTAAACACATCCTTAATTGACTTGCTGGGGGCCATATTTAGATCTCCTAAAATTACCTGTGCCAAGCAGAGCCCTACAAATGCTTGAAAGAGAGAACAAAAATGTAGCTACCTCCCAAAAAGTGGTGGCTGCCCCGAGTGTACAAACTTACCTAGAGTGCTGCTGTGTTTTCCTGGGGTTTGGCTCTTGTCCCTAACCCACTTGCTAAATTAGAAAACTCGAGCCACTGTGACACAGGCTGAGGCTGAGAAATATTTGGGACCAAAGCCTCCCTTATCACCTGACCTGGTCAGGGGGGTCAGCCACCTCTCCTTAGCTCTGTGACAGCACGGCTGCAAAACCAGCACAAAAGAGTGGCACTGCAGCCCATGGGGGACCTGAGGGGCTTTTTGAAGGGCAGAGCCTGCTGGAGCTGTGCTTCTGTCCTAAATTTACCATCAGAACCCACAGCACAAGCCTGGACTGATCCCATCTCTTCTTATTTTGGATCAGTTCACTTGTGGTTACTGTAAGACCTTTGCTAGGAGCGCATGTGTCCATCTTAGTCTGGATCTAGGGGACAGCAGGGCTTCTCCAGGGAATCAGGAATTGCATCAGGGAATTCAGTGACCCAGAATATCTCCCCATCCTCAAGAGACTAGTGTTGCACTAGCTGCCTAAAAAAATTACTCCAGACTAGAAAGACTCTCCAACTAGGCAATTAAACTGACAAAATACCTCCAGTTGTGAAGAAATCGAATAATTTGTGGGTTGGGGGCTTTTTGTGCTTTTTCCCCCCTACTAATTTTTTAATTATTATTATTATTGCTAGAATGGATTAGCTCTACACACTCCTATCTTATTTGCAAACCAAAGAATTACAGATAGTAATTGGATAATCTCTCAATTATCCCTAGTGACTTAATTATCATCATTAACTGTATTTATTTCACTAATGTGGTGGATTTCTTTTGGGGGTTTCATTCTCCAGGCCTATTAATTTGACTGATAATGGGGTATACTGAAAACAGCAAGGCAGAATGATACAATTTTGTGCAAAATAATGGGTCATACCTTCCAAAACACACACACAAAAAAAGCACAAAACCTTTTCTATTTCAGGGATATGTCTTAACCCAGAACTTTCAGCTCAGAAGTTGATTATGTAAATTATGGAATTTCATCTACATTGCACAGAGTTTCTGAATATAGGGTGAAATTTGTTGTCTTGTGCTACAAGAAGAAACGGCTACTGTAAATTGAAAGTCAATGCAGACAGCAAACACAATGCCTTAAGGAGAGAGTGCCACGATCTGAAATTTCAGCAGGTAATGCAACTTCTTTGTCTGACTGGGGCACTTGTGTTTGACCATAATTAAAAAGCCCTGGAAGTGAAACTAATTCCTTCAGCTTTCTACCAGGAGATGGATTGGCTGACTAATAAAATCTCATCCCCACAGCATCCAACACAATGTCCAGTGCTGCTGCTGTATCCCAGAGGGGGCTGAGGCTGGGTATCCAACACTGCTAATCCTAATAATTAGGAACACACACAAAAGCTGGTCCAGCACCAACAAGCAGTAGGTGACAATTCTTATTCCTTTCCATGCCAATTTTCTATGTGGCTTTGTTTGTCTTTTGAAGAGCCTGAAGCAGAAAAATAGAACTGTTGGAAATTGCTTTACATTAGTTGATTATCTCTGGCTAAGTTGAGAGCATTTGGCCTTGCTTATTTGCAATAATTTAACGTGAGAACCCCACAGAGGGTGGTAATTTACAGGGTATGGTCTCAATTGTGGGATGCTCACAACGCGAGGCAAAGGGCGGGGAACTGCCAAACATATTTAGATAAATCTTTGAACAGCTGCTTATTATTCCAGGCCTTATCTTGTTTCAGTAGACCAAATGCTGTTAAAATCTCTAACGTGCTCATATTAGAAGAAAAATCATTTGATGTTCTTTGTCTTTCAGGGCCATAAAGCCTGAATTTCCAATGTAACCCATTCAAATGGGCTGTACACACACATATATTTGAATACATTATGTGAGGAGCCCTGCTGTAAATAGAGGATTACTTTTTTTTTTTTGTTGTCCCCAAATTCTCCAGGTTATAGCCTCATGCCCCTTTGGGCTACACAACCCCATCAGCCATCACATCCCACCTTTGGTAGTCACTGCCTGCGCTGGGGACCAGCCAGCAAGGGCACAGCTCAGTACCAGCACCTGCTGCTGATCCAGCTTTTGATTACCTGAAGGATTATCTTGAATCGTGATTGTTATTTTTTTAATTACAATGGGTGAATTGCAATGCTGTCTCAGTAACCAGATTTCCATTTTATACATAAATATTGGCTTTTCAGCCTGGTGCAGCAGGAGGATACTCACACCTCTGCCAATAGCTTCCTCATATGTAAGTAATTGGTTTTCTCAAGGTTATTTATTTAGATGATTATTTGATAGCAAACTGCAATTTTGTTTTCTTCAATGCACGAAAAGCTAATTTTTCTCTCTATTAATTTGTCCTCTGAACTTTATTCCTTCACTCAAGCTAGAGCCAAAAGACCAAGCCCAGTTATAGATCAAATGCCAATATCTGCTGTAAATCCATGTAAACCAATGGATTAAACAAGCAGAGAATCTGGGCCCATATATATTAGAGAACAAGAGAAATAAATCTCACCAGCACTGAGAGACTGCATTAGCTCATTGTGCTTGTAAGACTTTGAAAAACCTAATATAGATTCCTGTAGTGGACGAGCATGGGCAGCTCCATCATTTCCTACAACAACTACAACATCGAGCTGCTTTATGCTTTTATTTTTGTGCCTTGTTAGGACGAGGCAGGGGGTTAGCTCAGGTGGGAAAGTTAATCAGTTAAACCGGATTTCATCTCCCAGCAAAAAGGAGTTCAGGTGGAAACAACGTGGAGTGGTGATGTTAAAATTTAATGTGCTTCAGCCAGGGTGCTTCTAAATCACATCTCTGCTTAACCCACTGCTTTTCACGTGTGTCCCCTCAGTGGCTGCAGCACAAATTTAGCCAAGATTTGCTTTATTTTCACTGATGGTTGCAAATGAGGTGAAATTGAAGCTGGGGGCACCCAGCTGGTGCCCACCTCTGCAGGATCACATCCCTCTGGTGCACTCCAGTGTTTCCAGAACAAATTTTTCCCCACAGGCAGAGCTGGAGATCTCTGTGATGATTCTCTTGACGCCTGGTTTCTCTCTCAGACCTGGAGCAATTTGATAAGGTGAGAAGCTCAGCTCTCAGCGAAGACACCTTGAGCTTTCCTCATTGCAGAGAAAAGCCTGAAGGCATGAAATGGGGATATCTGGAAGGGCTCAAAAACTGGATAGCAAAATAAACCTCTTGCCTCAAATATTAACACTTCAAGCCCTTTCTCACGATCCTGAGGAATGAGGGCAGTGTCAAAATTTTGGGGAGACCTGAGCACTTGTGCTTTAGCATGCTGCTCATCCTTAGAGAAGGAGCTGCTAAATCTTTTGAGGTTCAGTAGCCTTAGTGGGAAATGAGAGGCACAAATGAGCAAGAACAAGGGTAGCATATCCTATCCATTTCCTTGCTGTTGCTGTTACACGGGCTTACAGCACAGAAGGGTTGTATTTAAATCCCCAAAAAGGTTTTTAATTTAAAAAAAAATTAATAAAAATATTCAGGTTTTGTAAAGTTCACCTTTCAGTGTAATCTTTCAGTGATTTAGAAATGTAATTATAAAGCAAATTGACAGTGCCCTTTAAAATATGTCATGTAGGGAAATTAATTTTAGTATTTCCTCTCTTTTCTTTCCTGTTTTTTTCCTTCACTGTTATATTTTGCACTGGAGAAAAGCCATTTGAAGGTCCAGTGAATCTTCCTTGCAGGAATGAGGAACAGAGGGGCAGGGACACCCAATTCCATCGCAATCCTCTTTCTTGCACCTTACTTTAACAGTTTCCTGCATCACAAGCCAGATGTTCTTCCTCCTCAGGTCTTTCAGCCAGCATCAAACTGTGAGTTCCATGGAGTGGGACTAACCTGCTTAATTCCTCTAGTACCTTGGGCAGTGTCTAGCTGACTGCACATAAGCACTTTAGGATGAAAATCTGCTCACAGGAGGACTAGCAGGGTGAAGGGAGCAGCTCAGCCCTCCCACACATCTCCCTGTGTGTGGAAAGAGCCTCTTCAGCCTCCCCTGGCTTCCCAAGCACAGCCTGAATTAAGTTGCTGCAATGCAACTTGCACAACTATAGGCTAATATAATTTGTCACAATTAGGGCTTGATTGGATGTTTTCATTCAGGATGATCCAGGCCAAGCTGCTACAAATGACCTCTTAGCCTTAGAGCATGAAACAGATTTGCTGAGCTGAGGGTGACACTGGAAGGAGGACACGGGGAGCAGCTGTCCCCGTGGCCATCACCTCAGCTGTACCAGTGCCATCCAGACTTGGAAGCACTTGAAAGCAGGGAAAATATGCAGGGAACACCATTTAGGAGCATCCTTAACTCAGGAGGAGTATTTTTGTCTCTTTGAGTATTTTAATCTCTGTGAAAGTGCAATGCATGTTCTTTGTGCCTGGCATCCATTTGGATGGAAAGATGGGAAAGGAGGGCAAATAGGAATTTTCCCTGCAGCCCCCCAGGTCTGCAGTGAGATCAGGGGCAGCAGCCCATGTGTGTAAGGCAGAAGGGGACCCTGCTGAAAGGTGAGGCAGTCACTGTCAGCCTGTTGGAGCTGCCCAGGTGGAGCTCAGGCAGAAAAAGGTGCTCCAGGCTGAGCCTCTCCCAGGAAATCATTCCGCTTTGCAGGGAACGCTGCTATAAATATGGAAAAAAAGCTCCCCAAGCCATGGATGGGAATTGTCTCATCCACCCTGATGAGTGCCCTGACCCACATTACCCCTTCAAAGCTCCCACAGCAGAAGACAGAGCCCGGCCCTTTGTTTCCAGCCGAGAAGCTGGTGGAAGAGCTGCCAATCCCAAACACATGTGTCCAGCTGCAAGCAGGCCTCCACAGAGGACAGCTGGAGGCAGGGTGAGGTGCTTCAGAATAAAAAGAGAAGTTTGAGACTCTCAGCTTGGCTTGTTTTTTCAGTGTCCAGGGCACAAAGCATCCGCTTCACCTTGGCACCGCTTCGCTCCCAAAATAAGCACTGATAATGACGGGATGACCGCTCCACTCTCCTCCTCTTGGTGGTAATGATGCTCATTATGCATTCAATAGGCTATTTTACAATATGAATTCATCTAGAAAAGGATAATTAGTCCACAGCTTGCTTTACATTTTATTTAATTTTCTTTACTTCTGTCAGGGAAAAAAAAAAAAAGAAGTATGTAGGAATTGTGTTATTTTTTTCAGCAAGGAAAATGGAGCTCTTTGATTATCCTCACTCACAAGAGATATCATGAAAATGGTGCTCTGGTTTTTTGCTGAATAATTTCTTGCCATTGAGCATCCAAAAGAGCATTTTAATCTCAATGTACGCTCTGCTATTGTATCAAATTAAGAAGAGCAGGCACGGGAGGCTGCTCAGTGAAGAATCCTCTTTTCCATTAATTTGGATGTGTTAAGTGCACTTTCAGAAGCCAAAAATATTCTTGTAAAAACATGATTGCACAATGGGATTTCTTTCTAGGGCTTCAGTCAACTACCAGCATTCATCATTGCTAAAATTGAAGCGGGAGTGAGAGAGAAACATCTCCAATTAGCAGAGGCACATCGCTGAGTTGTTTGTTTTGGTTGGGTCTCTTAGTGAGATCCTGTGGGGAAGGCTTCCTAGAGACCTACCAGAGCAGAGGATTTGGGGCTCTGAATCCTTCCTTGCACTTCCAAATCTCTTCTGCTTTTCTCACAACAGCCCGAAACAAAGCAGTCCCTGCTCAGAAGGCATTCAGACAAACTGATTTTCAGCCTGTGAAATGGCACTAATTATTCTCCAGGATGATATAAATATATTAATTTCTATATTGGCAGCTGCAGTGCAATGAATTGATACCTCTGGGGAAATGGTTCCCAATGGTTTCCAGAATGTGAGGAATAAACTTGGTACTGGTCCCTTCATTGTTTCTAGCAGGGAAGGGTGTTGTGCTGTCACTGGAGATGTCTCTGCTCCCTTCATGGCTGCAGCTCCATTCCCCAGCCAGAGATCCCCTGGATCAGGCCCCTCACCCAGCTGAGTTAAGGCCTGGTTAAGGGGAGCTCCCACACCCCATTTTTGTGTCATGCACTGCACACACAGCAGGAAAATGAGGTCAGAAGGTTTTCTCTTTCAGTCAAAGAGAAATGGTATCCATATGTTTGGGGGGAAATACCTGGAATTGCACTGGTGCATGGCAGCACTTCCTGGTGACTGACCCATTTATTGAGAGCTCAAGTATGATTTTCCTAAATAGCCCCTTGAGTCCCTGGCCAAGCCCTGTTCCAGGAATTTCCTAAAGGTGCTGTCTCCTGCACAGCTAGAGTCAATAAGGCATGAAAGAAATGAGATCTGAAACAGTGTAATGTATGAAATGTGAATTGCACAGCAGCCTCAGATTACAGCAAGTCCAACTGCAATGCCTGGTGCTTCCCTTTACTTTTATTTCTATTAATATTCCTCAAGCAACAGCAAAGATCGATTTGAAGTCGGGAGCACAGAGAGTCATGGGAGTTTCATTAGCATGCAAATCTGAGTGAATTCATTAGCCCTGCAACTGATGCTGATGCTCCTGGAAACTAGTAAAAGAGTAAAGTCTGCAGAAGTAAATCAGGCCGTGCTAATGAGCCTGTTAATAAAGCTTTTGTAAGCCTTTTCCAGAGCCAAAGTGACAAAGCACATTGTCAACGTTAAATCTCTGGTACTGAGCCTTAGATGAGGGACTCATATTTATTTTATTTTATTTTATTTTGTTTGGTGTTAGGGAAGAAAGCAGAGGACTGTAGAGAAGGTAGAGAATGAGACAAAGGCAGTTACAGAATTTTCTCATCAGAGATAAAAGTATTGTGTGGCTGCAGAAAAGAGATGGAGTGACAATTGCAACCGTGCAAATAAGATCCATTTGACTGAAATTATATTTTAAAGAAAAACAGGAGACCAAATTTGTTATAATGGGCCTTTCACCTTCTGGCTGTATGTTCTCATTTTCCCTTTGCTTTATTAGGCATAATTTCAGGACTGTGTTTTGTTTCATCTTCTTCTGAACTTGCAGAAATGCTTAGGGCACTGATGCAGTGCCTGGCTTGCTGGGGGCACCACAGCCCCTGCACCTCCTCATTGTGTGGGGTGCTTCAAGGGGAAACTGGATACCCCAGGAACCCCAACGCCTTTGTTGCAGGGACTGGAAAGTCCTGTACCAGGGCAGCCTCTGCTGCTGACACCTCATCTGTGGGATATGATGGTCTGTGGCAAATCTGGTGGGCTCTGACAGACACATCTCCCTCAAACCAGGAGCTCTGTGGGGCAGGGAAGGGCCCTATGAGAGCAGCCCAGCCCACCTGGGTCCATGGCTGCTGGTGCAGAAGGGAATGAGAGCTGGAACACACCTGGGGGAGCAGCAAGTGGTTCCTGGAGGTTGCTCTGATTTTTGTTGGTAGAGACAAAGCTGCGGAGGGGAGCACATTGTATTTAACAGATTGAAATCTGCATTTCAGTCCATGCCACCTTAGAGTAGAACCTTCCTCTGTGCACATATCAGCATTTTTCAACCCTGTGGTCACAGGCAGAGGGTGGGAACCCAAGAGACAGGGTGATGTTTAATCTGAAGATCAAAGCTTACTTTTAGCACTGTAGCATTTCTCCCTTTACCTTCCATTCTGACACCATGTCAGCTGCTGAGCTGCTGCAGAGGTAGAGACCTCCTTTCCCTGCTATTGGACTAAGGCTTTAAATTCTCCAGGTGGGAAATAAATTGCAGGACCCAATCCACAATCTCAGCCGTGACCTGCACCACCAAGCTGGGATGAGGCTCATCCTCCTCGACCTTGTGTGTGCTTTGCATGGCAGCAGAAGCCACAGAGAGCAAAAAGGCTGTGGGTTCACCAGGCTTCAAGGCAGAGATAAGGGGGAGACCAGGTAGAAATCTATTTGGTTTCTTTTTGCAGCAGCCTCTTTGTGCAAAAGAGCTCGATGCAGGGGGAACCTGATTACTGCTTTCTCATCAAGTGGAAAAAGAAGTGCTTTATACACAGGCTGATGGAAAACTACTGGAATGCTTTTCAGCTCCCCTCTCTAACCCTTAGTGCTTTCTGGTGCCTTTAAGGGAACAAAAATCCAGGCTCGAAAAATGGGGGAAATATATCAAAATATATTTGGAGATAATGGCAAGTAATACAATAGGCAATGCAGCTGGGCAATAAAAGAGGCAAGGGGAAGGCATCAAAACTACCATCAGAGAGTGGAAGGAAAGAAAGAAGACAGAGAGAAAAGGTAAAAGCAAGGGAATGAAGGGAAAAAAGCCACTTGTACAATGGGGTGGCAAAGGACAAGGGGAAGATGAGGGAAAGATGGGAGAGAACAGTGCAAGGAAAATGAAGAGACCCTGGGTGAGTGATGGAGTGGAGTCATGGGCAGGCACAAGCAGGGAGGAGAAATGAAGTGGAAATGAAGCAAAGGGAAGACTGGAATGGCCATGGTGGTGCTACAGCTGCAGAGTGATGGTAAATGAGCATTGATAACATCAATACCTGGTTATGTGAGGGGAGAGGGAGCCATGGCAGCTGCTGGCAGGGGCACTGCTCATTCAGGACTGTGGATTGAGAGATGATGGGCCTTTTCCACAACCTCCTTGGGCTAAAAAGGGAGGAAAAGCACCAAGAGGTAGATGATGTCAAGGTCTGGGCCAAAACCCATTGGTCTGACAACTCACTTGTACCCTGAGCCTTTCTCTCCAGTGCTGGTAACCTGCCCAGCAGCTCTGGAGAGCTGAACTGAATCCAGTAAAATATCAGAAATCTTTCTGCCCTGTTCCCACACACAAGTTCACCCAAGAAGTCCATCCTCCCTGTAATCCCACAAGGCCAGTGCCACAACTCCTGTGCTCAGCTCCATTTCTCATCACCTGCTGCACATGGGCACTCAACAGGCCACACCTGAGGTGCAATTGCACTGGCACCTTCCACATCAACAGCACCATCTGCTTTGATCCCTCTTTCTTTTTTAATAAATCACAGGGGTTTGGGTTGTTTGGTTTTGGGGTTTTTTTTTTGGTTGTTTGGGTTTTTTTTTTGGGGGGGGGGGGGGGTTTATTTGTTTTCTGGCTTTTTGTGGTTTTATTATTTTTTGGGGTATTTTTTGCTGCAGCTGCAAAAGCTTTGGGAACATTCCTATAATAACGCCCATGCAGCTTGGTTTAGCAGATATTTGGGCTCTTTCATTCTTAGCTGCTGAATTACATTTGGTTATCAACACGCATTATATCTGCTGTCAATTAGCTCTTATCTAACACCATGAAATGACTTAACTCCTTCAGCCTGCTCCACGATCTGTCCCCTACCAGTGTGGCACAGCTTGTATCAGCTTGCAAAGATCCAGACAATTTTGTCACTTTTTTTTTTTTCAACTGGTGCTCATTACAGCTAAAGGTCAGTTGTGTTTCCATTGTAAGCCTAGGGATAATGGCATGATCCAGCAAACTCTTTCTTGTGTAAAGTTAACAGGACGATTTGCATAAAAATCCTTACTAGGGGAGTAATTTGCAGGATTGCACCTTTAAAACCTTTGCCTCAGGAGCAAGGCAAAAGCTGGAACCTGGAACAGCAATCTTCCAGAGCCATATTTTATCAGAGGAAACGATCAAAATTTAATGAGGAGGAAAAGGTACTTAATGGCTGTAGATAGTGTAATTTCAGCCATAAAAATGGGATCATCTCGTGAGGCATCTTGCTGCGGCCTTCCCAATCAATGGCTGGCAGAGCCTCGGCCCTTACAGGCCCTTGCAGGATGAAACCCTACAAGGCATCAGGCAAGAAGTCCCAACCCAAAATGCATGTGATGGAGGAGTGACTGGGCTTTTCCCCCCTGAAATCTGTGCTTGGCTGCAAAGCTGTGGCCTGGCAGTGTTTGTAACCGGGCGCAGTGAAATCTGAGGCAGAATGGCCTTGCAGTCATGGCTGCTGCTGTCTGCTGGCATCTCAGGAGGGTTTTCCTCTGCTCTCCCAGCAAACATTTCAAGGGTTTCACCAGCTCGGTTGTTTATCTCACTGGAGACTCCTTGAGGCTCAGTGCTAGCCTTGAAAATCTATTTACATTTTTAAATACATGCCAAAGTGTAAGCCCTGGGACCATTCGGAGAAGTTAGGTATGCAAAGCAACCAAAATAGAATCCAAAAAAAGTCCTCTAGCAAGCCTTGAGTGAGTATTTCTGCGTATTTCCTTGAACAGTCCAAATGTCAAATGCTAGCCTACATATCCGAGGTCACAGCTAAGAAAAGCAAGGGATAGATTTGGCCATTGGAGAGCAGATATTAGTCCTGGACAAAGGCACTGCTTTCTTTTCCAAGTGTACCAAAATTAGAGAACCCCCTAGTGCTGAATAATTTTGTTCTGCCTTACTGTGAAAATTCCTGGTGTTCAATAGCCCTCCACAAGTTCTCATTTGATCCCTGTAGTGCAGTGCTCCTGTGGCTATATGTCAGCTGCAGTGGTGGTAAACATGTACACACTACTCATTGAAGGGCTTTTAAAAGGCTTCTCACTGTGCCCAGAAATTACACCTGTGCTTTCCTTCTTCCCCATGCTGTTGTCTTTGTTTCTCAAGCTATATTAAGCCCTTTTTTTTTCTTTCCCCATTGAAAGAGTAGTAACTTAGAAACACCTTTAATCCTCCTTTCTCTCTGGCAAGCAAATTGTGCAGAGGGACAGAGATGGTTAATCTGAACAGAGAGGAAAAAATATGGGGATGGCAGCAGATGTCTGCCCCTCCTGAAGACACTTGACTTTTCAGGAGCTCTGTGGTGTTAGCTGAAATCCCTGGCAGCTGCCCTGCCTGGTTTCCCGGAGACGGGGACCTGTGATATTCTGAATATTCTGACTGTATGTTCTCTATCCAGAAAGGATGAAGGGAGACAGAGGATGTGGAAGCCTGAGGAGCTCTGTCAGAGGAGGGGGAAAGGTGAATGCAAGGGTGCCATGAGGCACTGGCCTCTAATAAACTTTTGCATTGTGGGAGAATCTTTCAATATTAAAGATTATTTGATAGAAACAAGAGCAAGAGAAGATGAAGTAAGTAACATAAAAAAACATACCTCAAAGGCCGTTTGATTTGTTTGCTAAAAAGGGGAATTCAAGTAGAGGTCCTGCTAATGCCAGTGGTCAGACTCTACATTGATCTCATTTGTACATTTATGGGGGAACTGTCACTCAAGAGAAAGACAGAGAAATCAAAGAAACAAAAAAAGGAATCAACTTCAAGTGCTTGAACATCTCTGATAGCACAACAGTACTTTGGATGGTGTGAAGTCGATCAGTGAACCTTTCTGATGAGGAACATGACTAAGAAAACTACTCTAAGACTTTTGAAGTGAAGTGCTGGTGTGGGACATGGTTGGTACCTCCTCTCTGGCAGCAACAAGTGCTAACAGTGACCCTGCATGGAATTTTTGTGATCCAGCCCACCGCAATGACTCCTGTAAGAGTTCCTGCATGTTTGTGGCAGTGATGCTGCTGTCCACACCCCAGTCCCAGCAGGCTGAAGTTTTCTACAGCTCTTTATGTGGTTTTTCTTCTATAGGACCAGATTTTTTTTCTTTTTTTTCCCCAGCACATGCCAAATTTGCAACATCAACATTGTGGTTTGCTGTTAAATATCTGCTGATGCAACTCTGCCAAGGACTTAGCCTTCAATTCATTTAAAAATAATAAAGCTCTTGCTCTGCATTTCCCAAAAGTGAGAACCAAGCCTTGGAGGCATTTGCATTAATTATGTTTCAACCTTAAGAAATGCCTTGTGAGCTTCCCCCTCGATTCATTGCAGTTCTTGAACCTCTGACTGATCACACTGGGAGTGATCAGCGCATCTGCTCTCCAGCTCAGATCCTGCCTCTCCATTCTGCAAGAGGAATTATCTCTCTGTCTGCACCCATAAAGCCAAGTGCACTTGTGCCTCCAACTTCCGCCGGGTTCAGGCAGTTCTCTGCTCTAAAGCTCCTATTAACGCCTGCAATTAGCACTGACAAAAGTGCTGCTCCCCCCTCTCCTCCCCCAAACCACGCTGCCTTGATTGGTTTTTAAGAAAATCCCAGGGCACTGTAATACCTCCCTGGTAGTCATGTTTCAGCAGAACAGCAAAGTTAGTGAGGCGTGACAGTGCTCTTTTTTCTAAACCTATACTGAACATCCTTAATCAAGCTTTGCTTTTTTAAAAATAATGGGCCTAATTCTCTTTTGCCTTACAGTATATTCATGCTTGTGTGATTCCATCAGGACATATCCTCAGCTCCTGTAAACCAGCAGAGCTCTTCCGACTTCATTTAAACCCCAGGAAGACTGGTAATAGCTGAAGATTCAGACTGCTGATTTCCAAGCTATTCCTGATTTATGCCAGTTCTAAAGGATTGTGGGTTCAAGCTTTTTTTCCTTTTTCTTTTTTTTTTTAATTTTTGCCATTATGTACACAGCCTTTACCTAATTTATGTCAAATAATACATTAAGTACATCCAAGTAACTGCTTTTTCCTGACCTTTCGAAACCTCTCCATTCCTGCTGACCCTGTTATAAAGCTTGGACACCAAGAAAACATCCTCCAATCTCCCTAAAGACCCTCAGGAGGATCAGGCCAGACCATCAGGGAAAGTTGCCTCATACCACTACACATACATTGCATTTTTTGTGCTCTCTAAATTAGTCGTGTTCTTCCCATATGCAGACACACAATGACATTTTGCCAAGGCCAGACTGTGCTGTCTCCAAAGATCTCCCAGGAGGAAAGGTTATGGATGCTTCAGCCACAACCCAGCAGTGACAACAAATCCTCAGCCTTTGCACTGAGCAGGTCCTGCGAGCTGATTTAGTTCTTCTCTCCCTTTTCTTCAATCCCATGTCCCACTGCCATCTCTCTGAGCAGCGTCTGCAGCTCTGGGAAGGAAAGTGGAGAGACACAGCATGCTTCCTCTCAGTGGTGTCAAATTTATCTTTGGTAAGGTCCTGGCCAATTTAAAATGCAAGGAAGAGGTGAACCAAGACAGAAATGTGTTGAAGGGCTGTTGGGTTTAAGTCTGTTCCCGTGATCAGAGAGCACAGGTTTACAGGGGCAGTGCTGTGGTTGCCTGGCATTAGACTGACGTTTAAATTAGGTACAGGCTCAGTGATAGCTCTGATTGCACCTGGGACCTCTGAGTGCAGCACAGGGCAAATAAATAATGATGTCAGTAGCAGTAGATAGAGATGCTGTTATTAACTTTGATACAGCAGTGTGAAACACTGGGTAAAACTTCACACAGGCTGACAGATTAGAGATTTCATAGGCTTCAGGTACAAGAATAAAGAAAATAAAACTTGAAATGAACTTTCTGTGATAAAAGTAGCCATGGAAGAGGCTTTAATACCTGTAAAAGCTACCATGTATTTCCCACTACTGTCTGCACCCAATATTCAATGTAGAAATATGAACTGTAGCAATTGAGCTGTAGTTCTGCTATAAAATTTTTATAAACTTGGGGTTTTATGGATCTGGATCACTACAGAATAGCAAGCATGAAAGCTGTTTCAGAGGGAAAGGGCCTAATTGTGTGTTTTGCACTGACTCACTGCATTTAAAGACATAACTTGGGATCATATTGTACTACACCGACCACACATACCTGCAAAAACATTCAGACTTGTTGATTCAGTCCTGACCTATCAGTTATTCCATTGTTTCTCATCTCCCTTCCAAAGGAGCATGGACAGAAGGAGGAGAGCCATGAAAACAAACCACAGGAGTGTTTGCTTAAGCTTCCTTGACACGTTACACTGTGTAAAACACTGAGACACCTGTCAATACATTTCTGGGACTCCCCCACAGGGATCTCTCACAGAGGGAAGCACTTCATTACTCTGGGCACTCTCACAGTAAAGTCAGTTGCCCACAAAAAGCTTCACTGCTCCCAGTCATGCTTTGATGTCTCCATGGCTCCGAGCTGCCAGGACTGGGACCATTTCATGTCTCCCACGTGAAATCAAAATGCACTCGCCTTTCCAAAATGCTTCATTTCTCTTTTGTGTTTGGAGCTTGGCTGAGCAAGCCAGAAGAATTTGGTGTCATCTGTTTTGGAGGACAGGCCCTGGCACTTCAAATGTTTCCCTTCCTGTAGGATTATTGTCACCATTTATCATCCTGTGTGCATCTGAGGTATGAATCCTTGCTCCTCAGCCCACCAGTGACATCGACAGAGAGAACACCACACTTTCCTGCCATTGTTCCCTCTCAGCTGCTGCTCATCTTTTAATGGGGATCTGGATGAGCAAATCAGGACAATTTTATGGTGTTCTGCCAGTTGTGACTCACTGGTTTTTCCAGCACTTAAGACACCAGTGTTTGTGTCCTGCAGAGAGAAGCCTTTCCACACATTACTCCAGCCCAGAGAGCTGCTGAGTCCCTGGTGACACCCTGAGCAAGGCTGCCCACACTCCATGCCCACCATGGGGGCCCAACAAGAGAGGGAAGGCACTGGGTGAGGGTTCAAACCAACATTTATTAATAGTGCTAATTATTAAAAATTAATGCAGTGTCCTTTCTCCATCATCTCCCCAACTCCTTGTTTCCCCCACAACGTTAGGGAGGATTCAATGTTACTCTGCATTTTATGTGCTTTCTAACCTGTAGAGGAGCAGAGCTAACCATCATGAACACTCTTTTTAGCTTCAGCCTGACTCAGAGACCACATCCTGAGATGTAAATCAGAACTCTGTTACACTGGAATAAAACTGCTTTACGTTAGAGGGGAAAAAGCAGGTTCAGTTTGGTCTAAATTATCTTCTTGCACATCAGCACTCCTTCCCAGGAAGGCAGGGGTTCTCCAGGACATTAGCTGTTTTCTGTTGTGGATAAGATGTATTGGCTGAAATCTGCTGCATGTTAGGAGGCCTCTTTCACAATGATGTTTCATGAAATCAAGTGTAGGACAGTGCCCTCCCTCTCCCCACAGTACATTAGGGTTGAACCCATGGAAATAATAGAGTTCTTTAAAAACACTTGGTAAATCTACATAATTAAAAATCTTTCCTGCTGGGGGTTAATGCTTTGGGGAGATTAACTTGATAATGTAGTGTAAAGTGTGGAAATCAAAGTGTGCATCCAGAAACACTGGTGCAGCTCTGCAATGGGAGACAATTTTAAGTAAACAACCAGAGAAAGTATTTTGCAATTAAATTAAAGATGTTTCCAAACTACTGTACTTTGCTATAAAAGAGCATCATCTTGAAAAGTCAAGTTTCATTTATTTTAATTAGTGCTGTCATGAGTATTCCATTTGGCAAACACTGACTAACAAGCCCCTTTCCAGACACCAATTTGAATCAAATAGTAATAAAAAATAGCCACACATCCTTCTCATAGTGTCTTCTGGCCCAGTTCTCTGGTAGTTGAGATCAGCCTCACTCCAGCAAAGTCAATGCGACATCCTGTTTTATACTAGGTAAAAACAAAGGCTTTACCCTCCCTGGTACCCTCTTTGGGAGGTCTGATGTGAAGACTACTGACATCAGCTGCTTTCAGGAAGGCTCAGGTTCAAAGCTGTGTGTGCTGGGATGCATCCCTGGTCCCTTTCACTCTGCTCACACAGTTGTTTAACTGGAGAGGCGTCAGTATCAAATTGATGGAAAGCCAAAGTGATCTTGATCCTCCTTTGAGACTTATTGTTGAATTGCATTATATATAAGCAGAGAAGCTTTTTTATTATTAATGGGATAGAAAATCAGAACCATCAAGGAAAATGATATAATTCCTATTAAGATGGATGAGTTGAAGTTAAGTCTCTGTGTCCCTAACAAGATTGTTCTCTTGCAACTCCTGCAGAAGCATATTGCCCTTCCAAGGGAAAACCTCACCCTGGTGGGGAGATGCTGGGGGAAATGCCATGAACTCCTGCTGGGCAGCTCCCCAGCCTGGCAGGCAGCTGTGCAGGCAGTGCCCACACGTGTCCAGGCACGAGGCTGCTTGGGGGCCTGCCCCAGGGTGGAAAATCTGGGGCTGCCACCCCAGGAGCTGACCTTCCTTAGGATCTCTTGTTTAAATCCTTTTCTCTGCTGTCCAATTTGTTTTCACATCTGCCAAGTATTGCGGCTCCTTCTGCATGTCCAATGAGGGGATTATTTCGCAGGCTTAAATCTCACTCCTAAAAAAAGAAAGTTACACTGATAAATACTTGTTGTCTACACTGGGAGGCTGGTGAGGAATAAATGGAAGTGAGTGCGAAGGGCACTGTCAATTCTGCAGAAATGCCTCTTATTTCACATGGCTCCCATCACATCCAGAGGGCTCAAAGCAGTCTTTGTGCAGCACAAAGTGCCCTCCCGGGAGCGAGTGAGGAGCAGCTGTTCTGGGCTGCTCCCTTACTTAGGTAAACCCCTGTATATAAAACCTAAATGTCCCTTTTTGATTTCATCCTGTTGCTCATAGCTAAAAGCCCCTGTTCCCTGTTAATTCATCCCTTCTCTCTGCTAACGCCCTTCAAATGCTTACAGATCTTTCCTCTTCCTCGCCATTTAGCCGTGCTTTAATCTCACCTCTTTATTCATTCACACAAATCAATCTCTCCTGCCCCTAATCAGGGCAGTGCAGCAGCTCTGCTCCCTCCCATCCCTGTGCCACTAACGAGCAGCACCAAGTGCTGGAGCCTGGCAGGTGGTGCAGCCTCCTGCTCGGAGGGATGCTCAGCACCCAGCCCCAGGGAGTTGTGTTTTCCTTGTGCTGCTCCCACCTTCCCCCCTGACACCTCCTAATGCAAAATCAAAGTCTGTTTTCCTCCTGCTGGCAGCCTGACATATCATATCCCCATTAGTGTCATTTGGGGAAGAACGGCTTTGTACAGATAATAATAATTTTCGTTTCCCCATTCAGAATCTCCTCTTCTACCTGTGGGTAACTGATTGAGTGCTGAGAACACTCCCTCTTTCCTTCTTACCTTATAATAAGCACCAGCACATCTCTGTCAGTGTTGAACTCAGCAAGTGAGCTCGCTGCACCTTCGAGTGGATCCTAATCCAAACATTATATGGCTGAAAGCATTTGAGTGCTTAAAGGATTCACAGCTTTTCTCTCTGGCCCCCAAGGGTATTACACACAAACCAGCTGGCAGCAGGTCCCTCCCCAAACCTCTACAGCAGCAGCAAGACCGTGAATAGCCTCTACCAATGCAGATTCCTGCATCTGATTTCCTCTCCACTGCTAATCTGCCATCTTCATCAAAATTACTACTCTTAGGTTGTCTTTCACTGTGTTTTCCCCAGTCTGTGAAATCTTCAATTGAAGAATAGCTTTGTCTTTCTTAGTCTTGCAGTCAGTATAGGTTATGGTGAGCTGGATCCTGTCTGGTGTGTCTTTGGGCACACAGGAGCAAGCTGAGTGCTAGATCCAAGAGTCAGCATCTCCTCAGACTAGGGATTTTGTTCTGGTTTATTTTCTTGACCACTCCTTATAGAAACAGAGCAATCTCTTTCTGCTGTTGAATGCATCCAGTCAAGGGGTCCTTCCTAGAGTTGTGGGGTCTTGCCCCTCACTGAAATGCACGTGTTAGATGGTGAGGGGGAGCTCACAGCTGCAGGTGAAGGGAGGATGTTACACAGGCTCATCTGGGTCAGACTTTGAGCTCACATCTTCTGCAGTGGTGGCAAGCTGGACTGGATGATTGCTTTGATCACCCTTGTTCTGGTGTGTCTGCCATTCCTCAGTTTAAGTTGCTCGTGTTTCTCTACCACTGGGTTGATTTGGATACTTTCTGTTCTGTTTCTGGTTCCCATGACACTCCTTTTCTCTTCTTTTATTTTTATCTCCATATGGGCGGACCTGGCCTTCCCCTTGAACATCTCCTGTGAGTGACCACATCTTTTCTCATCACAGTACATTTCCAGTCACTAACAAACAGTGCCAACAGTTCTGTTTTCCATCTCCTCTTCACCTCTTGGGGAGTATTGGCACCTTTGCTTAGCACGTGCTCTTTTAGCAGTAAATTTGTGTTTCCTGGTGTCTCCCTAGCAAGCTGCTTTCCCACCTTCTCCCAGTTTTCAAGGCAGCTCCCTCCCCAGTTCACCTCACATTCAGAATAGTTTTCACCACAGGGTGAAATTCCTCATTTTCTCACATAGATCTGGAAAACCTTCTGGATCAGATATTTGTATCCTATACTTAAAATGAACCATTTCTTTATGCTTTAGTAACTGCTGCTCTCAATGCCCAAATAGCATGAAACAACTATTTTTTCCCTCAGCATGATGGACTGAACGACCCATGGTGATGTCAGAGATCAGAGGGAGAAGAAGAAGGCTGAAATAAGCAGAGTTGAGCCAGGGCCATAGGGAGGAAGCGCAGTGATAAAAGAAATTGGTGACATGACAGCGAGATGAGCTGCAATCTGAGCCCTCCTCATGCCTTTTGTTTTTAAACATACACTCAAATCATTTCAGGGCTTGAGATTGTTTTCTCCCTTCTGGAGAATTATTTTGTCTTTCCTTTAGCTGACAGCCATTGGGGAGAATGAAACACTTTGGTTAGCCTCAAACACCTTGCTGAGCATTCTGTGGGTTGAGGCACGGTGATGTTTTATTGCAGCTGACACCAATCAAGGCAAATGGACAAAAGTGAGATTTTTGATTTTGGATCCATTAAATGAAGGGAATAAGTAAATTGAATTTGAACTCACAGATCAAAGGAAGTGGTAAGGAAGTCCCAGGAAAGGGTTTATCTTATCAACACCTCAAGCTTTGGGAAGAATGGGTTGTTTTACTAGGAACTGTCTGCAAGCTGCTGTGGCGGATGAGTGCTTGGTACCATCCCCATTCCTGGGATTTCATGGCACAGCCAAGGTCATGGGAAACTGGTGTTAGGGGGGAAAAAAAGAAAAAGAAACCATGACCTTGTCCATCATAAAAGATTGAGCACTTCTGAGTCTGGTCCCAAAAGCTCCCCTAGGCTGGCATCAGTGGGAACAGCTCAAGAGCCAACCCCATGGGACCAATGGGGAGTTAGAATGGCCTGAAGCAAACATCTACACTGACTTCCTCATATGAAAAAAGGTGACAAATTTCTGCAATGAAATGTGGAACTGTTTGAAATTCACAGTTTGTCACAGCCCATTGTGAATTCAAGAACAGTCCTTCTTTCAGAGGAAATTTCTGTGATGGCATACTAAGAAAAAGCAGGCTACTTTCTAGTAAAAATGGCCATCAAGCAAGCCTGCTCCTGAGTGAGGCTTTGATAATGTGTTCCAATGGATTTGGCATTAAAAACTGTCCCCAGTTTGTAAAGCAAACAGGTATGTTGTTATATCTGGGAACAAAGGGAAATAGAAGACCCCTGAAGAAAGGCATTTCTAGACTCCTTTAGGAGAGCAGTACCTGAACACCCACCGAACTCCTCTCCTATGAGGAAAGGCTGAGAGAATTGGGATTGTTGAGCCTGAAGAGGAGGAGGCTTCAGGCTGACCTACTTGTGGCCTTTCAGTACCTGAAGGGGCTCACAGAAGAGCTGAAGAGGGACTTTTACAAGGGCCTGAAGTGACAGAACAAGGGGAAATGGCTTCACACCGAAAGAGGGTATGTTTGGTTTGGATATTAGGAAGAAATTCTTCCCTGTGAGGGTGGGCAGGCCCTGGCACAGGTGCCCAGAGAAGCTGTGGCTGCCCCTGGAAATGTCCAATGCCAGGCTGAATAGGGCTTGGAGCACCCTGGGATAGTGGAAGGTGTCCCTGCCCATAGCTGGGGGATTGGAACAAGCTGAGCTTTCAGGTCCCTTTCCAACCCAAATAATTCCATGGCTCTGTGACTCTAAGACTGAACATGTGTTTAGATATGGAAGGAATTTATCCATATATCCATGTACAGGGAGAAAAGTCCGGAGGACTACACCTAGGTCATAGCAGGATTCCTTGCTCTGATTTAATATCAAGCCTGTTTGTTTGTGCCAGTGAATCACACCACTTTTCTTTTTCACTCCTGCAGCATTAGTAGCAGGAAACTCAAGCAGCCTACAAATCCCCACGCCTTGAATATCCAAACAAAGCCGCGTCCCAGGCAGCGCTCGACTACGCTGCTTTGGGTACGGGGATTTGTTTGAAAATAAGGGGAAAAGCAGATCTCATTTTGTTTCCTCGCTGTCCTAAATTTCGCCCTGTCTCTGAACAGCTTTGCACTCAGAGAACCTTGCGGAACTCAGCACTTTGAACCTTGCGGAACTGTTAAAAATAACGGGAAACCACCAGAAGCCTTTTCCCTTTCCGCAGCCCGGGGCGGCCCCGGCTCCGAGCGCCCCAGCCCGGGGCAAGGGGACGGAGCTCGGGGGCATCGCTCGGGTGCCCGGGGTGCTTCTGTGACTTAACAGTGACATCCAGCGGTCACTTGGGTCCCTCTGACACCGGCTTGCCCGGGAAACCTCGAAAAGTCTCCCTTTTCTTATTTAAAAGTCGGGATATTTGCGCATCCAGGCGCTGAGCCAGGAGAGAGTTCTTTCCTCCTGCTCGGGATGTTCTAGCTCGGCTGCTCAGCTGCATTAGGCTGTGTCTTCAGCTTTTGGGTTAAACCTCAGAGCATCAGATAATCTTAAAATCATCCTGGCTTGCTTCACTTTTATAACCCCCATGTGTTTGCAGCATCATGAATATTATTCATAATTGAGCTTCTATGAATGTAAAAATCAAAACCCTATGAAACATCAGACCCCAGAAACTTTTCCTTCTACTAGTTATCACACTAAACACAAAAATAAGCAGTTTTCATCTCAAGTTTAACACTACAGGCATATTTTTACATGATAATTTGGTCTTCAAAAAAAGTCTAGCTGTGAAGTTTAATGATACCAAATGAAGCAGCTTGTCAGTTCATATTTATATTCATTTCTGAGCTTTTGCAGTTCCCAGTGTGTTTCTTTAGTATTTTGTTGAAGGTATTCTGACAGTCTTTCTCAAAACTGTCTCTAGGAAAAGCAGCATGAAAACCTGCAAAGAAACAAAAATCTTCCTACGCTCCTGGCTTGGGGTTTGGTTGGTTGAGGAGGAGACCTTCATTTCCTACATGATTATGAGGCTGATGCTCAAATGCTCAAATGTTTGGTAGCTGCTCTTCCTACAAGCCATGACTGGGTGCACCAAAGTCCTGGAAGAGCCACTAGAGGTTAAAAATACAGAAATCTGAACATGGAAAGCTGCAGCTACCAGAGCATTGCTGAATGCACACATGAAGGTCAGGTAGCAGTTTTGGGGCTGCCCTCTCCCGTTTTTGTCCCCCTGCACCCCCAGGAGATGAGGTGCTTGGTGTTGGTTTCCGAGTGCTGTTCTCAGTGCTAAGATGGATGCAGCTTGCCAAGGCTTTGACCTCCTGGGTTACAGGAGCTGCCTTACCTCAGGTAGCAGCACCTGAGCCATCATTCATCATCTGTTACCACACAGTGACAAATAAGGGTCACTTCCCTGCTGACAGGGGGTGGCAGGGGAAGGTCTAACTCCTGCCCTCACCCTAGGTGGGAACATATCGTGGCTGCTTTATTTAAAGCCAGATCTCCTCTGTGGTTCCCACAAAAGCCATATGCACTCTGAATGAACCTCCTGTGGCTCCCCAAATCCCTTCTTCCCCTCAGCAGGATAGAAAGAAAGAATGAGCCCAAAAGCACAGGCACATCCCAACACACAGCTGTGCAAGATGCTCACTGAGGGTGGGGAGGGAAAAACCGAGGGATGAACCCTGCTTCTCCTGAGTTCAACCTCCTACTGCTTTGCACTCAGAATTCAATGTAAAACCCTCGTCCTGTTGGAGAGATAAAAACCTCTTCAATCTGCCCCGCTCTCAGAGAAGGTGACTTCATGTCACAGGCAGTGCAAGCAACAGCGCAGTGTCAGGAGCCAGAAGATGTATTTCTTCTTAACACAAGATATGGTGGGTCTGAAATTACTGCAACTGCCATCACATTAAAAAATATACCTGCTGCCTTTAGGGTTTTGATGTGAGGTGCTGCTTTCAGTCTCTCCTTAGCTGACAGCTGCATTTCATGGCCTCATGTCCACACCAGGAAAAAAAGCAACCTTTTCCTCTCAACAACCAAGAGTGGGTGACCTCCCTGGAAGCACCTCCTGATTCCTGAACGTACATTTGTCCTGGCTGTCCTCCTCTGTCTCTGTCCCCCGGCAGGAGCCAGGACACAAGGTGCCTGGAGCTTGGGCCCATCCCTCTGGGTGACCTTGGCTGAGTCGCTCTGCTCCCTCCCATGCTTTGGGAATTTGGAGTAATTTTGGGATTATTTTGTGGGAATTTGGGGCCATTTTGGCATTATTTTGTGGGGATTTGGGGTAATTTTGGGGACATATGTGGATTATTTTGTGGCAATTTTGGGAATTTGGGGGCATTTGGGGACATTTTGTGGGAATTTTTGGGATTTGGGGCCATTTGTAGGAATTTTGGGGAATTGGGGGTCATTTGGAGGTCATTTTGGGGGAATTTTGTAAATTTAGGAACATTTTGGGGCAATTTTAGGGATAATTTGTATGAATTTTGGGAATTTGGGGACATTTTGAGGCCATTTAGGGGAATATTGGGAATTTGGAGTAATTTGAGGGTCGTTTTGGGATTATTTTGTGGGAATTTTGGGAATTTGGTGCCATTTTGGTGCCATTTGGGGGGAATTTTGGCTGGCAGTGTGCATGGTGCTCTCAGCAGTGCTCCCTGCCCCCTCATGGCCAGCACTGCCATCGCTGGGCTGCAGGAGCAGAACCAGCACCTCCAGCAGTTCCGCCCGCAGGAAGCGCGTGCGAATTCCTGATCGGCTTTTAATGATCCCAAACCCCGCCACTGACTCAGGCGACAGCTAAATTTATCCCAAGGTTAGGGTGACTCTGCGGTACTGAAATCTATTTAAAGTCAAAGCAAGCACTTCAGAATAACAAGTTGTTATACAACTCCAGAGACCAGGCAGCTTCCCGTCTTCCTTTTTTAATGCAAAAGATAACACATTTCCGTATTTTGTACGTGCTAATTGTTGGGAACGCTGTCAGATGGTTCAGCAAATTGGAAATGACAACATCAACCTGTTCAATCCATTAAAATCTCTCCAGGATGGTAAGGGACACTGTCAGCCAAGTGATGCTGGCACCCCTGCGGTAAAGCCATCTTGATTCTTATTAATGACTGGCTTTACAAATGAGCAGATTTCCTCAGCGTGCCCTGCTCCATCACATTATCCAGGAGGGACATGGGCACAACGTAAGGAAACCCAGAGGTAAAAGAGAAGACTCTCACCCCAATGCAGACTTAATAAAGAGAACAGATGAGTAAAATTTAAATAGGTCCCAGGCCACACGGCCAAGATAAAAGGCTGGGAATAGCTTTCTCCTTGTCCAAGGACCACTGCAGGAGTTTGGAGGGAACACAGTGCAGATTCTGGACCAAGCTTTTAGAGGAAAGAAGTGGTAGCTTTTGGAAAAACTCTCGAGTCACATCTTCAGGAGAAGCTAAGGAAAACAACAACCCCAAATCCCCAAACCAAGCCAGCTGTAATTCAGCTCTGGGTATTCATTTGGGGCAGTCAGTATTTAATACCCTGACCTGGACCTTAGCTCCTTTGTGCAGAAACACAAGGCAGCTCCAGTCCAAAAAGCTGTAGAGATAAGTTACTGCCATGCTATGCCCAAGCCAATATATTGTAGTATTTATTTCCACTATATTTATTACCTTGGCTGTGGTATTTCCCCAAAGCAGAAAGCAGCTGTATCTAACTTCCACACCAGAATTTTCAACTAGCCAGGACTGAAGGCAGAAAAACTTGTATCTGTTTTCATCCATGCTGACAGACACATACAAAATAATTTTGCTTTTGAAAGTGTTGCCATAAAGCTGCTAATTCATTGTAGCTGTGAGATATTCAGCCCATCCAAAAGCTGAGTGTGAAGATCCTGTCTCACCCAGCTCATCATGAGCAGGGCCCACTCCTCCTCAAAGGACAGTAGCACTGCCATAAAAAAAAAAAAAAACAACCCAGTATCAAATTGTTCTAATATTGATGGTTCTCTAATACAAAAGAAATAATAATTTTTTTCACTTCCCTATTATTTCTGCACTCTCCTTGTGTCTGCAATGCTACAGTGGGTATAAAAGCCTATCGGGATGGACCACAGACAGACACTGCATTAATTTGAAACAGTGATGGAATAATGGCTATGACACAGGGGGAAAACACAGGGCTGTTATTTAAGAGCAAAATTTTATTTAAGAGCAAAATTCCCATTGTTTTGTGCTTTAGGACCGTGGAACATGTCCCAGGAATGTCACATTTTCTCCTTTGATATCCCCAGCTGCACCACGTTAGTGTCTCATGAGCCAAGCTGTTGAAGACTGTTAGTATTTCTTTATCTTTCATTTATGCCATCTTGTCTGCTCTCCTGGGCTGCTCCGAGGCAGGCTGACATTGCCAGGGAGATTTACTGCATGTACTTTGTATACAATTTAATTAGGTCTCTATTCATGCTTCTCACCTGACACTTACATAAGAAATCACTCATAAAGTGCTCGCACAGGACGCAGATCAATACACGTCTTAACTGCACGGTGACTTTCAGGCTGAAATTAAGTGCCTGCACCTCCTCAGGCTGTGTCCACCTCTGCTTTATGGGCTTGGAGACACATGGGTTCGTTCATGGGGTGTTTTGTTGGTCACACAGAGGCAGCAGCTGCCCCAAGCACAAGGGTCTCAGCACATCTGGGATGGGATGTTCCCTGTCTCCTCTCGTTTTTTGGCACACAGCAGCTGCAGCCAAGCAAGTGTGCAGAAATTAAGGCTTTAAACAAGGAATTGTTTCTTTTTGTCACTTCAATTTCATTTTATTAGAGTTCCTGACAGCTTTAAGCTTCAAACATAGCTGGTAAGAGTAGCTAAAACATAGTACTATTATAATATTGTCACTTCCATTTTTGCCTGTGTTTCTAACAGAAATCTAAATTATTAGGTGTTTAACTTTCATGCTCCACCAACATGAGGCAGAAAAAGTACAGCTGCCTATATTAAGGTCTAGCACCCTGGAAAGGGCCCTTTTGGACAAGGGAGTGTCTCTCAGCTGTTGGGTTAAATGATTTTTCCTCACCCTGGCTGAAATGGGCCTCCCATTCCCTGGGCAGGTCATCTCCAGAGCAAGAAGGATGGATTATTATTCTGTTTTGGGGTGAATATTCAGCTTGTGCCAGCACTGTGCCCTTGTGCAGCCCAGCCCAGCCCACTGCTGTCAGCAAAGCTGAGCTGTGAGTTTGCCTCTGGGTGAGTTTACACCCTAATTCCTGCTCTGTTTCTCTTCCTGCAGCCTTGTGAGTACAGAATCTGTGAGGAGAGGGTCTTCCTAAACTTACCCTCCCAAGTTACATGGAGGAGAGCCCAGTGCAGACTTTGCTTCCAGGCAGAGGGAGGTGAGAACCTGCAGGAACAGGGTGCCACCAAGTGTGCAAGACATACAGGAATCTGCAAAGAGCAGCATCTGGGGTGTAATTCCCTCCAGAAAAATAATGTCTTCCATATAAAGTTTACATGAAAAAATTTTAATAAAACCTGAAAAGACACATGGCCTACCTAAACACAAACTTGTAAATATACAGGAATACACTTGACAGAGGAAGGGTTTTTTTCATTTTTCAATTAGCAAATGCATATTAGAGCTCAATTTTCTATTTTTTTGTTTGTTTTTTGAAAAGAAGATATATGGGTGCATGCATTCAAACACGCTCAGGAGACATCATCAGTCATTTCCTGAGCTTTTTTTCATACTCTTAATTGCATTTTCATGTGTCCTTTTCCTCTCAGCTGTGACATTCAGATCCAGAGCTCTTTGTCCTCCTTCCTGGCCCCTTGAGAGCCACTTGCACTTCAAGAGTCTTCTTTTGAAAAGGGGGAGACTTCATCAAAGGAAACAATTTTGACAAATGTGGACTGCACTGAGGAAGGTGACTAAATGGAGGTGGGAAACCTAAATTTCGCTCCCATTTGGACTCCCTTTTCTTGAACTAAAAATGCAAACTCTTTTTTTTGCTTCAATGAATGGTCCCCACAGGCTGTTTTCCACTTTTCAGAGATATCTGTCGATAAATCTTTTCCACCCAGCAGCATTATTAAAATTTAATATGAAATCATCACACTGTAATCTACAAGATTGCTACCATGTGATACAAACAGCAGCACTGTTTTAAAAGCAGAAATGAAAGATTACACTTCCTGCATCTGGACACTTAAAATCTACATTTGAAGTCTCAACAACAATTTTGAAGTCTTCAAATCTAGAGAACTTTGGGGGGATTCCCAATCTTACAGTTCAGAGGAAAGACATCCCTCTGCACATGAGCACATCCAGGAGATAATCTCAAGATGGAAATTAATTTGTAAGCAGTATAATAGTTCCATTAATAAGATTAATGCCAGGTACAGCTCTATAGATTACTGAAAAGACAAAGTGGTCTGATCCATGCAGTTAGAATAAGATACCTGCATTAATTAGGATACTCACCTGACAGTAATGGTTACATCAAACAGATCAAGGAGCTCAATCTCCTCTCATCTCATATTTCTTTCTGGTTTGTGCTGTCAATAGCTTTATCAGCTTTCTTCTGCCATGCATACTCAGGAAGAATAATACTGTTTCTTTCTCCATCTTGGTTCTGATCTAAGTGATAATCAGCATCAGGTTTTTTTTGTGTGGACTTGTTTGAATTAGGGAAAAATCCAGAGGTCTGGTGGGTGTGAAACAGGGCAGCACTGGCTCCCCTTGTTTGAGCAGTGGACACTTTGCCCCTTGAGAGAGAAGCAGCAGAATCCACCCCCTCAGTTTTCATGGTGGTGTCTGCAGATTGCCCTGCGTTAAGTAGATGGAAATGAAGCAACAGCCCCAGAATCCTCCTAAATATCTAAAACAAACCCAAATAACACTGCTCAAGCAGAGGACCCATCTCAGGCCCATGGTGTGCTGATGCTCTGCCCTGCACTGGGGCACCTCTCTGGCCTCCCCACACCCACGTGTGCCCCGGTTTGGGGCCAGGGCTGTGCCAGCCCTGGCTCCTGCTGGTGCAGAGCCCAACACACAGGTATGGACAAGGACACTGGCACCTGGACAGTGTCCCCTTGCTTGTGCACCCCCAGGACAGCTCCCTGGGTTTAGCCACATGTGAGCCTTCCCTGGTTCTGTTCTGCAGCCTTGCTGGAGGGTTTCTGTCATGCAGGGAGTCAAGGACCAGAGTGCCACATCACCCTACCAGCCATCCTTGGGGAAGGAAATCACTCTGTTCTGCTCTGTTGTACTCATTCCCAATTACGAGCCAAGTATCTCAGTCATGAATGTCAAAACAGATAATGTCTGGTTAAATGATACAAGGTAGGAGCAGTTAAACCATAAGCTGTCATGCACCCAGAAGTGATTGACAGGGAAGCTGTCTCCTGATGGTACCTGGGAATTAGCAGAATGCTTAAGGTGAAGTTATGTCTGCTTAGTAGAGCCCCTGTTGTTCCACATTAGATGTAATTCTGGCAGTGTTTTTTTTTTTTTTTTTTTTTTTTTTTTTTTTTTTTTAACAAAGATTACCAGGCTTTTGTATCTTTCTGAAAATGTGTTGGGCCCTCTAACCTGCTGTGCTTAATTTTCAAAACCCAAAGCTACAATTTAGACTAAAGAAATGCTCCATTTTTAATCTCTGCATCCCATGAACCACATTGTGTTCAAAACCACTGCTCCCCTTTGAGGGATGGGTACCCTGGGTTCCCTTGAATGGTGAGACCTAGAAACAGTGCAGACCTTTGATTTCTGTCTGCACAGTTTTGGTCGTTGCTAGTGATGCCCAGCTGTGAGATTAATGTGTCATTCTTGTTATGTCAGAATTACTGGCGTGCTGTTCTGTCATTCTGTAGAGCTGCAGGAGTTGCTGGGCAGCTCTGGATTCTCTCCAGCAGGGATGGAAGGAGCTACAACTGCGGAACCTGTACTTGAGATTTTGCTGCTCAAGCTCTCAGAGTCACCTGCTTTGTTTTGAGAGGTGCCAAAATCATTTCTGCCTCCTCCACTACTTTGAAGGTATTCACTGAGAGCTTACAGATGGGAAGGGATGGCCAGGTCAGCCCAAACCAGTTTAGCTACAAGGCCACCCCAAGCCCTGACCTGTCCTAACACGCTGCTGGACCCATCTTCCTCCCTCCACCCACCAAACCACTGAGCAGGAGGTGGCTGAGGGCTGGCACAGGTCTGTGCTCAAAGCAAGGGCTCCATCCACACCCTGGGGGAGTGACAGATTCACAGAATATCCTGAGCTGGAAGGGACCCAGAAGGATCAAAGTCCAGCTCCTGGCCCTGTGCAGGACCCCCCAACAACCCCCCCCGTGCCTGGGAGCAATGTCCAAATGCTCCTGGAGCTCTGTCAGGTTTGGTGCTGTGACCACTGCCCCGGAGAGCCTGTTCCACTGCTCAGGCATCCTCTGGGTGTAAAACCTTTCGCTGATGTCCAACTTAAACCTCCCCATGATGCCATGAGAGGATGCTTCAGAAGCAGATGGGTGTAACAGCACAGGAGCACAAGGATGGCATAGGAAAATGTGAATTTCTACTATTATAAGAACGTCTAGAAGAAGAGTAGAAGAAATATCAAAAAATGCCCCAAACCATGGTAGCTGTATGCTTAGTCCTTCTCTCAGCTCTGGAATCTCCACAATCAGCTATGTGAGAAGTCTCCCACTTCCAGTCCACGTACCTGCCAATGGTATTGCCCCACAGAAATTCAGATTTTTTTTCCAAGTGGAGGGGAAGTTGTAAAGATCTTTGAATGTTTTTCTGCTTAATTGTAAAGAAAAGAAATCTTACAAAACATTCAGGAGGGCTGTCAGTGCAGTTTTACAAACCTGAGCTGTCATTTCTTATGATCTTACACCCAATCATTTGCAGCATGTTGGAGACACACCTGAACTCCTTGCATATCCAATGTAAAATTGGCCAGTGATGCTGGGATATCAGCTCTGATCTCACACACAATTTTGTAGAAGAGTTGCTTTAACCCAGCTTTATTTGACCTAAATCCCACTCTGGATATTTTCAGAGCACCAACCATTTGGGGTCAATTTGCACATTCAGACCGAAAGCAAATTTTGGCCTTTTTGCTGAGAGCGCTTTCCCTTGGACACACGGGTACCCCAGAGAATGCCCCAGCAAAGGGGGGAGATGGAAGGAGGCTGAGCTCTTTATTCTGCTCTCCAGCCACATTTCCATGGTTCTTGGACATGCTGGGCAGTTTCAGGAGCTTCCCACCAGTTTTGGGTTCTCCAGGGACACCCTGTACAAGCTCTGGTGTCTGATGCTCCCTCACACTGCTCTGTTTCTCCAAGACATATTGAACTCTGCCCATGGTGTTTGTCCAACAGCAAGGCATTTGAGTTTGCTGTGTTTGAAATGTTCTGACTCTGCATAAATTTGTCAGGACTGAAGATTATATTAACCAGAAACTCAGAGGGAAATCTCCCAGCCATGCACACTCAAATGGACTTGCTAAGTGCTCAGGCCAGGAACCCTTTCAGTCCAAGTTCATGATTCAGTGAACCAGCCCTGAAACACAATTTCAACCCTGAAAGTGAGATATGCCTTCATTTCACTCCCATATCTGCAGAGCTTTCTTTTTTTTTTTTTAAATCCTTTTTTAACATTTTCTGCCCAGATGTTTATGCCCTGACTGGGCTCATTCTCCATTGCAAAGAATTCTATATTGACAAAAGAACATCAGGGGAAACCTGGAAGATATCTTAGGAGGTCTTGAACATTACCAGAAGGCCTGAGGAGGAACAATTTAGCTGGCAGATAAATCACTGTAACAAGTGACCTGACATTTCCTTCACATCTGACCATGTTGCACAGTGAAAATTGACAAAATCCTGTTCCAATTGAAAATATTTTCTCCTGCTTGTGTAGCTGGTTAATCCTTAAAAACACCCAGATTTTCCATCCCATCACAGAGGAGCTCAGCTGTGGCTGTGTGCTCATTATTCCCAGGTGGCTGAAGTTATTGTTCAGCTTTTCTAATTCCCAGCTATTGTTCTAGTTCACCTTAAGCATGTTTCACTAAAAACATCTTTGAGAATGGCAGTGGCAACATTTTCTGGGCAGTTGAGGACTTGAAAGCATGAAAGCCAAACTGGCAGCCAGAGTCAATCTGCAAAAGTCAGCTCAAAATCAATAAGATGATACATTTCAGGTGAGAGGATGCTGAATAGTTATTTTAAAATGCCTTGGGATTAGACAAAATGCACTTCCCACCCCATTCATCTATAATAAGTTGTTGGCAATTTCTGCATGATTGAATTTCATTTCATATCTCGGTTGTATAGTAAAGTTCACCTGCACCTGTTTTGGTGGGGTTTTTTTCAGTGCACAGATTATTTTGAAATGTTTGAGGTTTTGTTTTCTTTTTTTAATAAAATAGTATCACCCTGAGGGCAGCTGGAGCAGATAGCTCTCTGGGATGTGCCTTCTGTTGAAGAGCTTTTCTTGTAAATAAAATTGTCCTTTTGGGGATGACAGATGAAATGCAGTTTGTGAGAGGGAAGCCAGGGGACTTTGCTGTGGGATGTGAGAGTTTGCAGTCCTGACAGCTTCCCTGAGGGTGCAGGAACAAACCCCAGTTACTGCTAGCACTGGCTACTCCAGAAATGTGTGAGTACCTGCCCAAAACAGCACTGTCTGGGGCTGTGGGGGGAATAATGAAAGATCACTCCCACAGTAATTTAGTTAACTCCATGATTAATGATTAATGAAGAAAATGTTACAAGCTCAGTAAGTAGAGAACACAGGGGCTTCTTTATTTAATTCCTTTCCTGTTCATTTGGGCAGTATGTGCACACTGGAGGTGAGCTGAGTCAATTTAAGGGATTTTTTTTCCTGTGTCTTTGCAAAACTTTAACTGAGCCTGGTGTGCTCAGGATCTCCTCCAAGTGCTGCAGTGTGAATGGGAAGGGCTGCCACAGTGGTCCAGGCTCAGAGGGCTCAGTCTTGGAGCATCCCAAGGATGTGAGAGGTTTCATCTCCTGCAGGAAGGGCATGGAGCGGGCACGGGCTCCCTGCAGCTTCCATCCCTGGTCCTGCCCACCCAGCAGGGCAGAACTCAGGTCACAGCTCCTGCACAGCTCCACCCTGGCAATCCAAACACACCACGTTTTTCCAGACTCTCTGGGATGCAAACCTGATTTCCTTGTTTACCATCAGCTTCCAAGTTTCCCACAACACAAGTCAGCCCGTGTTGGGAAAACCCCAACCACCTGTGTGTCTGTTAGTCCCACGCTTTTCCAGGGTCACCCTCTGCTGCAAACAAATCTGTCGCTCTCGGGGGTTACTGATCATTTCAGTGCATGATTAGTATAATGATGGGGGGAAAAAAGTAGCATAAAGATATACATTTTGCCTCCAGTAATTCCTCCATCTGTTGATAGGCCTAGCAGGGTGTGATGCTCAGCCTGTACAGATTTCAAATTAAAGGTTTGCCAAGACACTTAACTGAGTTAAAGGCAAATCAAAGCTCCAGGAAATTACAATCACCCCATTGTTTGACTTCCACTATCTCTACTTCAAACCTCTTGATTCTTAAGCAAAGCAAGATTCAGGTTAGTATTTTAACAGTGTGAGATTCAGAACATTAATTACAGGTGGGTCTTTCGTGGTCAGAGAGACCAAAGTGCAACTTGTGGATGCCCAACATCCATTCACATGAGTTTGGTGTGTCCAGGTACTTTTTAACCAGCATTTGAGTCCCAGTTATGGAAATCATGTACAGACATTTTTTAAATCTTCCAACTGATATGAATAAATAGTAATAATAATTAATAAATAATGTAATAGTAGTAAATATTACTACAAGGTAATTAGTAGTAATAATGTGTTTTTTACATTAATGGTTACAGGGGGGTATAAGTTGTCCAAGAGTGATAAAGAAATGCCTTTTACAGCATAATTAGTGACTTTAGAAATGGCATCTGGACGAATTAGCTCTCACAAACATGCAGGTAGGTGAGCAATTTCCTAAGTGAAATATTGATTTTAAAGATTAACAACATTTTCAAAACCTGAGTATTGCCAAGTGTTTTTGCCAGATGTCCAAATATGTAGCTGTGCAGCTAGAATCAAGACTTAAATAAGTATCTGAGTTTAAATAAATGTCCTATTTCCTAGTGTCTAATCTTGTTTGAAGCTCTGGGAGTCCCGCCGTTCTCAACATCAGTTGGTAGTCAACAAGCAAATAAAGCCTATGTTGGATTAGTGGATTTTTGTTCCCCCCTTAGGACCTGAACATTTTTTCTTTTCTTTAATGTTCAGACTGAAACACTTACTGCATAATAACAACAACCTGAGTCAGATGCGAGATGCATAACTGTGAAAAATATGTTCATTGCTTTCCTTGCAGCCTGCCAGCTTGGGAAAGAGAGAGTCTGGCTCACATTCAAGCTTTGGGGATTGTACCATAATTTTGAATACAGCCCAGGATGCACCTGAATCAGGAATGTCAACGAGCCAGGGGGTTTTATCATCTTAAAAGTACTACTGGAAATATATGAAATGGTCAAAGAAAAAAATCAATCAGATGACAGCTGTAATGACTCTGTGGCAGCTCTTTGCAAGAGGCCCATGATGGAGACCTGGTGTGCACAGTATGAGCTGGTGCCAGAACTTATCCCTCTCCTCGTGCTGCCTCACTCTACAGCCCACCAGAGAGGATGGCAGGGACCACACTCCCTGTTCTAGAGCACCAGAACTGGTGAAGTCAAGCCTCTACAGCAACCCCCTGCTTTAACCTTCTCTCTGTTGAATGCCAGACCCCCAGCTTGGATCAGCACACCCAAAGATGTAGTGCTGGCTTTACTCAGGAGACAGCTGACAGGAGAAAACACTTCATTTCTGGGCTGTGTGGGTGGTTCCAGCCAAGCTCATCTTGATGGCAATGTGCAATTCTGAGAGAAATGTCCCTTCATTCATTTATATAGAAATAATTATAGATGTATGCAACCATATAATGGAGACATGCAGAGATCAGCACAAATTAATGCAAACTGTGTGCTTATTCTGATGGAGGAGAAAAGTTCATCTAAGCTCCATTTCCCCTGAATCCTGGATTCTAACTGTGCCCAAAAGCACGTGTCCTGGGCAGGGTGGTACACATGGGCAGGAATTGGTGATATTTTCCAGCTGTACAATCCCAATCCCCAGCAGTCTGTCCTCATGTTTGGTGATGGAGCCAGACTCCAGGCTCCCAGCCAAAAGCCTGGCAAGGCCAGAAGATTCTCCTACAGGATTCTTTCACTGAGTCTTGCTACTGATTGAACATTCTGTAGATTTTCCATGTGTTTTCTTGATAAGAAAAGACCTTCAGTGACTTTTTCTACTGGTTGTGAAAAGCCAAATTCAGCTGTTCATGCTAACATGACATCACAATTTCTTTTGAAATTGTCATCCTAGCAAGACTTGACACTGGCTTTGGTGGGATCAATGAAATAAAAATAGAATGAGCTCTCAGCAGGTAAGTCTCTGGGAATGCATTCCTCTCTCTGGCTGTAAATGACCTTACAGCCCTGCAGCCTTCCCTTCAAGCAGCAGCATCTCTTCTTTCACACCACACATGAATCTCACCTTCTACTTGACTCTTCTGTGAGAGCTGAACCTCAGTTTATTGTCAAGGAGCTGGTGTGTGGCCCGGCCTCCTGCACAGACACTCAGCAGCATCAGTGCCTCTTTCAGCATTACAGACCTAGCAGGTGCCACACTGCCCCTGGGACATGTCACCCAGGGGCCACCACCAGACCTGCAGGGACAGCAGTGGCACCTCTCATGGTTCTACACCATGGAGCCAAAGTCTTACCCCTAAAGGAGGAAGGATTTCCTTCTGCTGTGCTTGAATGGAGAAATGAAAGCTGAATAGAGAAATGAAATGAGCCCTGCCTGTTCTCTGCCCAGGCTCTGGTCCCTGCCAGGGGACAGAGGTTCAGACCTTCAGTGGGGCTGTCACCCAGTGACCCTGTTGTACCTTTTGTGCTCCTTTGCTCCTCCAGTTTGTGCATCTTCCCAGTGATTTGCCTGCTAGATTTTGAGACCATTTATGACAGAAGACAGGAAAAACTGGCACAATAATCTACCTATTTTTAATTTCTCTCAAGACAACTAACCCTATTCCATATGCACAGCCTGCTGACATCTCCTGCCTTTCCTTCTTCATTAAACCATCTTGAAGAGCAGATCTCATTCCAAAAAAGCTGTGAAGCAGCTTCTTCCCTGGATAACACTTCTTTGTTCTGGCTCAACTTGCAGAAGTTATTTTGATATTCTGCCTGCGTTAATTCTCTGCTTGGAGGAAAGGACTCTCAGAAATGAGAGGCTTAAGCTCACATATTTTACCTTACACACACAGTAGCCAAAGAGTGTGGCTGGCTCAGCTCTTCCTACTGGTGCACTCTAACAACTTGTTGAGCCATGGTAAATAAATTGTGCTTCCAACATCTCAATCTGAAGCTTCAACTGCCTTTGAAGGTTTCACCTTCCTTCTATACACAGCTTGCAGCTTGATTGTTTAATTAATGCAGAATTTAACTTTTTCTGAGGACTTTGAGCACTCCATATGAATACTGGGTATTTCAAAAGGTCCAGTGAAACAGCATTGCATAGAGAAGATGTCCTATCAGTCAAGGCTGGACCCTTTCCCACATTTTAGAGAGGATGAAATGCACACATCTCTCTATTCTGGTTCATAATGGAGCTTTTCTGCATCCTTTCCTCTTCTTTCACCATAAAGAGGGGTTGAGTTCATATCACATAGCAGTCTATTCACTTACTCCAATGCCTCTAATGGAGAAAAAGTAGGGAAAATATAGGAATTCCTGCTGTGCAGGAATATGGGCAGTAGAACAGCTTACAGTAACAACAGGGAACAGACTCACTCCTAATTTTTCCACTAGGACACAGAACGTTTCCCAAATCTTTTCTGCTGAGCTGTTTTGAGAGTCCCTACCTTGGACTCACTAAAAAAACAATGCCAGGAGCACAGTTGAGAGAGTTCTCAACCCTCCCTTCTGGAGGGGTGCACATGTTCCACAGGCAGCCTTGTGTTTGATCTCTGGTTTAATTCTGAAGATTAAGGTTGAGGTGTTAGAAATACACTCCAGTTTTCTTCCTGTGTGCTGTCACTTGCTGTGTGAATGTCATCCAAACCCGTGCAACTGCAGCTGGGTCACCTGTGCAGCAGGACTGCAATGCTCCTGGTGGCCAGGAAATGGTTGTTCATTTACCTGCCTGTTACATTCTCTACGGGACTGTTTTATTTGATCTCAGCTCTTCCAGCTGTGCAAATTTTCCCCCATTATGTCCCTTTCCCTCCTCGCTGTTGATGGGTCAGCAGCACTTTCCCGTGGTACTGCTGGCAGGTCACTGAGCTCACAAAGTGCTTCAGTCAGCAGCTCCTGACTCCAGCAGAAACCTCCTCTGCTCCACACCGAGCAGCACCGCCCCAAAGCTCCATCCAGCCTTTGAACACCAGGGAGATCAGGATCCTGAGGCTGGATGTTAGCCCAAGTTCCCTCAATAACAGCCCAGCATGAGCCCAGATGAGCTGTCAAGCTGGCTGATGATGCTGTTTTAAATTCACGATAATATATTTTTCTAATTTAATCTCTAAAATGGAAATGCACATTTCAGCTCATGATTTCCAACTTATCTCCTATTTCCTTTCAGCTTTTCAATGTTGCTGAAATGCCTTGTGCTACAGGCAAAACACACTGATTATGATGGGGTTTTTCTTTCAGCAGCTGCCACTGAGAAATGTCACACACAGAGAAAATGGGAAGTTGACTCTGCCCAGTTGTGTCAAACATTTGAAAAGAAGAGAGGAAAAAGAACTTGTGGTAAAACACAGGTGGTAACTGTGGCTGTTGTATCCTGCTTTAAGAAAAAGTACAGGAAGGTTTTTTTTAAGAAATTTAGACATGGTAAAGCTCCATGAGGTGAGTAATCTGATAAAAATCAGCCCATCAAAAATGCATTATTTGTTAGGCAAAGCGATTAATTGAGCTCTGGCTCTACAGCATCAAGACAAATGCATCTGTGTATCTTTGAAAAGGAAGGGAAGATTGGAAGCTATTCATTTCTACAATGTGACTAAAAAAAGTGTGGCCAAATCCTTGTTCCTACCAATGTAGCCAAGTCTGCCCCTTCTGCAAGAGGGACAATTTTTTCTGTTCCAAGGGATGTGTGACACACTAGAATTTCAATTCTGAAATTAAAGTGAGTACATGAGCCCCTTGCACATTGTAGCCTTGGGAAAATACCAGTGATTCACATCACTCACACCCAGAGAGACAACTGCAATTAGAGTGAGAGCTGGGGGGTTTCCTAACGATCTGAGGCACATGGTGCAGCCCTGTGGGATGCAAGGGCTTCTGTTCAAGGGTGTCCTCTGCCTACAGACACAGAAGAAGCCCTGCTTGGACCCAAACTGGGAAAAACACAGCAAGACATGCAGTTACTTGCTGCCTTCAAATAACAGCTGTCCTGAAGCAGCACATCTCTGCCTTTTTGCTGTCAAGAGACTTTGCACTCTGAGAGGGCAACCTCAACTAGCAGCTGCTTGTTGTGACAGCCTGGGGAGAAGTCTTTGTTGGATCAAAAACTCCCCCTTTGTCTTTGGAGAAGAAGGCTCTCCCTCTCTTTTCCAAGGTGACCTTCCCTGAACCAGCACTCGGTGCTCTCAACTGTTTTGGATAAAACTGTTCCCCCTCAGTGAGGAGCTGAGCCCAGCAGGTGAACAGCCAGGTACGAGGGACTCATCAAAACCAGCAGCTGTGCATGACTCTGCTCCTGCAACAACAATTTTGCAGCTGATAAAGGACATTGATTTTCAGTAGATTTCAGTAGATTCAGACCATTTGGGAGTGGGGAGCTAGAAATTCTTGGTCTAAGTATATGGCCAGAACTTTGCCGTTTCTTTGCCGTGAAAGAAGGGGCAGGGAAAATCATGTAAGAAAAAGCTGCCAGAGAAAGTAAAGCTGGGAAGAAACTAAACCCAGGTCATCCCTGGGGATGATATTTGAGCTGGGTCACCACACACCCCTGATGGCACCAAACCATGGGTGAGGGCTGCTGGCTCTACTCACGGCAGAGAGGGAGGGAGCCAGGCTGGCACATCTGCAAACAGAGCCTGCATAAGAGGCATCCTAGCAAGCCCTGCCCTGCTGAACTGGTGGCTTTCCAGATTGCTCCTGGCCTCCATACAGGCACCTTCTGCCTGGCAAAGCCAGGACACAGCTGCTTTTTGCAGTCATGTCTCTGTCTCTTGGCTGCTGCTCTCCCAGAGCCAAGGCAGCCCCTGTCTCTTCTGTCCTTAGAGCCCATAAATGCTGCTGGCTCGAAGGCAGGAGCACCAAGAGGCCGTTCCCAAGCCTGCACAGCTGCACACTTTGCCTACGCGACACATTTTGGAGGAGCGAGAGCCAGTGTGTGCTCCCAAACTGTCATACTGCACAATTCTTCCTTTTCCCCTGTAGCCCTTTTCCCAACAGCTTGGATGTTTCAGCTGGAGGATGGGCAGAAAGCTTTCCCCAAAGTGGGAGGACAGATCCCACGGGACAGACATCTGCCACCCCTGCCTGCAGCGCTGAGCACATCAGAGCCGAGCTCTGCTCGTCGCGCCGGGCTCGGTGGGAATTAAACCCAGGGGACCCCATCTCCTCTCCTTTACTTTAACCACTGTGGGAGCTGAAGATCAGATCTGTGCCACGCACTTGGAAAATGTGAGGGATTAATTCAGTCCCTTGAAATATTCCTGCCTCCCAAAGTACACAGAGCAAGCGCAGCTCTCATTTAGCGCTCGTGCTCGGGGAAGAGGCTGTCATCCTCCCCGCGGGGAGGCAGGGATTGTTTTCAGTCAGACCAAGCAAGAAAGGTGCATCTGATGTAGAGCAGACAAAAGATGCGATGAAGATGTAGTGCTGGGGAGGGAGGGGGATGGAGAAGCACTCGTGGCATGGCTTTCAATTAGGTGCCCTATTTTGTTGGCAGGGGTGGGGAGGCGTTTTCATCTGTTCCGTAGGCAGGCAGTGATTGCTCAGGACCAGTGCCCTCTGCGAGGACGCTCATATCTCCACCTGAAAGTGAAAGAGAGAGGGACTATCAAACAAATGTTAAATCATGAAAGCAGCCACACAAGCAGCCTATTAAAGTCTGAGGGAGTGCTGTCATGTCTGCCTTCCTGTCCGACAGCTGCACTTTCAACTTGGTTTCACAATTCAGGTGCTGTTCATCACTCAGAGCTCCCCCAGACTCCTCTGGCATTAGCAGCACCTGGATCCAAGGCTTGTTTGCAATTAGCACATAGATACCACAGATTTAGAGTGGATTTGGCCTAGAAGGTGGGATTTAAGAGTTGGCTGTAACAAACTTGGTGGAAATTCTAACAGCACATTCCCTCATAGACTTCATGTGTTTTATGAGCTCTCCAACACAGTTGAGATCTGCAAATAAATTCCTTACCTGCTTCTATTCTATTCTTTAATGCAGTATTTTTTTGGATTAAATTGGACAGCATGGCTGAACGTGGCTTTGTCACCCACATGGCTTGGCAGTGCAGCTCCTTCTGATTGCAGAAGTCTAGCAAAGCAATTTGCTCCCACCAGATGCCACGGGAAAGCTGGGAGATGAGAAGCTGTTAAAAGCAGCTATTTGAGCGTGGTTCTGGGCTCCAGCCCAGCAGGGGAGCAGGTCAGGCAGCTGCTGGAGAGAGCTGGATGAGCTGTTGGGGTGAGGTTTGGAAAGTGGCCATTCAGCAAAAGCAAGCACCATGCAGGGTCAGGACAGTGGTATCTGCCTGTTGCTGTCTGAGATTCCTTTCTTTTACTGGAGAAAAAGGAGTGTCTTGTTCAGCTCTGCCTTTACACCTTCTTTGGTTTTAAGAATCATCCAATGATGCTGTGCAAGAAAACAGAAATTCCAAGAGGTCCACAACCTCAAAATGATGAAAAGCAACTGAAAATGTACAAAAGCTCCAGGATTTGCAAGTGTTTGTCCAAAGTGATGCTGCACGTATCCTGGTATGTTGTATAGTTTTTGTGCTTTCTCAAAAGATAAATTGTAGCACTAATTCACCCTGTGAATTAAACTTGTCTGAAATTTCTCTTTGCTTGAGGTTCCTGGTTGTAAAAGGTTATACATTAGAAAATGAAATCATAAGGATAATTCATAAAATTCATGATTGAGGAGAGGTGGGGAACCATCACCTCTGTGAGGGTCAGGAGCAAATAGTCTAATGAGGAAGGTTTCTGGCATTGCTGATCCTGCCCTTGTGCACAGGGGTGGAGGTTCATCTTCCTAAATTCTCCTTCTACCTTATTTTCTCTCAGTGGCCAACCACACACCAGCCTAAGAGAAGGCTTCCAGGAATAAGTAATATGTATTTAAAGAGCACCAGGAGACCTTCAGTATTCAAAGAGAATGTGTCCCAAAACGTTAACTTTGCTCTCACCCAGTTCTTGGATTTGGCACACTGCACATCCCTGGAGCATTTCCTTTCCTTGTGAGCAGCAGAGGAAGAGGCAGAGGAAGCAGGAGCAGGCAGGGATCCACTGAAGGCCACACTCCTCTGACAGAGCCCACAGCTTCTCATTCCTGACATTTATATTAGCTCCACTGCAACACCACAATGAGCATGGGATTCACCGTGCCTTACCTTAAATGCCTACAATGATTTTTCTTTTCCCAAACTTGTGCAGATGAATTATACCTTGGAAGAAAACCCTTCTCCCTGTTTGCTGTGGAGGGAATAGAGCCAAGGGCTGCGCAGCACAGCACTGGAAGGCACACTGAGGCAGGCAGGATGGGTCCCTGCTGCCCAGTTCTGCCTGGGAACGCTTTGCCTGTACTGTAATCCACGGAATAAAATCAGGTTTCCATAAGGCATAGCCTCGTGGCAAAAGCATCTAACTTAAAGGATGCACAAATCACTTTGGAGTAGCAGAATCCATGAAAACTCGTTACCAGTGTCCTGTTGTCTGGAAATTGAGCTCTGGCATGAGTTTTCTGATGCCTAATGAGAGCTAAACTAACACTTCAAAGGCTTTGCCAGCAAGCTGGTATAAAAACTGCAGAAAAAAAATATATCTACGAGTGTCCCCCTCAGCCAAATTTGACCTAAGTCAGCCCCTGCATTCAAAATGCTCACAAGCACACAAAGCACTGCAGTGTTCGTTTAATTCCTGCTAAAACCAAATGGAAATGAGATTTTGACTCTGCCGAAGTCAATCACATCTCTGTGCCCAGGAGTTTCCTCAGAGCAAACCTGAAATTATTTCTTTCCACAACAAGAGGATGTTGCCAACTGAGCTCTTTGGAATTGTAAACGCTTCCCCATCATGCTTTATTTTACCATTATCTTGAGTGCTCATAAACCTATTGCCTTAATTTTAATAAGATTACATACAGTTTAGTATAAATGCCTTCTATCCATCACTATATTAGAGAAAAGAAAAACAATAATAACTTAATTATCTGTTATGCAGAAACTAATTATAATTCCTCGGATTCATAATCAATACTTTAAAGCTATTCTATCTCAGAGAACAGTTTGTCAATATTTTATATACTGTTTATAATTCATGGGTTTATTACACAATCAAACAGAATCCAACTGCAGAAGGTCTCAGCACAAGAGGAAGCAGCAGGGGGAAGATGGAATGGAATGAACTTTCATTCAGGAAGAGGTGGACAGCTGCCCTCACACACAGCACACCACCAGCTCGCTCCACCTCTGATCTGCAAGGTAAGGCTGTGTTTGGACAAGAGAAGAGTTGGTTAGAGGAAAGAAATACACCAAAAATCCCTACTGAAAGAACCAGTTAGAAGGGAAAATAGCATTCTTCAAGTGTGATGTCAAAAATTATTATTTCCTCTGGGAATTGTGCATTTGGGAGTGTAGGAGAGAAGGGATGAGGAGTGCCCTGTTTGAGAGACAGCCAGTGTTGTCCTGGCTCAGCTGTATCATCAGCTCTGCCCTGAAAAATGCAGAGACATAAATTGCAGTCTCCTTTCTTAATATCCTCCTGTGTTGAGCCAAGCATTTGTCCAACACTTGTCCTTTGCTGCAGTGCTGGAAATGTTGTCTCCACTGTCCAAATGTCTGAGCCCAAATCACCCAGGATGATGCAGTCTCTCAGAAACCCCTGCAGGGATCACCTCAGGAAGTACAAAACTGCCTAAAACCAGAGACATGTGCAAGCACAATCCCTGTGATGTGAGAAAAACTAAGTGAAATATTAATTATGATGATCTAATCAGCATTTGAAAGAGCTCATCATCACCTTTTGAAGCAGAGGACCCAAAAAATGTAGAAAAAAGAGCTCCTCAGGTCAGCTTGAACATTTGTTGTCCCATGCGTGGGAAAACACTCTGGCTGAAAATAAGATGTTACAGTCATGAGGACTTGGAAGCAAAATGGGGAAAGTGTTGGCTGTGATCCGGAGCAATTAGGGACAGCTGCCTGTGCTAGTGGGCTAATGTGTGCTGTAGGAGGATGCAGAGCCTGCTGCAGAGAGGCAGTTCTGGAATCTGCACAGGGAGGTGACCAAAGAGGACTTCTGCCTCCAAAAGTCCGGGCTGCTGCAGCAGTGGAATCAAGACTTCCTCACAAAAGGGAAGCCCAGCAGTGAAGCAGTAAATGCCCTTGGTTTGAGAGTGTGACTGTCACCCTCCAAGTGCTGCTGCAGCATCCAGCACACAAAACCATCCTCTCCATCAGTTCGTTCTGTTTCATGAGTGCAGCACTGGGCTTGCATGGCCAGGTTCTGGTAGCAGCAGGTGCTGCAAGGGTCACTTCTGAGAGCTGCCAGCAGCTCCTCGTGTCCCACAGAGCCAATGGTGGCCAAGGTGGGCCTGCTGCTGGCCAAGGCCGAGGGATGGCTGGTAGCAACTCTGGGATAACACATTTAAGCGGGGGGAAAAGCTGTTGAATAACAGCAGCTGAAGAAAGGAATGAGAATTTGTTAGAGAAACAGCTCTGCAGACACTGAGATTGGTGAAGAAGGAGGAGTTAAAGTTGCTCCAGCCATCAGAGCAGAGATCCCCCTGCAGCCAGGGGTGCAGCCCATGGTGAGGCAGCTGTGCCCCTGCAGCCCACGGAGGAGCAGAGATCCACTGCAGAGCCTGGAGACCCCCACAGCAGAGCAGCTGGATGCCCAAAGGAGGCTGTGACCCACCACAGTGGGAATGCTCTCTGGTTTTTCTCTCTCTTAGCATTTGTACTGCTCTTCACAAGGAGCAGTTTTGGTGGGTCCGTAGAACAGGCTGAGACAGAGTAGTTCTCACAGCACACTGACATTTTTGTTTTGATTACATTTTTCTTTTCACATCATTATCAACTTTTATAAGTGTCTATATAATAGGTGCAGGATAGTAAAAGTCTTCAGAGTAAGTAAATGGACATTGTGCTAAATGAGTTCTGCCTTTGATGCTATTATCTCTAAATCAGCATAGATTATTCAGGCTAGGGGCTTTTAGAATCATAAGTGGCTGGGATCATTTCTCAGTTCATCATCCTATTACCCATAATGAGAAAATACTTCTAAATATGAAGATTACTCTTCCAAAAGATCCCTTGTGAACAATTCCCCAGGCACTGACAATATTTATTAACTCTTTTCTTTCTGCATGGAAGGGACTGAGAGAAACTCAAACTCTTCAAGGATAATCCTGAAACATTCAGCAACTCTGAATTTGCTATCACTCTCCTGGGAGCACTTTGGCTCTGCACCCTCATCTCTAACAGAACTTGTTTAGCTTCCACCTCTGCGGCTTCTTCTCTGCAGTTATGTAAATCCAGCTGCTGGGGCTGAACCTGGATGCCATAAAGCCTTTTAAAACTTCATTTCATTATTTTTGAGTGGGTCTGTTTATGCTGGTATTAAGATTCCATTTCATCAAGCATAAGTTTTGCTGTCACTCCAGCCAGTGATTTCTACTTGCAAGCTTGAAAAAATGACATCTCCCTTCCCTGCCCAAATTGGGAACACCCTCAGTGTAACCGTGATGAAGCTTCCCTGTCATTCCTTCATTTTTCCACACCTTTACTGACTCGTTTCCTTATTCTATGGGTAGAATTACTGGGTTTATTTACCGGGCTGCACATTTCTAAGAACCTATTTAATGCACAGTTTCATGAGACAGTTTTCATGGAATATAAACTTCATATTCCAGCTCTCGAGTAAGAGAATCCTTTTACCTTTCACTGACTAGCACACAGGTCTCTAAAACAATACCTTCTTTTTCTGCTGGGCAAGGTGAGATTTCAGCACACCACACCTAGGAGTTAATCCCCTCTGGAAAGGCTGCTGCTCTTGCTGAGTTTTGTCCCGTTGTATTTCCAAGGAAGAAGCTCAGGTCTGTGATTAAGGAGTTGATTAGGTGAAAAAAGTCTCCATACACTCGTGAATGTCCCTTGCAACACCATTTTACATCGGTTTCTGCTACCTGCATTGTAGAATTCCCCTCTCATGTCCATTTACTCAGTAAAAATCAAACCAGCTACAAAAAGTCACTCACAGCCTGGCTATGAGCTATGAGTGACTGGGCATCTCAGAGGTTTCACAAAACCTTCCACATTTCACTGCAAAAATTGCCATGCTCAGCTTGGCCAAATCAGCGCCATCTTTTCATTCATGTAAACCATATTTCTGTAAATCTTCTTTAAATCACAGAGATAATGTCTTTTCCTTTTACAACAGAGCAGGAAGCAAATGCAAATGAGGTTTTCTTCTCCAGGTGAACTGGGATATTTTGCATGTTGCTACCTCCAGCTTCTGCCCTGCTTTGCTACTGTTTTCTTAACCTGTTTTCGCAGAAAATTACCTGTGCTGACCTAATTATTTATTACAATTTGTGAGGTATTGTCAGAGATCTGCATCTGCAAACAGCACACGATGTTTGCAAATGTTTTATTTCAGAATTGTTTGAACGATTTTCCGGGCAGGCACCAGCCCCGGTGTTAACAAGCAGCTCTTTGATTGCAGTTTATGACAGACTTTTCTTGTATCATCACAAAAGTTGAAAGAGTCTCCTGTTAGCACCATGTCATACCAGAAGCCTGAGGTTTATTTGTTGAAATCATTTAGTGATATTAAACATGAGTAGCAAGAATTTACAAAAACAGAAAGAATGAAAGATAGTGTGAAGGGTGAATTATTTTGCAATTGTTTCCTTCGTGATCTTCACACTTTCATGCACAGCATTTCCTGTCAGCTGCTGGCAGAAGCAGCACGGTGGGTTAGAAGGACCCTCATCCAAGCCAGTTTGACAGCCACATTCATCAAAAATAGATCCTGGTTATTTGTCTGGTCTTTCATTCTTTCATCAGGAGATAATTCTCCAGTTGTCTCTTCATGCAGCTCCATAACTACAGCTAAAATACACTGCAAAATGTCAGCACTTAGAAGAACATCCCTGGAACTATCAGTGTCTCCTGGATCTGTTCCCCCACAGTTTTGCACACATATGTACATGTGATGATGAGAGGTTTATGCATTATGAAATTCAGTTTTTAAATTAGATGTGGGGGTTTTTAATATAGCTGTTTTACTTCATGCTGTCTTGTCATACAAAGTCTTTGAAATTCTGTGTCATTCTGGGAAATTTTTTTGGTGAAATTTATTTGCTTTGCTTAGGTAGGAATGGATAAATCAACAGGGCCACACATCTTGGCTTCTTTGACAGAGTCACATATTCTCTGTAAGTGCTGGACATGGCATTGGATGCCAGAGCTTGGGTTTTGGTTTCTTCTTGCTAAAAAGCACCTTTCTAAATAGTAAAAGTCAATTTATTTACACCTTACTGGCATTTAAGATGACAATTGCCCCAGAGATCCCAGGGTGGGACTGGACAGAACATAGACCTGTCGCACCCACCCCTGCAAAGAATCCTCACATTAACCTGAGATCACTTTTTCTGAGCCATGTTATTGTTGCTATCTGAATTTAGGGTTATACATAAATCAGCCAATTTCAGCTGCATTTAAAAGCCAGTGCTATTTCACTTTTCCTGTGTCTTGAAACCCCCCATAAAGCACACTAATTATTCTTAAAATAACAACAATAACAAAATTAATAGCCTACATATTTTCTCAAACAAATGTTTTTTATAATTTCAGAATGTCTTGCTTAATGACCATTATCCAGCCATTTAAAATAAAGCCTTTCAGGAAAGATGTCTTCCTCCTAAAGAGTATTTCAAATTGATTTTTCTATTTTTGATTAAGATTCACCACAAAAAAAGCAAAGACTGCTTTTCAGTATAGACAGGCTCCCAACATGTGCTGCCAAAATCTGTGCTTGTCACTTTTTTGGTGGAAATAGCTATTTTAGAACTGTTTATATATTATCAAAATTAGGTTCCAAAATGAGCTGCAGTATCTATTAAAAAGGGGAATAATATTATTTTAGAGAAACTAATTGGAAATTTGTTTTTAGCTAAAGTAGTTATTATTTCCATTATGACAAGCTGGAAGCAGATGAAATTCACCTTTATCTTCTGCAGCCTGGTGTCTCACACTATTTATTCAAACTGAAATTAAAACCTGAGAAAATCCCAGCGAGACATTTTGCACCAGTTAAAGATTATTCTTCTGGAAAAGAACTTTTGCTCAACAATTTCATTATGTTGTTACAAACGTATTTATTACAAAAGTGGGATACATCAGTTAAAATATACAAAAAATATGCAAATCTCCCCCTACCTTTAATAAAAAAATTAGTTTAAAGCTGAACTTTTCTAAGGAAAATAAATTTAAGGAAATGAGCACCTGAAAGAGGGGTGGTGCAGCAGCAGGGAAACCCATGGGAAAGCAGATGCTCTGCCAGCTTTGGGAACCACCTGGGCCCTCCCAGCGCTGTGCAAGGGCAGAGCCCAGGCAGCCCATGTAAGAGAAGGGCAGAAAATGAGGCAGAAATCTCTGTCTGCACCAGGCTGCCTTTACCCCGCCCTGCCAACCTCTAGCTCTGTGCCCAGGGGATAAAAAAAGAATGTCCTACTTGGACTAGTATGGGAGAAAAGGACAATGTTGATCCTGCACATTGCACAATTAAAAATAGCACAAAGAAAAGCAGCTGGATGTGAACTTTGCCAAGGGCTGCACACAGAGGTGTTGCCCCTGGGTGATTTTAAAGCTCTGAGCCCTGTCCTCCTGTGAGGAGTGCCCCACACAAAGCCACAGGATCCACAGAGTGCCCAGCCTGGCAGTGGCACTGGGAAAGCATCGCCTGCACAGGGAAGCAGTGGGGTGAAAAATTGTTTTCTACTCTACTGGCTAAAGTATATTAAAAGGGATAAGGTCACAGAGGTGCAGGCTACTTTTCATATTTTGAAGAAATTTTTTCCAGAAGTGTATAATGATAATTGCATGAGGAAATGGTGGTTAATAATTTTCCGTATTAATTCAAACATACAAAAGTTAATTGCGGCTTGGCAGTCTGAGATATACAAATTAGGAGAGTTAAATTCTGCTAATCCTCAGTTTAAGTTGCAGGGTATTGAATATAAATATGATTGTCTCGCAAAGGGATGAATCCTGCCTCCACCAAAGCCTGGAGGAGCTTTCCCCTGGCTTCAGAAGGAGCTGGGTTCAGTCCCACATGTCTGGGCTAGCTGTGCATGGATGAGAGAACTGGCTCAGGGAAAGGAAGTCTAACACGATTTTTCTCTCAGAATATGGGCCAAAAATTCCTTGGAGATCCTGAAAAAACTTTGGAAAACTTCCCCAGCCCTGCTATTCAATTCAATCAGCTATTTTTGGCTACTCCCATGCACTGTGGATGAAGTTGAGTTCTCTGTGGTTTTCCATTTCCCACTTCACTGTCTGACTGATCAAAGAGCCAGCTCCAAAAATCCCTGAAATTCAAGGGCTGTAACACAGCCTGTGCCATTTCACATTCACCAGCCTGCAGCAGTCCATCAGCTTGACTGAACCCTCCTCCTCCCCTGAATGCTGTTGCCACCATTTGTTTTACACATCTCCTGTGAGAACATGTCAGAATTTAGCCCCTTCCTCCTGCGAGAAAACTTTGGGAGATCAGAAGAAAGCCAAGCAAACTTAGGGCCAGAGGCTGGATATTCTAGGTGAAAATGTTGCTGTTAGGCTTCAGTGGATGTAGGATGAGGGATGGTGCAGTTCAGACTTCTGCCCCTGAGCTAGTGCATGTTTTAGGGACAATCCTTGTCTTTGAACACATCTAAAATGGCAATAAAGCTATTTATCCATCTTTGCACAGTATCTGCATACCTGTATAGCTGAGAAATGTAATTTAAGGTTGATCAAGTGAGGATTTAATCTCTTATGGTGTGATATATCTGGGCCAAGCACCCTGCCATCATTTGTTTTGAATTCATGTGCACAAACAACATGATATAAATAATACAATGATCAGTCCAATCAGAAATGCATATTGCTTAAAAATACCCACTTTGTTTGAAACATTGCAAGAAAATCAATCCAGGATCTCTATAGACTTCAATAAGAACACAAGTCACCACACACACCTGATGTGAGCCAAACCCCCTCATTCTGAGTTCAGTTATTGCTGACCTTTCAGCCATTATTCATCAATTTAAGGGGAAAAGCTGAATCCAGAGTATCTTCCAAACACTTCTCCTGCCTTCCTGGTGATGACTATTATATGCTGTTCTAATTAAACAGCTTAATTTACATCTCCCATCATGAGAGGATATGAGCACCAGAGCAGATTTATCCCTCTGGACTGCTTCCCTCAGTCACTATGAGGCTGCAGCAGTATTTTCCCCCCTGGACTTCCAAAAATGCAGAAACAGAGATGCTCTCTGATTTTGAGTGAAATAATTTTGATGTCACAAGAAATGTCATTAAAACCACTGCAGTCTTTTAATAAGCTCCTTCTTAGGAGAATGGATATTCAGCCTCCTCACACCAGTGCTCAGCAGAGTAACTACAGGGGAGCTTTGTGCCCATGTCCCTGTTACAAAATCTGTTTCCTGAGGGTTTATAATTACAACATGCCTATAAAAATTTACTTTAGTCTGAAGCTCAGGATATAGTTTCTCAGATGGGGAGGAAATATTGCTGGCTGAACTTGGTTTAAATCAATTTTGAGTTTCAAGAATACAAAAATAATAAGGTTTGTGGGTTTTATATGCTTTTTCCACGGTTCTATAATTCAGAAAGAAATCACTTTGTAGAATAAAGTGTCATGTTTGTTTATACAGCAGAGCCGGAGAAAAAAATAACACAGATAAAACTTTTTATAGTGGCTAGTGAATATTCTCAGAAATTCATTTTCTCAAAGAATTTCCCTATAGTGTCCTCAGACCAAAGCCTGGCCCTGAATAGATATGATAATGCATTTTGCAGGAACTCAGTGTGCTGTGGAGAGCTCTTTAAAGCAGTGGAGAAATAAGGGACGGTGGTTCCTGCATCAGTTGATTTGTCTGCTTTGTTTTATCCAGAACAGCAGAAGAGTCATGGATGGGCAAAGGGGCAAAAGGCATTGCTGAGACACCCTGGCCCTGTGGCTGGGCACAGGACAGAGATGTGGTCAATCAAAACTGGCTCGTGCTTAGCTAATTCCAACAGGCATGTTCCTCATTTCCACATTGCAGTGCTGAGGAGGAAAGCAGAATGTGCCCTTACAAAGATTGCAGATAAAAACATCAATAACTGGGCTGTACACAACTGAGAATTCCCATTTATACTGGCATTACCAAATGTCTTACAATATTTAGCCTTTGGCTTTTATCAATAAAGAACGGAATGGTGCTGCTAAACTGAAATATTGGCAACATGAGCAAAGCCCAGCAAACACAGACAGAAAAGAGAAGACAGAAAACAAGCCCTATAAATCTTAGTGTAATATTTTTAATTTCATTTGGAATTCAAAATCAAGTCAGTTTTATCCATTTAAATATTATTCAGTCTGTCTTTGTCAGCTCTTCCCCATTAGACAAAATGTTTCACTTCTCAATATTCTACTTCTGTGTCAAGTTGACAGGGTCATTTTTCACATGGCAAACTGAGATTAAGGTGATATTAAACCACTTTGCATACAACAACTAAAAACATGCTGAAAAAAAAAAAACAAACTTGCTATTTTCTTCTGCTGGTGTCATTAAGGATGCCCTTCCTAGCTAATCTGGTGGGTTCCTGAATATCTACAGCTTTCCTTGCCCCAGGGAATACTGATGTGATATTGCAGGTTTGGAAATTCTGTTTGGAGCCCTAATCATAACATTCTCTTTTTCCCATTAGCAGCTTTCAGCATAAAGCAGCAAGATAAAGCCAGTCCTAGGTAACCTCAGGGCCCACTAACAGGCAGTGCAGGGGCACACCCAAAATATTGCAAATAAGATACATTTGCCACAAGTGAGCTTTTTCCTTACATTTCAAGGGAAGGAAATGAAGTGTTTTTAATTAGTTCAGTTAAATTATAAATTTTAAGCCTAGCACTAGGACTTCTTTAAAGTCAATCTATATAAGGCAAATTACCTCGGCGTGTGTTATTTCCACCTTGCAATGGATCAAGTATGTCACTCCCACAAAATGACTGAATAAATGAGTTTTGTAAAAAATAAAAACCTTATCAAGAAACATGGCTATAAATGCATTTGTCCTTCCTTCAACTTCAGGCCTTTAGCATTACTGATTCAGATTCTGTATGTAAAGGAATATATTGAGTATGTGCGTGGGTACAAGAGGAAGTATGTATATCTTCCACACCTGGCTGAAATCCAAATGTGCTCCTAAATCCCAAAGAAATCCTGCACATCTGACATCCTGGCAGTGTAGGAGCATGTAACTGTGGGGGAAAGGGTGAGCTCTAAGGAGCAGCCAGTGCTGTGAGAGAGATGCAGGGATAACTTGATGAGGATGCTTTACTCCAGCAGAAAGGCTGTCCAGGAGTTTAAAAGCTCCATCCCTGTAGCAGATCTGGAAATCCTAGAGCAGTTGTTGGACATAATTCAGATCTTTGGGTATTTGAGTCTCATCTTTCTGCTGCTTCACCATGTTTGGTTTCCTATCAGCTCAGTCATGGCTCTAGGAAGAGGAGCTCTCTGGTGCTAAAAGGCATTGGAAATCAGATTTTTCTGTAAATTTGGGCTGAAATCATCAGGACTGAACTATGTAACCACAGTTCCTGCAACAACACATTAGAAAAAATAAAAAAGACACAGGAGGATCATCACAAAACTAGTCACTTGGCATTAAACAATCAATACACCACAAAACTTCACTGTTTGTCTACCATCTCTTTTCAATATTTTCCTTTTAAATGTCATGGAAAGCTAAACAGTCTGATTTTTCTGAGTGAGCCTTCAAAAATGCATTTTTCTTCCTTAGTAGGAAATTTCTCACGATCACTCCTGTGCTTCCTTTGGCAAAACAAAAGTGCTATTCACCCATATTAAAGCAGTGCTATGCAATGGTCCGTTGCAAGAGAATTCAGGAGGGAAAATAAAAAAAACCTGTAAGAAGGGTAGCCAGACAACAGATACATTTCCCAAATGAGGACCCAGGGCAGGCCTAAGCCAGTAGCTTTTCCCATTCTTTTACAACATTACCTCACTGCTTTTATTCACCTTTTAGACCCTGCAGTTTCTTAGCCAGTATTGCATAAAGTCAGGGGAGGTTCAGCTATTCTCTGCTGTATAAAACTTTCAGAGTGATTTTTTTTCCTCTCTCATACTCAGGTAACTTCATAATGAAGCACTAACTTGGAACGCATAAATCCAGTTACTTTCAAATAAGTTTCAGATGGGCATCAGGACTTTAAAGGACATATTAAAAAGAAATAGATTTTTTCTAGGTTTGTCCAGTAGCATCCAGGCCTCATAAAACCACATTAAATATCAGCTTCACTTTTCACAATATTGCAGTGATGAAGAACTAGCTCAAAATTGATTTACTGATCTTTAAAAAGACAGATATATAAGGTTATTAAGTTAATACATCAATATGCGAAAAATCTATTACTTGGGCTTGCTGTGTTGGTTAACAGTGGATATAAAAAGGACAAGGGAGACCCCTCCCCTCTGAAACAACTGCTCACAGGCAAGGATTCAGCACGATGCCTTTTCTGGAAGGCATCTGCTTCCAGAATGGAATCAGTGAGAAGCATCAGTTGAGGTTTATTTGCTTCCAAAATTAAGTTTAGTATTTAGTCCATGTTCCAAAATTTGTACTCCATTTTCCCAACCTCAGTGTCTACAGTTGTACCAGGACCTTGCACATGTGTCTGAAATATTTGGCTAATTCCTTTTCCTATGAAGTTACATGCAAGGAGAAGAAGTGAATGTTCAGTGTTTGAAAATCAGCCATGAGCCAAAGTATATAAGAATATATAAGAATAGATATATAGATATAGATATATTCAGAGAAAAGTGTTTCACTTCACAGACGTAAACAAAATCCTTTTTAAGTCAGAGAAAGCAAGGTTTTTGTGGTCCTTCATTTTGAATCCATTAGAGTTTTCAATGATTTATGCCTATGCAGAGTCTCTGTGCAGTGGGTTTGCTTTTGTCACATCACCTCAATATTTCTAATGAGTCGCTAATGAGAGGTCAATTACTTATGGAAATGAGAAAAACATTCATTGAGGAACTGGTCCGAGGCAAAGTGTGCAACCCCATAATGTTTTGATATAAATCATTACGGCATTAATGAATATTTTACTCTTTTTCATGTTACAGTTTATTTCCCCAACTATAAAATAGCCTTTATATGACTTTGAAACAAACATGAGTAACTGTCCTAAAAGCATAATCATATTGTATTCATCATAACTGCAGAATATCTTTTTGCTTTTGCTATAAATGGTTTGCTCAGGCATCAACATCTTGCTGTGAAACCTTCAGCTGATCGAACAGTCGTGTCAGGAACACCAGGTTTGCTGTGCTGAATCAGAGCCCTGATGTGACACCTGCCCAGGATCCATTTCCAGGCACCACAGGGTGGGAAAAGGACATCCTGTACAGCACCCAGCTGGCTGGATGGAATCCAAACTGGTGCTTGTAAATTGTCATCCTGACCCCAGGTACCCAGCACTGCAGGAAAACATTCTGAGCCTGCAGCACCTCATCCTGACCCCACTGCTGGTGAACCCTACCTCCCTTTTTAGTTAAAAACCATCAAGAATTGGTGGCAGATAAGAAGTTAAAACATTTCCTTCACAATCCACCTTCTTTCTGGGCACATATTTTGTGCTTTCTAAAGGTCTCAAACGAATGGTATAGAAGCAGAAGAAAAGAGGCAAAAAGAATTTCAGGGACCAAGATGCATAGTGGGTTAGTTGCAGTACCATGCAATTAAATTTAGAGGCCAGGGATATAATTCACTGCTGAAATTCAGCTTTGCACCATCGTAAGTTATTATTTCAGAGCAGAAGCTGAAATGGCCAGAAAGGGGAAAGTGTACAAGCAGAAGTATAATTGGACTTCAGTATTTCATATTGATACCCTGAGATTTCCACTGCTAAGCACTGTTTCAGAGTCTGACCAGGGTAATACTGCAGTGTAAGATCTCCCATATTCAGGCCACTAGATTATCCCATTTCCCCTGCAGGCACTGTAAATCAAAAGCAAAAGATATCCTGTTATGTTCTAGAGGACAGTTTTGTTGGCCTTTCTTTTCAAACACAATCTGAACACACATGTTTTTTATGTGAGTCTCATTTACTTCAGCTTTACTGTCTTGAATACAGATTTAAATTGGGGAGAGTGAAGGAAAGTAAAAAAAGCAGACCTTGAAACCCAGTAGTTATCCACAGAGAAGGAAGGTGGCAGCTGGTTAAATAAAAAAATGAATGCATCATCACGTGGATGTGATTTTCTAAGGATATAAAGAATTACAAGGTCTTTGTCCCTTTGAACCAGGCTCAGTCTGGATTTAGGAGAAACCCCTGCAGGTTTTTGACTCAGAACCCGTCATTTTGGTGCAAAGAAATCCATCGTGCGTATTAAGGGGTTGGTCCAAATACAGTGCTGCCACTTACTCTTAATATCACATTGGGTGGCACTCATTTTATGTTTCTAATTCCCCCTCCCTCCCTTCCTTCCTCCTCAGAAAGATAAACGTTTGAACAACAATGAGGTATCCAACTACTAATCGAAAGCAATATAGCTCTGCACAGATCAGCTCCGTGATGGAATAAAGAAGTGAGCACGGATCTAAGCACCTTCTCTTCATATCATAGCCTTCATGTTGTTTTCAGGAGCATTTTTGTCAGGCAGTGATGAAAGGCTGAGAACAAAGTGAACAAAATTTCCTTTTACTGCTTAAAAATTCTCAGCTGCTTTGCTATATCAAAACGCTGTCTCTTTAAACAAATCGCATGGTTAAAAATGCCAAGTTATAATTCAGCAACTAACTCTGAAAATGACAATTTAATCAATCAGAACCAGCCCTCCTGAAAAAGAGGGGTGGGAAAAAAAAAAAGGAAAAAAAAACTTAAAGCTTTCATGCAATGCGAGTGGTTGAAACTATAAAAATGTTCAATCACTGTAGAACAAGCCTGCAGCATCAATGTTTATTAAAGTCAGGGGAGCCATTTATTGACCTGGGAAACAGCAAAGCACCAGCAGCACTGCTGGATTGCATTTTTATGGTTAACAAATGGAGGGTGATATTTTCTTTTTTAATTGTGATTCCTTCAAATCCAAAAAGTTAAAAGCCTCCTGATTTTTAAAGGAAAGCAAAGAGAAGGATGCTCCACACAGTTCTGCAGTCATTCTCTTTGCTCTGGCTCCTAACACGGGCATATATCAAATAATTTCAAATATTTAAGCTTCTCCACATGCTAGCAGAATGACAGACCAGCATGAGTTCTCTCCACCACTTCAGCTGATGGCAGAATATAGGGAGCTGCCATTATGAGGCTGGTTCTTTCTGCAATCAAAAAGGAATTACTCTATTTATTCATACAAAGGTCACCCTGCCACTGGACCAGCCAAAAGCACTCAGAATGAACTGTCCTCTCCCAAACTGACACCAGGCATTTTCTCCAAAGACACTTCTTAGTTGTTCTGCAGATTTTGTAACTCTGTTTTGCCACAAGCACATTTTTAAAACACACCTTTCCATGCTGCACAAATTGTGAACTACTGAAGGCTATTAAAAGAGTCAGCAATGTGAACTGCGCTCACAGATCCGTGTTACCCAAATTACAGGAGTCTGGCTCCTGCTGCATTCTTTCCACATCATTCCCATCCACAGGAAAACCCACTGTCAGCTGAAGAACGTGGGGCAGGGATTAAAAACACCCTCTGTGTGTCAGCAGCTGCAGGAAACAGGACTCCTGTACAACTAACCAATATGACTGAGCAGAAGCCATTTATTGTTTACATTACACACTTATTTACACATTCTAACTCTACTGCACACGCTGATTGTGCTCTTCTTCATTGGTGCCTCTAGCTTGTCCACACCTTCTGCATGCTCTCCTCAGAGCATGTGATCAGTTATAGTCCAGGTGGTTCACAGCCCTCTGTTATCTAGTTCTTTAGGTCTTGGTATTCTGTTTCTCAGCCTCTTCTTTCTTAACTTTGCACAGTTTATGTCTTAGTAACTTTGATGCATTCCAGAGGGCTCTGAGAGAACTCTGATAGGAACAGCTACAAGCAGTATGGCTGGTGCACAGTGGGCTTAAGTTGTTCAGATACACTGCCACAAGCTGCCACCTAAACTGGAGTCAATGCCAGAAAAGAAAAAAAAAAAAAAAAAAGAGGGTGAATCAGTGAATCTTCAAAAGCGAAGAGGGTAAATCAGCGCGGTGTGAAGGAGAGCTGGAGCTACCCTGTATCCTCCGTGGGTGAGGTGAGGATGAGCAGCGCGGGTTGTACAGGAGCGCATCAAAGGTGATGAATATTGTAACAAATCCCCCGGCACCCAGCACCTCAGCAGCTGTCAATGCACCGCATGCATTAGCGGCTCAGGGCGGGGAGGGAGCAGCAGAGATGAAAAACGAGTTCTCCACACGAGAACGGCACCTCTGCCACATGGAGGATTTCACACTCTCTCCGTGGGGAGCACAGGGGATGAAATTGCTTACCTGATCACACCCACTCCCAGTGCATGCAGCGCTTCACACCTTCCTTTCAGGTTTGCAAACAGCTCCACTTCTCATTTTCTTTTCCTCATTCACAGAGAAAAACACATAATGTCCTTGCTTAAAACACAGTGGAGGAGTTTGACACAAATTAATGATTCCATCGTCATACTATAAGAATTTTGATATTTGCAAGGAGGGGAAAAAGGCTTCAGGTGTACGGAGAGCTGTAAAAAGCTGCCTCGGAATTCAAAGACAAATCATAAGAAATCAAATCAACTGATAGGTTGCTGTACGGTTTGAGATACCCATTTTGCACTAAAATCACACTACTACGATAATATGAATAAATAAAAGGTTATGGGAAAAGTAAGCCATGAGTTCGCTCAAATTAGATCCCATTGGCGTGAAATTACTTCACAGCTGCCACATGTGTAGCTCCAAGTGAGATTACTCTTTAAATAATGTTAATGACAACTTTGATTTGACTTCTGTAATTACTAGAGGGAGAAGGGACCACATTTCCAAGGAAGAAAAATCTTTTATCTGCTTGTTTAATGTACAGTATTTGATGAGATAGAACTCCTTTCACCCAAGTTATTTCCCGAGTAGTTTTGTTTTGAAAAAGAAATTGATTTCCAGGTTGAAAATGGAGCTGCTGTGAAGCGCTCAGCTGTGGGAGAGCATCTAATTGTCATTTACAATGACCCTCCATTCTTCTCTAAACACAGAGAGATTCTTTTTCTCTCCTAACTCTCCTCACCTTCACTCCACTTCACAAGCAGGCGTATTTACAGGGCTGGATTCTTCTCTGAGTTACCACCACCAGTAAATCATAAAAATTTCTCCTGCAATCAATGGAGTGTCTTCACATTTACCAGACAGTATAATCTGGTCCACAAGGCAGCTGATTGTTATCTATAACCTCCCTATCCAATTCAAGTGATGGGAGATGCAACCCAAAAATTTCCTTTGGGCTTTTTTACTGCCAAAATAGATCACATTCCTTGGCAGCCTTTTTACAATCTCCACTTTTCTAAATAAACATCACAGAACCTATACTGCTTTTACTGCAAAATGCTTCTCCCTGCCTGTATCAAAGCAGGGTTTTAGCTGACGTGCCAATAGTGACAGAAACTCTGTGCAAGCCTGGGGTGCAGCACCAAGACACGGGGTGCAGTGGGGACCAGGAGCACCAGGAATAATCTTCATGGTTAGATAAGGGGAAAACCTCTTGCACTCTCCCCATCCCAGTAAGACACTGCATGGTGACGTAAATTATTAGAATGCAGCTCCCAAAGAATTTTGGGGCAGAATGCTCCTTCTCAACAAAGGTAGAGAGGAGCTGTTATGTGCAGTGCCCAAATCCCAAACAGGCTGTGAGCAGAGTCTGCTGAGGAATTGTTCAGCTGGGACATTCGGCAGGATGGAGGGACAGAACAACTCTTGAAAAGGCCACCAAGCAAAGCCAGGCACTACCCCAGCTCAGTGGCTGCGGAAGTGCTGAGGAGAGCACAGTATTTAGCAGAAATCATTCAAAGTACATTCCTGGACTGCAAATGAACCGAAACTGCTCAGAAAAGCCCTGACGTTGGAGGTCAAGCAATTAAACACAGGGCTCTGATTTGCAATGATCAACAAAAATTAAATGCATTATTAAAATGCACGGCAAATAGAACATAACACCAAAAATGGACAGATTCTGGCTGTACTGTGCCATTACATTAATTAACAGCTTTCCCCTATTGGTTTGCTTGCTAAGATTCAAACATATTCATTCTTTGATGAACATTTGTATTCAGAAAATGGCAACTTTCTTCCCAGCCTTCTTTTGTTGGGAAGGGATGATAGCTGTTAATGAGAAAGGGAACAGAGAAGGAGCAAAACAGCCTAGCTGCCACACTCACAATGTGACTTTGTCACTGGGGCCTTGAACTTGAGAGCAGCTTCAACTCATTTACAGAGCCTGGGAATGAAGGTGCCTTCCCTGTATGAAAATTAAATATTTTCATGCAGTGTTATGACTTTGCCTTGAAGCATTTGTGGCTCCATGTTTCATTGGCATTTGTGGTCATTTTAGTCCACTGAGCGTAAATGTGTAATAAGGGTGCCTGGATGTGGATAATTCTCCCTCCTTTCCCACTGCAATCAGGATTTGTCCTTCATTATACCTTTCTGTGGAGTCTATTAGAGCATAAATCTTTACAGAGTTCTTCAAGCTTTGACCTACATCTTGCATATATGGGAACTTTTCTCCCTAAACTGTCTTTTGGAGCACACCAGTTCATTAAAGTTTTGAACACTGAACCCTCACTCTTATTGCTTTATCACCCAGTTTATGTGCCAAATATCAAAACAGGCATCAGAAATCTGATTTATGAGGATATATAGAGAAATTGTGGTACATGCTTCTGACTGGGAGTCAGTTGGCAATTCCCTATTAGGATTTCCTCCTCAGCTTCCAGTGCCCAGCAGGGCAGTCCAACACCAGGGCTGCCAACCTTGAATCCACAAATCATGATTCAGGACTAACAAAGCTTTGAGGCTTTTTGTAATATCTTTGAATTTTTGTGCTTTCCAGTTTTAATCACATCGGACCATTTTGTGATATTATTTTTTTTTTAATAAAAGTCAGTGCTGATTGTAAAAAAATAAAAGATTGTTAGGTGAAGAAGTCTCCAAATACCAGTGTGAGAAGTATTTTTTTACTTTTTTTGAAATACCAGAAAATTATGGACGAGACTGCGAACCGGCAGTACTACACAACACACAAGCATGTGTACAGCATGTCAGGTTCACATACTGATTTACCATTTCACACCGAAGCGGATTTATGTCGTGCTCACACCCCCGATCTCCCTCACCCCGCACAGCCGTAAAATTTATTTCTACTGCTGCTTTTGCACCACCAGCGGATCTCCCAGCCCCGGCGGCTCCCGGGCCGTGGGTAGGGTGCCGTGCCCGCGGCCGCCCCCGGCCGGAGGGTGGAGCCGCGCCGCCGCCTCGCCTCGCCCCGCTCCTCCCGCGGCGTGCGCGGCTACGCGAGCGCGGGGATCCGCCGCGGCCTGCGGGCCGCCATGGCTGGGGACGTGAAAACCAAGCTGTCCAAGAACCTGCTGCGCATGAAGGTGACGGGGAAGGAGGGGAGGGCGAGCCTGAAGCCTGCGGGGGGGCTGGAAGCGGGGGCGGCAGGGCCGGGCCGGCAGCGATGGCGAGCGGGGCCCGGCGCTGTGAGCGCGACCGGGGTGCGTGTGCCCGGCCACACGCGGCCGTGCCGGAGCCCTGGTGTGGGGCATTGCCGAGCCCATCGCGGCGCCAGCCCTGCTCTCCCCACCCACGCTCTGGATAAACAGATGTGGTTATCCACGGGTCGCTCTCGGGTTTGCTGAGCTGCTCCCCCGGCAAGAAATCTCTGATGCCGGCACCGAGCTGCGGGGTTACAGACTGCAGGGCTCGGTGCAGGAGAGCAGCCTCGTGATTCCAGCGAAAGTCTGGCCTCAAGGGCCAGCCCCAGCGCTGCTTTTGGGAGTGCTTTCGTTCCAGCTCGCTCCTCTGCAGCTGGGCTGTTTGTTGTGAATTTAAATAAAAAGGTTTGAACAGCGTATTGAAGTGAAAATATCAATGCTGTTTGCTGTGCTTGGGGGTGGGGGTTTTAGTGTTGAGAAAAAACAAAAAGGTTTGGTGTGTCCGTTTTTACCCCTGTTTACATGGGTGGCTAAGGAAATCCCAGCCTGAATGGGGATTAACATCCAGTATTAACCAGCTTTCCCAACTGATAAAAGCCAGGGATCTTAGTAACATCCCGATGTGCTTATTACCCTTGGAATTGTGAATCTCATGTCACCATGTGAAATTAGTCTCTGCTCACTGGCTAATGGATTCTGCTTCACACCATGTACTACAACTCCTAATTCAGTAGAGTACGTTCTCTTGATTGATGGTCCTTTATTGCTGGAAAACAACCAGAAAAAGTTGAGTGCCGCCTTTTTTTTTTTTTATGTTAATATTCAATTTTTTAACTGAACATGATGGGGCCTTTGTGGCTTCTTGCTTGTGGTGTTTTATTTAGCCAGTTTTTCCCCACGTATATGGGCCTATATTTCACATTCTGGCTGAAAAGAGTTAGCTGACTTCAGTTCAATTTTTCACATAAAGTGCACTCTGCTACAGTTGGGTGATGGAATATTTACCCTAATTAACAGATGCTTCTAAATCTAAAACTTGTACACAGAAGGAACAAAATACATCTTGCCTCGCTCTCAAAAGGGAGTAGGTGTTGAACTGAGTCAGCCTGCAATGTGTGATACAGACTCCCATAACCTGGATGGCAGCATCATTACTTTTTCTTATTTTTATATAATACGCTTTTAAAATGAAATTTTTCTTTTTGTTGTTTGCCAGTATACTAAGCCTTCAAAAGCAGGATTTTGGATTGTTTTTCTCTGGAAGGCCATGGAGAACCGGCCATGTGAATATGCTGCCATGACATTTGCAGGTTCACAGTCCAGGCAGTAATAACCAGCTTTGAAGAGATCAGTAGGTTTTGAAAAGGTCATGCACAGATCTTGCATTTAGCACTTTGTTTCTGCAGATCCTCCTGTTTACAAATGTTTTAATTAAGCCTTTAGCAGCTGCCTGTGCAGGTAGTGATCCAATGTATTACCAGAATTAGCAGGTGGGTGCAGTGGCTCCCAGAGTGACCTGTGGCTGCTGGTGTTGGAAGGACCATTTGCAGTAAATACTGGGACACATGGAGACACACTTTTAGATCTTGCACCGTTTGATCCAGCTCTCATAGCTTGGGGAAACTCACCCAAACAACTCCTCAGTTACTGACTTACATATTCTGTGCCTTCAACCATTGGTATATTTTTAATTCATCAGTGTGTGTTTACATTCGAGAGAAACCTGATCACATAATTTTTATCTAGGTTTTTCCTGTAGTAATCTTCAGGAACATAATCTTTAAAATGGGGTGTGAAATGATTATTTAATTGGGTTCTTGTAGCAGAATTTCTTGTGTTGAGATTTTTGACTGGCTAACCAATTTCCTTGAGCAATATGTTTTTCCACATGATAGATTCACTTATTTTCCTCAAGAAGATACTGTAATTTTAATTGGAAAACTTTGACATATTCTGAATCGACTCAGAAAACAGAAGTCAATTTTTCTTTCATTAAAGATCTTGTACAGTGGATGCAAATAGAAATAGAAAATGAAGCACTAGCTCTGTTGGCTTGTACTTCTGAGTTTGGGTTGGTTGGGCATTTTGTAAAGAGTGAAAAGATGTGTGGGTTGTTTATAATACATACACTGCACACCTATATCACCTATATGTTTTTACAGGACTCTGTGTGAACTGTACTGTTAGACTTGCCTCTGTCTGGGAGTTAGGTTGGTATAAATGTAGACAGACCTCTGGCAGGTACAATTATCCAAACACTTTCTGTAGATCCTCAGGAAGGTCCCAACTTTTAGGAGGGTGGGACTATATGGATTATCACCATGAAATTTTGAAGAGTTCTGGTTTTTCCCAGCATGTTTCATTGACATTGTTTAGCCTTAGTTGTCACTCAGTTCAGGCACCTGACTTGAGACAAATGGAAATTAAAATGCTGTTTCACAGGCCTCAGGTCTGTAGTTCTGTGCTCTCAGCAGTTTTTTATAGGCTGTGACAGATGTCTTCTTCTACTCCCAGCTGTTGAGAGGTTACAGTTCCTACCTGCCTGTTCCCATTCTCTGACAGAGATTATCACCAAGGAAGCAAGTGACAGGAGTGTCCTTGTATTAGGAAAAATTAGCAGTCTTGCCCTAAACTTCGTTCTTGGTCTCAGCTGTTTTGGCAGCCTGTTCCTGCAGTGGGTTAACAAGTCCTTAAATCAGTGCTGGACTTTGGTGGGTCAGTGAGAACTGAAGAGCTGGGAACATCTGCCTTTAGCTCAGCTGGATACAGAACATTCATAGTCTGGTTACAAAATCTTACATTTTTCCACTTCCAAAGGCAGGTTTGTGCCTTCAGAGCTACAAACGCAATCCAGTTCATTAAATCTGAGAAGAGAATATTTGAAAGTACAGATGTTTCAAAAAATCACCAGTCTGGTATGATTCACCTCCAGCTCTGAGCTCCAGTGCTGTTTGTATGGGTGGAGTTGGTTCCTGATGTGCAGCAATAACTTCAACACCATTATCTTCTTTCTGGCCTTTAGTGAAACATTAGAAAAACCTCAGTAAAATTAGGGAATTGTGACAACTCCAATCCATCAAAACTAGCCAGGATAGTTTGTTTATATGTAAGTGCAGGTGTGACTGACTGTTGACTTTCAGTAGATAGCTGTGATCAGCAGCTGTTTTAATTTTCCATTTTCTGTTTGCACAAACTTTGACCAAACTCAAAGAAAAAAAAAATCACAAAAAAACATTTACTTTGTATCAACTGCTAAACATTATGTAACGGTTAATTGCTATCATGTAATTACTGCATGTTCACAAGATACTCATGATGCCGAAAACTGAAGCTGTGTGTTTGTATCTTTCTTTGTAGTTTATGCAAAGGGGTTTGGATTCACAAACTAAAAAACAACTAGAAGAAGAAGAAAAGAAGATAATTAGTGAAGAACACTGGTATCTTGATGTACCAGATCTGAAGGAAAAAGAGTAAGCTTGTAATCTTTTGTACTTCTTATCGTCATTGGATTGTTTTGAAATGGAAATAGCATATCATATTTTTTTCCTGTAAGATAAGTATTATAAATAACCAGTTAACAGAAGCAAAAATAGTGACAGACTGGCATTACAACTTTTTTATTACTTCTTTTTAGGGCTGTTCTTGAGGTTGCCTAGTGTAGTTTGACCTACTTTCAATTCTTGTGTGTGTTGTTTTCTTTCACTCACACATTCTTCTAGATGCATGCAATTAGTTTCTTTCAGTCAGGGTCCAATTCATTCATTGCTGCTTTTTCCCTTCATTAGAAACAAAGTTTGAAACCTTGTGTTAGTAAATTCAGCTCCAGACACATGGTTAAGTTGATTCAGGACAGTTCTGTCTTCTTGTGTCCAGCTCACTTCAAATCCTGGTTTTGAAATAGGAGAGATAATGGCAAAAATAAAGAAAGGCTTAGCTAATAAGGAAAAAAGTGTCCTGCTCTCTAGAAAGGTGCCTTAAATAGCAGGAGAACTACTTTTGAAATTGCTTGGGTTTCATCCTTTCAGAAGTGGAAAAAAATAACACTGAGGGAGAACATACAAAATTTTGAAAAAGCTGGGACTTAAGAAATTAACTGTAGCGGAATAAGGCCATTGATGAACTCTTTTCCAATACTCTTGGTGGATATGACAAAAAGGTATTTGAGCTTCATTTGGAGCAAGGAGTATTCAAGCTGGACATTGGGAGAACTTTTGTAACAATAAGGCTATTGAAGCTCTGGAGTAGATTGCCTGAGGAGACACTGGATTCTTCATCTCGGGAAGTCTTTTGAGGACAGGTTAGCTGGACCTCTGCTGTTCATGGCACACGTGTGACTGATACTGCCTTGGGGCAGGACAATGAGCCCAAGCTCTTCAGCCGAAGTTCTAAGATCATGAGAGTTTGATTTACATGGGAGATGAAGAGGATGAGGGAACAGGTACATATGTGTGAGGAAAAGGATGGAACAATCCACAGAAGTACTTTTATCTGACACGTGTATTATGAATGCCTCAGGGTCATGTTTCTTTTCTCACTCCATGCTCATTAAATGAGGGAAAAAAGGAGGAAGAAGGGGGAAATCTGTCTGCTGAACAGAGAGTGACACAGTGTTTTATACCGTGACAGACTCAACTAATGCCAGGTCTAACAGCACAATGAAAAATTAATTAGAAGCTTTTGCTGATATATTAGTGCCACCTGGGGAGTGATATTTATGTAGTATTTTTATTCTGGTAAAAGTATTAAGGTAGGCAGAACCATACGAGCAAAGAGTGCTTTTTGTCAGAAGAGTTAATTTTGCTTGTGGAACTGGCACAGCTTTACTGGCAAAAAGGATTCCTTTGCATTCCAAGATCCTTGTACTGAAAGGTTTATTAGGGCAATTGAGCAGAAAGTATTTGATGGTTTAAAATACACTGTGGTTTTGTTTATTTGTATGGGGGGAAGACAGCACATCCTTTTTGCATTTGTTTAATTTGATTATTTTGAAGTGCATGATTTAACAAAATGCTGGGTTTGGGGTTTTGTGCAGGAGCTATATAATAGAAGAGAGAAGCTTTCTGCGGTGTGAGGATCTCGTTTATGGCAGAATGTCCTTCAAAGGATTCAATCCCGAAATTGAGGTACCATTTCAGTGTCCTGCTTTGAGGTTGTCTCACATTAGGACTGAAGCCCTTGGGGATGGGCATTTGAGTGTTCACACTGCAGCCTTATTGGCCTTTGCAGCCACCTTCCATAAATCCTCCCGTGTCCAGAAACTCCATCATTCAATCCTAAATGTTGATCAATGCAGCATCTGGTAAATAGAATCTTTTTAGCTCCCTGTGTTGTTGGTCAGCAATTGCATGACTCCTGCAGATTTTCCCTCTGTGAAGTGAGGAAACCATCCCACATGCTGCTCACCAAAACAAAAACTCACTTTTCCTCCTGACATAGAATGCAGAGTCCAATCTACAAACACTCAACCCTATTTATTCAACACTTACTTGTATCAATGAAGGCTTAGAGTTCCAAAGTAAAAATGCTGGGCAAGAGTCTTTAATTTCTTTCTGGCATGATTCATGCTGACAGAAGTACACTGGGACAGTAATGAAAAGGTTAGCACTGAACCTGAAGCAGGAGGATGAAGGTGTAAAGACTAAGAGATTTGCAGAAGGCTATGTAAGGTAATTTACTAGGAGATTCTTTTAGTTACTTTGAACTTGCTGTCCCTGTGACTGAGCATATGGTTGCTTCATGGCTTTTACTGAAAATCCTTGAAGATATTCTTTCTTTTTAACAAAACCATTTCAAGGTCTGTGTGCTAAGATCATGATGAAAAATTAATTATGATCTAACTCTGGTCTCCTGGAGATGTTTGGAGGAGTGCCCTTTAGGATGTCTGAGTAGTACAAAACACTGAAAACACTGTCTCCATTGCCTTTTCTTCATGGGTTTTCATAATGATGGGCTCTAGCCTAACCAGGAACAGAAAATAATTACTACATTTGATTCTTACCTCTTATGCTCTTCTACCAGTAAATTTGAGCACTGTTGCCATTGTGTCATGGTTACGTGCTTAAGCTGTTTCTCACTTCATTTTCAGAAGTTAATGATCCAAATGAACTCTAAGTGCAAGGAGGAAAAAATTGAAGAGGATGATAAGATGGAAGCTGATGTGTCAGATGAAGAAATGGCCAGAAGGTAAGTTAGGTTTTATGACATAATCAGTACTAGCTGGGAATATGATATGTTACTGTATTATGTGTGGGGAAGTAAAACCCAAAAAGGAAACAAACTAAATAAAAAAAGCCCACAATAGATATGGAACTGTACCAAACTGATTTTCCAGGAATGATGGTGTATATTCACTTGAGTATCCACCACATTTGGGGGTAAATTCTCTATCACTTGTAGGGGTTTTCTGCCCTTTGATATCCAGGTATTCCATGCTAATTCCCTCCTTGTTACCAGCTGCTAACAAATTGAAACTATCAGACTGAATAATAATGTAATAAGTCATGCAGTACTTGTGCTTCTCCAAGCTTTTAATGACCAGCTTTTTTACACCACTTGAATTGTAGATCATGTTTAGGATGTGCACCACGATTTTTCCTCTGATTTTAGCTGAAGGTGTAATTTTTTTTATTCTCTCTACAGATATGAAACATTAGTGGGAACGATAGGGAAGAAATTTTTGAGGAAAAGGGACCAACGTGTACTCAAGGATGATGACGAAGATGAAGATGATGAAGTTGAAGAGGGGAATAGTAACACAAGACTTAGTAAAAGAGCTAAGAAAATGTTCTTAAAACCTCAGGATTAATGTCAGCTGCACAAGTGGAGCTTGTTACCGGATGCCTACCAAACAGAGTACCAAGAACTGGAGATTGTTTGTAGATTTTGCTATTTTATGTAAAGGGTGGATTTGTAAATCTGTTCTAGTCTCATTGAAATTTCTACCATCCACAGGACAGACACTTTCCAAAGTGGGTGCTTATATAATGGATGTTGTACATCCTTTCCTCTCTCAGCAGCTTTTCATGAGTGGGGCACTCATCCCATCAGTCTCTTTAAATGTTCTGCATAGTTAAATTGAGTGTTGCATGCAATCAAAAGCAGCATTATTTACAATTTAGGATAACATCTGAAAGAAGTATTTGGAGGAAAGATGAGCTGTGTCCAATTCAGTAAGGCAGTTCAGCTTTCACTGCTTGCTTTATTATGAAAATGAAACCTGTGCTCTCTTCAAATTGAAAAAAGTCAGCAGAAACATCCTTGGTTTGTGATCTTTTCTACTGTGCTAAAAATAAGATGGGAGAAGAACAGAGAGATAAAATCCACTTTATTGAATTTTATTTTTTATAAAGTTTATTTAAAAATAGAGGATTTTGTAGTGAAACTTTTTTTTTAATACAGCAAGCCAAATATTGGGCAACGTTTACAGTTTGACATCTGAGCAGATTGTGAATCTTAGTTTCTGCCTTCCAAAAGAAATTTGCTAATTTTGCCTCTTTTTCAGCAAAAAAATCCAATCTTATAATTATGTAAGTCTTGTCATAAAAGCATAATAACAGTTTCAGAAACATACTTGAAAGCAGAATAAAAACTGTTTTATGTTAATGATTGTGGATTAGTTTATTTAGTGTAAAAAAATTATGCTTAATACAGTCTGATACAAGGAGAGATCCTGGTTTTGTGCTGGCCACAGATGTCCCCCAGCATTTAACTGAGTGCACTAATTTATTTAGCATCTGATGAAGCCATCTGAAGTGGTATTAGGATAGAAACACCATTCTCTTTGGTCCAGAGTTGGTGCTCTGGGTCTTTTGAAAAATATCAGTGTGTTCTTGTCTAAAATCATAGCAGTTCTTTGTGTACAGCCTTTCAACAAGAAATATTGCTATTGCTACATTTCCTCAGGATGTCCAAGCTACTCATCCTTAATGCTGGCTCTCTGCAGAAAGGAATTTGTTAACTGAAGCAAGGAGTGGCCATTTTGCCAGGGGCATGAGCCTTTTTTTTTGGTCTTTTTTTAACAGCTCAGTGAAGCAAGATGTGAAACTCAATTATTTAAAGAAGGACACACTGTGTCTGCTGTATTTTGCTTGTGATACATGAACTATGATCCATATATCAGGAGCACCTAATTAGATATTCAAGATGGATCACACATGGAAAGAGAAATATACTTTTAACCTAGTAAGGGGACTTTGTGCAGGTGGAAAGGCTGTGATTCATGATCTGAGGTAGGTTTTCAGAGCTAATTAAATGCTACTGGTTCAATTACTTAAAACCTGATCATATATTACTGCTAGCTGAAAAGGAGTTAATGATGGCAAGACATTTTTCTTCCCATGGAAGATGTGACCTGAGCTATGAAATGATTTATTGTTGGTCATCACAAGAAAAACTTGGAACACATCCCATTATTCTTCTTGCTTATTAGTAGGAAAATGATTCCTTTGAATGTATTTCTTAAATGGAGAGTGAATTTCTGCATAGCTGTGCTGAATAAGTGAGGGGTGAGGTGTGTTCTGGTGAACCACCAGCAGCCAGGAGATGTCACTGCAGTTGCATGTCCTGAGAGACCGTGGGTTGGGGAAGTGTCCAGTGGTGCCATGTAAAGAAGGTTTTGGGTCATTTTGGTAACAGCAGTGGCTGAGATGAATTCCATGTGGAGTCTTCCTTTTTCAGGGTTCTGCAGAGAGCTCTCCTGCATTGCAGGATTCTGTTCAGTCCAGTGAGGAGTCATTCTCATCAATGGGCATTCTGCCTCCTTAATTTCATGTCATTTCCTGAGGGATACCTGGACATGAGAGTGGCATGGTGCATGGAAAAGCACATGAGAAGCTAAACAGCTTCCTAGAAAATCTGCAATTTTGAAAATGGGAGAGAGGAAGGTTGGTTCTGTTTCAACAGAACTGTGTTGAACAAACTGTGAAGAAAAGGTAGATTTTAGTTTATTGTCTTTAAATCTGGGAGCTTTGCTGTTCACATTCAGCTGGTGGCTCAGTGCTACAGTAAAACCAGCTACTTATTTTCAGCACAATCTTTTATTCATAGGGCATTTGCAAAATGTGCCTTTAAAAGCACCATCCATAGTGTGTTATTGTGAGCAAGACAAAACCAAAACTCAGCCCTGTGTGACTTTTTAAATGTACTTTAAGTACAGAGTTACAAGCAGACATGGTGGGGTGTTCTGAAATACCTGTCTGCATTTCCAATGGTATAAATACATTTATGGATGGATTTAAGTCCTACTCGAGCTTCCTACCTGAGGTAGAAACATTCTGCTGTATAAAATCTACGCTTGAACTACTCTTGACAGAGGTGTAAGCCTAGCAGTGAAATATTCATAAAGCAAACCTGCATTGATTTCTTGGCTCTGACACAGGCTCCAGTACATTTTATGTGCAAGCTCCTAAGCTGTAGCACTTTCCCACGTGGTCATGTTTCTAAATGAAAAGTGTTTCTTCTTTGAACACAGAAGCAAGTTGGTTAAGTAGTGGTTTTATTACAGAAAATGGCTACCTGCAAATTGCTGAAGTGTTACCAGACACCAGAAGTGTTTCTGCCTGTGACCCTGAAGTGTGTTAGGTGGTGCTCACTGACAGCTCACGTATGTCTGTCCCTTGTCATGTGAAGTTTGGTCCCTCCCTTTGGCAGGCTGGTGGTGCTTATTTTGTAATAACTGCTGGGCTTGAAAATATGGAAGTGTTGAACAACTTTGTCTTTCTTGCTGATGTTTCTCTTTTGCTTCTATTTTGCTTAGTATTGGATCTTAAAAAGTCCAGGACCAGAGTCCAACTGAAGTGAGCCATCTAGTGTGAATTTAGTAATGCTTGAGCTGATTAAACTTTGGTTCTTGGGGAGGGGCAGGATGTTCAGTGGTGCTGTGGAGTTTGAACCATGGTTCTTGTGCTGTGTGTCTTGTTCCCTAATGAGAATCTCATTATGCAATGCTCCAGCCATGGGTGGCTGTCGTTGCCATTGGGCATTGCCTGTGTGTGTAATGGGCAGCTGGGCTGAGATTCTGGGACTTCATCCAGCATTCAGACTTTAAAAGAAATTGTCTTTCTCTTGATTGGAATACCATACTTTTAAATTGTATTTGGAATTAGATGAGTCTGGGGGTGGAGGGGGGCGGTTTCTCAGCATTTGTTTTGCTTCATTTGAACAACAGTCCACAACTAAAACTGCAAAATCACTTAGGCTCTCATTAAACCCTTCTCTGAGAATGCTAATAAAGCATTGTGGTAGGGAAGGATGGCAGCGATCCCGCAGTTCCCTACCGCATGTGAATTCAAGTTTCTGTGAGAGCTGATGCTTTAAGGACTTAGTTTTCTTTTCAGGCTGGGAGGACATCAGCTTCCACAATACTGCCTTGCTAATGGAACCCCAGCATGAGGCCTCAGGGTTTGTTTGGTTTTGTTTGGTTTTACAACATTCTTATCTCAAACCTCTGAGGGATTTCAGGCCTGGCATTCACACCTCAATAACCTGCTTTCATCAGCTTTTGGGGAGCTTTAGTTAAACTGTGAAACTGTTCCTTAGCTGTATGTGTTGACATTTCTTTGTGTGATTTCATGTTTCTCGGTGAGGACCTGCTTATAATTGTCACATCAAGATGAAAAATTAACAGATGGGAGTCAGGGAGATGGTTGGAGCCTCAATCACCAGCAGCTCTGTAGATCTTTGTTAAGAACCAAACAGTAGAAGGGGTAGCTGGGTGAGTCCCATCAATGCAGGCCCAGTTAAATGCTGATAGGAGCCCATAACTGCCCAAGAAACCCTTGCATACCAAAATCCAAGTAATTACCTGGGAGCAACAGCAGGAAAACCTCTAGGGAAGTTGGGAGGTAAAATATTCACCCTGTTAATGGCTGTCCTCAAGAAAACAGCTGTGGTTGATGGCACAGAGAAATGTGGTTTGGTCAGCTGGGTAAATGAGAATCCCATCAGATGGAATGGAGGTGATCGGTGTTTTGAACCTTGTAATGTTCCCTGAGGTCTCGGGGAGCTCCTTGTAATGATAAATTATTTAGAAAGGGGTAAAAACCCTTAATGGGACATTAATATGAGGGAATAACCTGAACACAAATTACTGAACAAATTCCATAATTCCATTATTAACAGAAAAACTGTGTTCTGGCCTCAGTAAGGTCTTTCACTGTTCCCTGTCGCCTCTTGCTCGGCTCTCAGTTCCTCATCCCTGTGCATCTATCTGTGCACCCAGGCCATGTGATGCCACCACGGGTGGTCACACGAAGGGCTGGCACATACCACAATCAGCCCAGAGCTGATTGTGACTGCCAAGCCCAGCAGAGATGACTCCTGGGCCTTCTCTTCAGTGATCATCTTCCTCAGCCTACAACCTCTTCCTCCAGGTATCTGTAGGAATTCACCATCTCCAACACCACTGCTGCATTTGTTCAATGTTTAGTTCAAGAAGATAACAGGTTGCAAGGAACAGGTAACAAGTGACTGGATATCAGGAAATGGCCTCCAGTTATGCCAGGGAAGGTTTTGATTAGATACTTGGAAAATTTTTTCACAGGCTTGGAAAGGACTGGAGGACTGTCAAGGGCAGTGGTGGAGCCACCATCCCTGAAGTGGCACCTGAAGGACAGAGTCTAATGGTGAACATGGTTGTGATGTTGGGTTGATTGTTGAACTCTGTGATCTTAAAAGGCTTTTCCAACCTCAGTGACCCTGTGATCCTAAGAAGTTTGAGGCGGGAAGGGTTGGCCAGCAGATCAGCATGAGTGAACAGCCCTCACTTGGTAGATGGGGTGTGCAGGAGTGCTGCCAGTGAAGCTGGCAGCAGCTGTGCCTAAAACAACTCATAATGCCTTTATTTTCCTTTTATTTATTTTCAGGTGTACACTTACAACATTTGTGAGATTAATGATCAGATTATGTCTTTGAGCAAAAAGACTATTCAGTGGGAGGAATCAACATTTGACCAATGCTCAGGCTTATTACAGACTGGGGGAAAAGAGTGTTTTTTAGTGTTTCTGCTATTTTTTGATGCATTTAAGAATGCTTCCCCTTTCTTAGTGGTTTCCTTGGTTGGGCTTTTTGCAGAGAAGAATGGTAGGAGGAACAACATTTTCTGGAAAATGGGGAAACATGATTGTGAAAAAAGAGAAGGTTTCCTTTAGATTTGGCTGGCTTCTTGGGTTGTTTTTTCACTTTGATACAGATGAACAAACACTAATGGCATTAAAGCTCCTGTGTTAAGTGGTACCCATGGAGGACAGCCATATAGACACTCATGTTTGCAGGACAAAATTAAGGGTATGGTGGGCTTAGCTTCATGTACAAATATAATGCAGTCCTAAAAGCACAGAATTTCCACCCCTTTTGGGACAAAAGTAAATCTAAGCCAGCTGTGACATTTAAGTACCAGTCACAGTTTATAGGATGATTATATCTCAGAAACAAAGCTTAATAGTTATCTCCTTAGAGCCCATCAGCCACAATAACACTGCAATATACAGAATTTTCATCACCAGAAGAATAGCTACATACCAAAAATTACTTGGGGCAGTTTACTGCAGTAGTGGCCAGAGGGATGCACAAGATGATGATTTTCATTTTGTACTATGGTTTGTCTAAGGATGATGGTAAAAGAATTATGCCTCCTAATGCTCCTTTCCAAGATGACAATGTTTTACTCTTATTAAAGGTAGAGGAATTAGATGAGCTGTGAGTGGTTGGATCTTGTGAAAAATGAAGTTTTAAATGTGTGGTTTCTTGTCTAAATGCTCACAGATTACTTGTCTCCCTATAATAACCTTAAAAAATGTGTTGGCAGCATATCACAATTAATAATCCATACTCATGTGCTACAGGCAGTCCAAAATTCCCCAGACATATTTCTTACCCAAGCTTATAACCAGATTCAAATCAAATCCTACATATGTGCCAAAAATTGAACGGCAGTCATCTTCCATCAAATAATTTTACCTAACTGGCTCAAGAGTCTTAAATTCCTGATTCTTCCCAAAGTGAAATTCACATTAATCTCATACTAATGTATATATCCTTCAGTCACCTGCAAAAGAATCCCATAACCTTGCAGCAGGGATTACACAGACAGTGGAAGCTGCTGTACCCACATAGCGTTACTGTAGGTTTTCCTGACCATCTAGATTGTGTAAGACCCTTTAACATTTATGGGGACAAGTTTTCTCTCTAGGGTGATGTTAAATTTCTCTTTGAGGGTTTTTTCCACCTCTTCATCTTCAAGAGTTACAAATTCCACCAGATCCATGTTTTCCTTGTAGTTGTACGTGGTCTCAGTGAGCGTCCACCCAATCAGCGCTCGGAATCCATCGGTGGTCTGGAGGGTGCAGATGGACTTCTTTGTGAAGAGGGAATCTGGAGAGGTCTGGAGGTATGTGCACTGGAAACGGAAATCTTCCACTGTCCGTGGCTCAAGGCTGAACATGTAAACTTTGCGGCACTCCTTTTTCTCCAGCAGATCAGAGTTGGAGAAGCTCTGGTTGGGGATGTACTGTTTCCGTCTCATTTTCTCCAGGTACCAGACACCGTTTTTCTCCGTGAAGCGGAACACGCCGGGAGCCTGGGGCTGGTCTTTCCCTGACACAAGCTCCATGGGCTGCCACATCTGGTAGGACACCCCAAATCCTCCATCAACGATGTAGGCTTTGCCATCGACGACGACCTTTACCACGAGGTGGGTCATGAGGGTGGCGTAGGCGTTCTGGTGGGGGTTGAACACGTACGCTCCCAGGAAGTTGGTCTCATACCCCAGGCCCTTCAGCACCCAGCCCAGCAGCTGGTTGTTTTCCATGCACCAGCCACCCCGCTTCCTCCGCACAATCTTGTTGTAAACGTGCTCCAGCTCCAAAGTAATTTTCTCCCCGCAGTGGATGCTGAGGTTTTCGAAGGGAACAGCACGGATGTGATGCTGGAATATATCGGTTAAGGTTTCCAAATCTTGTTTTTCAGTGGAGCCTTTATAGCCAGTTCTTGCAAAATACTCTTCAAGGTTCATCTCACCTGTAAAGGAAGGAGTTGTGTTTTGGTTTCTTTACATCAGTGATTTATGATGCTGTGAAAAGCTGCCCTGGCTCTGCCAGTAAAGATTCTTTAATCTACTGAACCTCATCAGAACAGCATTTAAAGGAAACAAGCATTCCTATCAAATGGTTCCCTGAGCAAAGAGCAGTGCACATGAGGGTTTGCTTTTGTCTTAGTCATTCCTCTGGCAAACAGCTGATGCCATTTCAGTTTCATACGAGGAGACTGCAAGAAGAGGATTTCCTGTATTTGCATTGTAACAGCAGGGTTAAGAAGAAATGTAAGATCTTGCTGGGAGTGTGTATAAGGGTTCATGAGAAATGGTCTAAAGCCACTGCTCCGTGACAGGACTGTCACTGGGGGAGGCAGTGTCATCTGCCAGTGGGAGGGAGCACATTCTGAGCCAGGATTCACATGTTCTTTTCATGAGTCTGCCACTGATGGACATGACAGTAAATGAATCGCTCATTCAGTACACTTTGCTCTTCCACCACTTACAAAAAGTTGACATGAAAAGTAAAGTGACAAGCTTTATTCAGATAATTATAGCTGAAAAAACTGACTTTTGAAAGAGTCACAGACCACTGAGTCTTGTGTCTGCTCAGAGTGTTGTAGAAACTCATTTTGGTGTTGCAATAATGGATCCAAATGGAGCGAAGTGAGTGCCCTAAAAGACAAGGAGCACACCTCCATTCCCTCCTGTGCCCTGTGTCTCACAAGCCACCCTGAAAATGAACAGGGGCTGCTTTACTCTCTCTGGTCCTGAGCTTTCTCAAAACTCACCAATCCTTTAACTCAGCAGTGAACTACTGAATGTTTACTGCAAACTAAAATTTCTCAAAATGATTCTCAGTGGCAGATTCATGCTGTGCATATTCATGGTGTGGAGGCAGCTGTCCCAAATGAACAGAGAGCACCAGCAAAAACTACACATTACCTGCTAGAGAGAGGAATTTAGCTTCCCGTGATATCTAAGTGTATTTTTGGAGTATGTGTTCAATGTAATAATATTTGTTAAGTGTAACACAAAAGTCATGGCACTTTTGATTTGCAGAATCTGAGAATAACTGATCCTATCACTCTGACTGTGAATACTAAATAGATCACACCAGTATAAAGCTGGTTCTCAAGTTTGTATTATTTGTAATTTCTTTCTGCAGCTCCATAATATGCTTGATCAGCTCTAGATATGGACTGCAGGAGATGAAAGCCACTGTTCTTTTGAAATGTGAGCAGACCAGATGAAAAGGCAGGTGCTGAAAAGGTCGTCCCACAAATGTGGTTATGATTTATGTAGAGAAAAACATCAGCAGAAGAATATTGAAGGTGCAAATGAAGGTGTTCATACAAACCTATTTCTTACCAGGACTATACACAGTATCAGCAATTCTACTGTTGAAAATATGTTATCTTCTTTATCCTAATACATCAGCACATGGACTTCCTGGGTTGCACAACCCAGAGTCTGTAATTTTTTTTAAGTTGTTTTTAAAAAGCTGTAATTTTATTCCCTTAAAGCAGAATCTATTGATTATTAGACTGAACTTTTGCTTCCTTTGCACTTGCAATACTTTTAAATAAATTTAAGCATCTAAAAGCATGACTTCCAACAAGAAGTTGCAGTTCCAAATTTATATCGACTATTGTACCCAAACAAAAGAATCATTTTATAGTGAATTGAAGCTTCTCCTGAAGAGTGAAAGCTAGAAGAATTGAAATTGCACATCACTATTTTGCCCTCTTCAACAGCCCCTGTTTAGCAGGTGATATTTTAGCTCTATATCCACACATTTTTAGAACATTTTTCCTAGAGAATGTTGCTTACGTTATTGTCCATGGCCTTTAACATCATAAAGAAACCAGGGTTTTTGGATCTTTCTTTGGAGGGGTTTTTTAAGAAAATAAACTTACCTCTTATGAGATCCCTTTTTATTTATTGAGGTATTCAGTTTCTGGGGGGTTTATTACAGGGGCAGCAGTCAGTGAAGCCAGGAGTGGATACAGATTGTGAGGGTTGTCTTTCTAAGCTCTGCTGGTCCTCGCTCCTGAATCTTAAATTCCAAGAAAGGGCAGAGTCCACTCAAAAAGAATTCACATTTTTGGACTTCGCTGATCCGTGAGCAAATTAAACTTTGTTTCTTCCTATTAGTAGATGTTTATGCCTTCCCCTAGTTAAGACCAGAGTGAACTCGTTTTCTATGTAAAATAATTACAGTAGGCAGTGGCAAATGGCGTGTAACTTTTTGTAATTCAATATTGTTATTTTGCAAACCAGCACTTTGCAGTGGAGGATGTTCATCTGTGCTCTGATGGGTGCACTGAGGTGCCAAGGTGTTGCAGGCTGTGTTGCAGGCTGAGCTCCATGGATGCAAAATGACCCTTCTTTGCCCATACAGGAGCTGTTCCAAGCCATTCAACTCCTCAGCTGTAGCAGGTGTTATTGTGGAGCTTCCCCACCTGAGGAATACCATGGCAAATATTTATTTGCATGAAGTAATGCATTTCTGCTCTAAAACCTGGCCTCCTGCAGCCTCACAGCCTTGCAGTGCTGTTTATTTAATTCTCCCCCATCAAGCCTGAGTCCCTGTCATTGGATGGAGGTGGAATATCAGAAGAGGCCTCTGGGAAAGGCAAAGAGCTCATTAGACTGCACCTGGGGAAGCACCTGAGTTTTAGGCACATCAGGTGCCATGTAGCTCTGTGTGGTTGACTAAAACAAGAATCAAAGTTGACTAAAACAAGAATCAAAGTCTTTTTCTTGGCTGATGTTCTTCTGTCGCCCTTTTTCATGGCACGTCCTCTACAGTACCACAGGTGTCATCAGGGAAAAGGCTTCTGTGTTATGGATGTCTTGCTGTCAAACCACACTGGTGGCACGTCCTCACTTCCCAGGGCTTTCTTTTGCATCCACACTTTTTAAGGTAGCTTTTGTGTTTGTGTTTGTTTTGTGTTTTAAGGTAGCTTTTGTGCAGAATACTGTTTGTAATAAATATGAAGATTTTGTCTTTAATACCATCATCTCCTCTTGACATCACATGAAGGCATGGTCCCGAAAGTTTAAATTATACTTTGCAAAGATTGATCTTTTTTCAAAGATTGAACTTTTTTTCCAGTTTTGATACAAAAAGCCTGATTTTTAAGAACTGTTGAATCATCTCATCTTCTACCAATTTTATTTTGAATTCAGAGACACAGATAAATCAGACTCAGAAAAAGTGGGTACTCGAAATTAGACAGATTTTGGGGAGGTTTAGGTACCTTTGGATAAATATCTTACTTTAAGTCAATTTCTGAAAAGGGAACAGGACTTAAGTCTTTCAATTTTTCATAAGCTAATCAGCACCTAATGGTGGCTTGTTTTGAGAAAGTCTTTACCTTTCTTGTTTTCTACAGTATTTAAAAGCCTAATTCAGCTCAACTTTAGGACTGTTAAGGGAAGTGAATAATTTGTAAAAGTCACTGAGAAGCTTGGAAATAATAGCAGAAAAAGGTAAGATGTCTTTTCTGTAAAATGGTAACACAACCTCTCCTTTTGCATAATTTTCATCTCATTTGCCTCAAAATATATCTGCAATAAAATGAGTTCTTGAGAAGGTGAACAAAAAGTTAAGGAGTCAAAAAACAGCTTCCATATGAGCACAACAGAGCTAGTAAGATGTCTTGGTTTCTAAAGCAGGAGAGGTTTAATAAAAAATATGCAATCCATATCTGCAGTTAATTAGCAGTGTACTGGAATTTACCAAGCATTGTGACTACCTCGAGTTAAAAATTAGATTATTGTAATTAATGTTAATTTTAGAATTTTCCTCTTGGCTATTTAAAGATCCATCTAGCACAGTGTTACACTTAGATCTTATCCACTAAATTAGGTGGCAAACCACGAACATTTACTGGTACAAGTTTGTTCTCCAGTACTATATTGAATTTATCTTTCAGTGTCTTCTCAACCTCTTCATCTGTAAGGGTTGTGATGTTCACCAGATCCATGTTCTCCGTGTAGTTGTACTTCATGTCAGTGAGGGTCCATCCAACTAAGGCAAGGACCCCCTTGGTGGTTTGGAGAGTGCATATTGACTTCTTCCGAAGGAGGTTATCTGGAGACACTTGGAGGTATGCATTTAGCTCCTGGAAGTCATCTATATGCCGTGGCTCGAGAGTAAATTTATGTATTTTTCGGATATTCCCCAGTTCTGGAGTATGAGGGAAGTGATTCTTGCAGTGCTCAGGAATATAATGCTTCCTTTTCACTTTCTCTAAGTACCAGGTGCCGTTGTCTTCCGTGAAGCGGAAAATGCCAGGAGCCTGGGGCTGGTCCTTCCCGGAAATCAGCATCAGCGGCTGCCACATCTGGTAGGCTCCAGCAAACCCAGCGTCTACTATGTAGGACTGTCCCTTGATCACCACCTTCAGCAGGACATGGTTTAGCTGAGCAGTGTATCCGTTCTCTGCTGGTTCATAGCTGTTTGCACCAAGAATACAGACGTCATACCCTAACTCTTGCATGGCCCAGAAGAGGAGGTGGTTGGTTTCCAGGCACCACCCACCACGTTTCTTTCTCACAATCTTATTGTAAGTAGCCTGCAAATCCAGTTCGATGGGCTCCCCGCAGTGCATGCTGAGGTTCTCAAAAGGAATGGTCTGGATGTGGTGCTGGAGGATGGCTGTCAGGGTTTGCAAGTCTGCATCCTTATGGGGCTTGTTGTAAGATATTCTTCCAAAATATTCCTGAATGTTCATTTTGCCTGTGTGAGCAGAAAAGTAGCCAGTTACTGCTGTGCAGCTGACAAGGGGTTCACTCCTGTTTCTGTAGCACAGGTTAACCAGCCTGCAAATGTACTCTGGGCTGTTTTATTGAGGATTTAAAAGAATTTTAAGTATTTCTTTAAAAAGAGACAGGGACAGGAGCAGGTAGCAATAATGCTTTCCCTCTCCCAGGGGCTGCCTTCAAACCAGGAGGATGTTTTTCCCATGGGAAGACACAGCACATGCCATAACAGAATCTCTGGCCACAGAGGAGGATCCCACATAACAAAATTTTTCAAAAATCAAGACACAACAGGTTTGCAGAAAAGCTACCACACCATAGCAGCATAAAAGTCACAGCAAGATCTTGCCGTTTCTTTTACTGTACCAGGTAAGCAATTCTTTCTTTATCCCACAGGTAATTTAACTGGAAGGTTTTGCATTCATGGATTCAGTTAACTGGGATTAACATCTCAGTGTGTCACCATTTCAAACAGGTTTCCATGTGAAGTAGATCATTGTTTTCTTAATCACTTAAATTTCCCTGAGGAGTTTAGACAGGGCTTTGACTGTGAAAGAAAGGGACTTCAATTTTTCTAACCTAAGGATCAAAGGAATTGATCTAAAAGTACATGAAAGGCAAGTCATAATATTTTTGTTTCTTTGACCATCTTTCACAAACTAAAGGCTTTAGTTTCAGATCAAATTATTGGGAATATTTTGTGGTTTTTCTGTCTGTATCTCTGATCCTCTTTCATTAGCAGAAAGACACTCTCATTGGCACTGGTTGTGTGGCCAAGAGACAAAAGGTTCCCTGTAAGGCTTCTAATTCAGTGATTCATCATCTCTCTGCAAGGATTTCTTTTGCCCTTAGTTTAGATTTAATTTGGCTTTTTTCCATGCAAGGATATTTGTTGTTCAGAACAATTCACAATCTGTTAAGGGCTGTGTTAATTTCCGGAAAGTCTGAGGACTTCTTTCTTCCTTCAACTGGTTGAATATTCCCTGGGAGGATTTTCCAAAAATCCTTTGATGTGGATGAGATGGGACAAACTCCCTTCCACTGACTCTTCTCAGCTTTGGTCCAGCAGTTTGACCCCATGTCCATGCCAGAAGCTTGTGAAAATCCTACCTCAAATCCATGGGTGGAAGTGCCCCCACCTGAGCAGATCAGCACATCCAATGACCTAATCTCTAGACTTTAACCCCAATCTTGATGCCAGCAGTACAACTCACATGACTTGGTTGTATTATTCCTGATCTCCACTAGTACCAACATTCAGACTAGATAATGCAAACCCACAGGAAAATCTGATAGAATAGAAGATCATTGTAAGAGAATAAGAAATAAACATTATCACTTCAAAAGGAACCAAAGAGTCTACATGAAAAAACAGTAATGTCTCTTTGATACTGCATTTTATGATTTTTTTTCCAACCCTTTTTTAGGACAAGGGCCTCATCTCTGGCAGGATCTCCTTGGTAACACTTGCAGAAAGCCATTTCCCTTCCAACACACAGCACACGTGTTCACTGGCAGGCTCATCCTATGGTCCTCTGCCTCATTTTTCTTTCTACTCCCACTTTCAGCTATTTTACATAGGAAAATAGAAACATCTTTACCCCATGAGGGTATGGAGCTGAACCTCTGTGACCGGCAGGAGTTCAGAGAAGTCCAGGCATCAGCCTGGTGGGTCTGACACACTTGGAATTTGCCTTCAAGCGAAACCAGATCAGTCCCTGCCCTGGGTCAGCAGCAGAAGGCCTGATGCCCCCCTGTAACCCATCTCCTGGGTCTGGGTGTGCCCATTGTATGGGGAAAGCAAAGAATAAAACCAGCTCCTTTCATCCACCCCATGGGGTGCTGCCAATGAGGATTGGGGAAAATATATTGGGAAATTCCCTGCCTGTGCCTCAGTTTCCCCAGCTGCCCCTTCTCTGGCCTCATCAATTTAAAATCTGCTTCAGAGACAGCCTTGTGGTGCCTGACAACACACGCTCTGATCTCAATGAATACTTAAAGAGGTTTAAGTATAATAAAGCTGCACTACAACATCATTGACATTAGGGAGCATCCACATAAATCAGTGTTTACTCCCTCGCTTTCCTGGAGGCAGATTTTCCTTGGCACAGCCATTCCTGCTGTGTGAGCCATGAGGCTGCAGCAGTGAGCAAGCCCTCTCCCAGGGGACAATTTGCATTCCAAAACTGAGTTGCCAAATATCCTGAGCCTCAGTCCAGATCTCAGCCCTGTTTGCTTCTGCCCCTGCAGCAGCTGAGCTTTGCTCAGCATTCCTGCATCTTTGAGGGCAGTGAGATTCAGATGTTAGTTCTGCCTGTCTGCACACGTCCCTTGGGATCACTGGGTCCTTTTGTAATTAGGCTGAATATTAGGATCAGTTCTCTACTGAGAATAAGGAGGCACTTCTAAGGCTGGATCCTCTTGCATATGGCTACACTATTTGTTTGATTCCAAGTTACACTGTGAGTCAATAGCTGCATTTTTCATACACTCTGGCTCAAAATAAAGGGTTAGTTTCACTCTCAAACACTCGATGTTGCACTTGGGAAATGCCCTTGCAATGTTCACTCACCATCAGCCCTGGGGTTCCTGTAGTTTGTGCTTTGCTAATACACCTGCAGTGCTGGGCACAGGGTGTGCAGACTCACAGGGTGGGCTTTCCCAGCAGGGCTGACCCAAAGCTGCAGGATGAAGTGAAAGATCAGGCGTGCAGAGCTTACCTCGCAGGCAGTCAGCTCAGGCTTTCCACCCTGGGCTGTTCCAAAGGTCCCAGGAAGAGCTGCACTGGCAACTGCAGCTCTTAAAGGTCCAGGCAGCCTTTAGTGCCTGCCAGGGACAGCCTTATCCTCCAGCACCAAAGAGGGCAGAGAGTTTCTTCTTTAATAGTTGTTTATATTCTGATGGTTTTATTGCTTTATTTGTATTGGCATATGTGTGGAAAGCCCTGTCAAGCAATTTGTTGTGTTAGGTGCTGCACAGAGAGCCTGGAAATGAGCCAGTCCCCAAACTGTTTATAATATTGAGGAGATGTTAACCTTCCACATCACTGAATGGCAGCTGAACCCTCCAGGAGTGCAAATCATGGGAATCATCAGCAACTTCTGTAAGTGGTTTTAACCTATAAACCCATCCTCAACCCTGCAGGTCACCCTGGGGCTTCAGAGTCTGGGGCACCTTGGTAGATGTTCCCACACTAAAGCAGCAAAGAACTTGTGCAAAAATGATGCAGATTTTATATTGTTGACACTGATGTGTCTGGATCCCTGTGGGAAGTGACTTATGATAGACAGAGAGTGATCCAGGACAGGAAGTCACTGATTTATTGGTGGGGATGGCAGCTGTTGAACTCCGCACACTGAGCTATTCCTCGTGGCTGACACCAGCCCCGCCAAGCAACAAGGTCAGATTTGCCAATTTGCCAAGTCACACAAGTTACCTAAATTCCCTTGAGTTCAAAGAGAAGCCCTGTCCTTCGAAAGAGAAGATGCTGCCCCCAGAGAAATCTGAGCTCCCTGAACTTGCTGTGCCTTTAAGTATTTGCCTCCAAAGTTAGTGATAAGGAAAGAAACAAACTAATGCAATCTGAAAAGAGAAAATTTTTTTTCCTGTTCTTTTTTGTCCTTCCAACAGCAAGTTCCACGGTAATGCTCAGCAGTGCACTGTGCCTCTGTGGTGAGCAGGGGCAGGAGCTCTGAGCTGTGCACTTGCTCCAGATGAGTCAGCAGAAAGAAAAGAGCCTTTCCCTGATCCTGCCCTCCACAGCTGCATCTCGGGGGCAATGGACATAACTCCTTACTTCTGAATTTAAAGGTGATTTTATAGCTCTGGACTCATTCCCCTGAGCCTACGGACCAGCACAAAGTGCAGGAAACACCCTGACACAGGGAGAGAGGAGTGGGCACAGCCCTTTTGAGGTGTTTCCTATGTTTGTTCCCACAAAGGATGGAGATTCTTGGCTCTGTGTGGATCTTCTCCTCCTCCACAACTTCACAAGACCTGCCTGGACTTTCTCCTCATCCCAGTGCTTTGTCCCTGCTGACCCACTGAGTTTAGCTCCTTTAGCTCTCCCACTAATTTGGGGGCCACAGAAAAACACAGGTTATAAACAAGCCACATCCTGGGACAATTGCTTCTGATCATTGGTGTTGCAAGCTGCTGGTCCACACCATAAGAAACCTCTCCTTTTACAACCTCATTGCACTTTCTCATAGGATGGGAGAGCCTCATGAGCTATAAGGACCTATTTTACTCCTGCAGCCAAGCACATGTAAGTCAATATGACTCTGGGAAGACAGGGATTTCAAGAGCTTGCTGTGTCTCTAAGAAATAGGTTTTGAAGATGCAGAAAAGCAGCTTTTATTAAATCTGAACTGCTGGTTCTAGAAAGCTGTATGTGCTGCATAACAAGTGAAAAAGGTTTAGTGAGTTATTGTCTTTTTAGAAGCCTTAGATGGAAAATATTAGCACTTACAAATAATCAGGACAACTTCAGTGATTAATGACATTTATTTTTTACTATGGGGATACTTGGGGGGAAAATCAGAATAATTCCAGTTCACAGTGCTTGATTTTTTTATTTAAAAAAATTGTAATTCATTAATTTGCTTAATTATAAGTGCGTAGTTGTAATGCTTCCAAGATTTGTACATAAAGGAACATCAAGCATTTTCTCAAAGGGCAAAGGGGTCACATTTGAGTCGTTTCTGCTACTAGAAATCTTAGCCCTTAGGTATGTGATTAAGATTCATCATTTCCCCTTATATCAATATAATTAGTATCACTGCAAACACATCCTCAGTAGAACAGATATGTTTCACAAAAAGAATTCTGTGCATGTGTTTGGGTTCTGCTGTAATAATTAAAGTGCAATAACACCCAGAGTAGAGTCTGAGGAGAGGAACATGTATTCCCAGCAGTCTGCTGCGGAGTGGAAGCAAACAAAATGCTCAGGAGATGCTTTCAGTTCAAAGATATGCTGCTCTTTGGTTATGTCACTGAGAGAACATTCACTGTGCAAAGTCTGAAACAACACAGAATTGTCAATAACATTTCTTATCCTCAGTTCTGAGTCATAAATAACCTGTCCTCAAGTGGTCACATGGTGACTTTGCACAGGTGTGGCATGGCCTGGGCACCATGTGAGAGGCTGTTGGGGATGTCAGAGTAAAGAGAACAGGCTTATGGCTTGACTGGAGGAATTCAGCACAGGATGTCTTTGTGGTTTTGGCTATTACACTCCCAAAATAATATAGTATTCATTTAAGAGGCAGGTATCATTTTCCCAAGGTGGCAGCACCAGGTAATAAAGACCAAGACATACAGCTCCATCATTCTGCCCAGCTACACTGGGTGTGTTCAGAAAAGCTTTTAAGAGATGAAAGGAGTAGGGAATGGGCTGAGTCTGCTTCCTGCTAAGCACAAAACAGAAGGGTAATGATTTGATTGAGTTTGGCAGGCATTATTTGTACCCAACCTAAAAAGAAATTCAGGAATAGTTGAAAATCTATTTGTTTTCCAGACTCTTGCTAGTATGTTCTGCCTTACACTGGTGTAGTTGGAAGGAGAAAGATTAACCTTTGGATGCTTGTCAGAAAGAGAGGGAAGAATTGCCTGTAATGCCCCTGAATTGAATTGTAATTCAGGCAGTGAGTTAGAACAGAGATAACCTGCTCGTATTGACAGGTACAAATTTCTTGTCTAGTGTTACATTGAATTTCTCCTTTAGTGTTTTCTCTATTTCTTCATCTGCAAGGATTTTGATTTCCACAACATCCATATTGTCCTTATAATTGTATTTTATCTCTGTGAGTTTCCACCCCACCAGTGCCCGGATGCCATCAGCAGTCTGCAGGCTGCAGATGGACTTTGTCACAAAGAGAGAGTCAGGTGCTGTCTGCAGGTGGGAATTGCAGCCCCTGAACTCCTCAATGTCTCGTGGCTGAAGGGTAAAGAGATAAATCCGACGGCAAACTTCATTTTCCACATTTGGGGAAGTCGAGGTGCTTGGGTTCAGAACCCATTGCTTCCTTTTCACTTTCTCCAGGTACCAGGTCCCATTCTCCTCCTGAAAACGAAAGACCCCAGGAGTCTGAGGCTGATCTGTCCCTGCAATCAGCTCCATTGGCTGCCACAGCTGGTAGGCCATCCCAAATCCCCCATCCACAATGTAGGATTTGCCATCCAGCTCCACTCGTAGCAGCAGATGATCAATTTCTTCTGGATAGGCATCAAACTCTGGGACATAAACTTTTGCTCCCAGAAGGGTGACGTTGTAGCCAAGAGTTTTCAGGACCCATGACAGCAGGTTGTTGTTTTCCATGCACCAGCCCCCACGTTTCTTCCTCACTATCTTGTTGTAGGTTGCTTCCAGGTCCAGCTCAATTCTTTCTCCACAGTGGATGCTGAGGTTTTCAAAAGGGACAGCTCGGATGTGGTGCTGGAATATATCTGACATGGTAGCCAGGTCTGGCTTATTGTGGGAGCCCTGGTAAGAAATTCTGGCAAAATACTCCTTGATGTCCATGCTGCCTCTGAGAGAAGGGTGGGAAAAAATAATAGGCTGTGTCAGAAGTGGTGGAAGGCTCTTCCTCATCCCTTTTAATAGGGTGCTCAGAAGAGGAGCAGGATTTGACTAATATCTGTATCAAAGGCAGCTGAGTAATAGTGCTGAGAGAAACCAATGGGACACTGCTGATGAGCACAAATGTTATTTTTATTTGCCTCTTTTACAGCTGTGACGAGAGGCTCCAGCTGTGCTAAGCACATTTCAGCAGAATTCCTGCCCGATGTTTCCCTGCTAGAAATTATAGGAACTGAGACTCCCCAGATCTGAACTGCTTTGCTCGTGGTTTCAGCAAAGCAGAAGCAGAAAACAAACCCTCCCACTCTTGCAGTGGCATCCAGAGCCTCTTCTGCAACCAAATCTGAAGCAAATCTGTCCTGCCATGGTGTTTCATCCATTATTTAGGCAGCCAGGCACGAGCTGGTCTCACCTGCTCCTACTCTCTGTGCCCGTGGTAACAGATGTGACCTGGAGTGCAGAAGGGCTTTTTTAGGGCAGAAAAGGCTGTGGGAGGGTTTTTGCTCATCTGCTGTGAGCTGCCTCCCCAAAGCACAGCTCAGCTCCCCAGTCCTGCTAATCACAGCCCTTCTCCAGCAACAGGAGGAAACCAAGGCTCGGGCCTAAATCACCAGGTTCAGAGACCTCACATTTTCTGTGATCATTTTTTCTGATGTAGTTCCTCTTTCTGTTCATAGTCTTTCCACTGATGGGTGGCTGCCCGTGGGTGGGGGAGAAGACATTGACCTCCTCTGGGATGGCAGAGGGCTCAGTGCAAGGCTATTTCACAAACACAGGGATAGAAAGCAGCTCGAGCCCTCCCAGCTCTTGATGGAAGGAGTGGGATTTTGATGGAGCCAAGTCCTTTTGTTATTTCTCCCCAGGCACTGCTAAATTTCAGACATCTGTAAATATGGAGCAATGTTGTTCCCATTATTGATGCAAGAGGTCCAAAAATGCTCTCAAGTTCCTGTATGCAACTCCCAAAGTAAAATTAAAATATCCAATTGTTCAACAGGATTATATTCCCAATCTGATGAAAAATGGCAAATCCAAAATTGTATGGGAATTTTGGAAAGGTATTTTCAGTACATAAACAAAACAAAGACAATGAAAAATTCCCATTTGGTGTAATATCCTGTCAGAAGCAGGGGTTGCCACGGTTTGGGTCCCCACATAACCTTTAGGATAGAGGCTTTACAGAACTCTGACTATTGATCATGGCCACCACTGTGTCTCAACATCGGAGCAGGCCTGAGTGATCCACAAAGGGGTTAAGAGCATCAGAGTCAGGAGGTTCTCTTTGTTCAGCTTTTGGCTGTTCCCAGGATTTTCCCAGAACTACAGTTCCATTCATTTCTGAGAACTTGGCACAAGCTTAGTTCTTGTTGTGTGAATTTTAAACATCAGCGTCCCAGTTAAACCAGTTTTTCCCTTTTTCTCCCTTCCTTTGCCTCCGCCACAGCAAGCAGAACATGTGCAGTAACTTTTTTACTCACAGGGAAAATGTTGGTGTGGGTTTGTCTGTCTGTCCATCTCTTGAGGGTGTTTACAGCTCATGGGGGTTGCTGAGATGAGGCAGATGGCACAAATGCCCGAGTAGCTTGAGGCTCACAACTGAGTATAAATAAATAAAGCAGCATATCTACAACACCGAGCAGCTGAGCTCCCTGCTCTGCCCTTACACCATTTCTGCTGTGCAGATTTCACTTCCTGCTTAGAGAGCACTCAGCTATCAAGATCCGGGGGTTAAGAAAAAGGCTTACCTGGAAAATCAGTTCTAGTGCCAGTGTGCCTCCGGGCCCTGGGGGTGGTTCTAGGCTAAAGCCTGGAAGGTTCGTGGCTGTCCTCTGCTTAGCACAGACAGGCTGGAGGACTGCTCTCCAGCTGCTCTTCAGGGGAATGTCCTTTCCCTCAACTTGCTTTCACCCGCCTCTGTCAGATTGCAAAGGCTGAAAAAAAAAAAAAGGCAAACCCAGAAGGGTGGAGCATGAGAGCTGGAGTGAGCCAGCAAAGCCAGCAGCAGTGTAAACCTGGCTGTTGTTAGAGCACGGGCTGCTTCACATTTTCACTTGTTTGATGCTGTCTGCAGGGTCCTGCTCAGGCTGTCACCAAAATGGTTTTGTTTCAGTAGCTTGCTGGATGTGCTCAGGTGATGTCATTTTTTACTCCCAGTCATTAGATTACTGTTTGTTTGGAAATGTGGGGAAGGAAACCTTGCATTCAGTCCAAAAAGGATTCTGCACTGTTTCTGAAGAACACCAAGATTTCAGCACTGTAACCTGCACCTGCAACCTGCTTACCCCAGTCTGCAGCACAGGAGCTTCACTGCTGCCTTTGCTTCCTTTGTTCTGTGTGATTTCCATGTGGTTTTTATTGCAGCAAATTTCACAGAATGTACAAAAGCACTGAGCCAGCAGTGTGTGTGTCACCTTTGCTCCTTGCCCACAGGAATCACCTGCAGTTGTTGCTCATGCTGAAGATGCTCTTGGCAATGTGATGACTACAAAGTAGTAACACACAGGGAGCTCCATCCTCTCAGAGTATGTCATATTGCTTTTCTGTCTCCCAGTTGTGATTGCATTTTGTCAAGTCTCATTCATTCCCTGACATCTGCAGCTGGATCTTCCCTGTTAGCTCCCCAACAGTAGTGCCAGTCCTTCATACTTAGTGTCAATGCCAAGTTCCATTCAAACGCTGATTTATTGGGATAATTAGCAGAGCTAATAAATCAGATGAAACTAAGATGTCTGTGATAACCCATTACACAGCTCCACTCCCATATCCAAATTTGGCTCTTTATCATCCCATCAGTGGCCCATCTGTGACCCCACAAGAGAGAACCCATGCCCAAGCCACAAGATGCTGAGGGGAAAGGAGAACCTGCCCTCATCAGGCTCATCTGGGCAGATCCAAATCAGTACAAAGAGAAAGTTCATACTCCTGTCTCAATCTTGCTGATCTTCTCTCCCCACAGACCCTCATTTTGACAGGGAGAAGCCAGGAGTCAAGCAGGCAGATCCCAGTCCTGATGGAAACCATCCTGAAATTCCTTGAACCCATCTCTGTACAATATGTGAGGAGAGCCACCCATGCTCCTTATCCAGAGTTTTTGGGACCAAAAAGGGTGCCAGAACTGAACCCTCTACACATTCCCTTATGTGAACTGGCTCAGGGTCAGTTCCAGGGAAATTTGGGGTCCCTTTTTAAATACAGGTGTTTTCTGACCCACAAGGAGCAAAACCCATTATCTCTGGTACTTTGATACTCAGGTTTCTCAACTCCTCTTCTTAAAACCTTTCTGCTATTGAGCATTTTCTTCCATGTCTTTCAAACTCTCATCCCAGCTCACTACATCCTTGGTCTTCCTTATGTAATTCCTGCTATCAAAGCTGTGGCTACGTGTCTTTCTGGATTTGTATCCTCAACATCCACCATGTGCAGTTGGATGTTGTCCATCCCACCAGCCAAAGGATGATCCTGCAGCTCCAGAATCATTCTCCTTTTTCTTCAGGCACATTTTACAGCCAAGCCATTGAAACCACGAGCTCCCACCCTGCCCACGTGGGCCCAAGGCCAGGACAGGGCAAAGCTCAGCCAGGGAGTGCTGAAGGTAAGGAAAGGCTGCTCTTGAGAGTCTGCTCAGTGCCATGCCAGATCAGCAGGGCTAATTCCAGGTGGAGCAATAAACTGCAATCACAGCTGTGGGCAATGGCCACAACGTGCCCTCACCTGCCCCTGAGAGCCACAAAGGGCAGAGCCCAGCTTGGGCCAGCTGGGATGGGGAACAGGATCACAGGAATGTCCTTGGAAAGGACACTGCTGTCCACCTGGACACTGAAATGCCGTTTCCCAACCCTGGCAGGAGCTGGAGCTGGCTGAGGTTTTTCCAGAAGATCCTCAATTTAATTGCACTCAGTTTTATATAAATTTAAACTGCTGACAGCATTAAATTTAATACTGAAATCCTTCTCTCATCCAAACTCTCTTGAGAGGCCTCATCAAATATCCCTCCCTCCCTGCTTTAATGGAGCGTTCAATGCTGCAATATTTGCTTGGGGAAATAAAAGCATTGGGTGCCCTATTTGAGGTAAAAGTCAAGTGTCTGCTCCCTTCTATATTCAGCTCTCTGGCACACTATATAAGAAATGAAAGTATACTATTATCTATATTATATTATATCATATATTATGTTGTATGTTATATAATATTTATTATATTATTACAAGGATGCTTAATATACAAACTATGAATATATAAAGACAGACTCTTAAAATAATAGAACAATTATGGTGTTTTTTAAATGAAATTAGTCTAATGTCTTAAACTACACAAGATCAGATCCTACTAAGCTCTGAGTTCCTGGGAGAGGAAACATTGCACACCCTGAGCCAAGTGTCTGGCTCTTGCCTTTCATTTCCAAAGGGAATTTAACAGATGCAGGCTGCCCTAACCCAAGGCTGGTAATAATATTCACACCTATAAACCTATTCATAATGGCAGAACTGCCTCATGCTGCACATTCATGTTCTTCTTTATGAGATTCCAGCTATCAAAGCTGTCTTTCTGGATTTGTATCCTCAACATCCACCATGTGGGCATTGTCCATCCCACCGGCCAAAGGATGAGCCTGCAGCTCCAGCAGAAACTTTTCCCTGTGGGACTACAGAAGGGAGCAGCTGTGCTGGACATTTCTTGGCTTTTCTCAGTGAAGAAGAGAACAAAACTTGCTTTTAGTGTTTCCTCTATCTGATGCAATTTTCTAGGGGCTGGTGGGTGTCAAAAAGTTATCTCCTCTGCTTATTTTACCCTGCCAAGATGAGTTTTTTTCACACAAACCAACTCTGAGGGTGTTAATGCAGACTGAAGAGACCACAGTCTGCAGATCCTTCCAGTTCTGAGGGTTTCAGCATGACTCTCTTACATGTAAATGGTCATCATTCAGTTAAATTCCATTACACGGGGAACAACTGGTATTTCTACATTAATGGCTTTATCTCACAGGTTTTGAAGGGAAAATAGAACATTTTAATAACTGCTTTGATGAGAAATGTGCCCATACATCTGCCAATTAGGAAGATGGAGAATTTTCTTCCATTTCACAAGCAATAATCACACCCCTAACATGCTGCTCCTGTGTCCATCTCATGGGCTGCCTCTCCCAGAGATGCCAGCAGTGTTGTCAAATTCTGAGCATGCTGAGGAGAATGTCCTGGAGATTGGAAAGCAGAGTCCACCATTATTGTCCATCATTCATCAATGGTAGCTGCTGGGTGATTTCAGGGCCATGCATTCTCCTGTGCAGGGACAGAAAGGCCTAATATGAAAATATAAATGTTGTGTTTTGGTCTAGTCCAAAAGCCAACATAAGACATCATGCTCCAATGAATTAGCTGATCATCTGCAAAAATTCCTGCTAAGCAAATACATAAAATAGCCTGTTACCTGGGCACACATAATTGCAAACATTTTGGTACAAGCTGCCTGACAAAGACAGTTTGCAAGTCAACAGTGTCTGTCACTGCCAGGCCCAGGAATGGCTGGGTATTCCAACCTGTGCACACCATCCAAAAAGTACTGGTTCGATATTTTTAAGAGAAAAATATTCTCAAATAATGAAAAGGTGAAATGACCAAAGGAGAGTTACATGTGTGTGAAAACAAGGGGGAGATAAGAGTTTGCTCAGCCTCTGAAATTCCTTTGGTGAGATAGATAGATAGATAGATAGATAGATAGATAGATAGATAGATAGATAGATATAGAAGGATGTATATAGATTAACCTCTAAAGAAAAAAAAAAAACAACTTAATTTTGCGCATAAATACGCCCAAATGCAGCAGCAGTGACCATTTATAAGGCATGAAACTACCAAGCCTCATCCTCAGCAGGGTTAAATTGTCCTCATTCCACCACAGCCATGTGGCAATGCTTCCACTCACCTGGCTTTGTGTCTGCTCCTCAAAAAAGGTCCTCCAAAACCAAACTGCTGTTTCAGTGCAAAAACCCTCCTGGGATCAGCCATAGTTCAGGCAATCAGCCTGGAAGCATGCAAAGCAGGAACAATTACACGAGTTCTGTCATTCCCATTACTCAGACTTTATTTTTTTTGTTTTTTGAGGTAGCTGGGAAGGAAACCTTTTATCTTGGTGAAGAGTGTTATAGTGACAGCAAAGGGGAAAAAAGCAACTGTGCCTTTGGAAAACATATTTTCATTACAGTGTACTAACACACATCACAGAAATAATATATGTTTGTGATGACAAAGTATTCCCATCACTCCACTGCTGAATTTGGTGTACAAGTAGGGAAAAGAAAGGAGAGATGCTCTGGATTAAAAATACTCTCCCAGACTTACCTTTAGTGGGATTTTATTAACTTTCTGCCTTCCAATGTGCTCGGGGGGACACACTGGTGTGACTTCCAAGTGGGAGGGGCTGAAAGCTGGGAAGCAGATTTCAGATGTGGTCAGTGCAGGTAGTCATATTCTGGAGTGCAGAGTGGAGAAAGAAATTCCATGTAAATTTTCATAGCTGCTGGGATCTAAAATCACATCCACTTCTGCCCTGGAAGCTGAGTGAATCTTTAAAAAAAAAATTCAGGTTGCTGAATCTAGTCAGAAATCCAGCATCCAGGAATCCAGCTATGCCAAGAATCATCCCTTTCCCAAAAAAAAGCTCCACACCTGCTGTGATGACCCACACATTACCCATAATAATACTACTTTTTCTAGCAAGGAGTAATTTGATCCTTGATCATACAAGCTGCTGAATGGCCTTTGCTGTGAGATGATGAACCTAATTAATTTGACATCATCCCTAGGCATTTTCATCCCATAAGGTAAAAGACAACTAATTTCCTTGCATTTGCTTTTCCTCATCACACCACTGCAAATTGATGCTACACCCAGAGCAGTGTCTCCTCACAGGCAGATGCTGAGGATTCTGTCATGATGGAAGATTGTCATCTGCCTTCCAAACCCTTATTTAAAAGGAGCTGTGCTGTGAAATTCTGGTCAAATTGTCCTTGAAAAGTAACCACCAGCTTTTTAAGCATCTGGAGGCACATCTCTTCTGCTCCCCTATTTAAAATAAATAGAGCTGTCATGGAGAAAAGCCTGTGGTTCAGCCACATCCCCCTGAGACCAAACCAAGCACTAGATTTGTCAATTCACACTAATGCTATTTTTAATTGCTTTCCCAGCAGTTGTGCTGGGACCTGCCCAGTGCCAGGCGCTGCACCTTGTGTTGCAGTGCAGCCCCTGCCACCCCCTGGGCCACACAAACACACTCAAACACGGTGTTGACAAATCCATTTTTGTCCCTGGGGCTGGAGGCTGAGACCCTGAACCCAGGGTGGTGATGGAATAAAGTGCCTCCAACCCAAGATAGCTTTCTGCTGAAATATCCAAGCTGTGCAAACCCTTTGGGAAATTTCAAAGACTCAGCAGCCAGCCAGGCCAGCAAAGCAGCTGCAATGTCCTTTTTCCTCATTTTCCAGCTTCCATCAGTGGCACCATGTGCTTCCCAGCTCTGCAGGGAAGATGGGGTGAGCAGGTCTGTAAATCCTTCAGCAAGAGAAACTCTTCCCCTACATCCTCATGAAAGCACTAAGCAACCTCACCAAATCATCTGTCTTTTGCCAGGTGCTTACCCAATTTGCAATTATTCCTCCAATTCGTGTCTATGTCAGCATAGCTAATGACTTTCCAGACAGAATTGTATCAAAATCTTTACTGAAATTCAGCACCTGAAGTCCCACTACACATTTCTTCCTCCTAGAAAATCTCATACCTAACATAGAAGCCCAGTAGTTAATTTGTGCTACCATTTTTAATAAACTCCCATTCTGTGGCTATTGCTCACAACAGTCAGAGGCAGCCACAGCATCTGATGTGCCTGAATCTGTCTCTCCCCTTATGCATCTATCTGAGGGATATACTCCAGAGGCATCCAGAATCAGACAGTGAGAATGTATATTCTGCTTTCAGCTAATAATTGAGAGACTAAACCTGCCTGGCTGCTGGGGACTCAAGGGAAGGGCTTGGAAATTGGCTGAGAGCTTCCTTCTCAACTTTTGTCGAAGCAGCTCCTGAATGTTTCATCATATGAAAATTTGCCTGCATATTTATGTGGCCACAAAGATTCCTGGGTTAAAGCTGCAAAATCAATTCACCCACTGCATCAGTTCTCCATGCCTACTGTAACTCCAGCTAACCTGTCTGACTGGGCTTTCATCACTCTGCACCATGAAAACATAAACAGGCAATGTCCTGCCCCATCCTCCTTGGAGAAAGAGTTTCTCTTAATCCTTTGCTCATTAATGCTCCATTAATGGGGCTCAGCCCCAGCAGGGTGCTTGGGCAGGTCAGCAGAACTGGAATCCAGCCTGGCCAAGTGGGCATGGCTGTGGCCAGATTGCCTGGCTGATACAACCAAAATAAAAGCCCTTTTTGTTTAAACTGCTGTCAGTCAATCAGTAACCCGGAGTGGAGAGCACTCAATCAACACCACAAAACCAGTTAGCTCCTTCTGCTGCCAAGCACAAACCCAAATCCCTCTCTGGTTCAAGATGCAAACCTGAACTGTAACTCTGCTGCCCAGCTGGCATTCCCTCTTTATTTGCCTTTTCCCTGTGTCTGTCTGGCACTGAGCTGCTGCCACACTACAAATTCCAGCCACAGAACAGGGTTCATTTTGCTTTCCCCTCCCTGGGGACTAGCTCACACTTTCAAAGCTGCACATCATTTTATTAGTTCTATTCCCAGCCTGCAAAACGTCAAGTTTCTTTTATATGAATGTGCTGCAATTTAGTACCATCAGCAAACTCTGCTGAAACAGGGAGAAATGCAGACCCAGGAAAGATCCCTGCAGAAATCATCCCCCAGCCCTTCCACAGCTGCAGCACTGTGCTCTCTGTCAGCCCTGCAGCACTTTAATTCACATCATCTACCCTCACTTCTAGCCCACCTCTTTCCCTGGCTTCTGATTTTTTTGTGCTAAGTTCTTAAAATGCTGATTTTTTTTAAAATTAATGCGAATTGTTTCCACTGCTAACACCTTTGTGAAACATTAGTGATCACTAGATGTCACTGTAATTTTATTCTGTCTCCAGTCCAGCCCTACTGAACTTTTGTGAACCCTGGGCTCTAGAGAGCTTGCTTTAAAATCCGTCTGGAGAATTTTTTAGTGATCAGAAAATTACCCAGCTGCTGTCCTGACAGAGGGTTTCCTGGGCTGAGAGGGGAGAATCAGCTTTGGCTGAGTTTTTGGGGCAAGTTTTTGAGGTTTTTGTTGGCTCTCATGTTGGAAAACCAGGCAGCTTTGGGGCCAAACACTCACACACGTGTGTGTGTGTGCACGTGTCGTGTGGCTGCACTCACACTTTCTGTTCAATACCTGAAATTCCTGTTAATTTTGTGTGAGTTGTTGGATCCCTGCAGAGCTCTGGGGCTGGGACATTTGTAAGGCTCTTCTGCAGATTTCCCTGTAGATTTAATGACCAAATGCCCTTAAAATTTTGTTGGTTTTCCTTAATAATCACCTCACTTCTCTCTCAAACACAGAGCCCAGGTTCCCTCACCATCATCTAAGCACTCCCATTTCCTTTCTTCCCATCCTATCATCCCATTCCTACTGTAACTTCAGTTAAAACCATAGCTTTTAGAACTCAGAAAACTCTATAGAAGATCTTGCCTCTTTCCCTTATCTTAAAAGATGTTACAGAATACATTTCTTCAAGGCCAATGCAAATCCACACTCCCTATTTCCTGAATTGCTGATTTCTCCATTGTACTCAACCCTTGGGATATGGCAATTTAAATATTATAGACCACACTACTGCACGGGCACACATGGGATTTTAGTCTTTTTTTTTTTTTAATTGGAAAAAAATCCACCATTAAAATTAGTGAAAATGCCTGCTTAAAAATCATTTTTCTCCATCTGATGACATTATCCAGCTCAGCAGAATAAGGCTTCACTCTGCACTCCAGTCCCACTGGGGAATATGCCAAAATCAGACCTTTCAAGGAAAATCAGCTCCCGGGTGTGCAGCACTGGCAGCTGAGCCCGAGGAACCAAAGCTCTTTGCTGGCATCTTTTGGTGAGCAGGGAGAAAGGACCAAGGGCCACGGGGGTGTCCATGTCCCTGCAGAGCATGGGACAGAGGGGCAGGGCCTGGACACCTCCAGGAGAGCTCCAGAGCCAGGAAAGTGAATTTTCTGTGAAGTTACAGGGAGTCAGGGTGGTGTGAGAGCTGCTGGGGGGATGTGTGCTGGGTACAAACCAGCTGAGATTCCTGAAACAACTTCCTGCCCTTTGAACTCATCCACTGGTTGGCTTTGTCACCTTCTGCCAGGGTGACAACAGGATTTTAAAGGCTCCTGGGTGCTGCCAGGGTGGGCTGCCTGGGCAGGGGGAAATGCCACAAATAAAGGCACTTTCTGGGTTGCTACTTTCACCCAAATTACACGGCCTGCCCACCTCCAGTAACCCCAGCACCTTGGCTGCTCTGGCACACCTGGTACCAACACCACCTCCGTTCTGATGAGCCTTTCAGGACTCATTAAAGAAAGCCTAAATGAGCAACAATGCTTCTGGACCAGCATTTTATCTTTCTCTGGAGGCACCAGAGGAGATTTGCTGGTGATGATGTCAAACACCTTTTGTCTTCTGCTCCAGCCACAGCCTTAAAAGTCTTAAATTTCCTCCGGATTGTGTTAATTAGTTGAAGTAACACAGTCCCCTCTTTACAAACTGTCCTTCACCCAACAGCACACAACCACATTCTGATGATTAACAACAACAGACAAATTCAAAGGTAAAGAGACTATTAAAAGTTTTGCCGCTGAATTTAGGCAAACATTAGGATTTTGCTGCTTAATTAATTCTGACTGGCATTTTATGCAAGAGTCCTTGAATGAAATTATAGTACCCATAAACAGATCTCACTTACCAACATGACTTGGAGTCTTGTTATTTACATTACAACCACATCTCTGTTAGATTAGTGCCCAACAGACAGAAGAAATTGTTAATTGGAGACTCATTAGCCCTGGGAAAAAGCGGATTTAGAGTCACTGGTGGTTTACCTGGGGCAGGAGGAGTGGGTTTGGGGGATGTTGGATGCAGCACCTGGGCTTTGCACACAACTCTTGTCACACTCAGGGTCTGAGGGTTGATGTCTGTGGTGGGCACATGAAATCATGCCAGCTCTCATGGTGTCCCTCTGCCAGGAACAGCACTGGAAGGTCTTTCCTGAAGATACATGGTAAAAAATGTAAGGATGGAGAAAGAAAACAAATGTCTAAAGCAAGTAAGTAATGAAAATAACATCTTAAATCTGCTTTCATGTGCACAACAGGCTCCTCTTAAGGAATTACATACACTTTCTTACTCGTCTTGAAGGACCACAGATTACCTGGAACCTGATTGTGCATACATAAAATGCACTGAAACAGTCCAATTACAGGCGTGACAACTTTAAGCTCCATTTTAATACAGGCAGCTCCCTAAACATAGAATGTCTCTCCAGGTCATTGACTTACTTAAGCATAATTCAACTCAATCAGAAACCCTTTCAACACAAGCCAGCATAAACCACTGTCAGTCCAAAGTGAGGGATTGCATATTAAGAGTTAGCACACATTTCATTTAATCAGTTGGAAAACAGATTAATATTGCATGGAAAACAGTTCAAAACAAGACTGAAGTTATGTAGAACAGCCTTACATAAACATTGCTGTAAATCATATTTTTGAACAGATTTAATCTTTGTTTACCCAAAAATACCCCAGAAGACTAACTTGAACAACACAGGGCTATGAATTCATAGCAGAGATTAGTTAAAACAGATGGTGAGCCTGTGTGGATGTGCTCCATCAGAGAAAACGTGGTCATAATTGGATTTATTTTAATTCACTTACATTTTGACTACAGGAGAAATGCAGGTAGAGTTCCTCCTGCAGACAAGCCCCGAGGTTAAGGCTTCCAGGGAACCTTGCTCCCAACTCCATTTTGAGAACTGGACTTGAATGCAAAAATAGCATTAGGTGTTTATAAACAGAAGTGAATCCCCAGTCTCAAAACGTTTATTCATGGTCAGACCTTGCCTCCATAGTTCACTCTGACTGGCACTTTATGCAGATGGCCTTGAGTGAAGTAAGAGGTCTACTGACAGATCTGACTTACTGCAGTGCCCTGCACTGGGTTCAGCTCTCCCCTGGGCAGCAGCAGAGGAGACAAGTTCCTGTATTCCCACGTAGCTTACCTGCTGCCTGAATGGTACCCAATCATCATTTTTAACCTGGGTTCCTGTTAAGTCTGCTTGCTTTTTCCTCCTGGAAGGGTGCTGGTGGTCTGAGCCCTGACTACTCTGAGGATTCGTGCTGTGGTGGGAAGCACTGCAGCACAAAAGGGGAAGGGGTTCATTTCTGTCTGTACTGAGCTGTAATGGGTGTAAATATATCCAGTAATTACAGGCATATTGCTGTGCAAACACATCATAATTGCAGCTCTCATTGCCTGATGAATTATACATGATGGCCACCCCCATTCCTAGCTGGACATGTGCTGTGTTGACTGGCCATGATGAAACCTATCAACTGCACCATCATCAGCCTCAGTGTCCCTTATAATTTCTCTCTTTCAAACTTCCCCAACAAGCCATGAGTGCAGGACACGTGCAAGCTCCTGCCCAGCTGCCCCAGCACCCCCAGCCAGGCCAGCTGGATGACCAGGGGAGATGTGGGACTGCAGGGGCAGGTGGTGCTTGGGAAGGGATGAACTGCCTGGCCATACACCTCTGGTATTTTTAATTTCATCGAAACTGAGTCTGTGTGCGTGTGCTGGTTCTGTGTTTGGATCTGAGGAGTGCTGGCTGGGTGAGGGATGCCCAGCTCATGCCAGGCTGTGGCTGCCTGGGAGAGCACACCAGCAGAAACACAGCCCTGCCACACGTGCCAGCCTTGTCCCTGGCTCAGGCACTCTGAAATTACTGCAGATTTGCTCGAGCACAACCCAAATACAATTTCACTCATTCATCACGAAATCAAAGCCCGTTTCCCCATTCCAGGCGCAGAGCAATGGGAAAAGACCAAGCTGGCATCTGTGCTCAGCCTCAATGAGGGTTACCCTTCCTCGAGGCTGCCCTGGGGGAAAGAGCTGCCACAGCCCTCCAGCACACAGGTGCTGCTTCCTTTCTGCAGTGCTTCCTTTCAAACCTCTCCTCAGCCACACTCACCCACAAGTGCTGATGCACTCTGGCAGTAGGCTGTTCTTGCAGGCTGCCCAAACTACGTGTCCAAGCTCAAATCACATCCATGCTCCTTGTCTAAGTAGCAGCTTTACTTGGCGTGGAAGCAGCCTGTGTTCTCCCACCCACCCAAAACCTTCCAGCTTCACTCGGTGTTTCCTTTTGGATTTGCTAATTAACGCGTAGCGCCACGTTATGTTCCTTGCAAATTGGCTTTTCAAAGTATTTCTCTAATTGGCCCAAATTTCTCTCACCAGGCATCTGCAAAGCAATCTTCCTGTGATACATTGGAGCACACAGCCAGGCAGTGGGACACCGGGGACTGTTCTAAAGGAAAGCTGGATTTATGGTACAAAAGGCCACTTTGGTGACATCACCCACTTCTGGTGTCTCCAAAGCATCACAGGTGCTGGGTATGACCAGGAAGGTGGGACAGGACTGCTTGGACTGCTGCACAAATCAAAGCAATCCCAGAAATATTGTCCTTGAGCAAGATGGGGAGGTCTCTAAATTCAGGTTGTGGGAGTCTGTAGGTCTTGAAAAGTTAATTTCCGTGTTCAGTTCTGTGCACAGCCTGCTGAAATGCCCAAAGCAGAGGCACTCTCACCTCTAATGCCTCAGAGAGGCCCCAGCGGCCACTAGATGTCACCAGGATTTTACTTCCTTGGTAGTCTGTGCCCAGCCAGGACCATGAGAAAATAAGAGGAAAATAAGTAATCATTAATAATAAAAAATTATCCCCCTGTTACAATGGACACAGAGCTCAGAGAAGGGGGAAGCGACCCAGAATCCTGCTTTTGTGTCTCCCATCTCTGGGATGAATATGACTTTTGTCTTTTTAGGCAGGAGAATTAGTTTGGTATCTTAAAAATCAAGTTTCTCCAACCAGGCATCAGGCTAAACCTTAATGACCTTATAGAAGCTCTGTTTAATTATCCAAAAGATAAAAAGAAGCAGTTAAAGGAGAGCAGCACCACCAGGGCTTTAAAGTGGACAAGGGAAGATTTGGGGATGAGATGGACAAAATGGCTCCATGTACAAACAAATCAGCAAAGCCACTTCTGGGAATTCCTCCATTTCCAAAATGTGTGCAGCCATAAGAAAACAAAGGGCCCCAGCAATCAGTGCAGCTGACACATTTATTTCCATTAACCTGCAGTGTTAATTATTAACCTGAAGTCACACAAATCATAATCCAGGGAATGGAGATTAGATATTGTGCTTGTAACCCCAGGAAAATCCACTTTATCTCTCACCTCACAGGTACAAAACCACATAAAGTCAGCCCCAGGCAGAGGCGGGATTTTGGCAATCCATCACCAGCTCAGTCAGCACTGGAGCCTATTCCACTGTCCCAAATTCCAAACCTGTGCCAGTTAAAACGCAGGAAACCTCCCCAGATGTGTGCTCAAACACAGAGCAAGGGGTGTGTGCAAACCCTGCCAGGTCCTGCTGAAGTCTCCCACAGCAGCAGCACAGCCCATGCCAAAGCATAAAAACCCCTCTTGGCTTTTGGTGATTCTCCCCCTCATTGACACCAAGGAGCTGGTGCAAGTTCTATGCCCATTAGACACAGAACCTACAGTCTGACTTCTAAGATACTTAGATACTGAATTGATCAGAATTCTTTTGGGTTTTTGGTTTTTTTTCTCAAAAACCCTGGTCTTCAACTGTTGGGGTTTTTTAACACAGATATTTTCATAATCCTTCCCCTGTGGCCAAATACTAGCACAAACCATAATGGCTGCAGGTTCCTCTTTGGCTGGTAGATTCTCAGTCCAGCTCATCCTTGCCCTGTTTTTCTGCTTCCTTGGGTCCAAGAGGTTGGTGCAAGTCCATTCCCCTCATTTACACCAAAACCCAGCAACACAAAAGCTCTTCAGAAGGAGCAGAGCTACTGACCTCAGCTGGTGCAGTAATTCAGCAGATCACTGGGAGACTGGCTTTGGTTAAGCCCTAAAAGGCATAAATTGCCTTTTTTAGGGCTCTCTTTCTGAATCCACTCCCTTCAACATTTCCATAGCAGGGTGAAAGTGTCCATGCCCCCATCAGACCCAGATCCACCCCATTTCTCTGCTCAGATCCCCAGGTTTATACCCTGCTACAAAAATTACTGGAGATACCCACATCTGCTGAAAGGATCACTCTGGCCTCCTGCAGCACATATTCTTTCAATCTGAAGTCCACTGTCATGCAAGAAAAGCCAAACAAACAGTCTTTAAAGCCTCTATCTGAAGACAGCTTTATGAAATAAGTCCAGGTTTATTTTCATTTTTGCCTCATGACACATGAAATATTTAATACAAAAGAAAATATGCCTAGCTTGGAACTTTGGCCAAAGATGACAAGTCCAAAATTATCTCAACTTAGAAATATTACTAACCAGATTGTTAGTCTGAGGTTTGTGTGATCATTACTTCCAGTAGTGCTGCTACACTTGGAATTAATTGCAGTTTTTGTATTTTCTGTAGAAAGAAGGTGAAACAGGATATGCATTCTGTGGTGACTTCTTGCACAAATATAAAAGATCACAAGTTACTTATGTAATTTCTTTCATGTGAGAATATCTGTAATTTTGTGTCTTTGTACCCTGCTACTTGTTCAATTTTTTCTGATAATAAAACCTATGTAATACCCAGAAGGACTGAGTCCTGAAGGTCCCAGAAGGACCAGGGCTCACTTCCATAAGGAAGGCAAAGAGAAATGTATCTTTCATGCCACATTTTCCATAATCCTCTTCTCTTGCTTCCCACACCACCATGCTCAGCATGGAAGAGATCCCCCTGACAGGTGATTCTGTGCCCTCTGCCCACTTGTGATAATCCCTCACAGGGTCAGAGCCACAAGGTCTCTGCTCACAAATCAGATACTACTCAAACCCCTCAGATTTGCTGCCTTTTTTTTTTTTTTTTTTTTTTTGATTGGTTGGTTTGGTTTTGGTTTGTGGGTTTGTTTGGATTTTCTGGGTTTTGCATTTTTTTTTTGTTTGGTTTGGGTTTTTGTGGGGTTTTTTGTTTAAATCAGGAGGGTATATCCATCCAGGGCTATGGTCTCTTATGAGGTGAAAAAGCCCAGCTCTTTCATTCCAGATGTCTGCAGAGATGATGGGTACTCCCTGTGTGTTGATCCCACCGTTGTGTGAGAGTGGCCACTGTCCCAAACAATGACACTTCCAGTGTCCCAGAAGCCCCAGGAGTCACCTCAGCAGTCTGTGAGCTCTGACACACAACCAACACTTCAAAAAAACGCAGCTGCAAATGGTACAGATGGGTAATTCTTTCTCTGGTAAATCACCTGGCCAAACCTGCTGTCTCAGTGCCAGGTGCATGATGAGAGCGTTTGGAGGCCAAATTTGCCATGACAACCTCAGTCCCTTCACCAAGCTGCCCCCAAAGCAAGTGCCAGTGTGAGTGGTGGCTGCCACTGCCATCAATAATGCACTGGAACAATGCATCTTGCCACTCCTCAGCCCTGTTAGTTTAATAACACTTATTTGATTTGTCCTTTTGCATTAAGCCCCACACTTTGGATGCCCTGATGTATTTTATGATACTTCCTTGCCACTGCGTTTGATGGTCCTATTTGGGATTCAGCAAATGGCACCCAAGTAATCAATATTCTGTCTGGGTGGACATTTTATTTATCTACAGAGCCACGATGTGAATTCAGCTGGTTTACTAGAGGTCAAACCCTTTTCATCTCCTCCATGAGCCATGGAAAATTGAAAGATTTAAACCCGCTTTGAATTCCTTTGATTAACTCAGTGAAAATATCACACACTTTTTTTTTCAAACTCAGAAGCAGAATTATCTTCACTGTAAATCTACCTCATTTTGACACATTGATCTCTGCATAATGGGTAACATCAAGTGTGGAGGCATCAACTGGGAGCAGAGGAAGAGTTATGAACGGTGCTGTTAGCAATTATTTTCCATACGTACTCAGTTCCTTTGGGCTGGTTTAAAAATACCCAACAAAGCATAAAATTGATAAGAGCTGTATAATTGCTTGTGGGGGAGCAAGGTCTGGGATCCACTCATTTGGGAATTGCACCCTTGTGGCACAAAGCATCCACCCTGAATCAGCAAATGATGCATCAGTGCTCCACACTCACCTCAGCCTCATCCCCCAGCTGGACCAAATACAATGCCTGCAATGCCACTGATTTCATCACACTGCTTAAAAAGCAAGAGAAATTCATTATGTTTCAGGAATTTGGAGGAAAGAGAAAGCTGAAGACCAGATTTCAGCTGCTTCACACCTACCTCATGCAGCTGCACAGCACCACAGCTTGCAGGGCCAACAGGGACAGGGAAATCCAATGGCTAAACCAGCAGAATAATGAAAATAATGTCCTGGATCTCTCTCATGTGTTTTTCCTGTCAGCACCTCTGATTATTTTATTAATTTGTAAATTTTTAGAGTTAAATTTTTAAGGTTGCTTAACTGATCCAAATCTTTGCACATGGAAGTGGCATCATTTTATATAAAAGCAAGACTTAAACCCCATTTAATTAAACAGGGAAATCCCTACACAGACACACTTATATCAGTTTTAGTGACTTCTTCTTAGTTATTGCATTTGACCTGGAACTGGTTTAAGAGTAATTAAAATAAGCCACTCTCTCAGTACACTGTGACTTGCATTCATTTAGCTAAATTATTGTGAAAAGTGGAATCAGATTAAACAAGAAAAAATTCTTCATGTTGGCAGGACTTAATAGCAACTGTTGGTGTGATTTAGACACTGCTGCCCATGACCACAGAAACTTCAAATACGCTTAATCATTTTATCCTTAGTTTAATCATCTTATCCTTTATGCAAGTGAGGACTGACTTCTTCCAGTACAGTCAGCCTGAGCACCTGGGCAAAACATCCATGTTTTCCCAGGATAGCTTTAAGGGATGCAGAGCTCAGATCAAGAGAATTCTTCTTATCCTTCCCATTTTAATACATCCACTTTGTTGTAAATTTTTGTTAGCCTGTATTTCCTCCACTGGTTTAAAGGAATGTCACACGCACAACGTCTAAAGTCCTGTGGGGATAAACACAGATATGTAGCTCCATCTCAGAAATAAATTAGATTGGCTTGAAATTATTTGCTTGCAGAAATCTCTTTAGCAATGTATTTTCCTGTAGCCATTTCTATATTATTCAATAAGACTTCCCAGTGACATGATTGGTGTCAATGAAAAAGGAATACATGGGAACAAAAGTCATGCAGGTGAAGCAGAGGGGCCAGGAGCTGAAAGGTGAGGAAATACTGGTGGATAACCCAGGGGGTTCCAATAGAATTCTTCAATTATTCCTTAATTTAGAAATTAGCAATGCTTTTATGACACTTGGGTAATTTTTGTTGACCACTGACACGTGATTTAACCCCTGACAAGAAGGTGGGTGTGTGCACATCTCCAGAACACCATCCCATGGCCATGGCACCTTTGGGCTCATCTCTACTGTCTTCTCTTTCAAACTTTACATCTTTTCAGGAGGCAGCAGTGCTTTTGCCCATGGTTTACAGGAGTTATGTGTTCCCAGGATCTGTCAGGATGTTTGGGTTTGCTCCTGCTCTGCTGGCTGAGCACCCACCTCCCACACCAGTGGACATCCAGCCAGCCACTTCCTCACAGCCATCATAAACACTTTCCATCACAAATTACACCCAAGAGAATAAGGGCCTGGAATCCTTGCCTTCAGCAGGACAGCAAACTCAGCTCTTGGCTTTGGTGTCACTGTTGTGACCCTGTGTGACCCTGCTGCCCCTGCAAACTCCTCTGCTTCACACAGTGGAGTTGGGGAGGGGCCTCGCTGGAGCACAGAACTTGGAGACATGAAATGCATTTGTCAACACCACAGCAGTAAGAGGAGGTTGCCACAAGGTCAAGGGAGAAGTGTCCAAAATAAGGATAAACAGACTGGCCAGGAGCAGCAATAAGGTCACAGTCATGCAGGACACAGGCCCTGGCTCTCAGGGAATGGCACCACTTCAATGAGCTTTTTAATGTCCTTAAAAAGCTTGAGTGAATGAGTTTTTCTTTCCAACCCACTGCCAGGTAATAACAGTTTGATTGCTATCAACCATCTGACACAGAAGCAGCAGTGTGCAATACCAGGGCTTTTCCTTCTGTCAGACCCCGAGCTAGAGTCAGTGTGCCTCCATCCAGTTTGGCCACGACAATGCTGGTGAGGTGTCCACAGCAGCCCTGGCCCGAGGGCCATTTGGCTCTGACCTTCAGCAGTGTCTCTGGCCACCTGATTTCCTGCAGCTGGGCCAGGATGACTGGCTGGCAGTCAAAGAGGGGGAAAAGCAAGAGAGGATTGAAGCAACTTGTGGGTGGTGATAAGTCTCATCTCAGCAAGCAGAACAAGGTGACCTTCCTCTCAGTAGCCTGAATCATGTTCTGGCAATGTTTGGGGGTTGATTTTTTTTTTAAAGTGATGATCCTTTACTATGTTGAAATACTTTTCCACTGAACTTTTAAAAACCTTTCCTGGTGACCTGACTCACAGCTCCATGAATCATCAGATGTTCAATCAATCAATCAATCAATCAGTCAATCATCAAATTTTGTTTTTTGTAAAATAGCTATTGCTGTTGCATGTTATTAGTTTCTTGGCACCTTATACTAGAATTTCATCAAAGCAAAATTCTGATGCAATTAGCAAAGGATATCAATTTATGCAGCAATTCACATTATCCCTTAAAGCTTCATTAGCCTCAGAAGCTCAGGCACTGGAGGGAAAATTTGGGGAAGTGCTCTGTTACCTTCTGCAGCTCGGCCCATCTGCAGTGCTCCCACTTTGGGCTGCCCTTTGAGCTGGGAAAGGGAGATTTGGCAGCACCCAGCTCCTCAGCACGGGGCCTCCACTGCCTCCATCTCCCCTGCTCAGCCTGAGCACCCACTCACCCTTCTGGCACAAGTTATTGTCAAAGCTCTTGTGTGGGACTGAACATGTTTCAACAGCCAGAGTCAGAGCAGCCTGGGGCATTATTTGCAAGAAAAAAAAAGAAAACAAACTAAAATTCATCTTTCCTGTCCCAGAGACAGTCTGGAGCTGCTGCTGATGGGTGATGCTCTCCTCCTGTGCCAGTGTGCCCTGACCAACTCCTGCTTCTCCTCTTGCTCCCTACAAACACTCCTGAGGTCAACAAGGCATAATTGTCCCATTATTTCACAGAAAAGCCATAGCTGCTGGTGGGATGGAAACCTCACTTAGCAGCCCTTTTGCTGGGAAGGTAATTTGGTCTTTAAAACTCTGAACACAACCACCTCTTTATGCCTGTTTCACTGCACTTACCAGTAAATATTTGATGTCTGGGGTATTGGTGTAGTTTGTTTTTTGGGGTTTTTTTTCCTCTTTCAGCTGAATAACTTTAATAATGTTGATCCATGTTGTTGTCTGTCTCTCTGCAATTTCTGAATTCAAGCCTTGCCCTTGACTGCACAGCACAATGAAAGCCTCCAGGTCACAGCTTTCAAAACACTTGATATTGTATTTTTCTTTATGGAAAAACTAAATAATATTAACCTCTCTTTTAGTGTAGAGGAAAGCATAAAAAGGAAAGGCTTTCAGAGGCATGTCAAAAAGACTTGTATTGGGCTGGGAGGATTTTAAAACCATTGACTTATTTGCACAGCTTGACACAAAAATGAACTCATCTCCCAATTAGCTGAATAATTGAAGTGCATCATCAGATTTCCAGTCACATCGAGGAGACAGATTTACTGGAGAAGCCAGGTGAAACAATATTTTCCTTTTGCCTCAACATCCCAGCTGGAGCTGGCTTGTACAAAAGACAGGTACTGCCACAGTGCTATACCTGGAGGTGAAGGCTCAGGCTGCTCCTAGACAAGCAAAAAGTAAATGGTCTGCATGTTCCTACATGCAGATATTTGATTTATCCCACTCTAAAACCGTTCTGATACAAATCCTACCTCTTATTATTCTTAATTATTCTCTTTAACACCCTAGTTTTCAAACTTCTAGCAAGTTTGCAAGACAAAGGAGGTTAAAAAAAATTAAAGCACAAATAATTGTGCTATTTTACTTGTCTACAGTGACATACATTATTGTCTTCTCAAATTTTTTAGCAGCTTGGAAAACAGCAGGAATTAGCAGAGGATTTTCTAAGTGAACTAGTCCATTTAAATTAACTGCATTATCCAGCTTCCTTCTGGCTCCATGCTTGAAAACAGCAAATCTGACTGCTAAAAAGCAGCGTTGCTGCTGAGCTGGAGGTGAGAAGAGTCTGGTGGTAGGGACATTAGATGGGATCTGGGGAGAGACACCCAGCTCCACCTTCCATGACAGGAAGATGAGTGAGCTCAGGGATGCCATGTGCAGAAACATTTTTAGAGGCAGCCACAGGACCCATGGGCAGGAACTCCTGGGCCACTGGCTGTGCTGAAGTGCTAAATTGCAGGCTCCCAAGTCACATTAATATCAAACCTCTGATATGCACAGACCTTCTAAATAATTGGATCTTAAATTTAATTAGAGGACCGCTCCAGAAGATCAGGTGCCAAGAGCCCAGAGTGTCCCAGTGCAAACAGGGCACGTCAGGAAGCCTCAGTGTCTGTGACAGCTCCTGGGAAGTCCCAGAAAGGAAACAAATCCCACACCTGACACCTTGCAAGGGAAACACTGGAGCTGATATTCACTTTTCTGAATCTCACGTTCAGGATAGGAGACACAGCTTGGCTCTGACAGCACTTTTGGGAGCTCAGCTGGGTCTGGTTTTTCTAAGCAGGGGTTCCAGGAGTGTCTATTGACACCCGAAATTTACACCCCTGATCCAGCAGAGGGTCTCTGCATGAGACAAAGCAAAGATGACTTTGTTCTGAAATCCTTGACACTTCCTCACGCCAGTGGCTCACCAGGAACTGCTCTGTCTGACAGGATTATCTCAGTGCTCCCTTTAGCTTTCCCTCCACCCTGCCCATCTGACCCATGGCAGGATCATGCACAGCTGGGCACAGGAAGGCTGAGCCTCTCCTGCTGCCATGGGCAGGACCTTCAGGAGGAGTTAACTCCTTAACTTAAGGAATCCCATAGGATTCCTTAGCCCACAGATGGCCAACACCCCTCACTGATCATTGTCATGCTCATCCAGCACTGCTGGCCAGCCACAGCCTCACCTCTCCGAGGCCAAGGAGTGTTTCTGCAGGACAAAGAGCACACCAGGTGCTGCAAGGGTGAAACCATGCTCCAAGTTCCACCCTTGCTGCTTTCTCAGCTGTATCTCCATGACAGATGGCAGATTGTGACACAGCTACAGCATCTCCTGTTTAACTGCAGAACAACTTTCCCTCCTGGCTTCATAAACTCCATCACTGCACAAGCCCTTGGTGGCAGCTGCTGGGAAATCATGGAATAGTAAGAAGCTGCCATTCATATTTCTCTGAACCTCTGCAGAATTGATAAAATTGTATTTCTGGATGAGATTTAAAAGAATAAAACTCATCTAATTAAGAAGCACAGCCAGACAGTCACATAGATTAAGAAGAAGAAAAAGAAGTTTCAAGGTGAAAAATTGAATCTGCTTAGATGGACCCAAGAGAGGAGTGTAAGGGCTCTGGAGAGAGAGGTGCACTTTAATTAATGCTGTCTGGTGGGAACCTCTACCAGATACAGCCTGAGGGGCATCAGGAGCACAAAGAAAGAAACAGAGCCCACTGTCAGGAAAGGATGGGTGAGAAGGAGACAGTTCTCTCCAGCTTCATTTTAGTGCAGTAAGCTGAGACAGTTTTTTCTCATTTCTTCATGTTTCATTTTGGTTTTGCTTAATTCCTACCTGTGTTACTGATTCAGACATAACAAAAAAGGCCTGACTCCTGGTAAGGGGCTGAAGGGCTTCAAACCTTCCATGCTTTCCAATTCAACACAGATGACCACAAGAAAAGACTGCTGGTGTTGGGGCTTGGCATCCTCCCCTTGAAATGCTTTTTGCTTAGGATAAACAAGTTGGGAGCCCTGGCAAGGCCCTGGACAGCCAGCTGCATCTGCAGCAAACTGCAGTGCTTCCCATGCCTGGGAAGATTTCACAATTTCTTCTTAATTATGCATGAAATATGATTTCATTTGTAAATTCAAGCCCTATATTTTTTCCCCCTTGGCTTTTGCTGTTTACAAGGATCTAGATTTTAATGAGAACATCCTGTGAATCTCACTAAGCATATTCTTGGCAGTAAGCATTTACTCAGGATGAGAATATCAGATTCCTCAGTTTAATGCATTTAGCTAAAGAAGGGGACACTGTGCTTGGCACTTCTCTTTCCTTAACCTGGGAGGAAAATTTGCAATTAGTTGCTGTTCAAAGTAATTAAGGCTCTAGGCTGGGACCGTGTGTACTGTGCTCTTCATTGCAAACCACCTCCTTAGTACATTCAGATTGGTTCCCACTGTTTTTATCACTAGGTTTACGTTCACAGAGTGCACAAACATAATTTTTTTAACAAACAAATGCAGCCCAGACTTGTACATTGCAAACAGTGAGAATTACCTGCTGCAGGTCCATCACTGCAACAACAGCAACTGGCCACGTGCTCAGTCCAAAAATGTATGCGAGGTGTTTTTATAAAAGCAGCAAAAACTTTCTACAAAGCTGCCAGATCCAGAGTCCTGCCTCTGTTTTCTAGAGCTGTAAGGTCACTGCACCAGTAAGAAGCAGTCTGGGCTGGGTGCAGCATTGCCAAGAGAAGCCTTTGGTAACCCCCTGCCTCCGTGTGCTCAGCACACCTGACACCTCTGGGTTTGACGGGAGATGCCCTGCAGCCAACTCCAAATTTCCTGCTCCTGGCACTCAGGATGCCTCATTACCTGTTCCTGATGGCGCCTCACAGCACACCATTGCCTTCTCCTCATCATTTCCAGCTCTGTCGTTCAGACACGGGCGCCGTTCCACCTGTCCCTCCTGGCAGCGCACATCAGAATGACGCATCCTGCAAACCCCTGTCCCAGCAGATGCTGCTCAGCCATGGAAATCCCTGCTTCCCTTCAGATTCCCCAGCTGGTACCTCCACTCCGCTCCAGCCTGATTTTCCTCTTCATCTACCACAGAAAAACAGCTAAATCATCTGTTTGTCTCCCTGTTAAATCTTCCAACAGTTATGTTGTTGGAGCTAAGGAGACCACAGCCCAGCAGCAGAGGAGGTGTGTTTGCTGGGAAAAACTGGCATGCTTTTAGGAATACTTAGGATTATTTTGTTTCAGTATGTTGCATCATTCCTCACGGCCCAAAACATCTCTGTGGATTTATTGCTCAAATTCAGGTGTAAATATGCTGTAAATATTTAGCAAAGCGTAGCCAATTGTCTCGTTTATATGCTGGCAGACAGACACAGCCTCTGACTGCTGCCCGAGCAGTTTTTGGGGTGGTTGCAGCTGAGCAGGCAGCAGCATGTTCTGCTGCCTGGATTTTGGGGAAAGGGGGATTTTACCAATGAATTCTACCCTCAGGTCCCTGTGAGCACTGGCACAGAGGTGCCAGCAACATTCCTCCAAATATTGCACACATGAGATGGGCTGTGCCCCAGCAGCACCTTCTTTTATTGCTGGTCCCAAGTCACACTGAAGCTGCTGAGTAAATCAGAACAAGGGGAAGGAGCAGCTCCAGCTAGCTGAGGTTGGAAATGAGTAGAAAGCTCTCATGGGAAAGATCAGTGAGCAGCTCTTCTGCCTGGAATAAATTGGATTGTCAAAGTCACCCTTGACACAGGCAGAGAGCAACCAGCTTAATGGCACGGAGGGGTCACAGGAACTCCTTCTTCCCAGAAGATACCAGTGATATTTGGCACAGAGAAATTCTATGATGCTGAAACAGCTTGTGAGACAACCCGTGGGGAATCCCAGCTCATTAGTGTAAAAATTAAGACACTTAAATGCTTTGGTATTGAAAAACTAATTACTGCACCAGGAATTTGTTAGATGTAGAAACATCCATTAAGAACCAGGAACAACCCAAGCTACAAAAGGGCTTCAAAAGGTGAAGGAAACCAAGCCTGAAGAGCTTCCAGCTCTCTGTGGAAGCATTTCCTTTATGTCCAGGGCCTCCTGCAACAGCAGCATGGGATGCTGCCCTGGCCATCCTGCAGGCTTTACTGCTGCTCTGGCAGCATTCCTACCAAGCTGCTCATGTGCCAGGAGTAAGCTAATGGATGTAAAATAACTGCCCATTCCCCAAGGGAGAGCCAGCATTTGTCTCCATTCCCAGTGACTCCAACAATGAATACACTCAGATGGAGGCAGATCTGACACAGCTCTGGTGTGCAAATGCTGTCCTGCTTGTGCAAACAGCACTGGTGTCACTCTGGAAAGAGAAAGGCCCCTGAAGGTGTTTCACATCTCCAGGCAGGATCCTGCCAGGCCCCTCAGTGCTGCCCCAGCTGGGATGGAGCCAGGATCAGCCTCACAGTGGCTGTCCCTCCACGTTCTCCATAGTAATCCTGCTCCAAGATGCGCAGCTGCAGGCAGAACTGCACAGGAACAAGGATTCCTCAAGACCAGCCCAAATCCCCCAAGCAGCAGCTTTGGGGGAACCATGGTGGCAAAAGTGATCTCAGTAACGAGACCATGAGACCCTCACAGATGGGCAAACCCTTTTTCACCAGCCCTGTTCCCCCTCCTCACCCAGGCACAGGACTGCCAGAGCAGAGCCTCCTCCAGGCTGAGCCAGCACTCTGGAGTAACAGGAGAAAACCAAAAGCAGGGCTACAACCAGTGGAGCCCAGGAGGGTGTGCAAACTCCATGGGGAAGATTAACCCTTTCAGAGGAATTGTGTTTTTTCTAAGCCAATTCCCTCAAAATGTTTGGGACCATTTTCTGTGGGCACTGGATATTTTTTTGGAGTAAGGTATGCAAAAGGTTTCAAGAGCTACCTCTCAGCTCACAGACTCAGGAAACCCTAAGCTTTTCCTTCCAGCCACAAAGATTCACATCTTCAGTCATTAATCCCCTAAAAAACAGTGGTGACTGGATCCTATTTTGGGGATGTTTTTGTGGGGTTTTGGGGTTGGTTGATGGGGATTCTTAACCTTTGAGAGAAGTGCTTCCTGCTGTAAGGCAACACATTTGCAGCCATAGTGGCAACATTTGGGAAAAAGGGATATAAACCACACTATACTATTGCATGATTCATTTCAAATCACACCATGAAACAGCCAGCTCCCATCATGAACTTCTAACACATTTCTACATGATAAAACATCTTCAAAAATGATAAGTTTTTAAAGCCTATCACTCCCTTAATTCATCTATGCCAAGCACACAACATGATTACATTGCTGCCTGTACATTAGAACACTGTTAATTAAAGCTCTGCTTTCCCCAGTTCATCCTTTTAATTAAATTAGTCCTTTAGGATTTTGCTTTTCAGGCAGTGAATGGAGCAGGTTGTCCAGAGAAGCTGTGGATGCCCATTCCTGAATGGATTGCTCTGAATAACCTGGTTTAGTGGAAGCTGTCCCTGCTCGTGGCAGGGCTGGAATGAGATGAGCTTTAAAGGTCCTTTCTGACCCAAACCATTCTGTGACGCTATGAATTGAGTTTTTCTGAGAAACTAAAGGCAAAAAGGTGCTTTCTGAGATACACAGAAGCCACAGAACTCTTTGTCTAAAAAATAGGACTTGCCCACACAGCAGGGGAATAAATCACCCTTGGGCCATCCTCTGACACATCATCCTCATCCTGAGGGCTTTGTTGGCTGTGTCAGGCAAGCACCAGAGATTTCCACACCAGTGATGGGTGTCAGCACTGGCTGCTGGCAGTGCAAGCCCACAGGAAGCCCAGACAGACAGACAGACAGCAGTGCCTTCTCTCACAGAGTGCTGACATGTTAATTACTGTGGCTAAAGGCCAAAAATGTCTCTTTTTCCATTATGAAACCAAGTACACCGTGATATTCTCTCCCCCAAAGAAAGAGAGCAAAGAAACCAGCAGTGCCAGGCTTGTGTGGGCTGGGTGTGGGAGTGCAATGCCAAAAAAAAACCAACATCTCCCCTTTCACAGAGGTGTGGAAATACCAGACTTGTGTCTCCCATTACCACCCAAAGAAGGAGCATCCACCCTGTCCTCACCACAACACCCCATGCCCTCTTTCTTCATGGGCTGGGATGCTACAAGACCAAGAAATGTAAGACTTCATAGTAAATAAATTTATCACAGGTCAAGCCTCTGAAATGACACTTTTAAGAGTCAGGTGTTGAAGGAGGTGGTGGAAGATAGTGAGTAGGTCAACCTGACCCCGAGTGTGACTTGTCACTGGAGCTGAATCTGCCCAAACCCATTTCCTGAGAATCATCCTTGCTTCCTTCCTTCCCTCCCTTTATACTAGTCACTATCATTTTGTTTTCATTATATCTTTCATGCTCACACCCCTTGATCTTTGCTCCACATTCTCGCTCTTACTTTGAAATGTGTCCTTTGATAGCACAAGGGAAAAGTCCCAAATCAGGGAAACATGGCCAGAATGTACAACTCATAGGAGAAAAACAGTCCCATAACAGGTCATTTCTGAAAGGCTCTGTGGAAAGAGCAACACACTCTGCACCTCCAGACCTCTCCTGATTTAGCAGACTGGTAGTGACGGCCACGCTGGCTCCACCAAGATTTGGGAGCCATCCTTTGACCCCTGAGCTGCCCCCCTTTTCTCACTCATGGCAGATGCTGAGATCCAAATTCTTAGCTCCCAGGATTAGTTTCCAGCTTGTTCAGTGCTCTTTCCAGAGCCACAGGCAACAACATGAACAGGGATATAAACTTGGAGTGTTTAACCTACATATTCCAGGCATGAAACCTGTGGAGACTGTTTATATCTCTGCAATTACTTTCATACAGGTTGTTAAAGTCAGATTCATTAGCTTAGGTTACAATGACCTATACAACATGCTTAAAACCCATTTATCCTATTAAAGGGATTTAAAACTCGCCTCCTTTCATGAGATGTCAGTGACTCTTGATTTATGGTTTGGTCATGCTTTAAAAGCAAAAGCAATTACCTTTCTTGCTATGGTAAAAGCCCACTGCCTCAAGGTCGCCAGAATTCGTCTAAAACTGAGCAGCAACAGCTCTGATGTTCAGCTTGACTGACAAAAGCATTAGCTACTGAAATCCTGCCACGAAGGTGTCTGCATCCCAGGGAGCCCTGCAGCAGCTGACAGATTCTCTCAGGAGCAATTGCACCCCAGGATCATCTGTGCAGGAAACACCAGAGGCAACACTTTCCATTTATGTACGCTCAGATTTTTGGGAGAAAAAAAAAATAAATAAATCCACATCCAATTTCCTCACAAGTGCCAAGATTTTTTGTTTGAACCCTTTTCCTTTGAAGCCTGAATGAATTGGATTTCAAATTAATTTCTCTGAGCGTTCCTAGAAATGTGATGACTCTGATGCACAATGCCCTCAGGGGTTGCATCATTTTAGGAATCCAGCTGACTTTCAAAACACAGACATAAACAGGGTAAAACAGACAACACTGTGACCCAGAAAAGATCCCACAATCAGTCTCTTTAGGAAAAATATCCAAATTCACACATTTGTCCCAAACATGCTGCAAATATGATTGGTGCCCAGATGGGTGCTGGTGGCTATACATGGGTTCTGGCTTCAAGCAAATGAAATGTGACCCATTTTAGTTGTACCTCTGCAATGCTGTGCCCAGGTGAGTAAATTTACAGCAAAACATCACTGAGACCTGAAGGCTCCCTGGAAGCATCCTCTTGAAAGAAACAATACATACAAAATTCTAAAAACTTTTCAAGAGCCACTATAAACCAAAAAAAAAAAAAAAAAAACACGGGCCAGAGGAACATGGAAATGATTCCCTCTTGTCTGAAGATATCAGGGACTCAAACTGGCAAAATCTGAAATACTTTCTTTAGAAATAATTACATTTCTGTTGATGTTCATCAAATTAGACAAAGCAACTATTACCTTTCTCCCCATTGCTGTTTTTGGCCCCTCCTAGTGAAAAATGGGTCTGACCAACCTCCTACAGAGCATGCAAGCAGTTTTAGGATCAATCCTTGTCCCTGCATGAGTCCATAACACTCCATGACCTGGAGCTCCCCATCCTCCTACACCATCTCTTCTACCCAACCCAAGCCCCCCTGTCAGAACTCTCATTTGAGCACACTTTAAACTTTCTCAGCCCTTTTCCTCACCTCCAGCCTGCATGGGCAGCCCCACACATTAACACTCCATGTTAATTTGGCAAGTGGCCACCAAAACTTCCCTGCCATGGCCAGCCAGTGACACAACCACAAAAATGCACAATATTTTTCCCATCTTCTCCAACCTGCAACGATGCAGGCATACATCAGGCAGGGCTGTCAGCAGGGGCCCCACAAAGAGGAGAAATGGAGCCAGAATAAAAGAAGTTATAAAAACAAATTGCTTTGTGACTCACCTTCTGTGTCCCCAGAGCTGAATTTCTCCCAGTCAGCTCCTCACAGGAAGGAAGTAAAGAATGCAGAGCAGGAGAGTGGGACCCCCCACCCAGGACACCAGCCAGGGAATTCCTTTGTAAAAAGCATCCAACAGCATTTACTTCTTGGTCACAAACTTCATTCCAGAGGCTGGATCAGAGGGATGTGTATAAAACCTGCTCTTTAATCATGATTTCCAAAGTTTATAACCCCTTTTCACTCTGTGCACATGTTTCTGTAATATATACACACTTGGTTACTGTGGGGCATTACATTATGTTTTAGTCTATTATTCATTCATCCTTTTTTATGGCCACAGCCAATTTCTTCAGTTTCTCAGATGCTTTTCCTACACCATGTGCATTTAAAAAAAAATAAATCTTATCTTTGAAAGAAGCCCAAAATAGGCCTCTTTTTCTTTAAAATATCTTATCTTTGAATAGGCCCAAATCACAAGAATAATTTTGGGGTTTTTAATACAACAGTTTCCACTGCTAGAACTCAACATCCTGTCTTCCCACTCCCCAAATATCTTTGTATCAGATCAGCCTTTATGGCAAGAAAAGGACCACAACACCCAGACATTTGTCCTCAAGAGCATGAGCCACTCTCAGCACTAACATCCACGTGGGCTTGCTGGCCACAAACAAAATTTATTCTGCAGTTCTGCCACTCTCACAGTGGAGATTATTTGCAATGCAAGCCATTAGCAAAAGAAATTTACTTCTAATACTGCAGCCCATTAAGTGACACATAATTCAATAATGTGTTACAACAGAATTATCTTTAAAACACAAAGTAAGATTCCCTGTAGGAACAAAACAATAGCAGTCTTTGATATCGCAATTATTAGAGACCTGCTAAAATATCTTTGCAGTTAGGTGAAGAAACATAAAATGACTGTTTAGAACAGAAATTTCCTGGGAAATAAAAGTTTAAAAAATTAAAATTAAGTCAAAACTTCCAAGTAAATGCCTAATTTAATATGTCTGCAATGTGCAAGATAATACTCCTATTAGGAAAGTCAAGGGGAGAAAAAAAATTACATTTATAACCACAGCCAAATAAAAAAGGATCAATTAAAGATTGTTATGGAGATTGCTAGGCAAAGCAGCTGACTGACTGCTAAGACAAATTTCGGTTGTATAGTGTGCCTAAGGGCAAAATTCCAGCCAACAGAATTTACACCCAAATTGGGCGTGAAGGGAAAAACAGCCACCTGCATCCTCGATGGAGATGGAGATAGGATCCCTGGCAGTGAGATCCCTCAGCCTGAGGCAGCCAAAACTGCCAGGCTGCCACCCAGCACAGCCCCAGCCCCACACTCACCTTTCCTTCCTGCTCACAAGCTGCCTCTGTGCCAGCTGGGATCACACCCTGCCCAAAACAGGGCATTTGTCCCTCTTCCCTGGAAAAGCTCCCCACCCCTTCCCCCACAGTTCTCTCCTGCCGTGGGAACAAGGCAAGGGATGTGGCACTGAGCCCCAAAAAGCACAAAGGGTGAGACAAGACAAAGAGTCACAACCATCTAGTTACTAAATATTATATTGTTTTATTACACATTTTTGTGGACACATTAAAAAAAAAAATGAGGGAAATAGATAAAGGAAGAAATTGGGAGAGAAAGAGAGAGAAAAATAGTCTCAGATTTCCTGAGTTCAAAACATTGAGTAAACTTCCTCCAAGAAAAGCAAAAGGCATATTGTGGCGGTTCTGTGTTCCCCTTGGGATGCCCTTTGCAGCTGCAGTGTGCCTGGAGCCCTGGGCTTTGTGGTTTTCAAAACCACAGAATATAGTTGGCACTATATAAACCCACCAGCTGATAAACCTCAGTAGCAAATGCAGCTATTGTGACAAAGAGTACAGGACAGGAGCGTCACCATCATATTTTCTGAAAAATCTCTTTGCCCAGGATTTTTTCCTGGGAAGCTGAGAAACCCCAGAGAAAAAGTAAACCAAAATCTTCTCTTATTTGCTTCTTCTGTGTTGTGCTCACATGTGGAATGTGGTTGGACATTGTTTACCAGCAGGTGATTGTTTCACTGCTTTCATGTGAATTGTTTTTACTTACTGCCCAATTTCGGCCAAGCTGTGTCGAGACTCTGGAGTCATGAGTTTTTCATTAGTATCTTTTAGCCTTCTGTAAGTATCCTTTCTATATTCTTTAGCATAGTTTAGTATAGTTTTAATCTGATATTCTTTAATATGATATAGATCATAAATTAATAAATTAGCCTTCTAAGAACATGGAGTCAGATTCATCATTCCCTTCCTTCACCTGGAAACCCCACAAATACAAGACAGGAGGGTTCCCCTACTGGGGCACAGATTGAAAGTATGGCCTGAGCCCTCTGGGCAAACTCTGTGCATCTACAGGAGTCTGGCACTGATGTGACAGACACAGGACAGTGATGGAATAAATACCATAGCTGCAAATTAAACAGTGATTTTGTCTAGTTGGGTGCAAGAGCACATCACACAAGTAGGGTTATGACAGAAGAGTTAGAAGTTGCTCAGAAAGGAAAGGGAAAAAGTGTGGCTACATTGAAAGCTCAGAATGTGATCACTTTCAGTTTGTCATCACTGGAAAAGAAATGCATCTTGTCAAAGACAGGACACATGGCCAAACCATGGGACTTGGGGAGATGAGGATTTCTTTCAAAATATCACAGCCTTTCAAAGCCCAAGGATGTGACAGACAATGCAAAAAGGGAATAAGGCAGGAAAAACACAGGTGAGTTGCCCAAACACTTGCCATTGTTGAGTGGAGGGAGGGCACCTGGTGCTCCTGGAATGAAATTAGGGAAGGGGAGCGACCCCAGTCTATCAGGAGTTGGGCACTGGACTCCAGCAAAGCCACATGAAGATTGACTGAGCTTGGATGAGTGAGCACAAACTCCCCCAAAAGCAGAGGGAGACACAAGGAGGTATCAGGAGAAATGGGCAAAAACATGAATTCTTTGTAAACCCAGTAAGGAATTGTACAAAAAGCAGAAGTGACATCAGAGTTTACTAACAATTAGATAAGCACAGGTATATACAGGCAATGCACAGCATGACCCAGACAGATCAAATTAGCAGCTGATACACCCACTATGACTACTTTTAGTACTGTAGGAAGGAAATTGTTCATCTCTTCATAAAGATCTTGATCTATTTGCATTCATTTCCCCCCCCCCCCCCCCAACCAATTTATGTTGCTTATTCTAGCAAACAGAACACAAGACAAACTTTAAAACTATACACTGAAACAGAATATATACATTACAAAACTTGGGGGGAAAAGGACAATCATTTCTCAGGTTCAACAACAGAATGAAAACACCAGACCCCAAACATATTAGGCTGAAGCTGTAGAGAAAAAGATTTGCATTACCCAGTTTTAAGTCTCTTCAACAACAGGAATATATTTAACTTTTTACAAAATTTAAGGTTGGTGACTCTCTAGGGGTTTTTGTTTTGCTTCAACAAAACATGTTCTGCATCTCTCTGCATGTTGGTGATGCCCTTAGAAGCAGACAGGAACTATATAATTTTATGAGGTACCTTATATGGAAAGCAGGATACAAAGACAACAGGAAAACACTGAAATTCCTCAAAAAATGCCCTGTCTGGTAATAGCTTTCTATTTATGCTTATCCACAACACAAAGATTTAACGTTAATGCAACTTAACAACGACAGCACAATAAGCAGCAGTGTCTGCACAGAGCTCTTCCCAGCTACCTCACCCAGTGAGATAAACACCAGTGGACACCTCAGAGGTTCTTGCCTTCATCTCCTGGTGTTCTGAGCTGCCTTGGAACAGAGCCAGCCCTCAGCACCTTGCTGATGAAGAAGTCATAGAACCAGAGGGGGAAGCAGCAGAAGATGCAGAGGGGGATGTAGGCCCCCTTGCCAGGGGTGTAGAGGCCCTGGGGTCTCCTGGCCAGCAGAGCGTGCAGGACAGAGCCCAGCACTGGGGACAGGTCGGGGGCACAGTGGGAGGGCAGGTGGAGGAGGTAATTCCTCAGCCCCAGGAGATATTCCTCTCCATAGGCCTGCCTGGTGTCTGCAGGGAGGTTCTCCATCAGCTCCTTCTCCTGTCTGTCCCACTGCTCCGCTGTGCCTTCGATACCTGCAGTGGAAACATCACAGGACAGCAAGTGGGCTTGGGGCTGGATTTAAAGAAATAACTCTGTCATTAATTGGCAGAGTTGATCTAAAGTGGGGCAGTGAAGAACAAACACCACAGCTGGTCAGCAGCCAGTGCTTTTAGCTGGAAAAGGAGGAAAGCACAAGTGTGTTGTGCTACGCAAAAAAGCACAAAGTTCATGCCCCACATGGCTCCCTGCTCTACCTAAAAATGCTCTCTCACAGCCAAAACAGTATTTTTTCTTTCCACCTCCTCCCCACTTTGCCATTCTGTCCCGATTCATTTTGTGAATGTTTCCAATCAGTATTTATTATAAACTGAGGACAGCAAACTAAGATGAACAGGATTCACTTGGGTTGGCCAAGTGCTAAGCTGCCCTTTCACAGGAGACACCAGTATTCAAATAACTAGTTTCCTGAAGGATTAGCATTCTATTAGGACAGATTTAGAACTGTAATTTAATCTATTTGTCCCCCTATTTGCATAATGTAGGAATGAAAGCAGGGGCTTCTCCAACAGAATTGTTGCCTAACTACCAAAAATTAAGCATTGCAAAAAAAAAAAAATCTTTAAAAATATAATTAAATCTCGAATTCCAGGACTCAATTTTACCCTTAAACCTGAGAACAGCTAAGCAGGGCCCTGAAGGTGAAGTCTCAGGCAGGTTCCACTGGCTACACAAAACTGTCAGAGCCCAGAGCCACCCAGGACCCTTCCCAGGAGGGAAGCATTCAGGGAAGTAGCATTTTGTGAAAAAGACCAATGTGATTTACACTGACATAAAAAAATCCTCTGGGCAGACATGGGTGCAGTGAGGCATGTGCAGCAGGAGATGAGTCTGGAACCTGGACAGGCTCTGCAAAAAGTGCTCAGTTGAAGAAGGAGGAGAATTTAGAACAGAAAGCAGCAGGAGCACACAGGGAAGGAGCGGAGAGGAAAGATCAGAGGATATTGACAGCAAGCAAGCAGGGTGACAGGTACAGCTGCAGATACTGCCATGCAAGACAGAACAACCCAATAAAGAGAGCTCTGATATTGAGGAAGGGAGGAGTGAGGGGGGACCTGAAGCTCCCAAGCAGGACAAGTGAGCCCTAACACTCAAATTGGCCACACAGTGCTGCTCTGTCAGCTCCAACAAAGCTGGGGCAAAGGGAAGGCACCAAAATCTGCCCTGTCTCAAAGCAAAGCTCTGCCCAGGAGAGGGGAGGCAGGCAGTGTGCAGAGCTGGAGGGAACATTCTCACAAAAAAACACTGAACTTCATTTCCATAACCCACATAAAGAATGGCAAAAATCATCCGACCCCTGAGAATAACCCAGGGCTCTGTTTGAGGCTGCTGAACTACAGGGAAAGAGGAGAGGCAGAAAGAACAACCCAAAATGTCAAGCACCGACCTGTTCTGAAGCCTGATGGATGAATTGCCGTGACTTTAATGCCCCATTTGGAAAGCTCTTGCCTCATTACTCCAGAAAACATGGACAGGGCTGCTTTGGATGCCCCGTACGCAGCATACCTCGGTAGTGGAATGCCTCCTGCAGGAGCAATAGAAACCTGATAAACCTCGACAGTGGCTCTTGCCAGCCTTTATTTTCACGATTTACAAGGGAGATTATAGCACAACCAAAATTATACCTCTCTCCCTGAGGTTAAAGGCAAGTTAGTGAGGGAATCACTTCTTGTTAGAGGTTAAAAAAGAGTGAAAGTTGTAAATGAACAGTTGCTTATAGCAGTTATGCTCAGTAACACCTGGTAAGACACCTTGTAGGAAAGAAAAATAAACTGGACTGCATTTAAGGGTAAAAACTGCTCAAAGTTATGACTGTTGATTTGAGAAACAATGATTCAGTTCATATAAATAGTGAAGTAGTAGTTTTATACTCCTGTTCTTGTCACTGTAACACAAATTTCAAGCCCCTACAATAAACCACAGTTAGAACAGGGTAAGTCATTCTAACTTTATAAAGGCAACTTTCTTTCCTGTTCTTTCCAGAAAGGCCAGAGAAATAATAATGCAAGAGTGGGGGAAAACCAAAGCTGGAATCACACCCCATGAGTGATTGGACTCCCTGAGAGCTCCCAGCTTAGAAGCAGATCCCCTGCCTGTAGTTATATCCCATCTTTTTCAATCCCAGAAACATTGGTTCAGATGGGAAAGCTAAGAGAACATCCAGTAAATTTACAAAAACAAGCTTCCAGAAAACAGTATCTTCCAAATGAAGAGATTTCCTCTGTCCCAAAAACAGGCAGATTGCCACTTCTTCTGTGCTAGAAAAATCCAAACATGCTTTGATTTGAGCATCTTCTTCAGCCCTCCCACCTCCCCCACAAGATTGGTGTTATCACCACACAGGTTTAAGATCACCACAGCCACCACAGGCTGTGCTGGGAGCAGGGAACAGAATGGACAAGCCTTTCCTTGAGGCACATCCCTCCTTCTCCTACCTGCAGGGCCAGTTGGGCACATCCTGACTGTTTCACATGCTACACACTCAACTCAATGTGCTTGAGTATTTTAAAGGAAAATACCTCAGATACAGGGGGATTTTCAGGTAAGCCACTGGTGCTGTTGGGTATTGTACTGGGATGACCAAGGTATGACAGAAGCTGTTTACACAGAGCCATTCCCTTGAAGAAATCAGGCCAATTATATGTTAATTATTCTTCTGTATGCATCTGAATAAGCTGGATTGGTTTGAGCCAATTGAATCACATACTTTTCCCTCTGAGGTCAGGCTAACCTGAGCCCAGTTAAATGACCCCTACACAGGAATAGATTCAGCACAATGAGACCTCACTAACTTCTCTACTAATGTTTTACCAAAGGACCACCAGACCCTGAGTTAAGAGGAAACTCTTTCACCCAAACCAGCCTGTGTGCAACAACATCTCTGCAGAGAGCTGGAGTTTAAGCAGGGTCATTATCAGCTCCTGTAAGGCCAAACTACTCAGTACAGAGATAAATGTATTTATTCCTTCAAGGCAGTTCAGGGATTCTCACAAGGAATTAAGACCTCTGCCCCAAAACACCCACAGTGAGAGCTTCACTTGGGTGCACAGAGGAAACAGGGCTCTGGCCTCAGAGCAGCAGCAGAAAGGCTCTTCTGGTAATTCAGCCCTGATTTCTCAGAGTGTCAGCAATAAACCACGAACACAGACATGCAAACACAGAGCATGTCTGGGATTATTAAGAGAAAACAGTTCCAGAGCCAGGCTGCAGCCACATCCTCAGCATAAGGGGAACACCAGGTAACACCTACACAAGTCACCCCAGCAATGCAGCAGGGTTCAGGGGACTCCAGCTATGCAGAAGGGCAAAGGAAAATGTGGAGACCACATGACCCAGCAAATCCCTAAGAGCTCTTACTCCAAAATGCTTTCCAGCAGCACAACCTCCTGCTTCTAGCAGGTCTCATTTTCAAAGGAGCATTCTTGCTCCTCAGCTGCTGGCTATCAGATACTGCATTACTGTATTACATTAGTTCCTACATCTTAGCATCTCAGCTGTCCTCCTAGAATAGAAAGTCATGTTATAAAAACATGAATATATATATATATATATCTTTTAGGGAAAGAAAGGAAAAGCATATGTTAAAATTCAAAACCTTTTCAAAAATTTTTTCATGGCAAAATACCATTTTGCTAATAAGTTAGGCCTAAGTATTTCTAAGGCATCCAAAATATTTTTAGAGAAATACAGGCACACAGCTTCCAAGTTATCAGCAGATATCACAAGCTGAGGTGGTCACAGACTTCTGTCTGAACATGTCATAGAAATGTACTGTACTGAAATGAAATGTACTGAAAATGTGATGTACTACCCATCCCTATTGAAGCTCACAAAGTTATCTCTCATGGCATCTAGAACACAAGATCTGAATTTTACTGAGTTTTTTGTCACAGCATATTTTAGCCACATTAAACTCTTCTTTAAAAGCTGTTTTCTGGGAGTAGTGTGCCAAACTAAAGAAAATTCTGGATTTATTACCTTAACATTTATCCCCTGGGTGTACTGACAACCCAGACTGACAAACACCTTCCTGGGCATTTGCTCCAGGACTTTATTTGGTGCTTTAGCCCGGCTCACCTGCCATGCTGGACATGTTCACCAGCCTGCCCTGCGATTTCCGGAGCAATGGCAAGAAGGTCTTGGACACCTCCACAGCCCCAAAGAAATTCACCTCCATGCAGTGCCTGTAGGTGCTCATGGGGAGCAGCTCCCCATCAGCAGGGAAGCCCAGGATTCCTGCATTGTTCACGACACCCCAGAGTCCTGGGAAAAGGAGAAAGCACAAGACTGCAACACACAAGGACAAGAACTCCATAAGGATTAGACCAGTGAGCTGGATGGTGACTCCAGACCAAAACAGAGCAGATCTGCAGATGCACATTCCCCACTCCTTGACCTGTCACTACCATCTTCCCATATCCCAGAAAACAGAAGTTTGGATGGAAATGTCCTACACACCTAAGCCATGGTGCAGCCAACAGCAAAGAGCTGCACCTGCTGAGCTGCTACATCAGGACTTCCATTGTAAAGGGGGGAGAAAAAAGCTGTACCTGCATTTTGCACCTTCTCTGAGACTGTCAGGTAGGCCTCCTTGACCTGAGTGGTGTTGGTGATGTCCAGCTGCAGGACAGAGAGTCTCTGGGAGCAGGAGCGCCGCAGCTCCTCAGCTCCAGGGCCATCCTTGTTCAAAACCCCAGCAAACACAACAAAACCCAAGCTGTCCAGGTGTTTAGCCAGTGCGTGTCCAATCCCAGTGTCACTTCCTGAAAACATCAAAAAACTTGGGAAGTACATCTGTCCTACACCATTTTTTAAAAAATAAATAAAATAAATACACACATTGGAAAGCCATGCAAATATAAACAGAAATATGATGAGAAAGTCCCTGAAATACATATGTCAGTAGAAAGAAAGGTTCAGTTCTGAAGTTTGAGGAGCTGGACCTTTAAATGTTCCTCAAAGATTGACAGGCCATGTTCTCCTGACTCAGAGCTGGTGGAATCAGCTCACCCTCTGCCACAGACAGATGCTCTGACTTTATACATAGAGAAGAAATAAAGCCCTACTTTGGTTTTATACAAAAATTCAGACTGCAACTTGACAACAAAAGCATGTAAGAGAAAAAAACACCAAAAAAACCCACCACACTACCTAATGTTTTAATTTGAAACCTCCAATGGGCAAAGCAATTACAGAACTTTCAGATTCAAATTCTTGGATTCTATTTCTACCTTCCAAAAATTAGCATTATTTCATTCACACATCTACCACACAAGATCCCACAGATAAGCACTTTTTATTACAGACTGTAACCAAGCCAAAACTAAGCAACTGTTGCTTTACCTGCAAAGCATCCAATGCTTTCAGAACCTAAGAAAGCTTTCAAATGACATTTTTGTGCTAAGTCAGCTACTGAATTCATGGAAATTTGCATCAGAATTTCTCTTATCCTCTCTAGCCTCTTCCAAACTTATTCCCAAGCTTTGTCATTATAAAGGAATGACCTAGCAGCTGCAGGAAGCACTATTAGAGCAAACAAACAATGGTCTTTGGGATCACAGTTGTGTAGTACCAATTAAAGATATTCAACAAATAATTTGATTCATTAGTCGCTCCCTGTGACAGAGTACTTTGCTGCTGTTATAGAATAAAAGACAGAATGGTTTGGGTTGGAAATGACCTGGAAGATCATCTCATTCCAACCCCCTGCCATGGGCAGGGACACCTTCCACTATCCCAGGATGCTCCAAGTCCTGCCCAGCCTGGCCTTGGACACTTCCAGGGATCCAGGGGCAGCCACAGCTTCTCTGGGCACCCTGTACCAAGGCCTCACCACCCTCACAGGGAAGAATTTCTTCCTAATATCTGATCCAGACCTGCTGTCTTTCAGTTTGAAGCCATTCCCCCCTGTCCTGTCACTTCATGCCCTTGTCACCAGCTCTCCTGGAGCCCCTTTAGGTGCTGTAAGGGCCTCCAAGGTCTCCCCAGAATCATCCCAGCTCTCTGCACCTGTATTCACAGGAGAGGTGTTCCAAGTCCTCTGATCATTTTTGTAGCCTTCTCTGGAAGGCTTTTCTCACTTCAGCAGGCCCATGTCAGAATCCCCCCTCCCCTGAAGCCCATTTTTGGAAGTTTTGCTGTTTTTGGAAGGAGCCCAGGGCACAGTTGGGTGTCTGGGCTGCCAGCACACAGTGCTGGGTCACATTCAGCTTCCCATCAACCAACACCCCCAAGTTAATTTTAAGTTAATTTTAAGTGTTTTCTCTCATTATTTAAATTCTGGTTTCCATTCTTCCCACCTGCAGTGAAACTTACTCCATAAGGAGAGAAACACATCACCCATGTCCCCACCAAGCCTCCCAGTGAAGTGAGACAGGTAGTGACAGAGAAGGAGTTCATAGGGACTGGGCTTCAGGAGCTTTGCAGAGGACAAGATTAGGAGAAAAATTAGGAGTTTAATAAATTAATACAGTTTTTACACTGGAAAGCATCATCCTGTTCCACAACATCTGCTAAGGTTACAGATCCTCCACTGTAACCTTAGCAGAGAAAGCTCCTGGATGCTGCTGTGCCCTGGATCCAGCATCTCCTTTACTACAGCAATGTTCAGTTCCCAAACCCTGGAGATCTGAATGTGAGACTAAGGACTGCAACTCCCACCAGATATTTTACTATTTTCTTGTTTGTGAAAGATATACAATACTCCCCACTTAACCCTACTATAAACTTCTGAGGGTTAGTCTGTGATTTTGGCACACCAGGAAAGATATCAGAGATATTCATAGGTCTGCTCCTACATTCAAAATATGTTGTCAATAGAATTAGAGTGCCAAAGAGACTCATCATAAGCATGTTAGATCCTCTTTTCTGGGTTCTGTCTTGTACTTGGGGCTTTAGTCCTGAAAGGTAAAAAATATTAATTCCAGGTGGCTTGAAGAAAACACGTACTAAATGTCTGGGTCAATCAGTGCATCTTGAAAAAGTAGAAAATAATTACTCATGCTCTATTTAATTCCTAGGAAGAAAAAAAAAATCAGCTTTTTGGCATTTTTGAAGTCTGCAATTTGTTGAAGATACACCAGAACAGTACAAATATCTCATGAAGGTTCCCCAGACCTGACCTGACTGAATAAACCTGCATTCTTTGAATTCTCTAAAGAGAAATGAAGAAGCCTGCAAATATCCCAGACACAACAGATGTCTAAGTTTGGGGGTGGGGTGACTTTCCTTCTTTTTCTTTTTGTGAAAAACCCTACTTTTAGATCAAATCCTTCCTCTTTCATCATTCCCAGAAAGTACACAGACACAGCTACATATTACCTAAGTTTTATGATGCACCTTTAACTTGAAATTGGGCAGAATAGAATGCAACTTCAACTTGGGATGGGCACAGCAATTCCAAGAAAGCAATAAAAGTTGTTTTGATCATTGCCTGATGCTGGGTTTGTTCCTGGTTTTTTTATTCCAAAACAAATATGATTTGAGTTTCAGACCTGTTATTGAAGTCCAGAGAAGCTTTACTCTTCCAAATCCTAGAATTCAAAGAGTCTCCATAGGGGAAAAAAAAAGATAATTCCCTCCCAATCACACTCATGCTTCTATGCCAAAAATAATTTGTGGGTTATGAGAAGACTTATTTTAAGGAAAGCAGTCACTGCTGACTGTGACTGACCCATTACTGAGAATTTACAATTAACTCATGCTAAACACACCCCAAGAATGGAAAGACCAAATTAACTGGAGAAATTCATCCCAACGCACACAGACTAACCAGGGACAGAGTTTCACAACTCCTGTTACTTCAGATCATGGTAATAATTTAATTTTTTGTTGCATTTACTACTAAAGTGTTTGCATGCCAGGAGCTTCTGTTTAAGGACATTGGAGCTCCAGCTGTGGATCCAAGAGGATCCACAGCAGTTTGAACGATGGTTCCAGCCTGCCCACATGCCCACAGTTATCCATGTGAAGAAGTATTTTGAGCACTGGGCACAGTTTTTCCCTTATCCTGGTACTCCAGTGAACTGCTGGCTTAAATAAAAGATGCAGAGCAGCAGTGGTACAAGGAACATCCAAAGAGGACCAGAACAACACGGGACAGGATCCAGGGAGAGCAGCAGAGCTTGCTCCGGCCTCTGGCCAAAGGCTCTCAAGAATACCTGGCAGCTGCTCAGGACACAGCCACATTCCTCAGCCCTGTGGGGCTGAAAGGCAGAGGGAAAAAGAAAAAATAATTAAAATCACCACTTTCCACCAAGTGCCTGCCTGAGGTCTTGTCTAAACTGGAGAAAATGACACCAAAATCTACTTAAAGGCACCTTGCACCTGCAAATGAACAAGAGACACACATCCTGTAGTTAGTATGGGAAAAAAATACCACAATCAGAGCAATTTAACCAAAATACAGGTTGAGTAAAACTTCTGTTTCAGTTGATGGAGGGTTTGATGGATTGCATAGGACTCCAATAAAGACAAAGAAGAGTCTCCTCAAATGAATCAGCTGTCAGAGATGTCCAAACTTGCATTTCTCCAGGACAGTTGCAGAACAGGTACAAGGAAAGCACATTCCCTTACTGGACTGTACCCAAGTGCTCCTAATTCCCTCATATTGTTTAATTCAGACTCCAGAGCAGAGAAGCTCCCAGGGAGTGCTTTTTCCTGAAGATTTGCAGGCTTACAAAGAGCAAGGAGATGCCCAAGTGCAAGCACATCCCCTGAGCCTGCAGGGGTGGGAAAGGATTGCTCCCTATTGCCCACACCAATATCCATCCTCATCTGACACACCTGCAGGGAGAAACCCAGCTGGCAGATAAACTGCAAGGGGAGCACTGGCTGCTGATCTTGTCCTCTCTCAACTTTTATATTTAATCCCTGTATTAAAGCTTGCTAGGCAAATCTAAATTATTTCCAGGTGTCCCTATAAAACAAAATGAAATTCTGCTAGAAATTGCTATATATAAACGAAAGAAAGTTAATGCAGCATTCCAGAGGGGGAAAAAACCACAGAAAATAAAACAAAACCCAGCAAATTAAAAATGCAAAAAGCAGTCGGCAGGCACTCCAGTTTAAAGGTTTGATTTAACACAAATAAGCAACATCTAAATAAACAACACCTAAAGTTTTAGAGGAAACAGGAGAAAAGCCATAAAAACTACAAAAATGCCATCCCTGCAAAATAAAAGTGGGTTTTGAGTAGATCACAGTGGTAATAGAGACTGAATTAATTAGCTCTGAACTTTCTCTGCTAGTGAATTACTCCCTCCTAAATGATTTCACAGAGGGTTTCAAAGAGATGGCACCAAACCACAGTCCTGAAATATGTGCATGATAGACACAATGTGCAGTATGTACACACACACCCAGAAGACAACTGTACATCCATAACCAGCACAATTAATTCAAGTAAACAAAAGCAATGAATGAATTTAGTGTTCTGAGGGCTCCCGGGAATTAATGTCGCTCCTAAAAAATTAGACCATCATAAGTATTCTTGTGCTTCTTGCACCAGTTAATTTCACAAGTATGTCTAAAAAGCTACTTGTAAAGATTAAATGAGACACTAAAAAAATAATAACATCTATTAAGATGCTTTTCTACTTAATTTCAGAGCACTTATTTACCTGGAAAAAACCATCTCTGCCAAAGCAAATACAATGAGCAGAAAAAGAAAAGGATAAAAGGAACTCTCACAAAGCATGCACTAACCCGAGGACAAGAAGTTTTCCAGCCCACTTGTGAAAAAGGCAGGTTTTGTTCATTTCTGTGCCCTGGCAGCACCTTACCTGTGATGAGCACGGCTCTGTCACCCACGGGCAGCAGGTCCCTGTCCCCCAGGCACGCGGAGCAGAGCAGGCACATGGCCACAAACACCCCCAGACCCTCACCAGCCCCCAGCGCGGCCACGCACAGCAAGGCAGGCAGGAGGCTGCACAGCAGCACCTTTGCTTTGTCCAGCGGGCTCCTCTGGGCCATGGTGACCCCAAAAAGCGAGGTGGCACCAGCACAGAGCCACCCAAGGGGGCTGCTGGCTGCAGCATCCATCAGCAGGAGGGAGCAGGCAGCACTCACCCCACTGCTGGCTGGGTGGAAGCAGGTATTGCTAAATGCAGTGTGTGTTATATAGGAGCAGGGGGTGGGGCAGAGAAAGGGGACTCTGTTTAAAGGTTTGACATAATCTCACTTACCCTTGGCATCAGCAAGGAGCAGGAGCCTTCCTCTCCTTACCTTTCATTCTTTCTGCCTGACAGCTCCACCTTCTGAACAATGTGCTGGCTGGATAATGATTGACAGCACCAGGAATGGACATGATGTAGCAAGCACTGGCTCCAGGAAAAGATTAACTGCTATTTATATATATATATATATCTTTAAAGTATACTTTCCTAGACAGTGAGAAAAGGAGCAGTTTCTTTTACCAGGAATAGTTGGGCTTTCCTGCTTAAATAACTTAGGGTGTAGTTTCAGTGGAACTGGTTTTTGATGGGCAGTGACAAAAATGAGTCAGGCCAGGGTTATTTAATCCCTAGAACACAAACTGTCTTGGGCTTTATCACATATGGATAATCCTCCTCTTTAAACAAAAAGCCCCAAATTACCTTCACTACTTTAGTGCCCACCTTTGCCTATTTACCTACTCCACATTCAGCAAATACCTACAGTAAATGGACATTCAGGGGGGATTGCTGGTTTGCCATGAGGGGCACTTTGTTAGGTGAACAAAGGTAGCACATCTGAGACTGAGTCTTCAGCTAATCTCCAGTGATGACATTCACTTTGGTTTTGGCAGGAATCACTGGCCTTGATAGCCACAGCAAGTTGTGTGGGGGGAAAAAGTAATCAATTAAATACATTAAAGAGATTTAATACCTACTGTGCTGTGTTCTGGAAGTTATTTAAACAATTTTAAAAAATTAAAAGCCAGCCAGCCAAAGGGATTGAGATAAAAATTAGCCATGCATATTTAACCCTGCTTAAAAATCCCTGGTGACTGATTTGAGAGGCAAGGCTATGTTCCACAGACCCAGCTAACATGATGTAGCTGGTTTTCTAAGACAAGGTGGTGCTGATCTCTCTGATTCCAGACATGAAAAACTGAAGCGCCTGGTGTAAACCTGACATGAAACAGAGCACATTCCCATTCCATTATGCCTTTGGGGTTTTAAGGGATTGCAAATCTGTTGAATATACACTTTTCCAGCCAGTGAAAATGTTTACATACCTCTGCAGGTAGTTTACACCAGAGATTAAGTCACTTTCTTAAAGAAACATCACCCTCAAGGTCTGCCCATCATTCATGACTCTTGTGAACACTCACCCACCCATCCTCCCACCAGTGCACAAAAAGAAAAATATTTTCACTTTGCCATTTACTTCTGCTTTTATTAGCACGCTGCTCTTGAGGTCAGCTATACCTTTCTGTCCATTAAGGCATCTTCTTAAATATTTTCCTGGAGAATTTTGCTCACTCCATATTTGGTCTTTGTCACACGATTTAGATGCTCACAAATGCGCTGGCATTTAGAGCATGAGCCCTCACAGTTGAGGGTGCAGCAAGATGGAGCTTTTCCATAGTGTGATGAGGGGCAGAAGTTGTCACCTCCAGCCTGATGTTTGCCCTGGCTCCCCCTGTGGGGACAGGACGAGGCAGAGCTGGGCAAGGGGCTCTGCTGGGCTGGCCACCATGCCTGGGGCTGCAGAACAAGCTCCATGAGATTCTCCCTCTGCTCCAGTCTCCCCTACCATGCTCCCCACTGAAATGGGCTTTGTGTCCAAGCACAGCCCCTCCCTCAGACCCAGCTGGCAGGGTGGGGAATATTTGGAAAGCTGGGGGTGCCACATGCATTCCTTATACACCCACCCACCGTGGTGCACAGACACCATGTCTGCACCCACACCCCTGCACAACAGCCGGGGGGACTGACTCTGAATCAATGCTCAATTTATCATTTTGAAATAAAACACAACCACTGACGGCTTCCTTTAATGAGAAGTTGACCATGTGTTCACCCAGGTGGGTGAATAAAATTCCATGTAAACGTGATCATATACACCAGAAAGGAGGTTATGATCTAAAACTGGCTGGAAAATGCTAGCATGGAGTACCCACTTCACAAAGCCTCTGCTGCCCTGACACCAGCAATGACTGATTGCTACTTGAGGATTTTTCAGCACAATTTTGCCACAAGGTAACTTTTATCATCCTGTGCCAACTACTCATCTTGAAAAAACACCTACTTCTCTCTTTACACTTTTGAGATGTCTCCAGCTCTAAAAGCTGCACAGTAACCCAGGATTGCCATTGAGTTTGCATTATTTCCTATTTCTCTATGCCGTGCTTACTCATGCTATGAATAGACACCATTATCTCAGCTTCTTCTTATAGCTTCCTAGAAAAAGGAAGGCTCCTCCAAACTGTCAGGATTTTCCATCACCATGACATCTGTGTTCCAACGAGAATGGATTTAAGTTAATTGACGTGGGGCTAAGCTCACCCTATCCTGCCTGGACAGTTATTTCTTCCAGGAGAAGAGGCTTTTCAGAGCCACCTCACAACACCTCAGTCCCTTTATACCATGACAAGTACAGAGTGTGCACTAAAGCCTGGACCCTGATTCCAGAGTCAATCCGTGCCAGAGGAAAACATCAGCAGAGAAATATGATCCTGAGCATCCTCCTGGCAGCTGGGCCATTGCTGGGCCTCACTGAGCACTTTGTGCCTGTTCCTGATGTTTCTCCTGGAGACTTTGCAGATCTCACATGTGCCCTACCACCTAAACCTCTCCATGGTACGTGGTGACTCTGGACAGTCAATGATTCACTCGCAAAAGAAGATGGCTTTCCTGGAGAACAATCACTCCATGGTCATCAGCAACATGAACAGCCAGTCTCTAAAAATTCACCTTGTCTTCCTTCAAATCCAACAGTCACAGCACCTTTCACCTGCTGCAGTATCCCTGTCCCCAGGACACAGCCAGGACACCTCTCCAGTGTGTGGGACCTTTATCACAGACATCAAATTGTTGACTCCACACTCCCATTCTGGAGGCTAAATCACTTCTTCACAGACATTCACTTACTTCCTCCCCATTTCTTGAAGATTTTGTCCTGTCATACTGTGTTGGCTTTATGTTTTTCAGCATGATGGATGCAGCCTGTGCTTTTAATTGCTGTTCTTAACACAAAAGAAAAAAAAAATGGGCAGAAGAAGGTTCAGGTTGCCCAGTTCCTTTGAAACGTGGTGAAGCTGAGCCTGGTCACTCCTTTTTGAAATACATCACCAAGCTCTTTCTTGGTTTTTTCTTGGTAATGAGATCTCTTCTTGCTTTTCATGGCTCCCTTTTGAGTTCAGTGATTTTCCTGATGTTTATAATTTTTTCAAGCCTCTCTGACTTTCCAGCATAGTAGAAGCTTCCAGTTCAACCACGAGGTTTTCAGGCCTGTCTCTGTTACCTCATCCTGCATTGTTTTTCAATTCTTTGGCACTTCTCCCATGGGCTTTCTTTGCACTTTCCAATAATTTACTAGTCAGTATTTTTTCCTTTCAGCACTTTCCCTTCAGCCAGAAGTACCATGTGTCATATCCAATAGCTGCTGTCCCAACTGGGTACAAGTGATATTCTTCTGTCCCAAGTGGAACATCAATTTCACTGTCTCGAAGCATGAAGCACTTTTTCTACACTTCCAATCTCTGTTTCAGCTTTCTCTGCTAGTCACAGATTTGTTTTTCATTTCAGGTTATAATTTCCCACAGAACTCTTCAATTTACTGTTCTGTTTTGCCTGCTGATTCAGGCTTTTTCAGCTGTGGCTCCTGAGAGCTCCTGCTCCCTGTGATTCTTGTTCTTTTGTGGCTTGGGTCAGGGCTCTGTGTTTCAGGTTCTGTAGGGAGGTTCTGGTATACAAGATTTTTCCTGGAAAATAATTTCAGCATAAAACAGGTTGGGATCTGTTTCAACAAATGAGTCATTAAGCAAGACAGAAACAATATTCTAGTGATTAAGTACATATAGGGCTTGTAGGGAAAAAAAAATTACTTACTTTTATTGCTGTAGCTTCTGGGAGAACGTAAACACAGTCATTCATTCGGATTTGGGTGGACTTAATGGCTACATGAGCACCTGTCAGGATGTCACTTGTGGATGCAGAAACTTCCATAAACAAAATTCATTTGGGCAAACAGATTTTCCTCTTATAAATTCTGTAGAGCTCCTGTACAAAGGTCAAGATACTCCTCTTCTTTCAGCCTGTTCTCTCTTCATGCACTCAGCTTGAAGCACGTGAATTGACCCAGTAAAGACAACAAAACCATTACTCTGCCTAAAGCTAGAAATGCAGCCAAGTACCTTTGTGAATTAAGATCTCTGAACTCACAGGCATAAACTGAATTAAGGCAAAAAAAGGATTATGTACAAGTGAAAATAAAGCTGTGCAACATCTCCTTTGTCTTCAAACTGTTTATTTAATAGACCCTTAGGGATAATAATTCCTGTCAAATAAAGTGTATACCTATTAAAGAAAAGTAAGAAATATCTTTTACCTCTAAGCTACTGGAGATTTTGGTTTTAGAAATACAATAATGGTAAATATTGTAAATTCAGAGATAAACAACAGATCCTGAAGATCATCCCTTGGCAGTGAACAAAAAACCATAGCACATCATTCCTCAACATTCAATACCAACAAAAGACAATAATAATAACAACAGCAACAATAACAACAATTTCCTCAGCTAAATCTCCTGTTATTTTCTCAAATGGAAAAAAAACCTCAGAGTGAAGAATGTCTGTACTAATGGCAAATGTGGACCTGTAAATTAAGACAAGGGCTGCAAGTTTTGCCTCAATATTTACAAGAACTCTAATCCCCCTTCATTAATTTCCTGCAATAGACAAAACAGCAGAGAAATCATTAAAATTATGAGCACTCCTTTGTATTTGAAAGGGAGGTTTCCCCCCTGAACTCTCCAGGCATCCATGTATCTCTGGGCTTTCAGGAAGAGCTAAAAGGGGATTGCGCTCTTTCCAAAACAAGTAATTTTTATCAACCCATTTGTGATTATTTTCCAAGAAGAGGATAGAATCAGAAAACCTAAAGGCAATTAGGCACTCTTTAGAAATATAGCCAAGAATCATCTCCAGGTTATCCTCATGAGAAATTACACTTGCTTGCCTTTTTTCTGTCATCCAGTAACACGAAACCATTTTCAGAAAACCATCAGTGAGAGAAGAAAAGATACCACTTTATCTTAGTGCACTTCTCCGACAGCACAGACTGTTCCCTAAAATTTCCTCTGGTATATTCAGAGTAACATCCCAGTCCTGCCTAGGACAGAGCACAGCACAGTGCTGCCTCAAAAAATGAGAAATAAAGACATAAGCTGTACTCTCAACAGGAAGTTTAGTTTGTTTTTTCAACTAGATTTTCATTATATCTCCCTATTCCCTTCTCTTCTCTGCAGCTTTGCCTCTCTGAAGTTAATGGCAGCATCTCTGTCCTTAGAACACAAAGGATTTCCACATTTTCATGGTCCACAGCCTGATCATTTCTTTGCAGGTGTTTCCTGAAAAGCAAGTGCAGCTTTGCCTGCCTTACTTCTGATGCTCTGCCCTAACCACAAGTCATACCAACCATATTTACATCAGATAAAAACCACACTTTGCATCATCTTTCTGTAACTGTTCCTCCTGCATGTCTTCAAACATTGGCAGGTTGGAGGCACATCTGGTTTACATCTGGCCTTTTCCATTACATCTTAATATCAGACCACAAAATGTTTTCAAATGTTTAGGTATTATCTATGCAAAAGTCACATAATTTTGGGGCAGTTAATTCATGAATAGCAGTGTAAATATAGAGGCAAACTCAGAAAATTAGGCAAGCATGGCAATCAAAATTGTGATTAAAGCACATGTGGACAGAGACACTCTCTCCAAGAGTCCCTTCAAAGTGGGGGATTTACAACATCACCACCATAACTTGTCATTCACTGTAAATAGTGACGATATTAACAATGAATCACACAAAACTTAGAACCCCAGAACTGAGCTTTGACTCTGCAAAAGGGAAGAAAGGAAATGGGTGGTAGCATCTCCCCGTTGCCATTTGGGTTATTAACCAAGCACATCTGCCACGTGCCTTCCCTCCACCTGCAAACTCTTACAAACATCTCCGCCTCTCAGCAGTGGAATTTGCTTATTTTTAGATTTTCCTCAGAGTTACATCAGCCAGCCTTTGAAATGAAAAACGAGCCATGATTCAAAAAGCATTAAGCAATCATGACAAAGTGTCACCTGCCCCCAGCGCTCTCTGTTTGCTGTCACTTGAAGGACAAGCCCCCCACTTCCAAAGGCTGCAGCCATGTATTTTTCCTGTTGAGGAATTGTGACCTCACTCTGTGTGTAAGCAGTGGCTTACATTATTGCTGTGATTGAATGCTATGTACTGGATGTCCCCAGTTTCCCCTTCAGTGCTGAGATCTGAAGGACGTTCCCATTCCTGGCTTTTTTCAGCCATTTTTGTGCTGCAATTGCATCCAAACATCGTCAGGAATGACTCAGTGACAGATGATCCTGCCATGGAGCAGGGGCAGCAAGGACCCTCAAGGTCCCTTTCAGGATCTGGGGGGGTTTGATGGTTCTGTGGCAGGCAGCATTTTATTAAATCGTGTTTTTCCTCTGGGCAATCCACTGACTATGGAAAATCTGCGTATTCAATGTAATTTTTTGTTGGTTTGCTTCCCTTTATTATACTGTCCATCTTAAACATTTTTTTATCATGCAGTAACCTTTCCCCTGACTCACAAACTGTTTGGATGTAAGCAAATTTAATCCCATTAAAATCACCATGACTATCCACTCATAAAACTCTACAGATGATTTAATAGGCTGCTGAATGACAGTCCTGAGACCCATTAGGCCTAAATGTCCCCCGAGAGCCCAAACACACAGACACTTATGCACATTCTTAAAAATAAACACAGATATTCACATGCAAGTAAAGAAAGAAATATTCACAGCTATGTTTTTAAACATGCACACCTGCAGAATTAGAGCCTGCCTTAAAAACCTTCCCCACCTGGATTTCAGATATGATAACTGATTCATGCAAATGAGCCTACACCATAAAACTATTTATTTCTACTTTCCAGGTGACACAACTAGCAAGTGCAACTTTAAAATGAACTTTTCCAACTTTTAAAATTGGTGTTAAAATATTGTTGGGCTCCAGGTGGAGGTCATTCCCAAACAGGCACAGACTCTATGGGGATAAGTCTGCACAGACACTTCAGAATAATCATCCCTTGTAAGAGATCCCTTCCTGAGCTGCGCAGAGCTCGTAACTTGTTTTATTAATAGTGTAAATTATCGCTTCACTTTTATTTTTTAATTTCAAAACTGTTTTTAACAATATATACGACAGCCTGAGGGCAAACATCTCTCTTGGAGGCATGCAAACTTTGCTGGAATCACTAAGGGTTAGGCAGGCGTAGCTTCAAAGGCAGATTTGGGACCTATAACATTAATTCATCCACCAAATGGAGCTCCAAAATCCATTAAGGAAAAATAACTAGTAACCATCTGTCTTTATTCATCAGGCTGAAAGCAGTTAATCAAACCTAGTGGACATTTTTACTTTCTTCTTTCTCTCTCAACAGCTTTGAACACAGATGCAGCCTTTCCATAATTAAGCTGAGCATTGTAGCTCCTAGACAGATTAATTCTGGAGAGCTTGTCAAAAATGTCAGATGGCAGACAGGTTCTGTGTCTTATCCCTGGGATTTCTGGGATTTTTATATTTATATCTACATATATGGGCAGATTCAGAACACAGTTATTAAAATGAACAACCCTTTATAATTCTTAACCCATTCTCTATAATGTGGTGGAGTTTTTCTCTCTCTGTTAGGGATGCAAGCCAGGATAGGACCTCAGCAGTGAGCAAATGTCTCCAGGAACTGAGCTGAAATACGGGATGCAAATGGGCACCAGAAGGGAAATACTTTTGCTCACCACTGAACCACATTTTTAACTGAGGGGCAAAAAATTCTGTAAACACATTGACAGTGATTTGAAACAACATAAAGTGTTCCAGATTACAGGAGTTCCATTCTAACAGGCTGGAATATCATTAAATAGCTCATGCCTAAGAGCTATTCCAGGCACGTGCTTTCAGGAAAGTTCTCAGACAGTTTCTATCAACTTTAAAAGGATACACACAAGTATCCAAGGAGGCTTTTAGTTCTCAATTACTTTTAACAGGAGCTCTTATGTGGGTTTGATTCCCTTTTTTTGAGTTCTAATATTGGAAAGCAGAGAGCATATCCAATTCTTAAGGATTTTATATTACCTGTTAAATATTATGTTTTTTCAATTTAAGTCTACAGTCAAATTTATGGACTGAAGCTAGGATTTAAAAGACGCTAGGAGTAATTTTTGCTTCCTTCAAACTGGATTTTCAAAGAAAGTAAAAGATCACGTCAAACACATCTTCGTGCAGATAAAATAAGAATTTCAATGTCATTTAAAAGTTCAAAGTTTAAAAGTTTTTACCATTATAACTGGTTACAAAGAAGAGTCAGGTACCATTACGTTTGATAAAATAATGCAGCTTGAAAATCAGAGGTGCCAAATAATGAGAGATGGTCCCAGAGAAAGCCACTCAATGACTGAAGCAAAGAGGCAGGTGGGGAGGTTTTCCAAGCAGCCATTAAAACTGGACCACAGGAAGTACTGAGGCAAATCAGTAGATATTGATCAAACTAAACTAATAAAACTCAAACTAAATAAAAAAAAATTATATGGAGTATGTCTGTATCCTTAGGAGTATAATTTTCCCTTCGTATGTTTAGCTGCTGATAACTGATTCATCCTCAGTCTTCTGTCCCCACAGTTACATTGAAAATGGCAAATGGACATGAGGCACACAAATGCACTTGCAAAAGTGGGAAAGAAGTACATCTAGATACCAGACTCTACAGCAGAAAATAAAGAAGAAAGAGGTATTTTGAAGAAAAACTCTGCTGGCACAATCTCTATTTCAAGGGTGCTTCTTTCCACCAGAATATTTCACCACCTAACTGTCATAAATGCTCCAAAATGTGAATACCACTCCCACAGAACACATCAATGAATTGAAGCAGAGAGATCACCTTCTATTCAGTGAAACATCCCAGCCTGGATCATGGCTCTCAGTCCTGTGCTCAAACACTCAGGGATCATCCTGATGGGAAATGCTCCTGGAGCACACACAGGTGACACCTCATCAAAGAACACTTTAGAGACACCGCAACAAAGGTCAGCTGACAGTTGTGTTGGAGATGCTGATACAGAATTTAACTGGAGAATGAGTAAAACTAAGAACATGGCCAGCTGAGAAAATCCAAAGTGGGCAGTGGAGACTGGGAGGGCTCATCAGAAAGGTGCCAGCATCTCTCTGAATCTGAGAGAAGTGTAAGAAATGTTTACGTATGTACATATGTAAATCGGCATATACGGGTGGGGGGAAATTGCTTTTACACAGAAAGACAAGGAAAGAAGATATTATTAATCCATGGGAATCATGCCAAAAGTATGAATAAAACTATTATGCATGAAGATTTTGCCCATGGCCAACTGTAACTATGACACACCTGGCTTCAGTGTTGTGACTCACAAAGTGTTTCTTACACACAAGATAATCCTCTTCTATCTACTTAACTGATGTTAACATCCTCACTTGGTTAATGTCTGTTATCAGAAACAAAAATTCAGCATTGATAAATCCAAGCACAATTACTGAAGATATATAAATTAAATTTTTAAAATGGCAGGAGTTTTAAAATTCTGAAGGTGAGGCTCTTCCTCCTCTTTTGAAGGCACAGATTGTTCAAACTTGAACCAACCTGCCAACAAAACAAGCATCAAATCCAAGATCCTCAGTGAGGCACAAACTGTACCTGCATTGCAGCAGAGGCACATGGAGCTGGAATTTATGGACAAAGCAGCTGTGAGGTGCTAATCCAGGCAAGGCTCCTACAGAGTGCTGTTCTGCAGAATTGCTACAGGTTCAGTCCTGAAAGCTGCCTCAGTTTCACAATTCTGGGAGGATTCTTTGCACTCCACTCTTCCCTCTTCTATCACTTTTCACACATCTCCCTTGCTCCAAGTCCAACTGGAAGGAGCTGAGGGGGACCCTGCCACCCACTGTGTCCCTCCTGAGAACAGAAGTACCATGGAAAAACTCTGGATTTAACCAACACAGGTCAGAGTGGAGATACCTCAAAGATGGAAAAAGTACAAACCTGAGTCTCAAATGAGTATTGTTAAGGGCTAAGAACCACAGAATCATTTAGGTTGGAAAAGACCCCTAGGATCATTGGATTCATGACAGGAATTGGTAACACTGAAGTCTTTAAAACTGGGACTTTATACTCTGTGAAATTTTTGTGAGCATGTTAAACAGCTACTGCAGCCTCACGAGGCTAAAGCACAATCCAGCCTTGTACACACCTGCACAAACAGGAATGCATTCAACAAATGCATGGATGTAAAAATTCAAGTTTACAGTAATGCCAGACAAAAAATAAAGAGGGAAATACAAAGACTTCTAATAAAAAAGGGGAGAAGTGGCAACAATTATTTTCATCCATTCTTCTGAATGCCATCACATGCTTGGGTTTGTGCTGCTATAAAGATGTCCTTCTGTAATCTCTAAAATCTCTAAAATGCCAGAGAACACAGAAAGCTTTTATAAAATCAGTATTTACAGTAAAGGATCTTGAAGACTTAGATGAATGGTGTTAAAGGTTTACATTTGATACCTCAAATGTAAACTGCAAAAGAACAGTTCAACTACTAAAAGAGTCAAAACTGGACAGCTCCATCACCCAGAGACTTCAGAGAGTGCAGCTGAAATACAACAGTCATAACTCAAAGGCTGCAGATGCAGCCACAGAACACAGGCACCAGAAGGGAAAAAATTACTCTGACAACTTTTCTTAGAGTGCTGTTGTGAAGCCTTCAGCATGAGGCACAAAACAAGCTCCAGCTACTTCATTTGAACTATACTCTGTAGTACTCGCATACACATGTTTAATTTAGCCATAATTTATACACTAAATATTTCTCTATTTATTCCATAAAGGAAGAAAGTAAATTAAAAGTTTGTAACATACAGCACGTTCACCCCAAGATATCAGTGATGATAATCACTTCAGCTGTTACAGCCAGAAGCACCAAGCAGACAATTTGTTCAAGAAATTCAGTAACCCAAATAATCTAGTAATTCTCATTTGAAGAAGTCTGAATTATGGAACTCAATAATGATGTAATATTGGACCAAGACTACCTGGGAAAACTGGATTTTGTGGCAGTAGATGTTAACTGAGACCTCTTTTTAAAGTGTAATTTACAGAAGATGGAGCCCTGCCTCCTTGTTTAGCCCTGCTTGGACAGCTTCTTTTTGTACCAGAGATAATGAGGGAGTTTCCAGCCAAAATGGGAAGAATGACTGTAGCCTGTTCTCACTAGGGACATCCCACATTTGAAATTCTCTTCAAATTAATAAACTTCAGGACACCAGGGGAAGCCCATCATGAACAAAACCCTCGCTGACATGGCAGAGTGACACATTTGCACACAAGACACAGGGAGTTTGGCTGCACAATATATTCTTACTGACACCTCCAAACTCTGAGTCATTTTGGTTTCTCAATTACAATTATGGAAGGCATTTTCTTCACTAACAGATAAAACATGATGGGAGGTGGGATGGTTCTGCCTGATAAGCTAATAATGTGCATGCTGTTGAAGTGTGATTAACTGCCTGCTTGAGTGGATGCCTGTTCCTAGCACAGATTACCTTTATTTATGGCACAAGGGAAAGGAGGCAGGACCAGAACTGCACAGGAAACACACATGGTGAAATCTGCTGGCTTTGCCATTAGCAATATGGCACTGAAGGGATTCTCAGTGGCCACTCAAAGTGCTTCCACAGGCTTTCCCAGAGCAATTTTTAAAAGGGCAAAGGAGCTCAGTCAATGCAAACTCAAAGACTTGGGGAAAGAACTGCATCAGATAACGTTTTCTCTTGGAAAGTGTTAAAACAACAATGCTAAACCAGGCCCTCTTTGCTACTTTTCTTTTTTCTTTTTTTTTTTTTTTTTTTTTTTTTTTTTTTTTTTTTTTTTTGGTAACTTGAAGATTACGTATTCAACTTGAGAAACCTTCATTATACAAGAAAGCCAATTACTAGAACATGTTGTTCCTCTAAGTCATCTAGAAGAACATTTCAGCTTATGCAGTTTGTCCATAATGTGTTTGATGTTTGATTCTTCCATGATCCTATGATGAATGAAGAATTAAGCTGATGTATGACTGGAATTAATCCAGTGTTTTCCACTGGCACAAATTCTGTTTCTGTGGGCTGGATACTCTCTGAAAGACATTGAAGCAGCACTTCAAATGCAAAACTCCTTCAGAAATTTTTACCATAAGAATCAAAGAAAAAATCAGATATTTCAATTCCCTCGTTATTCAGATCTTGCTTCTCCTTCAAAAGATGCAAAAAATCAAATTTAGTTATAACCAGATGCTGCACCCGCAACTTGTGTCACAAGGAGTGAAAATTAAGAGCAAGAATAGCTTGCAGTAAATTACTGTAAGTTATAGCACACCTCCAGTTGAATAGATCCCACCTTCTTTGTGTTATCATTCCAGGATGAAACATGTCCAAATAAGGCTTTTGAACAGAAGAAAATTGTATGTTTCTCATCTTTGCAACATCAGTAATTTTTCCCCATTTAGACTTACTGAATTTATTTTGTTTTGACTAAGTGCTTTGAACCTTCAAAATTTTTGGTTCTGAACAAATCTCTTTTAAAGGAAAACTCAGGCTTGTGTCAGAATCTCTTATCTTGAAATAGCTCAGAACACAGTCACACGTCAGGCCATGATAAAATGCTTATGAATTCTGCAATCATTAGTTTTGTGGAACAGAATAAATCAGTATGAAGGATACACAAGAGTGTGGTGTTCTTGCAAACACCAAGATGCCATTAAGGAAGTCTTATGGAGGTTATCTTGCTCAAGCTCAAGCTGAAGCAAGAGATTTTGTCTTCTTTTGTTTTCCCCTACTTCCCCTACTCTTACCTAATCTTTCCTCTGCAAAATTATGTAATTTTTGGAATGTTTTCAAGGTCACCACAGAAAAAAATGGCAGTAATGTTTTTTTTTAAGCCAGTGTCCTGATTTCATGCAGCTCTAAGTGCCTGAAAATGGGAGACCACTGCCTAGACCTTGAACACAGAACCAGGAATATGAAAGCACCAGGAGTGTGAAGACAGAAAATATTTCTTCAGCAAACACACTTTGTTTCCCTCTCATCAAGTGCATTTTCCACTGAGAAACCCACAGAAATGCTACAACAAATTCAGGCCCTGTGTTCTTGCTGACACATCTCATCCTCACCACCAGTGTCTGCAGACTTCCTACACACACACAGAAAATTAGCACAGTACAAGACTTGGATTAATGAACACATTTTGCCTTGAGTTTGTTCTACATATGGTATCTACAACACATGATTAGCTGCCTGTGAAGCTGAAAGATGCCTTAGATCCTTCCAAAAGATCAAAGCAGTTCCATCAACTGGGTGTTCAATTATTAGTGTCAACGATTCATAACAGACCAACCTCATCTTGCTTTTGCTGGAGGGTAAGACTTCTGTAAAGCCATGGATAGCTGAATTAAATTATAAATCACTTCAACAAGAAGCCTTTCCTTGTTATTAGTGTGGTAAATAAGGGCATCTTGATCACATCAATCACACCTGAAATTGAATCAGACAATTACTGGAATGTAAGTGTATAATTACCTTCTGAAATAGCGTCCTATTGAGAATATAGAAGACTTGCTTTAAGTAACAGAATCAAAGACATTCAGCACTGCATTCCAAAACCTGTCCTCCCCTACTCTGAGAGCAAAAACATCTGTGAAAGTATTTGCAATACTGTTTTACTAGTCTTTCTATAAGACATTTCTTAACATACTAACTTTTAAAGTATATAGTCGTCTCAGGTACAAAGAGGCTCAACCCTTGAGCCCTTGCAGTCCTGTGTGCAATATTGAAATTATTAATGAGGGTACAGGATGAGCTAAAATTTGGCTTTTACTTCCAAGGTGCTGCAATTACATAGAATCACCTTGTACTGCTAAGGACTAATATTAGTGCAACATGTTATGCAAACAGATATCAACACCTCAGAACATCAGGTAACACATCAGGTCAAATTACCACTTAAAAAAACACAGGAGGCTTAAGAGAGCTTAAGATCAATATCACAGAAGCAAACACTGACTTCAAACACCTGGACTGAAGTGCTCAGCAGTGGGTGAGTCCCTACAGACTCTGTTCAGCTCCATGGAGGTTATGAAGATTAATATATACTCATTCTAAGAACTGGGTTATTGATGTGCCCTGCAGGGTACACAAAGAGACACAGAGACCACAAACAGCAACTTGTCATCAAAGTAAAAAGGGAACACAGTCCTGTGCTCAACCATTCACTTATCCCAAAATATGCAAACTTTCTTCCCTTCCCTTTAGGATAAATAACTGCTACTTTTGGAAATGGGATAATCTACATTTTTTGAGGCATTACAGAATGGAAAAGAAGTTAATTTCTGATGGCTCCACAGAATGTATGCATCACTTCCTACTGCTGAATGGACACCTCAGAATCAAGCTTGTTCCCTAAGAATCTTCACCAAGAGAATTCAAAGCATTTTCAGCGTCTTTTACAGTAATGATTTTTTCATAACTAGCTCAGTGAGGATGACCACAGTGCAGCCCACCCAGAAAATCCAAGTTAGCCAAGGCATGACTACTGAGCCTAAATTGTCGTGCCCTGTGAAGGAAGGCTGCCCTGTGCCAGCCTGTTGTTTACACCACACAGGGCACATGTGCTGTGTGAAATACCTCGCTGGAACTAAGCCCTACATCAAATTCCACAGTGACATTAATGCTGTCAGTGCTCCAGCAGTGCTACAACAGCTCCCTCTCCCAGGGCACGGGTGTTATCTGAGTGTGGAACTGCAGAAGGAACCAAGCAGACACTTAAAGTAGTTGGTTTGACTGGCAGCTGCTTGGTATATCTGCCCAGCCTGTTCTTTTGGGGTGAAACAGCTGAAGTTTGAGCAGCTTGTCCCTTCTAAAAGCTTACTGCACCCTCCAGACCCACACTCCCAGGGGAAGGAAGGGGGTGGAAGGTTCCCTCTGCACAGCCTTGAGCAAAGCTGCCTCGAGCAAATGAGCAGGGACAGACCCCTGTGAGCAGGGACAGCATCACACGCCCCTCCATTCATGGGTTCTTCACTGGATCTTGCTTCTGGACATGTATGGAAAGGAACTTGTTAGCTACAGGTTAACATTCACCCCAAAATCCACATCAACACTCAAGATGATCCCAAAACTCTAATAAAATGGAGGTTTATTTTTTGACAGTACAGAAATAATTACATAACAAACATAAAAATCTTCCTTCACCCAAGGACCTCAAAATACTCTGCAAACAGTCTGACTCTTTCCAAGACTGTCAAGTAGAGGCTACTTTCCATTTTGATAAGGAATCCACTGCTGCCTGCAACTCCTTCTAGTCAGAACTAAAATGTTTATAAAGTCATATCTGCTAAAGTGAGAGAGCACAGCAGAATTAGATTAGGAAAATTATATAAAGCAACTGCTCGGATGAACAATTCAGTGAATGGTGTTCACTAAGCAGTAAATACAATAAATACTGAAATCCTTTTCCTTTCTCAGTGTGGAAAAAATAGGTTAAGTTTTTCCATTACTGGAACTCACACAAAAAAGCAACTAGAAGCATTTTGGATGGTCATCTCCACATCACCAGATGTATGACACTTCCACAAGCAACACTGTACAGTCAACAACAGCTGCCCTAAGAAGTCGGTGCTAACGTTTTCAAAAGGTGTAACTTGCACACTTCTCTGAGCTCCTTCAGCCCCATAAATCTGATTTTCTGGTTTATTTTTACAGCAGCTCCCATCTGAGCATAAGAAACACAAACGAAACCAGCACAACTATAACCTCAGGCAGGGAGAAAGTTCAGTGACACCTTTGTCAGAGAACACAAATCAATGCTCTGAAGGTCACAAAGGAAACCTCTGCCAGAGCCAAGATGAAAACTCAGACTAGCATTTTTATCCATAACACTTTCCCCCTTGAAACATATTCCAGTCTCATCTAGACTGAATGTTGGATTCTAATTTTGAATATTACGATTCTAATTTCCCCCACAATGTATGTTCTGTTTTCACCTCTTCAGTACTATTTTAACCAATTAGTTTTATATGTTTTAATAAGTCCATAAACATGGTTGGTTCTACCTAGTTTTAAATCTTGTTCTCTTCTCTCATGGCATTGTTCAATTAAAAAAAAAAAAAAAAAACACAATTAAGTAATGTCTAAAAGAAATCAATCAAATAGTAAGAAAACAGTAAGCTAAGGTTTATTTTCCCAGATGAAATATTGCCCTGCTTCCTGAAATAGTACTGCTGGCATGCTTTGTATTTTGATGACCAAAATAATTTTACTAGCTAAGTATTTTAAATTGCAAAGGGAACCATATGAACTAACATACTATGAAAGAATAATCAATTATTTCATTGCTTATTCTTTCTAACTTGCACTGTTTACAGCAGCTGCTTATTTAGCTGATTTAAAGATTCCTTTGCAGCCCATTTCAGGTTCACTGCAGATAATTCCCAGTTACATTGCAAATCCTTCTATCCTGACACATTTTGCCCTAACGTGCAATTCAAGGTATCAATGCAATCTCTTCAAGTAGTCTCATTCCCTGCATGCTGAGATACATGCAAGGCATGTTCCAAAAGCCTGGATCTTTAAAGTGAAAAGTAGGGTTTACATGTTTGTTTTTTTTAAAGAAGGACACAATCTCAGGCCTAACATTCTATTATGTATAAAATGAAACTGGAAGTCTGTTCATTTGATGGCAAAACAGAACTTATGATACATTCAGAAAGTCCATAAAGCCTTAGGAAAAGCAGAGTCTCACAGGAAATGAAAAACCAGTAATAAATGGGTTGTGCAAAACTGAGATCTGAGAGTGCCAAGTCTTAACACCAGATCTGTCAATGTCAAAGGAGGACAATATTTACCCACAGCTTTCACAGACGTCACCATTTTGAAGGAATGAATCTTCCTCACTAGTCTCTGAAGCCAAAAAAGGACAGCTCACTATAATGAGAAATAAAACTGATAGTGGCTTAAGAGCAACATCTTTATGGTATCTAAACCACAGCCTTATTATAGTCACAATATCCATAATTCTGAGCTAACCTGTCCCAATTCACTCTCTGTAGATGATATACCAGGCAGACAGCAAGATAAAGCAGGAAGTACAGAGAGGGGTCTCAGTCCTGCAAATCGTCCTGGATGGACACAGCACAAAGTCCAGGGGACAGACAGACGTCATCCTGAGGTTAGCAGCTGCCTGTTCAAACAGAGGGATTTACTCACACAACACGGAGGGTGAGGTCACTGCTCTGACAGCACAAAGCTCTGGGAGTTATGAGGAGAAAGTGGCTGAACATGGAGTTTCCAACCTTGGAGATACTCAATGCCAACACAAACCCATGGAACCCGTCTGGCTGGACCAGCTTTGTGCAGGGGCTCAGCAGGGCAATATCCTCCCAGCCTCAGATATTCTGTGATCCTTCAATATTCTATTCAAACACAATTTCTTTGATCAAAAGAGAGCCACCAAGTGCCCTAATCTCAGTAAGACTCCTCAAAGGTAAAAAAAGCTTTGTGTCCACAGATCTCAGGGAAAGTTCAGGACTCTTTTGGACTTTGCAGGTGATTAAACACTTGGGAAAATATTCTCAAAACCTTCATCAAGATTATGCATAAATCCTGAAGGCATATACAGCCATCCTTATATTTAGTATTCAGGAATACGTAAGGGATTTTTCTGCTTGTGAGCTAGAATTCTTATACCTCTGTGAACACACCATTGATTATATGTCTGGATGGTATCTTAGGGGATGCCTCAAGGCTGTTTCAAACCCACTCTCCTGCTATAGACAGGAGACAGGGAAATCAGCTATGACTGAGGGATGCCCTCCACACCAGACACTCTGCACATCCCCACAGGTGCAGCAGCTCTGTATAACCAGGCACAGCACCAGCTCCATCTTGAAATTTCTATTTAAGAGTCCCAGAGGTTCACCAGCAAGAAATCATTGCTAAAGAAAAAAAAAATCTTTAGTACTTGCAGAACTCTTAGAATCTGCTTAGTTCTAACTCTTGCCAGCCATCCATCAAAAATACAACAGAGCCTACTGCATCTACTTCTGTCAAGGTTTTGCAAAACAGAAAGGAGTTTTGCAGAGTTTTAAGTAGCTTTGACACTGAATCTACTCTCTGGCATTCCCCAAGTGACTCAGTTCTGCAAATGAAAAATGAAATACACCACAAGCCAGACTTTGATCGTGTAAGTCTTCATTGTTTTCCTATTATAGCTCCCTCTCACAGACAGCTGGGACTGCTGACGTGAACTCAGGAGCAGTTCTGCTGCAGCCAGGCAGTGCTGGGCAGGGTCTCCCCACTGCCAAAAACGTCTCAACCTCTGCACAGGGCACAGCAGACTGCTGTGAGTGTGCTCCATGGTTCAGGCACATGATAAACCCAGCAGGATGTGGGACAGCCACTTTGATCCAGGGAGATGCTGTGAGGGCACAGCTCCTCCAGATGTGGTGGGACATTCAGCTGTGGTACCTCACAGAACCAGGGAATCACAGACTCATTAAGGCTGGAAAAGACCTCCAGCATCATCAAGTCCAACTTTTGACTCAACCCCACCTTGTCAACTAAACCACAGCACTGCCACGTCCAGGAACCTCCAGGTTGGTGACTCTAGCACTTCCCTGGGCAGCCCATTCCAATGCTTGACAATCCTTCCCATGAAGAAATGCTCAAAAGCAAGTCCAGAAACTCCTGTGTCCACCCAAATTATCCAGAGTCAAGGGCTCCTCGGCCTCTCTTAAGTGTCCCAGACCTTTGCGGAGCCTCACACCCTGGGATGACACTTGCAGGCACCCCCTGAGGGAATCACAGGATGGTTTGGGTTGGAAGGGACCTTGAGGATCATGTAGTTCCAGCCCCCTGCCATGGGCAGGGACACCTTCCACTAGACCAGGTTGCTCCAAGGCCAGGGATGGGGCAGCCACAGCTTCTCTGGGCAACCTGTGCCAGGGCCTCACCACCCTCAGAGGGAAGAATTTCTTCCTAACATCTGATCTAACCCTACTCTTTCAGTGTGAAGCCATTCCCCCTTGTCCTGTCACTACATATATTGCAAACAACCTTGCCCCATCCTTCCTCTGAGCTCCCTTCAGCTACTGGAAGACCACAATTACATCACCCTGGAGCCTTCCCTTTTCCAGGACAAACAATCCCAGTTCTCCCAGCTGGAGGCAGCTCTGCAGGCGGGGTTTCACCTGAGTGGGGCAGGGGGGGCAGAATCCTCCCCTTCCCTGCTGCCCACACGGGGGGATCAGCCCGGGGCACGGGGGGATTAGGGCTGGGACATGGGGGGCTCAGCCCGGGGGTCCAGGGCCAGGACAGGTCCAGCCTCCAGCCAAAACACCCCCGAGCTCTTCTCCCATGGCTGCTCCAGCCCGGATCGATCCCGGGGGCTGCCCCGACCCGGATCGGTCCCGGGGGTTGCGTACAAACACCGGGCCGGGACAGGCTCTGATTTCAGCACCGAGCCGCCATCCCAGAGCGCCTCAGGCTGAGAGGGGAGGGCAGTGTTATAAATGAGAAGCTTGACTAGGCCAATATTCAAGCAGCAATCAATTTATTAATTAATATGGTAAAGTATGAGCAATACAGCGCTGGGTATAGCGGGGGAAATTTTCCCTCCAACTGCACACCGATAGTTGGGGCTTACAGATATTTATAGGGGTACTCATAAACTTTCTCAGCAGTTTCTATTCCAAATTTTTACGTCACAATTCTATACAATATTGTGATTTAGTTTCTCTCAGGATGTATCTCAGAAAGGAGTATCCCCAGATGGTGGGGTCCACCTTCCGAAAGAAGTCTCACAACTGGTGGGGTCCAGATTCCAGATGTGGGTTCACCCTTTAATTGCAAGGACTATAAATCTCATAACAGTGATGTCCAGCTTCCCTTGGTCAAAACTATCAATCCTTGAGTTGATGTTCATCTTCCTTTCTCAAGCTGCTTTTCAATATTTTGTTAAGGCATCAAGATAAGCATGTTTCCTTTTTATATATTCTAAAGCTATAGTTTCAAAGATCCTTACTACAAGCAAGAATCTAAAATTATACTTCAAAAGGTTATTATTGCAAAACTCTTTTTAGCTAGAAGCAGAAAGTTCCTATCAAACAGCAACATCCTTAAAGCTTTAATTCGAATGCTCCTAAATCAACTTAAGACTTATAAAGGTTAATTGCGAAAAAAGGATGGGTTCAAAGGCCTTCTTCCATGCTTCACCTCCTCAGTTATTTATTAGAATTGTCTTTATAACTGTCCCATGGTCAGTTTCCATCACAGACACACACGTTGCCTGTATGTACCTGACACGAAACACAGCTTTATATTTCACAGCAGCAGCATCACCGGCCCAGCACAGAAACCCACATGAGCACGGCTGGCAAGGCCAGGCAGCACAGGCAGGCCAGGCAGCGCAACCCAGGCAGCACAGGCCAGGCAGCACAGCCCAGGCAGCACAAGCCAGGGCAGCACAACCCAGGCAGCACAGGCCAGGCAGCACAGCCCAGCCAGCGCAACCCAGGCAGCACAACCCAGGCAGCACAACCCGGGCAGCACAACCCAGGGCAGCACAGCCCAGGCAGCGCAACCCAGGGCAGCACAGGCCAGGCAGCACAGGCCAGGCAGCACAGGCCAGGCAGCACAACCCAGGCAGCACAACCCGGGCAGCACAGCCCGGGCAGCACAGGCCAGGCAGCACAACCCGGGCAGCACAGGCAGGCCAGGCAGCACAGCCCAGGCCAGCACAACCCAGGCAGCACAACCCAGGCAGCACAACCCAGGCAGCACAACCCAGGCAGCACAACCCAGGCAGCACAGGCCAGGCAGCACAGCCCAGGTAGCACAGCCCAAGCAGCACAGGCCAGGCAGCACAGCCCAGGCAGCACAACCCAGGGCAGCACAACCCAGGCAGCATAGGCCAGGCAGCACAGGCCAGGCAGCGCAGCCCAGGCAGCACATCCCACGCAGCGCAGGCCGAGCTCCCCGCCGCCATCTCGGGCCGGCCCCCGCCCCGCCCGGCTCCATTTCCCGGGATCGGCGCCGCCCCGGGAATCGGCAGCGACGGGCCGGGACGGCAGCGCCGCAGGTACGGGGCACCCAGGGTGGCACGGCCCCATCACAGCGCTCCCTCCTCCGGGAACAGCTTCCCTTTGGAGCCATCCCGGCCCTGAATCGCCTCCTGCTCCCCGGCGGCCGGGGAAGCGAAGGGCCGGAATGAAAGCGTGAGCGAGAGCAGTGAGTAAGGACGGGAATGTGCGGCGATGCCGAAACGCGGACTGGCTTTAATGGGTGTGTGTGCGGTGTTTTGTAGGTCAGTTCCAGCCCACGGTGCAGAAGGACAGAGGATGGAAGAAGGAAACGCTGCCAAGGAAAGAGTCCTCATTACTGGAGGAGGGGGTTATTTTGGCTTCCGGTTAGTGCATTAAATAGTTATTACATACAGGAATAAATGTAACAGGTTGCTGCTGGGGAGGCAGCAAAATCCATCTGTAGGAGGGAGACCTGTGGGCCTGAGACACCTGATCCAGGTGTTCCCGTCTTCTGGTTCATTCGGGGTCTCAGTTTTAAAACACCTCAGTTACTCTGATTCCAGAGGCTACAGCCTCTGTTACAGCCTCAGTGATCTGTGATCCCGTTTCCAAATGTTAGGCAGCAGCCCCTGGCAGACATTTACCTGTGTGCTCACCTCTGTAGAGGGGTGGGATCACCATCATCAGCCTGCTCTGAAACACAAGCCTACACTTGTACACACATTTTTCTTTTGACCTGCAAATAGTTATACCTGTGCTTAGCTCTATAGGTTAACTCCAGCTGAAGAATATATTATTTTCATGAACAGTGATGGTTTAGGATTAGGGTTGTTAATAAGGTGAACATTTCCATTTGAAATGGATTTCAGTGAAATCCATTTTCCCTTGCTGTAGCTGGCTCTGCAGGCCATGTAAAGAAAAAATCCTATTCTGAGCCCTAGACAATAACTGTTCGCAGAGGGGAGAGAGATCACAGTCAGGACCAGAAAATAAAGTAAATTTCAAGTCAGGGGAAGGAAAAAAAAAAAATCTCAGGAGATGCCAATCTGACTTCTGCTTGGCTTTTCCCTCCACTCTCATGTGTCAATACCTGTGACTTGGAGTAAAATGTAGACATGTGGCAAAGCACTCATAGCAGCTTAGAAACATCTCTCCCACTCCTCCATAAATTTCAAACACAATGGTGAAGATCAGCTTGTTGTTTTGCCAGAACTGGGATGGCACAAAAGCAGTAAGATAAAACAAGTAAACCTTTTTTAAAAAAAAAATATTTGGCAATAGTTGCACATCTGAAAGTTGCTGTTTCTGATCGGAAGGGGACAGAACTTCAGTTATTTCTCTTCAGAATTTTCATTTACAGCAGTTCTGCCTCTTTTTTCTTTTATTTTATTTCTCCAAGTATTGATAGAATGTGAGAAATCAGTTCAGTACCTAAACTATCACAGCTGAATCTTCCCTATCGTGGGGGGCTGAGCATTTAAAAGACTCCTACCACAAGAATAATCAGCATAAAAACAGTTAATAGTCCTCTCTCCCTTCCAGGTGAGATGTTTCATGCACCATGGTGCTGTATCCCAACATATGGTTTCTGTCACGTTTCAGTTTAGGTTGTGCCATGTATCAAAAGGGAGTCGATGTGATCCTCTTTGATGTGGTGGAGCCACTTCAAGCCGTGCCAGAGGGAATGAAGTTCATGCAGGGGGATATCTGCTGCCTGTCTGAAGTGGAAGAAGCTCTCGGAGATGTAATCTGCGTATTCCATATCGCTTCCTATGGAATGTCCGGCAGGGAGCAGCTGAACCGAAAACTTATAGAAGATGTTAACGTGAAAGGAACAGAAAATGTCATCCAGGCCTGCAGGAGCAGGGGAGTGCCAAGCCTGGTTTATACAAGTACCTACAACGTGATATTTGGAGGCCAGATTATAGAAAACGGGGACGAGTCCCTGCCTTACCTACCTCTGCACCTTCACCCTGATCACTACTCCCGAACGAAATCTTTAGCTGAAATGAAGGTGCTGGAGGCAAACGGTGCCGAGCTGGGAAATGGGAGAGGTGTCCTGAGGACCTGTGCTCTCCGGCCAGCAGGGATCTACGGGCCCGGGGAGCAGAGACACCTGCCAAGAATAGTCAGCTACATTGAAAGGGGGCTGTTTAAATTTGTGTATGGAGACCCTCTGAGTCTGGTAGAGTTCGTCCACGTGGACAACCTGGTCCAGGCTCACGTCCTTGCCTCCGAGGCCCTCAGAGCCAGCAAGCAGCACATTGCTGCAGGCCAGGCCTATTTTATTTCTGATGGCAGGCCTGTAAATAACTTTGAATTTTTCCGACCGCTAGTGGAAGGTTTGGGTTACAAGTTCCCAACCTGGCGCCTTCCCCTCTCCCTGGTCTATTTGTTTGCATTCCTCACTGAAATAGTTCATTTTCTTGTGGGGCACGTTTATAACTTCCAGCCCCTCCTCACTCGCACTGAGGTGTACAAAACTGGTGTCACACATTATTTCAGCATGGAGAAGGCGAGGAAGGAGCTGGGCTATGAGCCCCAGCAGTACAGCCTGGATGAAGTGGTGGAGTGGTTTAGATCCCAGGGATGTGGACCAAAGCCAAGAAATTACACCCTGATACACCTGCTTAGGGATGGAGGACTGCTTGTGCTGCTGATTGCTGTGCTGGTCTCCTGGCTTCCATCTGCAGTGACATTTTCACTCTGAAAGATGAAATGCTGAGGACAGAATTTAGTTATATTCTCTGCTCACTCTTGGTTTTGACAGACAGGTAATAAAAGATTTTTTAAAAAAATACATATTTGTGTGATTGAGGTAAATAACAGCTTTATTCCCAAGGAACGGAACTGCTGAGTAAAAACGTGCCATTTTTTATATATTCATTCTCTTCAAAGTAAAATTGATCAGATCACTAACAAGATGAATCTCAGCACTACTGCAAACAGCATTTTATTCTCAGGTACAACAGCACAATGCAGTGAATGGAACAAATCTCCTTAGGCTGACTTTTCCTCCCTGATGGGATTATACTCCTGATCCCTGCCCTTTATTCCTAAAGAGTTTGTGTTACGTGATCTGGAAGAGAATATACTGACTCTTTGATCACATTCCAAACCCCAGTTCTGCTTCCCAGCTTGGATGTATATATGCCTAACCAAGATTAACTGATAAACTTCTAGACAACAAATAAATGAGGTTTTTACATGAATACATTCTGGTATGCTTTTCCTGAGTTAACTCTGATATGACATTTCTGGAAAATGCACCATGCTTAATCTAAATTACAGCAAAGTGCTTGAAGCACCACAGATTTGTAGATTTTTCTAACAGTAAAATATGCCTATTTAAAATGAATGAGCCAGCTGAAGTGCATTCATAAATAAAACCTATGATTTTTTCCAGCATTATTGAATGGTTAAACAAATAATTTATCAAAGACATTTGGTGAGTGATTGCATTCACGTTCCACTATTTATAAAACACTTTAGCCTTTAATAATATTTCTTTAACACCTGACACCATCTAAATAGAGTTTCAGCTTTGTGATAAGAAGATAAACACTTGCTACAAGGAAACTCATAATTTTGTGGAATTTTAAGATTAGAAGACTAAAAGTACAGGTCACAGCTGTCCCATGCAATTCCATCTGCCAATTTAATACATAAACTGAGAAACTTCACCTCAAATTTTAAACACAAAGTTGTTTTCCCTTAATTCATCAGCATTGCAGCTTCTATACCCCTTGATAAAAGCAGAATCCTTCAAGAATTTAAAACTTCTCTTTAAACTTTAGTCTTTCCATTTTAATGGCTGAAGCTACACTGATCTTAAATTAATAGTAACTTCCAGATACTTCTGTTCAACTCTGCTGCAACTGAAGTGGGGAAGTGAAGAATAAGAAGCAGAGCAGTTCCATTGCACTGTTAGAGGATTCTCAGAAAGCAAGAGGCCTAAAGAGAGGAACCAAGCTAGAAATCCGCAGCCACCTCTGCTTAGAAGATGCCGATTTTTACAGCTCATGGTGACTGAAGACAGCATTATTTTTTGACTGTTGAGTTCTCTTCCTGATAAGTTTACCTTAAAAAAAAAAACAAAAAAAAACCCAAAAAAAACAGCCCACACTATTGATAACTTTTTCTATTTTTACGCTTCAAACTTGACTTTTCTCCCTCATTTCCCTACCAGTAAGTACACCATGAAAGAAACCAAATTTAATACTTAGCTTAAGGGACAGCTCAAGAGGGAACTCACTTTTTTCCCCTCTCTAATAGCAAATAAGCTGTTTTTGTAGCAGGAATGTTGCACTCTCTTATAAGAGCGCTGATGGCACAAGGGCCACTCTCCAGGAGTCATTAATATACAACATCATCTGCAGAGAGAAGAAATCTTTTTAATAAAACAGAAAAAATACATGCATGACCTCATGAAAGCACTGGGCCAATGCTCTCCTTCCAACAGCTCTGTTTTTTCAAGTGGAAACCACTTTGTTCTTTTCCCCTTTAAGTTCTCTGGCTTTGACACAATGTTATCAGAAATAGATTACAAAATTCTAATGCCAGCAGAAGACAAAACCAAAATGTAGAAGAAATTGCACAAGCCTGTTGCACAGAAACAGCATTGGCATTTCATGCCAAGTCTTCTAAAAAAATTGTTTTTCACATAGGGAACTGAACTCAGAGGAATTTTTCTCGGCTATTTGTAATCTTTTAGAAAACCTCAGCTACTGTTATTTATAATTATCTCAACGGTGGGGTTAGTGAAAATCATCTATGGAAGGGTCCTTAAGCCAAGAGCCTAAATCCACACTCTCAATACCAGCTGAGGCTCAGGCCCTGCTCAGCTGTTGAGGTACAGCAGCAGCAGCAGCTCCTGACAAGACAAAAATGCCCAACAAAACCCCAAATACCAGCAGTCCTCCAGGAGCTGAGCTCAACACGTGAAGCTTTTCATCTGCCTGGAGTCAAGGCCAGAACTCTCTGATAACAGAGCAGGAGGCATTGTTTTGTCCCAATGGCCCAAGAGTGTGCTCCAGCACACGGGATTAATGTGGGGACACACCCCAGAGCCATCATCAGTGCACTGATTAATTCCCCATCAATTAGCTCCATCTATTAAAAAAAACCAAAGTCCTGACCACAGCAGAGGTGAAGGATACACTTACTCTTTCCAAAAGGAAAACAGGCAGTCTGTGGCTTAAGGAGATACTCTAAAATTGCTTGAAAATTCCATCCCTGTAAAGACAGTCACAGCTGCTCTATTTGAAGTATTTTACGAGAATTCTCTCTCCTTTTTCCTGTTTTTTTGTCATTAATCCTCGTGCAAGAATAGCTCCATAAACCGGGGTAATTAATTCAAGTGTTGTGTCTCTTTTCAAATTTTCATCTTACCTGTTTTCCTGAAACTGAATTTCCAAAAATGCACCTAAAAATTGGAAGAGCAGAATGAAAATATGGCTCAGATTCAATTTTTCCTAGTCTCAAAATTACTGAACAATTGATAGGTGCCTCACTACAAAGAATGATGCTGATGTTTAAAGATAGTAGTTTAAGATACTTAACCTCAGACACAGCATTTCAAGGTACTAATTTGCCAGATATACATGAAAACTTATACTTCTCGTGTGTATTTAAATGTATTTATTTTAGATGCTTAATCAAACCAGATTTTTCTAGGCCCTTCTCCTAAGGGACCCAACCAAAATGTCCCTTTGTTTCTATTTATTACTGATTTCTACATACTTTCCAAAGTATAGCAGCATATTTAATAATTCATTATGTGCTCGTAAATGTATTTATTTTAGATGCTTAATCAAACCAGATTTTTCTAGGCCCTTCTCCTAAGGGACCCAACCAAAATGTCCCTTTGTTTCTATTTATTACTACATACTTTCCAAAGTACAGCAGCATATTTAGTCATTCATTATGTGCTCTTCAGAGAAAAGGGTCCTGAAGGCTGATAATTTACACATATTGTAAAGAATCTGGGGATTAAACTGCAATCCAGGAGTACAGAAGTGTTGGGGGAACTACTGCTTTACTTTAGTCAAGCTCACAGTGCCCTGTTTCGCTGGAGTAACAGCTAAAAATGTAGGCTAGCAATGAATTCAACTGCTTTTAATTTAATTTAAATTCTTTTAAAACTAATAGCTGAGCATGTTTATAAACATTGTTATGGATCAGAAGATAAATTCATCTCTGAACTGATTCTGAAGGTTAATTTTCATTATATTAAACTTCTATTTCTCATGCTATAAAGGGAATTTCAGTCTGGAACAAAGCCAGCTAATTAGACTGCAGTTAAAAATGCTGACACGTGACTGTAGCAGACCTCAACCACTGGAATTCAGCTTCCACACATTCAGATTATGTTTCCAACTGGTTTGTAGAATTCAAAGATAATGGCTGGTACATAGCTCACACCTTCGCCAAGGTTAAAGAACTGCAAAACTAACAAAATGCTTTCAACAGAGAAATATATAGATCTGTTGGGGCAGAAAAAAAGTGACAAAACACCAATGTAGTAATGTTTTGGACTCCAGAACTCACGCACACCAATACTCCCTAAGTCTGGCTGATTTAATGACCTTCTAGAAGATTAGGCTACATACACCTCATACAGATTCATGTTCAATAAGCAAGTAATTCTGATCAAAAGATGAGAAAAAATTTGTTCCCAAGATTCCCAACAATTTAAAAAATCACCACATAAAGACAGAGTGCATCCATCAAGCAGCAGTTCTCCCTGTGCAACCTCACAGGCAAAAAAGTGTTCTGATAAAATTTTTTGGTAAATATCAATATTGCTGTTCTTCCAGATTACCACAAATTTAATCTTTGCCTTGCTCACATTTTATTGTTCAAGGTCATAAAAATCTGACTCTCACTAGAGCTGGAGTTTGTATCTGCCTCTCACTGAAAAAGGTTGGCTTGGAGTCACAAGATAAACTCGATCTTTGTCCTTTTCTTTCTGCCTCGTCTGTTTGGAGCCAGAGGAGGTGCAATGATAAGCATGTCTACTGAAACAATCTTTAAGGCAGTTCATCTTAAACACACAGAAATGCTCTGCTTCCAACCTCTAGCAGAGCACACCATACCACATCAGCAGTTCACTTCTCAGTAAGAACTCGCTGCTTCAAATGACTGGCAAAAGTCATGAAATTCAACAAGCCATGCTTAAACAAAGAAGCACCTGGCATCATTCACATCAATGTGAGATATCAACAATTATTTATTAAAATAAGTTATTTCAATGATTTAAAACAGTTTCTATAAGAATATAACAATTTAACAACTTTTAACTTCAAAAATTTATATAAATGTTTTCCCTCCTGGATTAAAAAAATTAGCACACACATTCAAACCTACTTTCACACTCAAACAGTTGCAACTGTGATAAAGTTACTACAGAGTCTGCCCCAAGGAAGAACTGAGAGGTGAGGTCTTGGAGATAAAACACAGAATGCAAGAACCAAGAGAAGAGTTAGAAAATGACCTTGCCCACCACTTGCAAGTCAGCAGAAGAGTCACTGCAGTATTTTCATTCTGCACACAGTGTAACATCATAGCCTGGGAAAAGTTTTACTGTAAAACAAAATGCATTTGCATAAATACTGATGGCATACCTTTTATAACCCCTGACATTATGCATGAGTGGAGAATGTGCACAGCACTTTTCAAAGGACTACAAAATGAGCTAATTCTTAAATATTTGCACAAGAGCAGCATGAGGGACTCACTCCTGTGTCCATCACACAGTGGCTGTGCTGTGTCAGGAATACACACCCCAGTGGAGGAAGCCAGGACAAATGGACAGTTTGGTGGGGTCTGCTCTAGAACTGAGCTTAAAAAGAATTCTGACAAGCAGAACAATCCACACCTGGATAATGAAGACAAAACCAGCTCTATACAGCAGTCTAGGTTATGGCTCCACCTCCCACATCCACAGCTGATGTGATTTTTTTTCTTTGTTTGAGCAGGGCTTACACCCATCTAATTCTTGAACAGGTCAATCACAGCTGGGTACTGAAGAGATTTCAGGAAGGAGGATGAAAAGCAGAGAATTGCCTTTAACTTTTCTCTGGTTTTCAGTTGGGTGATTAGTAATTAATTTCTTTATAATAAAAAATTTACAGAAGCCACCCCATTGTGGGATACACTATTATAACACTTTCATCTCTGAGACAAGACTGTCTTTACAGAATAGCTAAAACCTCAAGGGGGTTCCTCAAACCATCATCTGTGAATGCACAATGGCATCAATTAAGCGCCTCTTGAAACAACAGAACTCACAGCGTGGGGAGCAAGAGAAATTGAAAATTGCTGAGGCAGCTGCATCAGGCCATGAATCCCAAATCCCTGCAAGTCCTCTGTGATCAGAAGTACAGCTCTGTGGAAGCAGCATTTTATGCCTCAGGCAGTCACTCCGAAAACTAAACTCTTCTGCACACATTTGAACACTGAAATTGGGAATACAGATAGCAAAACTCATCCCATGTACAGATAAGACAGCCAGGAATTTGATGGTAACAATACAGCACAAAGGAACAACACATACACAAATTATGACAACTGCTGTTAAATATTCCATCAAAGGCCTTTAGCTCTGCTCTGGCAGGAAAATACACTTGCTAATCTAACAAGTGTTCTCATCTGCAGCTTTATGTTCTTGATTTGATTAAAGGCACCAGAAGGATGTACCTCTACATTTGTGCACACTATCATTCTTGGATTAGTTACGTTTTGGGAAAACAGTCTACATTTACAGAACACTATCATTTGACTATCGTCTATGTAGGATTGCAAGATTAAAAATTGACAGTTCATTTAAAAATTCATTTCTAAGCACATTAGCAGCTGAAAGGATTTGCAGAAATGATACTGTACAAAAGTAAGCACTCCTCAGAATTTTAAATACCTTCCCTTTCTGCAAACAAACAGATATCTCTTACTGCATATCTTAAAACTTTTCCTTCCAGTGCCTCGAGGCTGTGAACAGAAGTTCACAGGGGCTATGAATAGAGGTTCACACATTGCTCCTTTCCTGAACCTTTAAAGAGAGTTCAACAGGAAAAACAAAACTACAGTAACAGAGGGTATTTGCTTTCAGCAAAATTAACATATTATCTTGTTCTCAAAAATGTAACAGAAAATTTTTAATAAGAAACAATAGCTGCCCAATATATTTTATACACTATCAGCAGCACAATCTGCTGTCTTGAGGACTGTGACATACATGACGTGACAATGCTGGTGTAGAAGTGCTTTTACAGCATTTAATAAATTAAAAACTCACTACTAGTTAATCTTGAGGAGCCAGGTTGCTGAAGTGATTTTATTCCATGCATGCAAATTGTTGTGACTGTCTTATCTGTGACACTGTGCTTGTGTACACACATGCAGGTTTTGATTTGTACTTCAGGTACTGATAATGAGAAGTGAGGTCCATCCAACTACACATCCTCAAGTTTTAAAATTCTTGAATACACAGAAGTTCTGGCCTGCACAGCGGGTATGCTTTGTACAGAATATAAATTATTAGATATTAAAACAGTTTTTCTTAGAAGAAAAATTATAAAGGAAATCCGTATTTCCTCTTCCTTCTCTTCTTCCAGTCATTCTGTCTGATGAGACCGTCACTGAGTAGGATGACCAGGATAAATTCATCTCTTCCTGAATTGCACCATAAAGCACACATCAAAGAATGATGGGCTCTAAGAGTAGAATTTGCTGTTACTGACTTTCTTCTCCTTTAATCTTAAGGGAAAAGAAAAGGAAAAAGTCAAGCCTAATAGGAATTTCTCAGAGGAAAACAGTCTATCAAATTCAATGTACTTGGATACCAGTGGCAAGTAATGTATCAGCAATGAGCACTGCCTTTTTTCCCTCAATAAATGCGAGTAAACAAGTGATTCACGAAGCTATTCAGAACACACAAAAAAGAGCAAGAATATTTCAAGTCTTGAGATCTACTCAAAACTTCCTCTTGGTACATGAAGCCTCCCTCTATCTCCCTCACACCCAGCCCAAAGGTGGCAGCAAAGGAGAAGGAACCTTCCCCTAAGCTCTGGATAATGCACTGACACTGAACTGACAATGCTGTGCTGTTACAACTCAATACTGGTTTTATCTTTCGTGGTTTGTGTATCTGTTCCCACATATCTCATATGTGCATGACATTTCCAGGGACATAACTCTGATAGTGTAGTAAGAGCGAAGAGGTTTATTTATTTGTCTGTATATACTTCCAGGCTTTCCTCCCAGAGAGCGGCAGAGAGGGATGATAAAACCTGACAGGATTGCATGTGTCACTGTGATCACTGCGACTGAGATTCCACTGCACACATTCCTCAGCTTCTGCTGGCCTCTAGTGGCTTGAGGCCTAGCCTGGCTTCTCTACAGCCCTTCACTCATTCTACCCTCACCACTCTTTAGATGCTCCCTTTGATATGTCTGAGGTTTCCTTACCATAAATCCTGTCTAGACAGAGCTGCCTCGGAAGGGAGAATGATCATCAACCCACCTGCGGTTGCAAGTCTCTTGATAAATCTGTAGTTTGTGCTCATTGACGTTGAATTCTTTCAGAATAGCATCCCTGTTGGGATTCCTCAGGTTCTCGTGGCTGTCATAGAGGAACAGCTGGGTATTCAGCTCCTCCTGGCGCTTCCGAAGTTGCCGACAGGAGGAATAAAGCTCTTCTTCACTTTCCTTCAAAGGAATATTGGAAATCAAGGTGATTTTGTAAAATGCGTTCCCAAAATAACACAGAGCCAGCAGAGTTTGAGGGATGAGTTTGTTTTCCTAACCACATTTTAGTAACTGCATAGAATATTTTATTCATTCAGAACTTTATTTATTAGCTTGATAGGATGCTTCTGGAATGTTTCTGGAAACAAATTAACTTAGAAAGCACTAAAAAAAAAAAAAAAAAAACAAGCCTCAGCCGCACAGTATGACCAGCCATACCCTCTGACAGGGGCATCGGGGACATTCTAGCACAGGTTGCAAAATTTGTGTATCTAAACACTTCTATTGGAATATTTTTCTCTAACAGACCATGCTAGTCTGTTGAGGAAAGAACAGAAAATAGTGTATCATGATGGCTTATCAGATTATATTAATATTAAAAATACATTTTTAAAATGTTTAGGTTTTGGCTTTTCCATATTTGTGTATCATGTGACAAACTGACAATCCTGGGGATTTTCTATTGAAATGTAGACTAAAGGTGTTTCTACGTAACTATGGCAATTCAGTACTTGCAAAGGAACTGAGTAGGTCTAAGTTTCTATTGTGGCCCACAGTAGAAGGTCTCAAAATATTCTACAACCATAAGCAATAATCATGATTCCCTTTAGGATTTCAAATTATTTTAATACTTCAAAACTGTGGATGCAGAAGCTGGCTCTTTATAGAGTTACTAGTGGTGAATAGAACTGGCAGGACTGAAGTCTTAATTTTCACATCAGCAGCAAAACAAGATACTCCTTCTACAAGAAATGACATGCAATCAATAAATGTAATAAATCCAAACATTTTCAGAGGCAGCATACTAATAAGAATGCCTCTTTCTGCATTCAGTCCAGATCTGGGAAAACTGATAGCTTAGCAACATACCCAAGAGGTTTCAGTTAACAACAACAAGATCCTTTCCTAAACCCTTTTTTTCTCCTGAAACATTCCTATGCAGGCATGGAGCAACTGAAACAGCCTCAGTGCTATGCTACTGAATAAGACTTAAAGAGTAATTTAATTTTTGCTTGTAAAGGGTTAGGAAACTTTGTATAACCAAATCACAAAAGAAATGCAGATTGCTAATTACCAATTTGCAGGTGTATTCATATGGACCACTGTTAGTTCTTGTAAATACGTGTATCCACAAAGGTACAGCTTAAACTGCATTTTAAGATGTCCCCTTCAATCTTTAAGTCAAGAACATATACACCATTGAGGCTGACTGTAGTCAGAAAAAGCTGAAGAAATACATGCACTTTCTGAAGGAAGTAAATCAGTTTTCAAGCAAATAAATCATGCCTTTAAGTGCAACAACCACCTCAGTATAGTATGATTCCTACAATATCAAAAAACATGTTTAAATTGTACAGGAACTACTAAGGTCCCACATAATAATTTACAAATGTGCATGTTTATGTCTACAATGTTTTCACTTTACTATTCCTAATAAACTCCACAGCCATCTGTAATTCCTCATTATAATTTTGTATTTCATCTCCAAGCACATACAGATGGGCTCTGTATATAAACAGGCCTATTATTAAATGTCATTATTTTATGGAAGGCCATCACTTTTTAAAAAGAAGAAGAGGAATAGAGGCAGCCTTGATCTTTCTGATGCTTCTTGAATAACCTGTCTAGAGTTGACAACTGTGGTGAGTCTGGGTTGGTTGCAGGCTGCCAAACAAAAGGAAGTTTTTGGAAGCTGTCCTGCACTGCATTGCCACCAGGCATTGTAAAAACACCGAGCTGAGCTGCATCTTCATTTGGCTTAACAAGCAGAAGGGGATTCTAGAGTGTGAAATGTGCTACTGTCAAAGGAGTCAGTGCTGACAGATTGGGGGACAGACTGCTGCTATGAACAACATTTGAGAGCTGCTCCTGCCCCAGGCAATAACGATCTGGTTTCCTGAAAAGAAACCAAGGCAGGAGGGATTTGAATGTATCCACAAGTGATGTCCATGCTCAGCATTAGCAATGGTGACTTTGTCAGTTTTCTCTAAGGGAGCAAGCCCAAAAGCAGCAGTTTACCAGGCCTCCCCTATGAGATTTGAGTCACTGAAACAGGAACAATTTAAATATTACCTTGAAAGGATACAGGTCTCCTCTTCACACACACATCCCTGGTCCCAGCTTTTGATCCTCTCCTGCTCTCAGAACCCTTGGCTAGCCCACAGAAGGAACTTAGAGGAACCTACCACAGCTTTCAAACACTGTCATTGCACACACTGTCCTTTCACATCAGGTGTTATAAGGTGGCTTCATAAAAACCTCCACAAAGGATGTTTGAAAAAGACTTCCACTCCTCTGGGAAGAACAATGTGACTGAATTCAGAAATTTCCAGTTCAGTGTATGCAGGTACAAATCCCTTCAGAGACATAATGACTTAGAGTTCACAGAAGTTGATGTTTCAATCAGGAAAATAATGTCGCTAGTGTGAAGTGCAGCGTGGGCCTGAATGTTTGACAGACTAAAAATAAGAACTTGAAAATTTTTTTTCTCTGAATCAGAAGGGTGCTGGAAAGCACCCTGAAATAGGCACTTCCCAGAAGCATCTTTAAACTTTCATCATATCACAAGTGTATTTAATTTATGTAATATATTATTGAGAAAGAGTCTGAGAAATATCCTACAAATCAACATATACAGCAGCACCCTTGGAACACCAACAAATACTGTTCACAGATCAGCTGCTTTAATGCCTGAATTCATGAGCACCATTATTTTTCCCCTATGTGTTTTAAAATACTACTATTTCAAGTAGGTGTTTAGAGAGGCTTAAAAGGAGGATATTAGCAGTTCTTTAAGAACCAGATATGTCTTCTACTTGATGGGTTGTTTATTTTAATGAAATACTGAGAGAAATTACTATCTTCTATTGCTAAAGTGATTTCTTTTTATGTAATACCTTTAAAAAAAATAGATTAATCTACAAAGGCAAAGCTGATTTTAGCTACTTTTGCATGGCTTACTATCTTCTATTGCTAAAGTGATTTCTTTTTATGTAAGACCTTTAAAAAATAGATTAATCAACGAAGGCAAAGCTGATTTTAGCTAGTTTTGCATGGCATCAGTCAGTTAACAAGGAAAGACAACGACCACGCTGTTACAGCAAAAACTATTGGAGGTAATGAGGCTTTGTTTGTGTGTTATTTCTTTTAACAACCGTGTAATCTGTCCACCCAGAAGGAGAGTACCTCAATTTGTGCTATTTGTCTTCCCCTGTACCTGCAGAAGAAATGCCTGACAACAGCACATCAGACACAGAAGAGAAAACTGAATCCTCAGTTCCTGGCTCCCACAAAGAACTGGTAACAGACACCCTAAGTGCCCACAACAAACCCCAGTGCTTCTCACCAGAACTTGTTGCATCTCACAGTGCACCAGAAGCGAGGCCAGCTCTATATCTTCACTGTAGCCATTCTTGAGAGGAACTGACCTAAAACCTGGATCAGGGGGAAGGAAAGCAAAGGGCAATTATAGAGTCCATCAAGGGAGAATTTGCAGTCACAGAAATGGTGCACACTTTGAACATTCTTCAGTGTGCTCCTCTGCTGAGAGCAGGCTCTACTATGGCAACTGCAGAGGAGCAAAAGGCAAGACTGGCAAAATTGAGAAACACCTGATTTTCACATGCTCTTGAAAAGTAAAGCCAGAGAAGGAGCAAGAGGGGGTCTGGCATCAGAGAGGAAGGCACAGCTCAGTAATGCTCAACAGCACCTCATTATAACTGCTGATCTCACCTGATTTGATTCCTTTGATGGGAAAAGTGGCATGTGCTAAGAAGTTGGGATCACTGAACATATCCTCCTCATAAACAACAAAGCGCAGGAACGCCAGACTTGGGTCGTAAATTTCAAATCTCACTTGCTCTGCATAAGGTGCCCAAATTGGATTAAGGCCATTGTCATCTGTAATGAAAAGGAAACATTTGCAGTATGAAGCAATAATTTCACTTCATTCACATATGAGTATGTATCCCAGGAAATTTTCTAGGGATACAGAAGCCCAAAAATCCTATTTGCCATCTGTCTCATGTTGTAACCTTGCTTCAGAAAGTTTGTATTTGTTTACTTGGTGGTGGGGGTGGGAGGAAACTTGGCAGGGATGAAAATCTATGAAGAAAAGCTATTATTTGTATTCAAACATGTAAAACCTCCTAGGACATGTATTTGTAAAGAAAAGAAAAAGCTAATTAATTTCTCACATTCATAAGCCTCATGTTCCATATCCAAGAGAAAGCAGGAAAAGCTCTAGGAAGACTCATGTACCTTGGTCCAATTTTTGTAGTTATGCACAGAACACCAAGATTTGGTTTATGTGGCACAGCCAGGAAGTTTGCTCTCTAAAGACTTGGTCACTTCTCAGAGAAAGTTTAAATCATAATAATCTTCTCTGAAGTACTGAGGAGCCGCAATGCACATTCTGCTCCTAATGCTGTGGTTATTTTCCACTGGTATCACTGGTTTGGATAATCAGAACCAAAGTCTGTTTTTTACCAGAAGGACACTGTTGCATCAAAAAACACTGAATGGTGAAATATGAAGTGGCTGAAACATTGCCCCATTTCAGCACACTTAAGTTCATGCATACACAAATACATTCCTTATGCAGAACTCCCCAGGACTAAGCTTTGATCAAACTCCTAATGCATTTCAAGTTAAAATATTTTACAGCCCTATACACCCAAACTGCCTCCAAGGGGGTGTCTTAGAACCTCAGTTTAAATAAACACAGTCTGGAGCTCACAGTAGTAACTCCCCATTTGGGCCAGACTTCTAGGAACTGACTAGCACTGTTGAAGGCACTCTCAAGACAGTAATTTTTTAAAATATGCAAATACAGAAACTTATGCATGGCAACAACACAACAGAATGGGACTTTTTTTTTTCACCAAACTGCAATAGTATGTTTTTTTCTAAATTTGATATACATTGAAGTTTCTCAAATTAACAGACCCCAAGACAAGCAAAAGAACAAGAGTTTGTGACTCATCAGTCTCGAGCTATAGTTAACTTACTCCCCCTATAATGTTCATCCTCTGCTCACTTTAAGTACCCTAGAAGTAGAACCATATCCCTGCAACACAAAAACCCACAGATACTCACTCACAACTGTTGTCTTGAATTTGTTGTTATCATATTCAGCCCCACAAATTTCAACCTCTACAAAGGGACAGGCAATGCTTCTACCAAGTTTAGGGAGATGACGAGCACCTAAAACCTGCAAAAGCAACTGTAAATTAGAACTACCTCCAAAGGAAACTTGGCATCATTTTTGCTAACAGAAGGTAGCCTACAGAACTAGAGGGGGGAAAAATCCAGAACATGGAAAAGCACACATTCTCTCTCTCTTGAATATGTTTGCATGTATTATCTGTGCCAACAATAACAATACCTCCAGTAGTCTGGGTAACTCAATGATTTTCATTGTAAGAAAAAAAAAGGCAATGTAGCTGACATTCATAACACACAGTGTGCAGCTCCAAGACAGGCCTGTAGCACAAGTTTTGTTATCTTTCTTCTGTGTTTATTACATACCCATTTCAAGACATTTCTGCTTTGCATTCACAGACCCTGTTTACCTCACCTTTAAGCTGCAGTGGAGAGTAATTAATGTGTTTCTTCTCTCTCAGAAAACATACTTTTAAAGAACCTGTCTTACTGCATAGCAACTGAGAACAGAAACAAGTTCAACCATGCTTGGCATCCAGTCAAGATGGCAACATTTCCCAAAGATAAACTCATCTCTTTAAGAAAAATGAGAATGACATTCAGATTAAGTCATAGTGTATTAAATATGAAGTGGGGGATCAGTTTATTAGGTTTTCTGTTTAGTTTCTATATTTCATTATAAATATCTTTCTTTCACGTTCAAAATCCCTGAACTAGTTAGTCTGCTGCTACTCAATCTCCAATAGGACCCATCTATTAAGAACTCATTTGATTGGAAATTCAAGTTAGTTCATTTGATGTATTTATTAGCAATTACACAAAATCATCCCAGGATTGTGTTTTCAGTCCTATAGCATGTTCTTCATTAGCATGATAAAGACATGTATTTCTTTTCAGGAACCAGTGAAGTTAGTTTTATTCTCACACACACTGACATTTAAAAACAGTATTTTGACAATCTGTCAGATCTTGCTCTGAAACATAATAGCTTTATTTTTAATTTTATAGAGATTTATGAATTGTAAAAAACCATAATTTACTAAAGAGATTTACCCTCACTGTCATAATCATCTGCAATTTCCTCTTGGAGTCATTTGGCATTGGGTCATACTCCTCATTTCTCATGCTCTCTGGCTGCAGCACGTAGCCAGTGCGTCCATTCAGGGAAAACAGGGCATGGTTCAATTGCATGTATTTATCTGGGGAGAGAGTTAAACAGTCACAACACAAGATCCCCTGGAATAAAGCTAAGGAAATACCAGATTAATGGCTCCTCTCTGCAATTCTTTCTGGTCACCATCAGAAAGAGCAGGAAAGGTGGAAGACTCGGTTCCTTCAGTAACTGAATCTGACAGGCCATTTTTCACCACTTCTAATCCCAAAAAAAAACATCTCCATCCCCAGTCAGCTTCCTATCAGTGTATCACAAACTAGTTGGCCCTCACCAGGAAGTGGAATACAGCCTTCCCTGTGGTGGCTGTATTCATCCATCTGAAACTCACTTTAAATATATCTGCTTGCTTCCTACAGAGAGATGAAAGTGAAATAAATCTTTTAGGACTTGGGGGCAGTTAGGCTCAGAGACAAGGCTTTTGGAGACCTACTTCTGGGGCCCAGCTCTGGATGGCAACCCACACATGAAAAAGCAAACTTCAAACACCACTTCTTGCAAAGAAGTTCAAATAATCAGGATGGTGATTGGAAGGGCAGAAGGGCCATAAAGGGGCTCATTTACAGTGAAACAGAAGGTGGATTAGCTTCTTTTTCAAAGAGAAAATTACCTGGAGTTTGGAAGTTCAGAGCCACCATCTGGGAGCCACAAAGCCAGAGGCGAAATGGGTCATAGTTGGAGGAGTCAACCCTCTGTCCTTTGGGGTAGACACGAGTCAGGCCCTTCAGGTTGTACTTCAACAACTCCAGTGGCTTTTGCTTAATGATGCTCTCTGCCTTGGTTTCCACAAAAGAACGGATTTCTCTGAAATCAGGATTGTCTACACAGGGGGAGGAGGAAGAAGAGTGGTTATCAAAGGAAGAAAGGAGTTGACATTCATACTGTATTTTCACCAAGACTTTGTTTTACTTTGTTTTGCCTTGTCCTTTAATGCAATAATTGGCATCGTTTTCAGGCAGTCACGGCAAACTGGTTGAAAATCATGCCTGAAAGTTAAAATTGCCTTCCTGCCACATGCTTTACAGAAGGGCAGATAAGAGCCTGCAGTCATGTTCTCATCTCATCATTGCTAATAATGTACTTCTGATCACGGTAACACATACTTAAATGAGACATCTTTTCCTGGGTCTAAATGGGGAGAAGAAAGGGTGAACCAGGGTTAGCCAATGCCTCAAAAAATGACTATAATTATAATGTCTTAAATGCAGTGACAGCTTATTAAAAACATTTGCAAAGAAACTTAAAGAAAAAGAGCACATTTACTGGCTTCTCCAGCAGCAATGACAAAAAACTGGAATTAAAAGTACATATTTCAGTGTCAGAATCCACAGCTGCACTCACACAGGCCCAGTTATGTTATGAAGCCATACATCATTCCAACATCTTAGTCCTGGCAAACATGTTCTTACAGTAAAATTAAAAAATGCACAGTAAACCTATTTATGAAGGTTTTTTACAAACAAATCACAAGTGTTCAGCTAGAGTTTTTAATCTCAAAAAAGTCAATTGACACATAACTAGTGAGCTTCCCCATGGAATATACATCTGAGAGGGTGTCTCTAGTTAACTAATTAAAATTTGTGACAGTTCTTTTGTGATAGATGAACAGCACCAAGTTCCCTGGTGTACAAATTCAAAGTGCTATTGAAAACCACCTGGGTGAAGCAGAGCTTTGTTTTCCAGTAGGGCAGATTTTATCTTCAGACCTAAAATCCCAACTAACATCTGTAAAGATAGCAGCAAGGGTAAAAATCAGATGCAATATTAAAAGCAATACCTAAATTGTCCTTGGTTTTGCTTGTTGGCTTGCAGTAGATTACTAGATCAGATAATTCAATAGCAATTAACTGATTCTTTTCCCAGTATTTCCTCCTGTTCTCCTGGAAAACATAACAAAGTTTTAGATTCTAGGAACACTGAGTATTATGGTGCAGTAGCTCCAGGGTGCACTCTAATGAATTCCTTTCTTTGGTGCCCAGATTCGTGATACCTTAGACACATGCACAGATGTGATGCACTTTCAGACTCAGCTCAGAGAAAAGGTAATAACCAAATGGTGAGGTTTAGTTGGGGATGTACTTTCAGGGGTTTTTTTGGTGGGGAGAAAAGTGTTGTTTTGTAAGCAAGGGTTTCAGTTCTTCCCTGATCAGTCATGCTCGGAATCCTGGCAACATTTTTTTTTTCTTTTAATGTGTCTCTACTCAACTCAATTTTAGTTATGTTCTTAACCCTGTACCTCATATAAATGCAAATGTATGCAGAAAAAATGCAAAGGGTAGTAAAGTGTTTCTGTATCTATTTATAACCTTGGCAGAACTTGAGTCTTGTTAGTAACTCCCAAACAGTGAAATTCAAACCCTCTGAGCATCATTCCTATGTCGTTTTCTATTTGTGCACCAAACCCATCATGTTCTGTATGGAAAATCATGTGCAAGCCTGTTAAACCCCCAGCATCAAACCTGCTCTCTCTACTTCCACGTTTGCAAGCACCTGCTCTGTGGAAACTGAGCAGTGTTCCCTGCCAGCAGAGAATGGGAACTGCTAAAAGCAGCAGAAATGTCCTGAGTGGAGACATTTGGGCTGGAGGCTTTTCAGGCATAAGAAGCAGCTACAGGATAAAACATGTTAGAGGAGTCCCATACTGAACAATGATTAGTTTTGGCACAAAAGATCATGAAGCAGCAGCAATCAGGAAGACTTCCAAAAGAATTCCCTCAACAAGACAAACATAAAAGGAATGAAAATCAGAACCAGGGAGCCACAGGTTTCCAGAATATCTCACTGAACCAGAGATTATACATTAAAGTCAAAGAAAAAGAAAGAGGAATACAGTGTTTATACTTGGAAATAACCTTGGGGAAAAAGCTGTACAAACCTCATTGTACTCAGTGATCCACAGTTCCCAGGCATTGCTCAACAGTGACCAGAGCTCTGAGCAGCCATAGATCACTTTTGGGTGGCATGGGCTCATTTCTAGCCAGAACCCTCTAGAGATAACCAAGCAGGAGAGCAAAGAACAGCCACCCCAGGGAGCATGGCAAGTGTCAGTACTGAGCAGAGAAGAGACAAGAAGCTTAGTTTTATTTTTTGTGCATAACAGACATTGTCCAAAAGCAAACTCATTTAAAAATCCCCCTTTATCACATTGCAGCACAGTCTTAACTCACTGTGCTTTTTCCTTCTCCAGAATTCAGCCTCTTAACTGTACTGGCAACAAGGGCCTTTCCTCATCTTCATCCCCTCCCCATGCAGCAGTCAGTCTGTCATGTGAACTTTGTAGAGGCCATGCTGTGAGAAAAGCCTCCCAGCTGACAGAAATGAGTTTTAAAGCATCTTTGAACACAGACTGTTTAATACTTCTCCAACTCTACGGAGAGAGAAAAAGCTGCCAGGCTCCTGAAGAGCCATTGTTGTAGCATAAAAAACATTCAATTTGGAGGCACTTCTTTTAGGTCATGTTTCTTTTTTTCTCATTTTTACTTCTAAATGAAAGCCTGGCACAAGAACTGTATCTCTCCTCCCCCAATAGGTCAACAGCTCCTGTTGCTTCTCCTCTTGCTGTATTTACAGTCCTCTGCTTGAGATATCAACTTGTCTACTATAAATAGGATCAGGACAACCCTCAGAGCACTTCCACTCTGTATGACAGATAAACAGTATGAGCCTGAAACACTGAAACGTATTTTCCATCAACCATATCATCCACTTAACAATAAAAGGTGAATAAAAGCAACAAAAAGAGTATCCTTAAGCACAGCCAAAGTAAGGACTTTTTGGTCAAATCAAAGACTTCTTAAATACTACAAAAGATTACAGGGAGGTAAATTAGTACATCAGAACAGGGAAAGTAAGTCTTGAAGAATGTCTTTAAGTGGCAGTAGAGGGATATAGAAGCTAAACTTAGGCAAAATCCTTGAATCTCTAGGCAACTATTTGGAAATACTATTATTGAAGAACTGGGAAATTAGTTACAAATAAAGTATTAGCCAAACAATCCTCTATCAGTGCCACTGCATTCACTGGAAAACAGAGTTAGCAAAGAGGATAAGAAGAGTTTAGGGAATGGCAGCTCGGATTTTCACACACCCTCACTGGTGGATTCACAGCTCTGAAAAGAACAGTCTGATATCAGAGCTTCTGCTGCTCAACACTGGGATGAACCAGTGTGACCAGATGGAAAATTGTAGTGGTATCCACTCTGGCCTGCCAAGCACACTTCACTGAGGGGCAGGGTGCAATACAGACAGTACTCTGCTGGAGAACTCCTGTTAACATCAATTTACACAAAATGCTCATTCATGTACTATTCCCCAGAGAGGTTATGGAACAAGATGCACAGCATCAATAATATGAGCAGACAACAGCAATATGCAAGAGGGTGAAGGACCATGTGAGAGCAACATTTAGCAATACAGGGCAGCTAAAGACAAAAGGTATTGTAAATTTATAGCAGTACATTATTAAAACAACAACAGATAAATTTGCAGCAATACCTCTTCTGCTGTTTTCCAAGTGATCTCACGGATACTTTGGTACCATTCAAAGAGTTCTTCTACTTTATCAGTTGCAAACTCAACACATGGATCTTCTGGATTCTTAGGTTCCAGAATGAAGACAAAAGGCTTTTTGTGTTTTCCTTGTGGCATTTTCACTGTCAGGAAATACCATAGCAAGGAATTTATACTGAAATCCAACAGCTCTTTTTCGAAGGTGTCATTGTTGATTTATGGCAGCATTTAGTATTATCAAGTTTCAACATATTAATTCTGCTGGTTATATTAATACAAGTAGGTGTTTAAGGGGTTTGGGTTTTTTTTTTTTAAATCTCTCCTGCTTAAGACAAAAAAGTCTACTCAATACAGAAAGGTCAAGAGTCCATATATAAGCATCAGAAAATACTCACCAACATTGTATGTATTGAGCACCAGGATGCCACGACACAGAGAGCCCAGTGGGTTGTCCTCAATGATCTGAAAAACATGAGTTAAATCTGACCCTAAATCTCTTGAGTGAACACACACAGGACATTAACAAATAATAAATGTGCACCATTAAATCTAATCTCAGCTTTACTGACAGCATGCTCACTATAATGTTTAAAAGCCTGTTTTCATATCCAAAAAACACACGAGAATCTCTTCAGTGAGAAAAGTCAAAACAAGACTACTTTGTAGTAGCTTCTGTCCTGACACAACTGTTCCTTTTTCAACTCTGCTTAAGGTTACAATAACCAGGGGGGAGGAAATGTAATACTTGTGGTTTTCTCCAAAGACTTCTGGAAAATCATTGGAAGTGCTTCAGAAGAACATAAGAATTCAATGTTTTATTTTTGAAATTCAAAGATGTCAAAACTTATTACTGTTCAGTTCTGTTTTCTTTTGTTCAAGAGCTCTTTGTCCAAGACAGGGGAGCAGATTTTTTAGATTCTTTTGATAAACAGTATTGGTTTATGCATAAAAACTTGATAATGGAGAGTAAAACAACTAGTAACACTATTATATGTGTTTGGACAGAATATTTACAAATAAAAAAATTATAAGACAGTGATTATACAGGAAAACTACTTACGTTTCAGGCATGTTATTATTTAGCTAAGCTATGAAAAATCTAAACTGTTCATGATTTTTATTAGCAGGAAACGAGATCTCCTAAAGCCTCACCAATTCAGCTATCATAAAGTCATAGATATGTGGGGGTCCCTTCCAACTCCAGGTATTCTATCTCCTTAAATAGCTTTCAGGTTTTTTTTCCTGACAAAAATATTCAGCAGCAGAGAACAATGAAGAATGCATTCATCCCTCTATTCTGCTCGCTTAAACACAGCACATGGAATTGTGAGTGTATAAACCAGACTTCCACTTCAGTAGATAGCCAAGGGAATGTAGCAAACCTCACCCTCACCTGATTTTCAAGCTCAGCAGAGTTATCAGATGACAGATCTTCAACATAATTAGATGGAAAATAATGTTGGACTTTTTCCCCATAATCCCCCTTCCACCTGAATTTAAACAGACAAGTAGAGAGAATGAAAAAAAAAAAGTTAAAGTGCTTCAAAAGGCCATTAATGAAGCAATAATCCTCAAGAAATTGGTCATTAATACCCCATACTAGATTGTCTAGCTGCCTATCACCAAAAATATAAATGATGAAGTAGGCAAGAGCTCTAACAAAGCGATCATTAACTGTAGTAACAGATGATTTCAGAGGGATTACAGTTACTGTAAACTGCAATTAATGACTTAAGAGGCATTTTCCCCCTCCAGTACTAAAAATACCATTATGTGGTTGATTACCCTGTAGCAACTACAGGGAAACATTAGATTCCCAAGCTTTCCAAGCAATTTACAAGCCAGCTAAAAAAGAAAACCTGTTATGAAAGGAGACTGTACAAAGCACTAAAAAAAGTGGGTTTGATTCCTGAGAAATGCTTAGCAGAGCAAGGACAGAAGAAGAGCAGTCATTGCAATGACTTCCCAGAACAAACAAATGTTCAGGAAGGATGGATGTATTATGGGAAAAATAGGGGATATACCAGACTATGGAGGTTCTGCAAGCTGGGGCTATTGCTGTGGGATAGAAAAATGAAAAAGGAGAATTGAAGATGAGGAGATTTTGTGTTTGGGTTAGGTTGTTGTTTTTTTGGTTTGTTTTTTTTTAATACACTGGCATAAATATTTATAAGGGCACAGTTAATAAGCAGCAATCAGACAACAGGCAATTTTTAAAAACTATTACTCAAAGCTCATTTTTTCCTCCACCTAGCAAGTCACCAGAAGTCCTCCCAGGAGGAATCTTTGTCCTTACCAGCCTCCAGTTTCCTTTGTGACATTATGAATTAAAGCTCCTCGAGAGAAGCTCAATTCATCACTCCTTTTGGCTTTGTAGTCATACAAGGCTTTCACTGTTCTCTGAGGCTTTAAGAGAAACAGAGCAAAGGGGTCATCTGAGGGGACAGGTCATAAAATAATCAATAATGCAATCTTAAAACAAAAAAAAATAGGGCAGATTGGATTTTTTGTTGTTGTTATGAAGCTTAGAAAGCAAAATACTGAAGTTCCCGAGTGACATCTATTGGTGGAAGTAAGTGATGCTACTTTGGCACTCTTCAAGAATCAGCTTGGAAAAAAGAGAAAAATAAAAAATAAAATCTTTCTTGGGTGCTGCAACATAATTAGGTAGAAAACATAAAACCAAAAATGTAAAAAAAACAAAGTGAAATATAAATCCTCTATTTTTATAACACGTTGGAGTTTTCAGGCTTAGGTGCCTACAAAAACTTCACTTCAAAGTCCCATCAGCAATCCTGCTGGTCACACTTCCTTTAGGAAAACAAAGTTTTAGCAGGATGAGCTAAACCTTTATCTTGAATTTACTCCTATCCAAATGCTTCAGCAGCAATGCAAATTCACTGGTAAAAAAGACTAAAAAGAAAAAAAAGTTACAAAATTGACAAGTAGGTGATTTTCATGACAATTTACAAGTAGGCAGGCACTAGCAAGAATTACAGATAAGTAATGTTTGCTGGGACACTTTTTTTTAAAAACAGTATATAAAGGATAAAAACTCTAATAACTCATTAATAGACCAAAGGCACCAAATTTTTAGAGAAAGCATGTGAATAAACTCTGCACTTACTTCTGCATGCAGATCATGTCTGCTAATGGAACAAGAGTGCACAGACACCCACAAACACAGAAATTTTCATGTTGTACTTTCTTCCCATGAAGATGTGGCCTTCTCAAACTGAACCCTCTCACAGGTATTTAATTTGGGGCCCACAAACCAAATCACCTCCACAGACCCAAGAGCAGGAAGTGCCCAAATTCCCAGTCTGAATGAATCACTGCAGGATTTGCACACAAGCAAATGTGTGGGTACAAATTTTAACAGGAAGCTAGAAAAAAGTCACACCCTTTAAATTTCTGTTGTCCAGTCCCCCCTAAACCAAGCAGCCTGATGCTTTCAATTCTTTTTATTTCTCCCAACAGGAAACCAACAAGTCTAATTTTCAGAAGTCTACATTAAGTGTGAATATCTCTCTTAAAGCATACCACTGTGGGGGTGATTTCACTGGGCTCCACATACATCTTGACTTCATAGAGGGAATTAATATCTTTTTCCTAAAAACAAGGAAGAAAAAATAATCAAGTTTCAGGAATCAGAAAGTTATTAAAGTACTTCATGTTTATTGGACATTTATTTCTGAAACCACCTTTTGACATCACACAGGCCAACAGAAGAGGAGGGAATCCAGTCACTTCTGTTTTGCTCACTTCTACAGTTGAACATAACTGAAGATGAGTGTGTTATTTAATCTGTCTATGCCTCAGTTTAATGAACAGTAAAACCCAGTGAAATAGCAATACCTCATAAAGGAATCTCTTAATCAGTCAAAAGATTTTTTGATTGTACTTTTCTGTGTGCAACCAGAAAAGAAAGACCTGCACTTATTTCTGTGTTACAGTACTTTAGTACCAGTATTGGTTTCATTATTAGATAACTCTACGACAATATACAAGAGTCATTTTTTTCATTTTATCCTCTCCTTGTGATTCCATCTGAACCCAGTCCTAAGATACAAAATCTTTGCTATAGGCAACATTATAAAAAAATCCTGAGGTCTAAAATCTTTTTTAGTCTCTTTTAGTCTCCCCAGAAAAAACAAAATCCCCAGGTTTTGATTTCTGCAGACCTGCCAGATGTAGTTTCCTACAGCTTCTAAAAGACATATACTTGAAAAGTGAAGACAGCACCTCAGGCTTTCCAAAGCAAAGCTCCCTCAAAATGAAACACATCCATCCAGAAAATAGCCCTTTATCCTCAGTTAATTATCCAGGCTCCTTGTTTAGTCAATGGCTAGAGACAAGTCTCTTGGGGAGATTTCCTCATGCTTATCTCAGAGTGAGCTTTCAGAGGTACCTTTTACCACAAAAGGCAGTGGGACACTGTTCCTGAAATGTCCAGAGTGAGAGGCACAGCAGAATATTTCATTTTTTCTGAAGCACTTAGCTATTGGCATCTCCATGATCATTTTAAGATTAATGCCCACTTCAGCAATAGAAGACAGGGCCAACTGTAGGCAAGGCTATTATCAAAAACCCATTTTTGTAGTGCAACAACCCTCAGTACACAGTGGGGCTTCTCTAATCAAATCATGTGGAAGGCAAGAGTTGGCTTTTAATCAAAGATGAAGCTGCTCTTCACACCTTTGTGAGAGAAGTCAGTATAGCCACCTCAGTTTCATAGAGAGTGACCTGCTTAACCTCCCCGAGATCCCGTACCAGAGCCAGAGCCCATCCCAGTCTATCCCAGCCCATCCCAGCACCGTGCTGTAGCGCTCCAGCAGCTCCTCTGTCACGGGGTAGCGCAGTTTCATCTTCCTGTACAGCGGGTGCTTCTCGTAGTAGGTCACCAGCTCCACCAAGCTCTCAAAGTAGGCCGAGGTGCCCAGCACGAAGTGCCGCCCCTCCTGCTGGATTCGGAAGTGCTTCACCTTCCCCTCCGCCCTGCGGAACAAGGACACAGCTGGGAAAGGGGTCAGTGCTCGCAGGCAGAGCGCCAGGGCTCTGAACTGCACCACAGCTGCTTTGTGCACCTTCATCGTGTGAAATGACTTCTCTCTCTAACAAAACCTCTTCCATTCAATTCTCATGGTTATTATAATAATTTCTATAGTTATGGAAATCAGCTTTTAAAGAAAAATAAATATCTCTTGTGCTTCAACACAAGGCTTGTGTTTGCACTGATAAATGCAGTAAAACCATCCACTGACAACCATGCCATCCAAAAAGACCCCTACATCCTTTTCAAGGTGCTGAAGTTTTGGTACTCCTTGTTTTCCCTGGTGTGAAATGGTTTTACTGAGATGCTGCAGCTCCAGTTACTTCAATGTCTACCTTGGTAACAGCAGAAAACTTCACCCCGAAGTACACAGGAGACTGGGGAACTTTGGACAACTTCAATACACAATAAGGCATGTAAGTAAGAAACTTTATATTTTGCTAAACTATGCATTTTCAGAGAAGCACAGTTTGATCTGAAGGCATGATGCAGAACATCACAATTCCATATATTTCATTAATGCTTTTACAAGAACCACAAAACTGTTCAAAACTATTTCCCCTGGCAAGAGGAGCCAACAATTTCACTTTGGCATTTCAGTTTTATAACAGGTCAGGATTTCTAGGGGAGAAGGACATAAAATCATTGATGAACCTGCACCTACACTGCAGTTTTGAAGGAATCTTTGAAACAACACTCTTTAACAAAGAGTGTCAGGGAATGAAAGAAAGGTCACCCATAGTTCTATATGGGAGGAAGGGGACAGCTGGTGCTCAAACAATCTTTATAAAAGCATAAAGGTTCAGGCCAGTCACAAATTAACTCTTGCACACACTCCATACATGGACCTGCTGCACAAACCAACCACGCTAATTATTCAAAGCTTGAAAGCAAGAAAAGCATGACTCTAAAAAGAACATTATTTTTTTTTAAAAGATAAACCAGAATATTGTTGGGCTGCTAGGCAAGATAGTCCTATCTGTCTTTTCTTACCTGAAAGTCATGGCAAAAGAATCAGGTTCATCTCTCTTTCTAATGAGAAAGGCTCCATCGCGAGGAATTCGCATGAGCATGTCTTCTGCCTCACCCCGACTCAAGTTGTTATAGTACCAGCTGCAACAGTGAAAAGCCAGAATGGGCAAAGCATTACAAGGCTTGTCAAATGTCATTTTTTGAAAATAACAGACAGCGTTATTAACAACAGAGTTTCAAGCATTCTAAGAAAAATTATGCATTAGATTTTCCCCACCTTGGCACCTATGACAGCAGTTTATTACAAAACATTGTAAGACAGCAGTTTATTTTGGATTAAAGCATCAAGAATATATCAGAACAACTTGTCTGTCTGAAATCATAAAACATAAATCTGCATTTGTTCCTGAAACAAAGGCACTGCATCCTGCTTTCAGTCTGCCATTTGCTTTCCAGTATTTATTCCATTTTGACAGAGTAGATTTAAGATAAAGCCTAAACACAGACAAAAGAAAGACACAGGGGATTTGCATTTTTATTCAGAGCTTGATTTTATCTTTCACCATAGAGATGGACCTGTCTTGGATCCAACGTGTCTTCAGTGAAGCTGTTGCCACTTATAGTGGCAGCGTATCTCCAGCTTATGCAGAAAGGCAGGAAAGTCTAACCCTTAAATTCTTCTTCCCCTCTCACTGGCCTCTAAAGTCATCTATGGGTGGTCAGTGACTCCCGGATCCCAGAGGGGCAAAAAAAAAAGAATTTTAAAGTCACTGATTAGTATTTTACAGGCAAAGATTTACTTTTGCCCACTGAGAAGAAAACAAAACAAAGGGCAGCAATAACAATGTTCTGCCAAAAAAAACAAGAGCAAGCTCTGCCCAGGATCCATGGCAGACAATTACCAGCTGGAAATAAACACCATGCTTAGCTCCTATCACATGGGGTGAAGCCAGCCTAACCAGCTCTGACGGGATGAGGTGGAGGGTGGGGTTAGGCAAATGTAGCTGTTTGGGCTCACTGCCCCAGGAACAGAGCTTCCAGATGGCACAGGCCATGATCACTTACTTGCCAAACCACAGCCAACTACTAAACATCCAACCCAACCCACTGGGTGTTGTAAAACACTGCACAGACAAAGGAAGAATTGGCTCATTTCCACAGCATTAGTTCTCACTGAATCTTCCAGTTGCTGCTAGGAAATTTGCTTTCCCAGTGACCACTCTTTGTTGTGCCATGTTCTCACAAAGTCATCGCTCTCCCTCAGCATCTTTCAGGAAGCCTGTTCCTCAAACTTCCATGGACAAGCAACACTAACTGCACTCCTGAATCCAGGGAATTTTCTGTGCAAAAATCCCACCAAAAGCAGGCAAGGACACTGACATGAGAGCAGTGCTTGGCTTCTATACGTACTCTTTTGTCTCATGAGGGCTGGGGTTGGGCACAGCATCAGTGAGGCGCAGCTCAAACTCAGCACATCGCAGGTGGTTCTCCTTGTAGTGTTGGATGAGATCATAGATGCTGTCAAAGGTGAGGTTGTCTGTCAGGTAGTATTTCACACTGTCCCCATCACTGGTGGAACGGATCCGGCAGTGCTGGACTCTGCCTGACCTCCTGCAGGAGTAGAGGGGGCATAAGGGAAATACAGGGTTTGCAACAGATTTTCTTTTTTCAAAGCATTTCCCCACCCATTCCTGGTCAATGGCTTGGGGAGCTTGTGAAGAGGAAAGAAAGCTGTGTCATCTCATAAAACAGCCAAAGTAACAGGCAGCAAACATTCTGACAAGGGAGGTTACAGGACCAAAAATAGTAATTTTCAACTGACAGTAGTTTAAAATCTGGCATAAACTTAATCTGCAAAATTTGGTCTGACAGCTCTCTGGGTTAGAAATCCATCTGACACTATTCCTTATAATGTTCCAACCAGAAGAAAAAAGAAAACACCAAACCCAACCAAACAAACTCCCATTAAATTTGCATGACAATGACCATACCAGAACGACAAGGTGTAGTCATCAGGGAAAGCTTCACTTTCCCTAACCAGGAATGTCCCATCCTTGCCACCCATTTCAGCACAATATTCCTGGAGCAGTTTCTCAGCAGTTGTTCTCCCCCCTTTCATTTTCCCATGGAACCATTTCTCTTTTAAGTGCAGTTCAGTTCGTTTCACCTCCTAGACCAAAAAATAAGAATTTTTTATAGCACTTTTCCATGACTTAGGACTTTGAAACTAAGTACTTGTTATTGGTTATATATAATCATCTACTGTTTCAGGATTTCAGTTCTTCCTAGGCCTGAGCTCTCCAGCCAATCACCTTTGTAGTTATAATAACCTGCTTTACCATCCACGGCAGCCAAGTAACACATTAATAACACAATTCACATTAGTTCATTCAGCTTAGTTTGAGAATAGCAGTAATACTTAAAAGACTTAGTGCACACATCAGCATTGGCATAGAAGTACTGAAGTTATATTTCATTGTCCTTGTACTCCTCCTTGCAAGTCCTTCACTAACCAAGGGAAAAAGTTATTTTATTAAAAATAAGGTTAACTAGAGTTGATGTTGGCAAGGTCCCTTTTATAGTTTTTCATCCCCACATTTGTTATCTAACACAGAATCTCTAAAATTTCATCAGGATAAAAAATACACATCTGTAGACATTGAAAAAATCTGAAATAATAAAAAGAACGTGCTTAAACAATAAAACACAGCCATCACCTTGGATGAATCTTCATCAGCACTCTGTTCTATATCATCACTGAAGGAAAGCTTTTCATCAGCAATAGCGCAGTAGTGCCGAGTCCATTTCTGAAAGTTGGGAGATATTAAAACAATTAACAGGGGGAAACTCACCACTCTCAACCACAATCTCAAAACAGGGTGCAACAGTAAAAAAAATACTTTCTTCCCCTCATCCACACCTGTTCAACTGACAATGTTACTTACAGAAATATTAAGGAAATTCATGTAAATTTTCAGTATTACAGAACTGATTAACAACCTGTAGCAGATGTCATAGAAATAATACCTGTTCTATTGTGTCCCACATGTAAAGTTCTCCTTGTTGCTTCTTTTCTTCTTTCTTTTCTTCCAGGTTCACATCAATGTCTCCCTTTGGCCCCAGTTTTTTGTGCTTAAAAAACAGAAAAAAAATCAACATTTATACACTCAGAGATAATCACACATAAAATCAGTCACAGTCTTTCAGCACATTCAGAGTTACTGGAAGTATCTCCCTCCATTGCACAGCCACCTTCTGTCATTATCATAACAGCAGCTGTTCCACAAGGAATAGGGCTGGAACTTTAAAATTTAGATCCCATTAATAAAAGTTAAAAAAAAACTAGCAGAGGTATCATTGAAGCAGTGAAGGAACAAGTAGTTTGATAAGATCTCCCCATTCTTTGGAGAACAGAAAACATGAAGTGACACATACCAAGAAATAAGGATAAACAGGAATCCTTCTACAGAAAGTAGCACATAAGGAACAAAACTCAAAACAAAAGGAAAAGATAAGGAATTAAAATGAATGAGGAATTCATTTTTTTACGAGAAAAATGAGCACAAGGGAAATCCCTTATGAAAAAAGGGGTCAAGTTCTACTTTCTTCAGAGAGTTCACAAAAGTGTCTCAAGGGGTCACAGGCAACATCAATTACTTAACTGCAGTTAATGATGGGATTAATCATCTCATATCAGGCCTCAACCACATTCAGTTCTGCACAGGCTACTCTTGGCTGATTTCAGTTTGACAGGCCTATCTGAAAAATCTCACAGGCCAGTGAAGTAGGTGTTGCCTCTGACTGTTTACTGAAAACAATTTCCAAACAAAAGCCAAACAACACAACCAGCACTGGCAGATGCTGATCTATTAAAAGACTCATCAGTGCTCTTTTAGACAGCACAGAGTGATATGGATGTTCTCTTGTGCACACTCATAATGGTTTGTAATTCCCTTTAAGTCAGATCTGTCACATTATTATTAATCATGTGCCTATTGCAAGTCCCCTCTCTGCTCTGCACAGAAACAACAGACAGTGTGGAGAGAACAAAAAAAATCCCCAAAAACTTAAGCACAGAAGTTTTCCACCTTATAGTGGGGTTCTGGTTTTTCCAGTCTTACATTCAAGAGCATATTCTTATACCAATCTACACTTATTTCTTGTATTCAGATGTCTAATACATAGGATGCAATACTGTTACAAGAGCAAGAAAACAGAAGCACAGACAAAAGTAATTATTATTTTACTACAGAGAACATAAGCAGACCTGAGATTCTTCACCAAATTTTGCCATTTGAAAATTTCTACCACAGTTTCAATCTGAGAAATCTTTTGGTTGTGTTGTTGTTGCACATCAGAGCTCATAAAACACCTGCACTGCCCCCAAGGTCCCAGACTAACAGAGACTGCCTTCTCAGAGCAGTGCCTCTGTGTTTCACAAGTGGCTCACTAAACTGCATATTTAAGTCACACTGAGTTAGCCAACACTCATCAGTTTGTGAAATCCTTACAACTTCAGTGTGCAGCTGCAAGAGCTTTGGGTTTCACTTGAACAAAAGTTAAGCCTTTGAAAAAAAAAATACTGATCTATCTTCCTATTCAAAGACATACTTCTATCATTTTTAAGCAGGCCACATGGTGTAAAATGTCTGTGATGAACATCTGCAGCAGTGAACCCTTGCTGAAATTTAGCAGTGACATTTCAGGAGGTGGAAGACCTTTAAAAAACAGCTGACATTTGATGTGGCACTTGAACTACCAACACTTACTGCAAAGGAAACCAAGAGGAAGCACTTTAATACAGTTTTACAGAACACTGTACATTACTGCCAAATGTAACCAGTAAACACTTCAAGCAAGGGGTTTCTTGAAACTAATCTGTGAAGTCAGGAACAGTATTTCAGGCCCCTGCTCTTATTCTCCTATTTTATCTCCCAGCACACAAAGCAAGTCTACCTTGATGATGATTTTTTCTTTCAGCTGGGTTGGTGATGGGAGCTGATCTGCACTGGCTTCAACAGGCTTCATCAAAAGCTGATCCCCAAACACTTCCTTGAACACCCTGGCCATGTGTCGCTGCTGCTCCACACTGCAGTGCTCTTCAATTGACAGAATCACTGGGTATCTTTGGGGGACAAAACCAAGGTGAATGAAGACAATTTCTTTTTGCTACAGCTGGCAAGGCAAGAAAGACAACACCCTCCCTCAGCCCCCAGATAAGAGAAAAATATTTAAAGGAAACAAGGAAGACAAAAGGAAGATATAGACACAAAAAATAGTAACAGATGTGCAATCACAGAGTTGCCAAGGTCAGAAGGGACCTGTGCAGGCCCATCTAATCCAAACCCCTTCTTTGGGAAGGCCAAATTCCTAGGCCAGATCAGGTTGTTCAGAACTTTATCCAGCCAAGATTTGAATAACTGCAAGGACAAAGATCCCCTCCAAGCTTTTTGGGCACAGTTGCGCTTCTAAAGCACGATTATATGAAAATTTGTTTCTCCTCTCTTCAAAATCATGTCTGTTTTCCTTCACATGTACTCTGAGAGGAGTCTGAAATCATAATGCATCCCATGTTATGGTTGTCACTAACACAAAGTTCCCGTGCAGACATGGGAATATACTGCCTCTCTATGTCCAACTGGTAACATGGAAAAACAGGACACTGACAGCTTGATTTCTTCCCCAGTCATTGGGTAGTATTTTTCCTGTCAAGGACATCTCAGCACAAGTTAAAGAAGGGCAGAGATGCAGATCTAAACTGATGTTACCAGTTCAGGAGACATGCTATGAGTTCTGTATCTTCTCAGCTAAGACCTTCCCTACAACAGAAACACCACGTGACAAACTATTATTTGTCAATTGCATCATTTTGTTAATTTTTTGTAAGATTTAAGACATACTATTAAGCATTTGGAGATCCACTTGCAACTTAATAAAAGAAGACCCAGAAAAAGAGCTGGAAGCCACTTTAGGGTACTCACTATCTTCCTTAGCAACAAATGGTTATGCACTGGGACTCCTCCTCAAAACAGCGTCTATTAAAGACCCACATGTAGCCTTTAATGAAGGCTACTAGAATTCATTATTCTCTGATTACTTTTTGCTCTAGATTACAGAGAAATTAAGTTCAGAAAGGTCTAAGCACATGAAAACAGGCTGAAGGAAAATAAAGCTTACTCAGATGTAACAAAGGCATGATCTTTGATTGCTTGCACTACATCATCGAATTTGATCTTTGTTGTCCTTGTCCATCCATGGTAAATGATGGGTTTCCCATCAGGACCATCCCAGCAATCCACTAGGAAACACAAGCAATGGGAAAAGCAAGAGACCAGGTAGCCCTTTAAATGACTCTGGTAAAAAGAATAAATCCAAAACTTCAGTGTTCTATATACTGATTTATACATCTTAATATTCTAATAAACATTCCATCAGATGAATTTATTCTCTCACAGAGGAAACTGAGTTTACTTAAGAAAGAGAAAGACAAATAAAATACATTACAAAATGTTCCCAAAGCATTATTGTGTGGGAATCTGGAAATAAGATATTCAGGCAACTATAGTGTCAATCTACTAGTTTACAGTAATTTTCCAGGGATAAATACACTCCAACAAGTGACAAGCTGAGAGCTTCTGTCTTTTGTTTGTTTCAACCCTGAAACTCTAATTTGAGATACATTTTGCATTAGTCAAATAAACAACATGAAATTGAAGTGAAAATTCTCAATAAGGAACACAAGTACAGAGCTGCAGACACATACACAATTGCTGGAGAACAAAAACATTAACTGATTTACAAGCAAGTTAAACAGGATGACAAAAGGCACAACATCACAAAAATCTCTGTGCCTTAGGTTTGTCTGCATTACAATGAAGGAAAATAAACTATTTATGCTATACAAGTATTCCAGCTTAAATCCTGAGCTTTCATATGTATTCAGGATTGAATGTTTGGTGTAAAGTGAGAGGAGATTTAGGAAGACTCTCTCAAAACTGCCTGGGAACAAGAATCAGAGGAAGTGAATGAGGCATTGGTGAGACATAAGAAAAACAATTTAGGAATCAGTGATTTTTATATGACTAACTTCAATTTCAGAAAGCAAACAGTTCTTGATTTCAGTTCTTTTTTCTTTCTTGGTAAACAGGGGAAACTACTTGTACAGACCAAATGTTACAAACCACTCCACAAGCTCTTTACTCACACTCAATGCATCGACATCCCATCCTGAGGCATCTGATGTAAGCCTCTGTGGAGGATTCACTGCGAAGCTGGTCTCCTGTCAGGTATCTAAGGAGAAAAAAAAAATTGTTAAAAAAGACAGGCAGCTGATTTCAATCAGTTCTCACTCACTCACTGGGTGACATTTTGCCTCCTGTTATGGACAATGTATGGGCTGATTTTTCTTGTTGTCATTTTGTTATGGGTTTGTTTTGGTCTTTCTAATTCTGATGGAAGAACCAAACTTTGCTGAACTTGATGCTATCAGGTTTTTGAACAGACCAAATTACAGCAGGTTTAAGGCTCAATCTAAACAGCAACCAACCCTGACATCCTTCTAGAGAGCAAATCACGAGCTTTGAAACCCACCTAAACCTCATCATGCTCATGCAGAAGCACACGGGAGGGATGTGGAAGGTATTTAGAGTAATATCAAAATACACATATATGCTATATCCATATCCACTTTTTTGCATTCCCTGCATTGTTTTATTTGTTCATCTCTCCTCCCTCTCCTTACACTGCCAGGTAAGTGCCAGATAAGCAAATCCCCTTCATTTGAAGACAGTTCAAACTCATCATCACACACTTTGACAATTAATGAATTCTGACATGAGCACAGTGAGGCTGTTGGTGCTTGGAAAAAAAGGAAGCCCCTCCAGTAACTTAAATTTTTGAAAGCAGAGAGGCTTTCAGAAGAAACAGAAGAACAGTTTCAACTCAATACTTTATATTTTTTACCAAGACTTGGGTTTTCTGGAAGTTGAGTTATCTCACAAAACCTGTAAGATCTTACGAGAAGGGGAAAAAAGAGTCACAGAAACTCCATTTGCCACATTTAGGCCACACTGTAGGAAGGTTTCACACAACCACGCAGCACATTTCTGGCATAATTTACTGTCTTTCTCACATTCCTACATTTCTTTGACCTGGGATAGACAACAGGACTTTTGGTAACTTACGTGTTATGAGAGGAGGAAATCCAGTAGTGGGATAAAGGATTATTCATGTCCTGTACATCTATTGAATCATATTTCTCATCCCAAATACTGTTTTCTTTTGCAAATAGGTAAGCGAGGAACTACAATACAAAGAGATGGAATTTAAACATTTTTACCCTGTGAGAATAAAACAAACCCAGCAATGCAGCAAGAGGGGACTACAGGTCCTGCCACCCAGTGAAAATTCTGTGAAAGAAGTCTATGAGAACTACTACAAAGCACCATTATCTCACCTCATCAACAAAGAGGAAAGGTTCAGCAGTTTCTCTCATAGTGTCATCAATAAACTTTGTCATTCGTTCTCGGACTTTATTGAGATCCTGTGCCCAAGATTCCTTCAGATAATTACAATACAGTAAAAAAAAAAAAAAAAAAAACAAAAAAAACAACTTGAGAAGTGGTGTTATTCAGTACAAAAATCAAACAAGGAACAGAGAGATCTACAGAGAGACACACACTATGTAAGTACATATGGGCATTGACAGGGAGAAAAAAGCTGGCCTCCTTGGACATGCCTTAACTATAATCTCTCTCATTTCTAAATGCCTTAGAAGACATCCTTTGAAAACAGTGAAATTGGGAGAAAAAGAAAGTAGCAAGCTTACACAGGAAGTGTAGGTCTCACTTTTCAATCACATTTGCAAACCTGGAGCTCAGCAGTGCCTAGCAAATATTGCACCATTTTTTCACATGGAGTCTGTGATAAATCACATTACAGAAATCCATGAAGACACAGTTCCAATCCCTGCCTTCATCCTTATCTGCTTGCTGGCACGCGACATCTAACTGGTTCCATTCAACAGGAAATTACCTTTGACTGCAGTGCAGGCATGCAGCAATGTGAGAGCTGCAAAAATGGGGCCATGGCCAAGGCATTACCCCAGTGCCCCTCTGGTGACAGCAGTGACCAGACCAGGCATTCATCTCTGACTGCACACAGCATTTACTTCTAACCTTGTCTGTTTATCTACATGACTAAGTGGAAGCTTGTTAAAACCTTATTTACTTTGCCCTCCCTCATGTCCTCTGGTGCACCTTCAGAGGCTTTATATAGATGAAAAATAATAGTTCTTGTAGACTTCAGTGGCAACAAAGGAGAAATCTTTCCAAGGCCCAGTATTACAGTGGCATCAATCATATTCTATGACTCTTCACATTTCTTTTTAATGAGCACAGAATTCTGTTATACAACCCCAAGAAAAAGAGTTCAGTATTTCTGTAACCTTCCCACCTGCTGCTCATGTAGCAGGAATCTCTGGAAGTCATGGAGGTGAACTGCTGAAGCATCTGGACGGTCAGTATTTCTTTAAAAAAAGAAAGGGAAAGTGAAGCTAAAGAAATAAGAGAGGTTAATCAGAGGAACAGCAGAAGATGACATGGGTTTGTATCTTGGATTTACAGCATAAAGGTACTGTCATCAGCATGAGACCTTTTATAATTCCAATGGGATTTACAGTAGCCTTATATTACCCAGTTACTCTATTTTTGATCCTCCTGGATTCCTGATGTACTTTTGAGAGGGATTCATTGGGAAAAGCACCAAATTTCATTGTAGTCATTGCCTTGTAGCAAATGAGCTGCATTAACTTGACCAGGGTTTTGCTAGTTTAGTTGAGGCACATGGAAAAGCTTCAGTTTAATCCACAATCAGTGGGTTAGCAATGCCTGGGATCTTCTTCATGCTGTACACATTTTACTTAAACTTTCAAGTCCATCAAGTGGAAGATGCAGAAACCATTACTATCAGCATTCAGCTCAGGTCTAGGCACAGCCTGTGCACCACACTACTCTCCAGACTGAAGCAAAACTTTCTACATCAAATTGTCCTTCTATAGCTCTGTTCAGCTCTTTATAAAATCAGAGGACAGGCACCTTCAGTCCATACCATTTTTGTAGTCAGAAAGTAAAAAGCAATCACCAGAACTTATTTCCAATTTCTGAATGCAAAAATATTGATGATTTGTTTTCACTTACTAAAACATTAGAACAAAAAATAAAATTAAAAAAACCAGTGAGGTAATATAAAAACAATCCTGCAACACTACAACCATATGAAAATGCAGAAAAATAATACAAATGAAGACTCTCACCCAAGAATGAAAACAGAGGAATCCTTTTTGAATTCATCAAGAATCTTAAAACAAACAAACAAACAAACAAACAAAAGAAACATGAAAAAGGGAAAAAACATAAATAATAAAATAATATCCAATTTCTATCTAAATCCATCTAATAATGTCCATTGGTTTGGAAAGGGAAATAAATGCCTGTCTACCCTAGAGAAGTTGCTCACAAGTTGGCAAGATACATTTTTAATTAAATGCATAAGAAAAAACGTACTGCCAAGGCTGGCAGCTGCACTTCAGGCCTTTCAATGTGAACACAATTCTCAGACAAAATACTTGCTTTGATAAAGCACCTCATACAAGCAGTCAAATTCCTGGGGAGCTTTTACTGTTTGATATCCCAGAAAAACTGGAATTAAGTATCATCCATCACATTTATTCAAGTGACTATAAAACCTAAATTGTTTCTAGTCTGGCACAGCATCATTAGAGATTGCAGGAAACTTATCAAGTGACCCAAAGCACTTGTAAGCAAATTGAGAAATTTCTTCGCAGTGATTCACACAGGGCAATAACAGGAGCTTAAACAAGTCAGAGAGGCTCCTTACTGTGTGTTTTACTCTTCAGCTTTCTGCTCAAGCTAATTAACAGGACTTTCATGGCCAAAACCAAAATCCTGCCAGTTTATCTAGGGTTTTTATCACTTCACCATGATTTCAGCATCACTTTTAAACAACACAAGCTGTATTGCCAGAAAATCAGCATTGACTCTGACTATCAAAGCTTCTACTTTAGCATCTGCAAAATTAAAGTTGAATCCACAATAAGCACATAGTGAAGAAAGATATTCAAGCAAGTAATTTCAAATTATGTGTTTTCACACCGTTTTAAAGGGTTCCTAACTTTCAGAGTCACTAGAAGTATGCAGTTTCTACCAGCCTCATGAATCTGTACCGCAAATACAAGGAAACAGCAGTCAGGAGTTGCCCACTTAAATTAGCTAAAATGTAATTCCACAGCATTTAAGTCTCCCAAGGACTGTCTCATGCATGTCCTGTAATGGACTTGCTGCTGGTAATCTGGAACATGGAATTGCTTCTACCAGTAAAAAATACCAGGCAAACCAAATGAAAAGACATTCAGCATCCTGAACAAACTCACAAAATTAATTCCTCCTAAAAACCCACTAAAATGTCTGTGCCTATCTCTACTACCAACACACAAGAAGCAACATGAATGACTTGTTCATCTCCTTAGGCCAACTGCTGATAGTGACTGTTATCTATGCATTGAGTACAGCACTCTTTTTCTGGTACGAGAATGAGGAAAAAAGAAAATCAGCAACAAACTAAAAGATAACCAGCTCTGAATACTCTGATGCAGCAGTTGAAGAGAATGAAGACTATTTATGAAAAGCTTACCAATTTCTGTTGTTCAAACATGATTTTCTTGTAGAACAAATGAAATTGTTCAAAAGTAAGCTCTTCCTTGTGAGCACCTATTTCCTACAACAGAAAGTAGCACACAGTGAATTTAGAATTCCCTGAGCTGCCCTTGCACAGTGAATGAACTACTCTTCCTCCAGATGGCATTCCCCAATGCATTCTGTTCTACTCCAACTTTATTTTTAACCACTTGGATTTTTATATTTATTTATGCTTTTAAGAATACAGACAAGAAAACAGATGTTGGTTTATGACATAGTGCTCCTAACCCCCATCTTTGGCCTTGCATTTTGCACCCTCACTCCATTTCCATGACCAAGGGAGAAGTAGGGCCTCATTTAGTCATTGTTGGCTGAACAAGCAGAAGCAAGAATGTCTGCTTTAAGGGTGGAGAGCTGGAAAGCAGGAAAGGGTGGGGATATTCAAGGTTCCTGAAGGAATGGAATGACATTCAGAAGTTATTAATATTGGCATTAGTTGGAGAGAAGAGGTTGTTATTTGATTACTGAAAAAAAAATTAAGATGAAATTTATATAGAAGAAAAAGAAAGATAAAATACTTTTCTATGTACTTGCTCAGTACTGGAGCTCAAAACCCAGTGTTGGCTTTGGTCACCCACACAATGAAAAGAAGGAACATTTATGTCTGTATTTTCTTATACCCTCACATATAGGCAAAGCCAAGCTGACAGATTAATCAGTAAAATTTATTTAACTATTCATGATATAAATTTTAAAAAAAAGTGTCCTAAAAAGAAACATCAACACTTATCAGAGAATACCAAACACATTTGAGTAATCAGGTAATTACCGCAAATTTATCCTTCAAATACTTCATGCTGCTCACTTTGAAGTTCACTTGGGGAAGGACAGTTTTCAGCTCTCTAAGACTGATACTGGGGGGAAAAAAGGAGAAAAAAAGATAGCAAAATCACCACTATGTGTTGTATCCAGTCAGCTACTCATATATTTTCTATCAACACAAAAATGTGACTAGTGAAACATTTTGTGTATGGTTCATCTTACATACCTGTAAACTTATATAAACTTAACACCTACACAGAAGCAAGGGAGACATGGAGAAACAGGCATTTCAATTAATTTGGAATTAAAAGAACCATGTTGCATAAATATGTATTTCTCTCTCAGCAATTAAGCAGATCTAGATGATCAGCTCAAATGCAGATATTTATACATGGTCAGATGAACTGCAGCCTTTCTTCCACTGAAACCGGATTACAGACACAGAAAACATCATGCAAAGGCTGTACCAAACAGATGAGCACAAACAGAAAATAAAATGCCCCTGTTTTCAATACCATTTTAACCTTTATCTCCAGATGTTATTCAGTCTGGTAATGCTGATTTGCAGCAGCAAGACTCTTCCCTTCTGCAACATCTGAACATGATCTCATTCTCCTCTCCCAAGCAGGTGTTCCCTTCCAGTTCCATTTACACAGACCTGCTGATTCTTTTCACAGAGTTTCAGAATGCCCAATGATATCCCAGCAACACTTCCAAAATCAAAGTTTTCTAGATAACAACAAGGCAGCAAGTCAAGGGAGCACAGCTACAAGACCTGTAGGTCCTATTGCTGAAGCCCACAAAATATTAAAGCAGTACCAACAGTACCCAACAAAACAAGACTCAGGGACTCTGCCTTGGCCTACAGGACAATTGAGAAGCCATTAAACCTCTGCAAACACAGGGTCAGAACAGAGTTGCTTGAAAGCAACAAAACCAATTAGCACGTGAATGAAAGTAACACTTCCATTCTACATTGTCCATGCCAGCAGCTATCCTGTGAGATATTCTCATCTCCATTGTGCAAGAGGGAAAGAGGCAAAGCAAGAAGGAACTATGCTAAAGTCCATGCCCAAGCCAGATTAGAACTCAGGAAATTCCTGGCTTTCCTCCTCGTCGCCAGACCTCTGGAAAAAAACACTGTTAGGAGCAAGAACGAGCACTCCATTTGTACACTAAACACCAAGCACAAGCAATTTCCTCTGGCCAGACAAGGGCAAGAGAAAACAAAGAGCTGGGACTTCATTACCACTGGAAAAAAATTCAACCTGTGGAACAGGACTTGCCTGATAGCCTAACCTTTACAATTAACCTCCCTAAAAACCACAGCTCAGAACACAACGGACCTCAGTCCCAACTCCTATCCTGAATTTTTCTAAAAGCATGAATCATCTAGGAAAAGAAGGAAAAACTGCCCTCTCCATAGTGCAAGTCTCCTTGGTCCCAACCAAGCTGCCTCGTAGCAATAAAACAATCCTAAAGCAACAAATGATGCCTCTTCAGCAGACACCTACTGTCAGCCACAGCTGCTCCACCCTAACATTTGCTTTTGCTTTGTGAACCCCAACAACACACCCCCATTGCAGGGTTAGCTCTGAAAATGCATCAGGGGGTACAAGTCAATATCCAGTAAAGGATGGGACTGTGGCCAGCTGATGGGATTGTGGCCAGCTCTGAAATGGGGTCTCAGCTCAGCCTGCACAGTGCCCTAGGCTGTCTGCACAAAGGTGTGATTTCCTGCAATACCACAGCCTCAGCCACACAATGAAACACCTCACTGCAGTTTGCTTTTAGGAAAAGGTGTACACGACAGGGAAAGCAGGAGCTTTTCTACACTGATTTGTACTTAATAATAAAATGCATGTTCCAGACAAAGAGAAAAATCATGGTGAAATGATAACACAGAAGGGAGAAAAAGTTAACATTCTTCTCAGTGTCACGATTTCTGGCAACTCTAAGGACAGGTGTGCAGTTGAATTTTTTTTTTTTTTTAAAGTCTCCTTTGCGTGTAAAAGCTACAAAGCCACATCACACATGGACCTGAAAGGAACTACTGAAACCCAGACACATGAAGCCACACATCACACTGGGAGCTAGAGCCCCTGGCACTTCTTTCACTTGAGAAGCACCAGGTCAAAGGTGATTCTTTGGCTTTGGTCTGGTCAAATACAAGGCAGAGACAAGCTCATGGCCAGGCAGTTCCAGCTGAGCTCAATCTCTGAAATAACACTTTGCTCTTTCTGGCAAAGTAATTCTAGGCTAAAATTTAAAACACTTAGTTGTCAATCATTTGTTTCCTCATTATACCATGTACATAAACCTGAGGGAATGCTATGAACACACTGTGTTTAGCAAAAGGCAAAACTCGAGTTGCTAAAGCAAGGGCAAATGCCATTTTCAGGGATCTCATACTCCACATTTTGGACAATGAATTCTTTATTCTTTTTATTCCACAGAATCTGCAACAAAAATTCACTAAAAACATCTGAAAAAAGACAGAGCTTCTTACCTATTTTTTCTGGTTTGATCAACAGAATAGATCTGCTTTCTCAGCCAGCTTGTAGAAGAGGGAAAAAAATAAATCTAAGAATTATAAAGAATATACAGCCAAGGAAATTTCAAAATCTATAGACAAAACTCAATAGAAATACTTAAAAGTTCTTAAGATTCATGTATTTTAGCAAAGCAAAAACATTACCAGTTTTTGCAGCATTCAAGCATCCAGCCAGTTTTTTTTAACCACATCTGTAAATATGTACTTTGCTGCATTTTAAAGTCACATAAACAACACAGGAAGGGGAAGGGTGGGCAGGACAGAAAAGAATGAGTAACCAGAAGCTGTAAAAAAGTAAGAGGATAAAGTGAGCCAAAACTTCAGCTAACCTAAACTGGAGTAACTCCATAAGTTCAATGATTTCTGCCAGATTTATCTTTGAGCTGTTGGCTCAAATATTTGTTAGATGCATAAAAATTAAAAACTAGAGGAAAGAGATAGGGTTTTAAGGAATTTTAAAGAAAATCCTCATTACAGTGCATGTCAGGTTTAGATGCACAGTAAAATACTTTTAGTTGCACCAATAGTAAATAAATGCCTACACAATTTTGATCTAAAAGAAGAAAGCACTGCTGAGCTGATTTTGAGACTCAATAGGAATTACTCTTGTTTGACAACACCAGTGTCAAAGCCACGATTTGATCAGGGAACAAGTGAGGGCAGAGCATATCCTCACTAACAGCAGCAGCCACAAACAAAAATGCCAGCAGTGATGAAAAGCAATGGGGTATGGAGACATTACTGAAACCTGTCCACAGGCAATCTGAGCCTGAGCAACAACATCCTCTAAAGGACAGAGGTGCAGCTTCACCTTCCTATGGCTGACTTCTGAATTTTCCAAGAAGCCAACACACAAACACCAGCTGCTCTTGTAACCTCATGAAGAGATTTTGTTTTGGGTGCACAGAACAAGGTGAACTGCAAGTTCACATTAGTGTATGAAGGAGAGTGTGACTCCAGAGCACCTATGTAGCAAAACAGACATTGAGAATTTCATTCAGATTTTCCTCTTTCAATTCCCAGTCTCACAAAGTGCAAATATGCCCACATACCTCTCTGTGATTGCAGGTGTGGGAGCACTCATGACCTCTTGATACAAGATATTCAAGCCACACAACCATTTATCAGTATCATCTTTAGAGTCAGCTGAAAAAAATAATATGCTACGTTAAACACCAAAACAAAACCAAGACAGAACTTGTTTAGATAAACCCTAGTACACAAAGCTGCTGACCAACCTTCTTCTTTGATAAATCTCATCGCATAGCTTCATGTTGCTACTAATAAAGCTAATAAAAAACAGCATAAATTTGGGGGCAGGTAAGCTCTGACAAAAAAATGCCTGCTTTTAGAAGACTTTTATCAGAGTAGGAAAGTTTCAATATTTCAGCAAAATCACTATAAAACTACTGCTGAGCTCCTGTGGTAACACAATCAAAATTAATTCTCTTCTCCTCTGTCTCCAAGGTGGCAAAAGCCTAGGACCCAGATCAGAGCAACCTGAAGGATGCAGGCAAAAGAACTCGGTACTGCTATAGCATCAAGCTGGTTCATTATATTCCCAGCAACCTACAACAAAATTGCAATATACTGGCTTTTGACATAATCACTTTCTATTTATCCTAACCGTGCCTCTCAACACATTGTTCCAGACTAAATTTTGGCAAGACAAACAGAAAAGGAGCAATGTACAAAATTGGTGTAGCAGATATAAAACGTTATAATACAAGTCAAAAAAAGGTCTAAAATTCCTTATGTGGCCTAGCTGGAAGCCAGGTACATCTTCCTCCCTACCCTGCAAATTAGAATATCACTGCTTTGTTTTGTTTAAAATGTAGTTTGCCTTTCCATTCCCAAACCAGAAGAGTCCTCATCATTTATCATGATTGCATTTGGTAATTCTTCAGCCCAGCAGAAGGAAGATGAGGAACTGCTTGTTGAGCACAGCTTTCCCTAGGAAATACCAGCTAAGCTGCAATAACCTTGCATGAGATGTGATCTTTACAGCCCTCAGCTGGGCAAAGTCCATTTGATTTAGCAGGCTGGCTCTGAAATTGCATGAAGGCATTCTTCAATTAAACCAGCTCTGAAAAATTATTTTCACTCAGGAGCTGAAATCTTTTATCAGCCTTCAAAGCAAACAAGTTTCTCAAAAGGTGAAGATTACATTTTATTTAAACATACTTTCAAACAATGCTTTATCCCCCAAGGACAAAGCCAGAGCCCAGCCTCAGCTCCCCATTTGAAATGTTTTTCACCTTGTTACAATTTTGGAAAGAACACCCACTACCTCTGCCAAACCAATTCTTCTCCCAAGACAATTCTGCCCCTTTTGATAGCTACCATTCCCTTCAAGGAACAATTCTTTTATATTGTTTTAAGAAACCATGACAAAGCCCTTCCACAAGGAAAAGGATTTCCCCCTCACTGAAAGTTATATCATGTTGTTCTGCAGTTCAGCATTACAGCAAGAGCTCATGGTACCAAGTGTTTTCAAAGTATTGGCAGGGGCCTGGTTTGAGAACTGCCATGGGGGAGGGACTGGAGGGGCTGTCAGAGGAAATCAAGCTGAAGTCCCTGGCACAGCTGCACGTAAGCACAGCCACTTACTCAAAATTTTCACAGACTTCAGTCAAGAATGGTAAAACTTATTTAAAAACCCCTAAGAAAGGATTAGTCTTTCATTTCAAAAGCATCTGACTGCAAAAAAATTGTACTCTAATACTGCAATCTATAAGAAATTCATCCCACAAATAATAAAAAATAAAAGCTGTCAGTACTTAAACACTTAGAAAGCACTCCCCTTTTCTCACATTACGATTTTGCAATAAAGATTTAAATGAAGAGAGAACTACAACTCCAAATAAATTGTCTGTATGGTTCTAAACCAAGGACCCATTACAAATCTTTTAGAAAAGAAATCTCTTTGTAAATTCCACTAGTTAGAAATTGTATTCAGCCTGTACTGTAAAAACTTATATCTCTTTAATTTCAAAATCTTTAGGTTTGTAACCACGGATAATCTTGCCTATAATAAAAAGAGTTCCAAAATTCCCTTTGTTTCACACAGACCTCTTCATTTTAAATTTATCATTTTCCAATTTTATTTATGGTTCCCTAGTACTTATTTAGAAGAGGTTTAGTATTATCAGGCGACATGCACACAAATAGCCCAAACTAAAACTTCATTTTTTCCAAATTAGTCTGCAATTGCCCATAGGCCATGGGAAAATTTCTGTGATGCAGCTGCAGTGCAACTTTTTATGGCTATTACATCCCAAATCATTCTGGCCAGTCTAAAAGTGTTAGGACAATATTCTGGCCACACTGAATAGCTGTTCTTAAAGAGGGCAATGCTACCTCTACTCTTCAGTGCTGAAAACCTTATTGGAGTTATTTAACCAGCAAAAATCTACCTTGCTAGAAAAATCAGAAACGACATTCACATGATGCGCCACTGGAAAGTGAAACTTTCCAAATGCAGCAGGTCACAGACAAGAAGGGCTGAGGAAAAGGTCTGGCTCCAGATTTTAAGCATCTGGTGCACTCCTGAACTGCAGAAGTTAAAACCACATTATTCTGTGCATTCCTGTTCCATCAATGTGTTTGACTTGTTCAATCAGTAACCTTAAAGAAGAAAGAAAAAAGATAAAAGTACCTGCTAAACTTAAGGTGTTGAGGACAAACTGGGTACCATAAAAAACAGTAAAGCAGTGCTCTTCTCTGTGCCTTGCTTTGCAGCGTTCAAAGTCCTTTGAATTTTTTCCTGGGCGAATCTCTTTTATTTCCATCAGATCCACTGAAAGAAAACAACATTCAGTAAGTACAACTGCAGAGCCTGAAATGGTAGGATGGATAATTCAAAGTATGCACACACATATAAAATAGCTATATATATAAAAATGCAGGTCTGTATTGGACAAGAAATGCAAATTGTGCCAGCTTTTAATCCATAAATCCACAAATAAATAGTAACAGACAATAGTAGAAAAGGACTAGAAGAAGAAAAATAACCTGTCATATTTTTATTATTTCATTATCACTGATTTTCCATGGACAAGGTGCATACACATGGCCTTTGGCTCACAGAAAATGTGATTTCACAAATGGCATTAACTCTAAGCAAGTAATTTTCCAATTGCCATGAAAACTGTTCAGAAACAAAAAAGAAAATATACAATTTTACCTTACCTGCCTAAACCATCTTACATAGCCAGCTAACCTTGTCAGCTAATACAGTCAGTGGTACTTTCAAGAAAAATATTTGAAGCAGTAATATAAAGAGCAAATCAAGCTTAATAATTAAAATGTTTGTGAGTTTTCTGATGGCCAGCTCCAGAGAGGTCTGTGTTATTTAACATAACCTGTTGTATCACTTTCACCTCTCAGCTCTCCAGAGAACATGGGTATGCACTGGAGCACAGCAGAATGGGAACCCTGCACAAGCACACACTCTCCCAAGCCAGCTCCCTTTTGTCAAACCCTTGCTACAGGGCCTGCAGAACAGGAGGGAGGCAGCACTGAAATAGAAATATGTGTGCTCTCAAGATAAGATACTTATTAGAAAACTGAGGAAGTGGTTTTGTTCTGCCTGTGGACCAGAGAAATAAACAGCTCTTTCCACTTCTGGACAGTCTTGACTTACGAGCTACAGGACGAAGTGTGAAGAAAAACATTTCATGGCTGCTCTCAAAATGTGTTTATCAGACCGAGCAAGATCCAAGGAAAACAGCTGAGGGTTTCTGTCCATGCATTTAAGAATGCCACAATATAAAACCTGTTTCAAATGAGCACCTCATCAGTAACAGAAGATCTTTAACAACATGAAGAAACAGCAGCTCTGCTGCCAGACATGGATGAGCTGAACAACAGCAAAGCTTCCACCAATGTAATGCTGTATTTCTATGATGCCAACATGGACAGACAAGCAAGGAAGTTCATCAACAAAATCCTGAAAATTAAACATTAATTCATCTTGGAACTTCTTACTTTCGGCAAAGTATCCCAGGCCAAACTTCTACCAGACACTCCTTTCTCACAGTCATTAAACAACTTACACTGTGAAAATGATACCTCAAAGGTTAACCTGAATAGGATACAAGCATCTTTCTTAAATGAATTTTTCCAAGCATCATTATTCTCAAGGTAGAGGTTTTAATGTCTCAGTCTCCCTCTCAAATCATGACAGCATCTCCTAAGATCTGCATATCTGATTGGTGAAGACTCCTAAATTTATGTTTCAAAATAATTCACACTGTGCCTATAAATGACCAGGAACCAAAAGCTTCTAATGATGACACTGATCTCTCCAAGAGAGACCATGCAGAGTCTCACCTGGATCCTTAAAGATGTATCCAAATTACCATCCTAAAAGTCACCATCTAAAAAAGTTGATCTTACACCACGAATTTACATTCATATCAACAGAGAAGAATCAGAATGCAGAGACAGAAAGTACCCAGATGGAGAGGGGAGGAGGTTGCATGGCTGCAGTAAGTGGCACAGGACTGCACACCAGGCTGCCTCATTCCAACCACTGGCAAGTGCAACCCCAGTCACCTCTTCTGCTTTCCCTTCACCCAACAAATCCCTGCTGAAAAACAGTTTTAACTTCCAAGTGAATCATACCTTTCCTTTCAGATTCTTTTAAATCCACACACATGAACAACACAACAAAAGGCCCTCTCAAAGTACAAACTAGAAGCAGTGATAAAAGAGATTTCACAACCTGCATTGCTGTTGTCATTTCCAGGGGCTCTTACCTCACACTGACCTCTGAAATAAACACACAAACTTACCCAATGTCGCCCCTCAGTTACACACACTCACTGCAGTCCTTCTTGCACTACAGCTTTTCAACCCCACCATCCCCTTCTCCTGCATGAACCTATGTGTATATACAGAGTGGCACAAGGATTTTTGTATGCACACATATGTTATTGCTCCTCCAAATGGTTTTTCAGAAAGGGTTTCACTATACTCTGATTGCTAAACATTCAGTAAATAGAGGAATAGTTCAGCAAGAGAACAAAATTGGATGAAAGGAGAAATAAATATTTATATTAAATAACTCAAATTCAAAATTTCACATCCCTATTATTTTCAGGCAGAACATTCTATATATCCTACAAAATTTGGGCAAGATATAATGATATCTTACATTTCCTTAGAAAATAAATGGAACAGGTACAAAACACAAGTTTTATTAAACATTCTTTAGATTTCTACAGAAATAAAGATGTAATACACATTATAGTTTCAGAAAAATTAATAGAAACTACCTGTATTAATTTTAATGACAATTCATACTGTTGGTTAGGATGTATTACTCTACATTATTGAAAGAAAAGCCAGTGTAGAGAATCAAAGGGACAAATGAGAAATATGAAGAGCAAGCATTAATTCTAGTCTTGCACTGAGCTCTGCATCCTCCACAGGTAGTCTGGAGTCGCCTGGCACCCTCCATGTGATGCCCAGTAACTCCAGAATGGCTGATTCCAAATATACCAAGATAGCAGCAGGCCAGGAAAAGCCACAGCATGTTTCAGACTCAGATTAGTAAATCAACTGTACCAACGTAGTTGTTGCGCAGTTACTGTGAACTTTTTTAACAGCACAATCTGCCACTGAACAATTAAAATGCAATTTCATACCTATGCCAGAACTGCAGGCACAGCACTTCAGACATGCTATCTTTGTACAGCCTTGAAGTACTGGAGCTTTCCTCCTTCTCAAACCCACATGCAAACTGCAAAGCCCTGGCTTCACAGACACGTATTTCTGGGGCCTGACAGACCCCAAAAAAAACCACAGACCTGGGCAGATGCACCTTGCAGAGTCAAGTCAAATCCAATACACTTGCAGGTGGAATTTCCGCAAGAAAGGTGAAAGACTATTAAAATATTTCCTAAGGAAACATGAATCAAAGCATGCCCTGTAGAGAAACTGACTCACATCCAGGGAGACAAGGAGAGCACTCCCCAGCCAAAGAGTTTATGAAAGTCTAGTGCCACTCCAAAACCCACAATTAGTTTACAGTTCATCCATCCCTTTATGTGACTATTTTCCCAGGTTGAAAGGATCTCCTTAGCAGACTCATAAGTCACGGATTGATTCTGACAGCTCCCTCAAGAGGCTCTTTAAGGAGACCAGACTCCAAGGCACCTTCAATTGCCATGCTGTCTCAAGCTCTGATCTGGATGTGCCTTCGAGGCAGTTCAGAGCCTGAAGCTGATGAACTTCAGCTCCTGCTGCTGTGTTGTTTGGCAAATCAGTGAATTCAATGGATCCTTACAATACTACATAGATATTTTCCTAATACTGCACAGATTAATTGCTCAGTGCCTTCCAGGGCACCTGATAGAGCTCTTTACTGCCATGACCTTAATAATAAACTTTTGATCCTTAACATCTCCACTGATCTCCATTCAAATAACCCAGCAGCAGCGATCACATTCAGTCACACACTTGCAGGTTAAAATTCCTGTGACATTTCCTGCAGTCACACTTGGAGGTAGATGGTAAAACAGAACGTGCATTTCACTACAGCAGGTACTGTGCAAGCTGAGGGGAAGACATGATACAAGATAACCAAAGGTAGAAAACTATGTCAAGAGGAGAACTGTGAAAAACACATTACATTGTTATACACAACACTGGGCTGAACTGCAATTTAAAGAGAGAAGTTCTGGCTCTGTCTGCCACAATGGTCACCCACCAGCCACCTCTGGGTGGGAACACAACCATCCAGCACCTGAACAGACAGGTTGGGGAACAGACCCTGCTGAAAAGCAGCCAGTGCCACCAGCAGAGCACCTTCTGTGAGCTGGAAGTGTCCATCTAAATTCCCTGCAGGAAGGTGAGTCTGCAAGAACACCTTTGGTCAAGTCAGGTAATGCTAGGCTGGACTATCAGGCTGATTGTATAGAAATGCATGGGTCAAAAAACCTTAGAGGCTGTCAACCCATGGAGGTACCCTTGATAGAAAAGTCTACATTAACAGTGTAAAAGTTTACCTGAATCTGCCATTATGGACTACAGAGTTCTGTAAGATAACATTCCTGATTCAAAGCCCAGATTCCCCAGGAGTCCTTCAGTGTGGCCACAAATGGTGCTCAGCTCAAAACTCAATCATGTACTTAATGAATGAACAGGAAAAGCCTACAGAGAGTTTCAGAGTAGGCTTACAGAGTCAGAAATCATGCTGTGAGCATTATTTCAATAAGTCTCAAGAAGACTTAAGGGAAACTACTGGCAACATTTTGAAGAAGAAAATAAGGGACTCTGATCACCCAAGCTGCGTGCACCAAGACATGGGCTGGCCATTCTCTCTATGAATATAATTGCATTTCCACGTGTATATATGTACAGTAATATTCCACACCCAGAACCAATCTTTTTTTTCCAAAAATTTGCATCACAAAATATTCCAAGGTAGGTTTCATTTTAGAAAGGAAGAAACTGCAACAGAGGCTGCGTGCAAATGAGTGCCCAGTGAATGAAGAAAGCCTTTAGTACCCTTTTGCAAATGTACTTCATGGTGGTTAGTGAGGACAATGGCTGTGCTCTCACTTCTGCAGAATTAAATATTAACTACCCAAGGCGTGTTTTAACAGCCTCTTTTTTTCAGAGCAGCAATGAAACACAAATCGTCTGTGACTCTAGAGGGAACAAGGTGAGGCTTCTCTTGGAGGAGAAAGTCACAAGAAAGCAGACATGTCCTGCAGCATGGCAGTCCAGATGTGGCAGGGAAAGTAATTCAGCTCATATAAAGAGAGATGTTTACTGAGACATTCAGCAGCCCAAGGAAGTCAGTAGACATCAGCCACAGAACTTCTGAAAACACAGTTAAAGGATGAAACCCGAGAGACAGTGTGGTTCACCTTGAGAAAGCACCCCTGAGTACCTTTCCAAGGGTCCTCCGGGGATTTAGCTGAGTGATTGACATAAGGTTTAGAGAAGTGCACCTTTTAAACCCACAGGGTTTTACGTAATCAGGTCACACAGAGCTGGCATGTACAGTAACAACAAATTACTACTAAATTCATAACTTCTCACTGGATTGCTCAGTACAACACCATGTTACAGTGCTTTCCAGTTTGAGCTCTGAATTCAAGGGGCTGTACACCCAGCTACTGTTTTCATATTAAAAATTAAAGGGCACCTCCACAAAATGGCATAAGAATAGGGTAAAATTTATATATGTGCTCATAAAAGTTTACATTCTGCTCCATGCAACAAAACAAAACAAAAATGTTGGCATATAAACCTGACTTTGGGAAAAGGATGGAGTACCTACACCTCACACTCACTTTGATCACCCAATTTAGGGCTGCTGAGGTCTGTGCAGTTCATTCCATCCCCGTTTTGCTGGCTGGCCATGACAGGAAGTCTGGTTGTTGTAAGTTAGCATCAGACATTGCAGAACTGAGCTGCTAAAGGGAAGACATTATTTGAAAGGAGCTAGAGGCTACACATGTTCATTTTTTCATTTGACCACAGAAACCAAGCTCCATGTACTCAGCTGAAGACTTACACAAAGATCCCCTGGCTAACAACTGAAATACAACCATTTCAAAACACACCAAAAGAAAGGTGAATTTTAATGTTCTTTTGTGAAGCTACTCCAAAAAGAGCAAGAAGTGGACTCATTTTCCAATGGCATATTGTTCTTTAACAGTATTCAGAATACAGAAAGCAAATGATAAAATAGAGACTCAGGGTTTTCAATCTGAGTTTATTTATTACTTTAAGTCTGAAACAGTAAGGAAATTCAGACAAAAATTCTGCTAGCAGTAAGGAAAACAATGGTCCCTACGAGAAATCAGCATGATCAAGTCCAGTATTCAAGCCAAATTAAGCATTCATTTCACACTTCTCACCAGAATATATAGATGCTCATCACTTCTCCCAGAGGTACAGATCTGTAAATGTTTATACCATCTTCTCCAATGGGGAAAAAAAAAAGCTTTCCACCACAGAAGAAATTTACATTGCTATTAACAATTCTACTAAATAAATGACTCAGCTGTTTAACACACAGAAAAAAAATCAATATTTAAGAATGTGAGCCACATGCACGAACACTCTCTTAGGTGCTAGTTTTTGCCTACAGCAACACACAGAAGGCTGCCATTAAATTACACTCCAGATCCCTGCTTTTCCCCTCACCCTGTCAGTTGAATGTGGCCTGACCTGGTGCTGGTATCTACATGATTCTATTACAGATGCACAGCTCCTATAATGAGCTTTGATCATTAAATATCCAGGTGCAACATTTGGCAGAAACTAGTGATTCCTGCTTGGCAGTGTAACAAAGTCTGAAAGCACAGGACAATTTTACAGATTGAGGTAAAGCAGAGCAGCTCCCACAGGTTCTAATTCTACTTTTAACATGATTTTTATAAAAAAAGTCTGATTTTGGTTTTCACATTTCCTTTACCTGTGAAACATGAAAATTCAACTTCGTTTTATGTCTGGGTTTTTTAATCATGTTCTAGAGGACAAATTCAGTAAAATCACCCCTTTTCATCGAGGAAGAAAATCTCAAGTGAACTTAACACTTGATAACTCTTTCCTGTAGTTTAAATGAAAAATCAGCAATGCTAAATGACTTTGAGATGGCAAATTTAATTATTTAAAAGTGGTCATTTTTGCCAACAAACTGTGGGAAAGCTACACATAGAACTAGAGCAGTGAGACAATGTGAAATGAGCAGTTCACATAAATTCTAAAATTACATGTTATGCATTGTCAAACACAGGTTTCTGTTATAAATGGAAAAAAGATACAAAATAGCCCTATTGCATTAATAAAGATCTGGGCTGCAGAAAATAGAAATGGCTGCTATTGTTGTCCTGTGGTGTGTCACGAGCATCAAAGGCTTCAATTTAAGAATAGCCTTTATTCCCCTGCTTCATAATTCTGCAATTACATTGACATGACTTCATCTCTGCCACTCCCCAGCCCAGGTACTTCATCCTCTGAGAAAGTTTTCAGAATAAATTAATACTAACATTTCTCTTCCCACCTTATCTACACCCTGACCTCTCACTCTGCATACAGAAAAAGAAGTTTCAAAGCTGATACATAACTTTTTCTAAATATGGCCTTCTGATGCTTTAAACCTGTTTCTTGTTATGAGCTTGCTTGTCACTAGATATTTTTATTATGGAATCTTTTGCAATAAATAAAGAACATGACCAAAAAAAAAAAAAAAAAAAAAAAAAAAAAAAAAAAAAAAGGAAAGGTGATCTTTCTTTTCCAAAAAACAAGGGATTAAAATATGGCTTATATAATTTTACAAAAGCAGGTCGCCTCTTCACATTATTAAAAAAAAAAAAATTCCTGGGCATTTAAAAACAGAGAAATCATCTTCTGTCCTCAAATAGAATCTTCCTTGAAATGAGCATGCTTGTATTACAGAGAATCACACACTTGCACATTCAAGGATGTCACCACAGATTTCTGAGAGTATAAATTCTCCTGGCTGTGAATCATCCCTTCACTCAAGGGATTCTTGGAAGAATATGCAGAAACTCACACATTTTCCAGTGACTAATCCAACTTTAGTCACCGTGAGCTTTCCCTTAATAATCGTCCTGAAAGCACTTTGCATCTGAGAAAGAATGGAATACCCACAATGGATCAGCTTCCTGGAGATTTACACCTCACCACCAGCTTGCTCTACAAGCTTAAATATCCTAACTTTGAGGCTTAATTTATTCGTGTGCATATAAATGCTATACCACAATTCGGGAGGCCTTATCTGGGAGTTCTGGAATGTCCTCTCAGACAGCAAAGCCCAGGTGTCAGGCACACAGCCGTGTGTCTCAGCAGAGTCCCAGCAAATCCTGGGATTTGGCCACCTCTCCCTTCCCCTCTGCCTGTCACTGCTGTCCCAGCGTGCACAACACCCCCTGGGACAGTCTGAGGTGGGCAGAACCACCCCCGGGGGTGTGTGACCCATCCAGACCCACACACAGCTGTAAAGGTTAAACACACAACAAAAATGCACAGCAGAACCATCAGGAGCAAACACACTGCACAGACCATGCTGGCAGCTTCACAGTTACCCACCCAGAATGCAGGGATTCCTTTCTGCAGGAAAAGAGCCCATTGCAAGCTAAACAAGCAAATCAAATCCCTCTCCACAAGGAAACCAAATTTTCCTTCTCTCAAGCAAAAATAATTCATTGTCTCAAATGCCGATCTGGGTTGGCAGGTGATGGAATTTAACTTGGAATTTAACCGTTTAATAGTGGGCTGTGAAAACATCACCTCAAACTGACATTGTGCACAGACAGAAATACAGTGCCTCTTGATCTACTGTTGAAATAGGATATCCTTCTCTAAAGGACACAACCAACCTGTGTTCCTTCATTTAGGGGAAAACACAGAGGTTTTTCCCCAGTTCCTTTCTCTTAGAAATTCCTCTTGTAAATGGCAACTCAAGTCTCTCAAAAGATCAATGTAAATCTCCAGTACTTGGACACTGTGTGATCTGAGCCACACAATGAAGACAAGGATTGTTTAAACCAGATTTCCTAACCTTTGTAAATCTTCCCTTCTTACCACCCCAAAGACCTGGATCTAGGAAGAGTTTTCTGAAGCTTCTCATCCAGAGAAACACACCTGCACTGAGCAGGAAATAGCCTTAATTTTAGCAACTCTTACACTCTGTTCTAAACAGATATGCTGACAGGTTTTCAACAAAAGGGGCCCTTTTATGAGCAGTGCAATTTAAAATACACAGTAGTGCCACTTTTGGGCCCACGGGGTTGTGTAAATATTTATATAAGCATAGCTAATCCTACATCTCTCCCTTGCTCTGGTCAATTTATTCCAGAATAAGAGTAGCTGTCTTTTTGTTATTGTGAAGCTTAACTTAAATCATTTCCGAAATAATATTAACCAAACTTGAGAAAGTCATTGTAATAATTATAATCAACTCTGGCTTAGAGGAATTTGAGTGTTCTTCAAACATGCACAGTCTATCAGCAAGCAAATCAGCATTATGACATCCAAAATTCACAATACTACACAGGGCAGTTAGGGAGCTGGACTCCATCTTTGCCATCTATTAGCAGCCTATTTTTGTGTCCCAAAGTTAAAGAACTCTCCTCACTCTCTGATTTAGAAACACAAACCCATAGCAGATGCTAACACTGATTTTTCTGCCTTCTGTAAAGAGCAGTTGCCAAGCTTGAGTTAAAATAGCACACACGGATCAGGAAACCATCTTAACTTTCCCACTCCTACTGAATATTAATTGTTTTTGGACTGACACACATGCAAACAGCAATCATTAAGATCATGAATATTAGATTTTGTACAGCATAAGTGTATTAATATATTATAATACTTGAGATGATAAATCTCTGTCCTCAACCACTTTTTAAAAAATCGAGAAACAAAAATTTGGGTTTTATTTGTCACTTTTATTTGAAGTTAATATAATACACCAGCACATATTTGGGCTCATTCATATAGACATCCATATTCAAGAGGTCACTCCATTCAATTCTCAAATAGCAAAGCTTCAAATCCATAAATTTTCCACTTCTCAAGCAAAAAGAAAGCCTGAGTCTCAGTCAAACAAAGCAACAGCAACATACAAATAACTAACTAAATAAAATACTTCCTTCCTCTTCAGCAAAAACACTGTCAGCAAGCTAAAACTGCAGTGACTTTCATTTCTAGTAGACCAGATACGGTTCATGGTGAGTTGGAACAACTGTTCATACAATATTCTGGAACAATACCTGAAAAACACAGCTTGTTGGAGCAGGTTCATTGCTTTTTAAGCCTATAAAACAATATTTTGCATATCTGTGCTTTAGACTAGGACATATTTTCAGACCTAAAGTTCCCAGCGTTATACACGTCACTGAAGTGTTGCTCAATTTAAGAAACTGCTACAGCACTACAATTTTTGTGGAGAGGCAGATGGCTTTTGGGTAAGTCACAGATCTGGAGCAATATTCCTGTTCTAGCCTGGATCTGGAAGCAAGTCATTACCCTGCTGGATCACCCAAGTTTAAGAGTCAAATTACAATATTCACCTTCTTTTAACAGCATTAAAACCCATGCACAGAGCAAACTAGTTAATTTATTATTTATTATTACACAGACACGCATCAGCCACAGAAAGCTTTGATAAAAGGTGATTATAAGACAAATCTGAAAAACTGACCCCAATATCTGGAATGTACAGTCTGTTCAGATTTAAATTTGTCCCCTCTGTGCAAGTGGCTACGGCAAGACTTCAACACACGGTCAGAGATTGGCTTGGCCAGAGGACTCTGAGGTCTCCTTCCCTCACTGAGTGGTCATTTTCTGCTATGTTTTATCTTATTCCTCTGTGTGTAAACCCCAGGCTTTATTTGCTAAACAATACTCAAGCACTGCTCTCATAACTGAATTCTACATGCCCTCCCAGGAGTACTTTTTTGGCACACTACCAGCAATACACTCGTACTTGCATTCACACACATCATTATAGAAAGGATAATTACCCTCATTTGTCACGTCAGAAACTGGGGCAATGAAAGATTATGATCCAGAGTACCTGTTAATTGGGTGTCCAGGCCTGTTTGCTTTTCCCCAGAATACTGAATATTGACCATATTTTCACCACCAATGATAAAAACACCCTCCCAGACAACCAGACTTTTATTTCCACTATATCACATTTCCAGTTGCAGGTCCAGTCCCCACAAGGAATGAGATAGGAATCAATGGAAACAGTAGCAGAGATTTAATACTTTTAAGTCAGGAGCATGAAGAGAAACTGCTCAGACAATCCCATAATCATGCAAATTCTCAGTGCCTGTCTTTGCAACCTTACAGACCAAAGGATTTTTAACTTACCGTATATTTACCAAAAAAAAACCAAAACCTTCTAAAACTCCACACCTCAACAGACCAATAAATGATTCTGGCATTTCAGACAAGCTATTCAATTCCTTATTGAGGACAAACACTACTTAGCAGCTGTAGAGTAAAATCATGCTCACAATAATTTTACAAAGTTACCATGTAGTCCTATGCAAGTACTGTAATTACATTACACCACCCTGAGCTGCAGAAATCACAGAAAGCCAAGGCTGAGCTTTCTTGGCATCAGTTGTGTTCGTAAGAACTGAGGATTAGTCTCACTTTATTCTTCTATTCTAGTTTTTGCAGCCCTATCTAGCCTTACACTCCCCTTCTATTTCCTGACCTTGTTATAAATAATGGGTTTAGTCAGTTCCAATATCAACTATAGAGACAATACTAACTCAGGGCCTTGAAACCACCTCATATCTCACAGCTTCATCCTCCTAAGCCATTGGTACTTTCCAGTAATGGTCCTAAATAATGACTTCCATCCTGAGACAGCAAACTGCCCAAGAAAATACCATAACATGAATTCAGTTTTCTTGTATTGAAGGTGTTTGGTTGGTTGTTTTGTTTTGTTTTTTTTGTAGAGAAGTGGTAAAGAATAATTACTCATATTAATTTATAAGACACAATGATGGAAAACAGTCTGTCAATTCAGAGAACACAAACACCATCATATTCAAAGATGAAAACTTTAAGAACAAGGCTAAGGATAAAAGCAGGTTGATCATATTTAAGTAGTGTTACATACCTAAATAATGAGCTGCAGAAGATTCTTTGTCTACATTACAACAATTCAAAATATTCTCAGCAAATTACCAAACTCTTTCAGCCAAAATCTTCATAAGGTTAACAAAAGACTTGTTAAATTAATATTTGACAAGTACCTCAATTTATTAGTAACTCCAAATTCAGGTGCACATTGCAAATACTCACAGAAACCTTCAATCTTGTCAGCTGTCTTGCTCCATGCTACCTGCCTGGTTTCCATTATGACTTGAATAGTCCTCCTTTCTGGGCTGCTCTTCTTAAGACTGAATATTGTCATAACAGTTCCCAATTCCAAGGTCCTTTTGATCTGGCTTTTCTCATATTCAGGCAGCACTCCATAGTCTATAGTCTTTCTGGGCATTTTTTCTTTTTAATCAAACTTTTATGGTCTTCAGTGTCCTAAAGAGAAAAAAATTATAAGGAAGAAAATTGAAAAATTCAATAATTAAAACAGCATTTTCATCTCTTTAAAGATCACATTTATGTAGTTAGATACCTAACACAGACTGTTTCCCATGCAAATGCAAGGCAGGTACATGGCCAACATTAACTCTTGCTGGTTTATCCTGACAGGATCCTTCACAGAGGGCAGTTCCAGCAATATCAGCTTGTGAAAACTCTTACACTGTATTAGAATTTAAACCTGGATGAGATCTACATGAGAATGTAAAGCAGGTAACTGTCCTTTTGAGAACTGTAGTGAAGGGAAAACATGAGCAATACAAACACTAAGTGCTGGCAACGTCTAAACATCAGTTTTTGCACTTTTAAAACTTCATGGCTGTTTCTCCTACACAGTCTGCCTTCTCTTGCCCACACGTTGGGTGGCAGATATTTGTGTGCATGCACTTGGGACACATCCTGGCACAGAACAGCCAAAAGAGGGATGTGTACAGAGCAGATCTCACAAATATTAGCAAGTTCTTGTGCCCTCTGGTCTCCCACATCACTGCACCAAACCGCTAATTACGAGCTTGATTACTCCTCAGTGAGGTTATTTACAAACAGGACGGTCTGCAAGCTGCTCTGTCACCCATGAACGAGTAGCACTGTCACACAAGTCTCAGGGGCTGCTGCCACACAGCTCCCAGCCATCCCCCCTAACCTGATCCCCGAGCAGGACAGGTTTACAGCAGCTCTGTGCACGCAGCCACCAGGCACGGCTCCCCTCTGCTCCTCTTCCTCTCTCCTCAGGCCACTGCTCTCCATCACAAGCAGTTTCAGTTTCCGTGTTCATGGCTAATTCGACCGTGGCACTTCTCGCTTCCCCTTCGTGACTTCTGCCAGCCTCGCCCCCTCACCCCGTGTGCTGTTGACCGCTCTTTGCTGCTCCCTCTCATTGCCTTTAGCATCGCCTCACCAGCTGCTCTAGGAGCAATCTCCCTGACTTTGAAGCTGCCCGGTGCAATCTTTCCAATCCCTTTTTGAATTCTTTTTGTTTTTGCAAGTTAACAGAGAAGCCACAAGAGTCCCTTCTTACTTCTGCAGTGCCAACAGTGAGCTTGAAGTGCTTTACAGCAGGATGTAGAGCATGGTTTGCAAAACATACACCTCATTTAGTGTTTTATATTGCCTTGTTACAGTAATAAAAAAAAATGGAGTATTCTTTCCTTATATTACTGAAAAAATTTATGTATCCCAATCCTATAGCTGGGAGGGAGTGAACGACTTTGAAGTACTGTAATCAACAGTAGATTTATTATTTTCTTTTAGCCATAATGTAACTGATCCTTTTAGACTACCTGAGATAATAATTTAAATTATGACAGGCCTGAACCTAAAAAAACAGCCATGGTCATCTTGCTACAATGATTTATTAAAATAAGAAATGAAAGGAGGGAAATATAAACAAATTAAAATGTTTGAACAGTGTCTGTTTTCTAATAAAAAAAAATAGAAACCCTGTCTTCTCACTTTGCTCTTTTCATTAAGAATCATAATAAAACAAATAAGCTGTCATCTGGGATAAGGATTAAGCATTTGTGCAGCACTACACTATACAAAAACCTGAACTATACAATATACAAAACTGTGTGAACCATACACTATACAAAAACCTGAACTTTTAAAATGAGCATAGGTTTTCAAGAGTACACTATACAAAAACCTGAACTATACAATATACAAAACTGTGTGAACCATACACTACAAAAACCTGAACTTTTAAATGAGCATAGGTTTTCAAGAGATTATAAAAAATATACATCAGCTCTGTCTTTTACAGTACAAGGTATGGCTGTTAAATGAAATATGATTTAGAAAAACGAGAAAAGAAGTTTCTACATGCAGCTATTTAACAAAGGGCAATGCAGTAGGGTTTTTGAGAGATAACTCCCTTAGTACAAAGGAACTGCCTCTCAGAGGTGGCTTCTTAAGCAGTTTCTGCTGAATATAATATACTGTACTTCCCCTTTTAAAGGAGCTCTTTCTCCCGAAACCAGAGAGAACAGTGGATTTAATCTAACTTAACTCCTAAGTCACAAGCCAAGTTTTTGACTTAAGGTGGAAAGAATATTGCAGTATTTGATCAACCTAACTGACCATTCCTAGGCTACCTGCTCCACTTTAGGAGTAACATCACAAAAAGGTGCCTAACAGTAAAAGAACTAACAGAAGTCCTTCAGGACTTCAGGAATTGTCTTACACCACAGGTGCCCCTCAGCCTTCCTGACACCCTTCACTGCACGACAACTTGAATTAACAATCTTTCTACCCATTCATGCAGCAGAACTCTGTGATGACCTTCATCAGCCCATTACCTGCATGCCTCCAAACCAGCAGAGTGTGAGCTACAAGATGCTGTGTGTAACAGAAGCACCACTGCTCTTCTGCTGAAAAGTTACTTAAGCCTCAGTTGGAACGATCCAACATCACTTACAGGACTCAGCAAGTGAGTTAATAATCATCAAAACATGCCACAAGCTCCAGCTTAGACACAGACATGACTCCTTCCCTTTGACTGTAGGAATTACAGGAGCTAAATTTTGAAGGTGTCCTGTACCATATGCAAAACTTGGATCACTTGCTACTGTTTGTGTAACACCTGGTCTGATAGGCTTTAACTGAAAAGCCTAAACATGGACATTTAAAAAAAAAAAAAAAAAAAAAACCAAACATCCAACCGAACAACTTCTATTTAATCTATCCTGTCCACTTAGTTTTACTTCAGACTTTAACAAACAAACCCTTCTTTAGCAGAAGATTGGTGTATAGCTCCTAACTCTAGTCGTGATTACAGAGAGGAAAAACTAGAAAAAGCAATCTATAAACATACCAGCTAGCAAAGAATAGCTCAGATAACCACTGACGGATCCATAGTCTGTTACAATTTCACCCACATGACACAGCAGGTGCTTTCCAGACACAGAAAGTTAACCAAGAAGTGCAGTCCAAAGTTTGCCTCCAGTCAATTTCTAAATTTTCCCATGTGCTCCCGGCATTGCAAAAAGTTTGTTGCATCCTCTGCCCGGAGCTCTACCTTTGCATTCAGGACATCACCTCGCCAGATGGACAGGCACCAGTGACACCAGCGCAGTACAATGGCAGTAATAATTAACAACTATCGATGCACGGCCCTCGCGATGCAGCTGCTGCCCGCAGAGCCCTGCGGCCTGGCGGGGCGAGCAGCGGAGCGGAACCGCCGAACCGCGGTGCCCACCTGCCCGGGCAAGCCGGGCCCTGAGCCCGGGCAGGGCCGCGCACGGCTGGGCTGCTCTCAGGCACCGCCACACTGCCAAGGTTTCCTTCCTTCTTCTCCGTCAGCCTGGGCTGCGGCGGGGCCCGGCCAGACACAAGGCGCGGGGCGGCAGGGCCACCTCAACGAGCCCCCAGCCTGCCTCGTCCCCTCCAGCCCAAGTGCCCGCCGCCCCGTGGCACGACTGTCCCTCACCCTCCGCTGCACCGACCCCGCGCATCCCCCGCCTGCCCTCCCCAGAGCCTCCCTCCCGCCGGACTCGCCGCCCCGCCCCAGCCCCGCGGCACCTGCTGCTGCTGCCGCCGGGCAGCCCTCACCTGCGCGGCGGCGGGGCTCCGTGCGGCGGCGGGGCAGTGCGGGCAGTGCCGTCCCGCTGCCGTCCCGCTGGTCCCGCCGCGCCTCTCGGGGCTCCGCTTCTGCCGTCACCGGGAAGGGGCGGCGCCACCTGACCCGGCGGCCACCCCGGGCGCCCGTGGCGCGGGCTGCCCTCAGCCCCCAGCTGCCCTCAGCCCCGGGCTGCCCTCAGCCCCCGGGCACCGGCCCTGCCCTCCCGCGTCCTCCTCAGCCCCGGGCTGCCCTCAGCCCCTGGGCACCAGCCCTGCCCTCCCGCGTCCTCCTCAGCCCCGGGCTGCCCTCAGCCCCCGGGCACCAGCCCTGCCCTCCCGCGTCCTCCTCAGCGCCGAAGCGGGGCCGGGACTGTTCGGGATTCCTCTGTCCGCCCTGGCTGCCACTGTCCCCGCAGGGCCCCATGCCCGCAGCCCCTGAGGCGCGGTGTCCCCTCTGCCAGGGAGGGCTGTCCCGCCGCTCGGAGCTGATGTTCTGCTCGTCTGAGGAGGGTGATGGAGCCTTAGGAAAAGGTTGTGTAGCGTCACTGTCGCTGGAGTTGCCTTGTCAAGTTAAAACTGACTCCAAGCGATCCGCTGCATTTGTATTGCATGTCAGTTTAGGAGTAGCGATGCTAGAAGTATTTCCCAGGCTGGGATTCTGAATAGTGGTAGGACGACAGGTCAAGCCCTGGTACAGCCATTCAGCTTGATGTATTGGTCTTGCCCCAGGCCAGTTTGATAAATCTGGGGAAAATTCCTACACCCATAGGCGGGATGACGAGGTCATCACAGGGAACAAGTCATGCCAGTTCATCAGACACCAAAATAAATGCCCAGAAACCAAAGCTGGAGATGACACAGCATTTTCAAAAAAGATCTTGGCCGTTTCTGCAAGGGTTGTGCCATGTTACAATGGCAAGTCCTTTATTCCAAATGCAGATTCCCAAACACAGACCTTAAGTTTCATGGAGATAATTCTTCATCTCCCCTCCTTCCAATACTGGTGGCTGGCACAAGGGAGTGAAAAGCACAGGTCTTTTAGCAGACTAATCTACTCTGTTGGGAGGAAAAATAGTTTTCCATAATTTCAGTCAGCATTATATATAGTTGAACAGTAATCAAACATGAATTGATACTTTCACCCTATACGTGCAGAAACTACTGAAACAAAATGATATTTGCAATGGGGTTCTGCACCAAATGCCACCAAAAATAATCCCTAACTACACAGAATGAGAAAAAAACATCAATTGTGTCTTCTGTAGGAGCAATTTGGGAAACTCTTCCCAAAAGCAAACTAACAAGCCTTTATCATGCTCAAAAGTACCAAAGGTTTTCAAATAAGCATGACCTATCAGAAAAGAACTGAAGGACACATTCAAAATATACCACCACAAAAGGAAGAAAAGCCTGAAAGCCAACACCTGGGAAAGGTTGTGGTTCATTTTAAATGCAAAACAAAAGATGATCATTGCAATCTTATCACTGTTTACTATTCTGTGAAGACTTTTCACATTTTTCCAGAAGTCTAACCTGGGAAAAGTTTTTCTCTTTATAAAAAGTGTGACTCCATTACAAATTCACGTAACATCTAACAGGAGCCATGGTAGTAAATTAATAAGAATAGTAGAATAATTATTAGTCACCCATGGTGTGTCTCTGCCACACAATATTTCTAGCCCTTCATCTTTAAAGTCTTCAGTGTTGCATGTTGAAGCTGCCTTTGAAATGATGTGAACAGTGGCAAAAAGCAAGAGCCAAGCAGCCAGTTTCCCCAGCTGCAGGTGCTAACACGCAAACATCCATTCACACCCCAGAGAGCTGAAGGGTGCAGGTGATCCTGGGCATTTTACAAGCAGGAGATGGCAGTATTCACTTAACGTGGGCTGTCAGATCCAGGAGTCATCTGGGTCCCTTGACAGTGAATCCAAGTTCCAGCAAATACCAGCCCCAGCAGCCCCTCCTGGTTCTGCTTCGCTTGGCCAGGTACCAACAGTCTCCTCACCAGCCATATGGCACAGCTTCAGCACAGGAACCACCCTTGAGCAACCCAGAAGCCACGCAGGCACAGAGCCGCTCATCTTGATGGTATTTAGAGATGTGCTGCAGTAGATAAAACACTGCTGCCAAGAAAAACTTTGGTCTGGACATACTTGTGGTTGTGCCTCATTGGTGTTGTGGAAGGACAAATAAAACCTACCCATTCCCAGCATTTCTTGCATGACCTTAGACTTACCTGATAAAATGCTCTTAAAGCTGAAGAGTCATTATATAGCCAGAGAAAATATGTATCTTGAAGAGAGTCATAGCTGCAGTGGGGATCATAACAGTGAATCCTGAAAATTGCTGGATGTAACAAAATCTCAGATGGAGTAAGCAATCCTTAAAACCAAACCAATAAAAGAGTAACTCTTAGAAACAGCAGCTGTTATTCAGCACATTCACTAGACCTGAAATAAGAGTACTCAGACTTCCTCACAATCCCAACAGATTTGAGTTATTACCAGAATCAGCAGCTCTGCCATCCAACAACGAAACCTCAAAAGTGAGAACTTCCAGGCAGACCACATAATTACCTGTAAGGATTATGGATGTCATAGTCACAGATAACTACTAAGTGACATCTCCAGTCCTTTTTTTGTAGGGAAAAAAAAAAAAAAAACCCCAATAAGTTTTTTTTTTTTTTTTTTTTTCTGTGAGGAAAATATATGCTGAGGACAGGTGTGGGAAAATTAGATCTCTGAGTTGAAGAATCTGCCCCAGCAAAACCTGTATGTTTAAAAAGAAGGTTAACCACTAGAATAAAATCTTCCTTCCTTTATTCTTTTTTCTTTTCAGTTAAATTTTAAAAGACCCCTTGAATTGTTAAAATATCACAATTCATAGTATAAGATCTGAAAAGCAAGTTTTTCAGCTGGAGTATAGTTTTACATTCTGGTCATAAATCCCTCGGAAAGGGAATTTACAGTGTTTATACTGACACTCTCTTAATTACAGCATTGAAAATTCAACCCTGTCTTATATTTGGTAATGAAGTGTTGATTGCTTCCCCTGAAGAATAAAGCAAGGCATGAAAAAGAAGCACAGGACTGGCTAGGTGGCCTCGTGGATATAATAAATAATGGTCACAAAACTGGTGCCACTTCCTCACAGGAGATGCAAAGAAGAAACAGCTTTTGTGCAGAAGACAGAAGTTGAAAATCTTTACCCCATCAATTGTAAGAAATGTTAAAGAGTGATTAGGCAGGAGAAACAAATATTTTAGAGACTGTCACAGACATTTTGTAGCCAAAGGATTTACTAACCACCACCATCTCTGCACTCCTTAGCAGGATGTATTAGCTCAGCTAGATTTTCTGGTTAGAGCTGCAACACTATAACCAGAAGTTTCATAAAGAAAACTTAATTTTCAAGGTCTTCCTTTATGGACTTTTCATCTGCAGGACTCAAGCTGATTTTAAACCTGTCAAGAAAACTCACAGTTTGAGTTTTAGAGTGAGGTAGCAACAACTGCTGCAGTCTGGAGGGAAGAGGGGAAGGATGTCCCTCGCAGTGACTGCTGTCACTGACAGAGCAGTCCTGTGCCACCCCAGCTCCTCATGGCAATAGCTTCAGCTACTCTGGGAAGCCTTGGTCATCTTTAGTGGCTCAAAGGGTCTTTATAGCATGAAGCTGACTTTTGAGAACAATGTCCAGCTGTAGCAGCTCAATTCAAGTAGTGAATTTTACAGGAGATCCACCTTCAACGCCATCACAGAGTGTGACAGGTCCAACACCCCCAGCACATCTCAGCATAACAGAGCTCAGGCTCATTGAAGAGAATCTCTTGTAGAAAGTGTTCTAGTGTGTACTTGGCTCCATTCTTATCAGAGTTGCATTTTAATCTCAGTAAATTATTGTCACTTAATCATAATATTTAAAGTAAATATTGACTTAAAGTAAACTACTAAGGTCACTAGCAGAAAAAAGCTGACATGAAGGAAGGGTGGTTGTACTTGTAAGTGGCTGGCTTGCTGCCTGCTGAAATGTTTGAGTCCTCAAAAGTTGAGCTACTCCTCAGTTCAGTCACCCTGTCTCTTTTTATTTGCAAGATCTGCATTTAAAAAATCTTCTGAGGAGCTACTGCCCACTGGCCTCATACACCAAATACAGTGCTGTCCCTTACAATTTCTGTAACAATTTGCATTTACAGATGTCAAAACAATTTTTTTAAAAAATGGAAATCATTATATCATATTTTCAAAGGCATCAGGCCCAGAGGGTGAGGAGGTTTGCCAAAGATCTCACAGCAGTTACACGCCTTAGGCAGAACATTGCTTCCAGGTTTTATCCTAATGTCCTGACTTTGGAATGGCATTTCCTCATAGCAAAGCTAGCTGTGCCAGAAGAAACCTTTTCATTTATCAGAATTATACTTTCAAAAGTTTCAGTCAAGCAAAAACAGCTGTGTGGTTTGGGATGCTCAATAAAAACCTTTTAAAAAATACATATGAAAATATTTTAAATAAGTGTCAAAGTGCATTTTTTAGACACACATTAATGAGTTATTTACTCAGCATCTTGAGCCAGTTTTGACCACAGAAGGGGTTTAAAGGGCCTGCAATCCCACCTTTAGATGAAGAGTTAAATATTACAGTCACTACGTCCACAGTGATAAAATGCCAGCAGCTCATCACCACTACTATCAACAAGGAGCTGATACCGATGTTACAAGGCCTCAGCAGAAAAGGAAAACTGCAGAAGACTCTGCAGGGAACCAGAGAAAATTTTCTCCTGTGCTTTTTAAGCCAATTAAATTAAAATATTTCATAAAAATAATGTGCTTTTGAGTCGGAAGAACTGGGAACAAAACAGCATTTGACAATAGTTTCGAATTAAGCGAGTTGTAACTCAGCAAGAAACAGTCCAGTTCTCCCCCCAGGTAACTTTCAGCCTTTCATTTCTTTCCCGCTACAGACTGGGAGTTGAGGAGAGAAAAGGCTCTGTTAGTATCTGCTTCAGCCTCCTGCTCTCACTCATTATCCCTGTAAGCCTGGAGAGCTTCAGGAAAGAGATCTTCAGGCAGGCTGGGCACAGCTCAGCCTTCAGCCACTGCTCTTAGCCCATCCCAGGAGGGACTCAGTGTGACAAGAACACACACCAAGGCTTCTCTCCATGGTTATTTGCCTTTTTCCTCCCATTCTGCTGACCTCTTCTTAACACTGATCCCACTACTGCTGGTGGAAGCTTTTCTGGGATCATAAAACAGAGATAGGCCAGGTCTTTCTTTACTTTCTACATGGCTGATTGCAGGGATTTATTATCGTGCAAGGCCTTCTCTCAGGGCACACAGGAAGGGAGGAGAAGTTCCTTGCATCTGTGCTCACTCATGCATAGATCAGCTTTAATCTGACACATGCTACATCAGAAAAGTTTAGAAAAGCCCTCTAGTTAATCAAAGCACAAGAATTCTCCGGGGATGGCAAGAGCACGCTGGTCCTAATGCAGATAAGCATGTAGTCATGTAAAAACAAGTGTCAAAATGTCACTAAAATCAAAATATGATTGAAAAAATTAATGATATCCTTGAGTGATAATTTCTAAATAGAGATAGAATGAGATGCTCTACAGGGATATGCCTTCCAGATGCCTGTGCCTTGGAAAAGCATCCATCTGGTTATATCTCCAGGATCAGCATATTTGTATAGAATGCAAATCACTCCTGCAACTGCTGTTATCTTTCTGCACTGTAGTCATAACTGAGTGAGTCATGTTAAAGGGTCAAAACCTTCTGTTCCACTTTTTGTGATAAGCATCTTTTCAACATGCAGTGTCAGAGATCCTGTGTGCCAGCAGATCGAGGTGGGAGCTGGTATGGGGTTATCTATAATCATGATTTTTACTAAGAGACTTCTGAGTATCCTGGGGAGCAAATTTACCTTTGTAGCTTCAGAAGAGGCTCAGTTTAGAAGAGCCGAGGATCATTTTTCAGAAATGCAAGCAGAAGGCAGATACCAACAACCCCATCTGGCTGCTGATCTCAAATACATGTGTGTGTGTATAAAAATGAATATAGGCAAAATCCTATTGTTTCACTTATCATATTAAAAAATAATACTTTCACATCTCCAAACAGATTATATTTGTGCAAAATTCAGAAACTACACAATATGTTGGTAAACACTAGCTACAACATCTCTCGATCACTAACATTTGACTGAAAATCTGAATTTAGACACTTTATGAGATGCTTTAAAAATAGACACAATATTTGACTTCTACAGAGAAAAAAAAAAAAAAAAAGGCAACAAAAAGCGACCAGCTTTCTTTCCATGGAAAATTTCTAACATGCTCTTCATTTAACAGGAGACAATGTCTAGAACAAAGAATCTAGCAAAGTGAATTTAAAAGTGCTTATTTGGCCAATCTCCAATTAAAAATATCTTCGTTAACTTCAGCTGAGCATCCAGGACTTGTGTGTGCTTGTAATGATTGTAAAAATGTCACACACACATAAAAAAACCTGTTTCCTCTTTTCTCCTTAGACTGGACTAGTAATTTTCAAATGCCACCATCTCTTTCAAAAAAAAAAAAAAAAAAAAAAAAAGCTTTTTAAATTTCCTTTATGATTAAGAATGTCCTTTCACCATGGAACTAAGCTACAGAATATTTTACAGGACAGAAGACAAAGGCTGGAACACTGAAGGCTCTGCCAGGTAATTTAAACCCAACTGTGTTCTCTCCAGAACCTTTCTGCCACACGTGGGGAATTATTTAACCCATTTTTGCAAAGGATAAGTGCCCTGCTGAGCCTCAAGGCAGCAACACAGAGCTTACCTTTAATCCTGTGCAGAATAATGAGTGATACACTGCTGAGATTAGTGAGGCAGTGTCAAACGGAGGTTTCTTCCTCTTTGTACTCTGACTCCACCTGGGTAAAAGCACACTGTTAAGACCCCTTAAGCATACAAAATCTCTAATCAAGTTTTCGACAGCCTGGGTCTTTTAGCTAATTTAAAATTTAAAAGAAAAAAAGTTGTCACCTTTGATGACATTCACTTCCTTGCAAGGACAGGTTTTGTTACGGCTGCTGCTAGCAGGGGGGGAAAAATAAAAGCAAAAAAAGTTCTAAGAAAAAAGTGGAACTCTAATTCTGAAACATGTCCCTTCCAGCCAGCAGGACTCTCCTCTTGTAGCGCCCGCATGGGCTGAGCCCTTTTCACTCTCACTTGCATCATGCGTTAATAGCCTGGCAATGTGCTAACAATGCTCCCACCTGAGATCAGCTATTCTAACAGTTTCTGGTTGTTTTAGGCAAATTTCAAATTCTTTGCCTTCTGGTTTCTAAACTTTTGGGATGCCCTTTAAGTTTTTTCTGCATCTAAGGCGTTTATAAATTACTTTTTTTACAAACATTGAGAGTCTTAGGGACTCTGCTCATTAAGCTTTTAGGAAAATGTCAAATATTTTAATCCTTAGGAAGAAAAAACATCAAAACCCTGAGAACTGAAAAAGTCACGTCTGTTTTGAGAAATGTATTTATAATAGATATGCAAACATTCGGCTTGTGTTTACCCACGTGCTGTTAGGAGAAAATGGTTTAAGCATGGAACCCAGGATTTAAAAGTTAGACCAGAAAAGAACTCCTGGTTTGTTACCCTGGAGGGAAATAGATGAGGAGAAGGTTCACTTTGTTAACAACTGATAATTAGCACTCATTTTATTTTTTTATTTTAAAAATAGTGAATACTTTGAAGCTGGATAATACCGGTTTTCAATTTATTTATATGCAAATAATAATTAGAATTTATAATTAGACCTGTAGATAAATCTACCTAGAAATAAATACGATTTTAACAGATTGAAATGTAATACAAATATTTATATCAAAGCACAGTTTGAATATGGCAAAACAATTCATTTTTTGAGACATTTTATGAAAACAAAACAAAACATGACACTCTTTAACGAAAAAGAAAATACAGAAAACTAAAAATAGAAAGCCATGCAGAAATATAGCTGGAAAAGAGGGTCCTTATAAGACCTCTAAGGAAAAGAAAGAAAATGCTGCTCCCACTAAGTGCCAGTCAGCAGCTGTCCCCTGGTCTGGCAGCACAGATGGAGGGAACACACAGAGCTGCTGACTTGATGACAGACATCTTCAGCGGGCTGAGAAGACCTTGGCCATTGCTGTGGCAGGAAAGCCTCAGTTACCCAGCAAAAACAAGAGCTAAAGTTGCTTCTTGATGATTTTTGTAGCCTGACAACAGCCAGGCTTTAGCAGCGGGCAGTGCAATAGCAGCAGTGCTGCAGCAAGGAGGTTTTGCTAAGAAAATTGCCAGACAAAAAAGGCATCAAAAAAAAATCCTTGATACTACAGAACAAATATAGCAAAATATTTCCAGCCTCCTACTACAGTGGACATCGGTGAGGTGGTTTGATGTCAGGGAGGAGATCAGTCAGCAGAATGAGAAAGGATGGAGGAGGTGATGTCTCCAACCCCATGCCGCCTCTGCCCTGCTCTGCTTTTAGCTCCCGTCTTGTCAAGAGCTGCTTGTTACCCCCAAAAGATGAGAGATAAGGTCAATGGAAGTGCAAGGTGTTGCCAGACTGTGGCTATTTTTTTTTTCTTTTTTCTTTTTTTTTCAAAGAGAGGAAATAATGTGTGCAGAGCAGCGGTGGTTCATTTTGGGTCACTCAGGAAATGTGGGGCTGAGAATTTAAAAGACAGGCATTTTTGTTTTGTGGTTCTCTCGGAGAGCAAAAGCATACAAGAAAACTTTTTTTGGCTAAAAAATGCAAACTTTGAGTTCACCTACAGCTAGCTGAGCTATCAACACCATGTTTCACTCTGAAGAATGTCACTTTAATTGGAATATTTTGCATCTGTGGCTGTAGTTATTACAGAAATGCTAAATAGCTAAAACCAGTGCTCCTTTGGATTGCAGCACAGATAATAGCAGAAGGAGGACAGGAAGACAATGAGAGATTATTATTAACTCTATTCCCACCAGTGAAGAGCTGAGGCATAATTGGTTTCAAGCTGAAGTTTCACACACATCTTCATCCAGCACTTGCTGTGGAAAAAGGCAGTCCCTGCTTCTGCTGTCCTCATTTGCCTCTTGCCATCTCTGCCCCAGCTCGGCCCATGGAGATAAGAAAAATCTGAAAACACAAATCCAAAACTAACGCTGTGAATATTGCAGGTAATGGAAAATAGGAGATCAGCTGGAGATATATCTCTTTAAGTTACAAAACTGCTTTTAATTTGGCCTTTCGACTTATAAGCAGTAAACAAACTGATAATCTTTACTGCTGTAAATGGGCATGGAAAATTAATGCAACAGAACACTCAGAAGCTCACAAGAGTAGTCCTTGAACAGCACAGCTGACTGAAATACCTGGAATTCAATCTGCATGTTACACAGTTACCTCTACCTTCTGATGAGGAAGCTGAAAATAGAGACTGTAATTAAGCAAAGCACTGTGTGTTTTGAAATTCGTTAATGAAAAATCCAACCAGCCAGCAAAGAACTGATTCTTGTGCTGACAAAGAGAAAAGAAAAAATCTGTTGTGCCAAGACATCTATGAACAACTTAAAATACATTAAGATATATATATATATATATATGTGTGACAAAAAAAAAAATACAGTAAGAAATTTAATATGTTGTGCCAAGACATCTATGAACAACTTAAAATACATTAATATATATATATATGTGTGTGTGACAAAAAAAAAAAAATACAGTAAGAGATTTAATGATTCACTTGAAAAAAAAATTTGCAAACAGGAAAATAATCACCAAACACAAGTTTTTCAAAAACCTCCATATTATGAAAAAAATCCACACTAATAATCTCTGTTTGAATAATCCAGCAGAAAAGTTGAGAGCAGAGCTGCCTTGGAAATGCTATTTCTTGCTGACATATGTTTTATAGATATTTTTTAGACCTTCAGACATCATGGCATTATTTATGTGGGTGCTGAGAACAAATTTGCTGCCTTCCCAGGCTTGATCAAAAATATTTTTAATCACTGTCAAAAATCAGGCTCTGCAGAAAAATTTGGATGAGCTGAAGAGAAAAAAAAGCTGCAGTTTCTCCTCAGTGTGTGTGGAGTCCCTGCACCACGTTGGTTCAACACTATCTCCTTTTCATATTTACTGTTAAAAGGAAAGATGAATGTTTGAGGGATAGGCTGGTCCTACCATCATAATAAATACGTTTTTTAATTAGACTTCCCTCTGATTGAAGGAAACCAGCAGTCTTTCTGGATATGTTTTAGCTGAGAAAAAATCAAGGAAGAAATGGCCATGTTTCTTGTACCAAAGTTCTGGGTTACTGCAGATGAGAAGAGAACCCAATCAGAGTGACAATGCCAGCTGAGTTTACAGGAAATGCCTTTTTAAAAAAATGACAGACACATTTTTAGCAGCTGATTTGTTCAAAAAATACCCTAAAATCCCAAACACAGCAAACGGATCCTCTTTATTCTGTAGGGCTTGTTGCAGACCCTTGAGAACAAAGAGCAGAATAATAAAACAAAGGACATCACTGAGGCTTGTGCTGTGGTTTTGTAGCACCAGGTCACATCTCAAACACCACCACCTGAGCTGCTGCTCTTGTGTGACCACAGCTGGGCCACCTGCACTCACACCAGAGAGCTCGTGGCTCCTTTGCTTGCTCGCATCACTGCGGGCAGAAGCCGGAGTTGGGATAAACAAAACTCTTGCAAAGCATCCAGGAGAAACCTGTGAACTCAATGGAAAGCAGTTGGCTGCTTGTTTTCCTTCCTTGTTTACCCTCAGATTGTTTGGACTGCAAATATGGTGGAGGTTGATGTCACAGAGGGGACAGGGACAACTTTCTGCAGAAAGCAGTGCACATCCTGAGAGAGAAGCAGCACTCCAAAACACTGAGCCTTTTGCAAGGGATCAGAGCACCTCGTTGCAATGGGAGCTCCCCAATCCCTCACCAGAGCCCCTGCATGGCAGCAGCTGCCCTGCACAGCCCGGGGTTTGCATGGCAGGACACGCTTCCTGCTGGGATCACAGCCACACTCTGCTCTCCCCAGCCCTGCAGCTGCTCCTTGGGGACCTCAGGCAAATCACTCTGTGCCTCACCTTCCCCAGCTGCAAAATGGGCAGGAGGATATTTCACTTTGCTGGGATTTTGGATAAGGAATACAGGAGGCAGTGTTTGTGATGCAGTATTTGGGATGCAGTATTTGTGGTACATTATTTATCAGCAAGGCTCCACCACTGATGCAGCATTATTACAATTAACATTGCTATTGTTTTACTTCAGACGGAATCTGTGCTATCAAAAGTTATCTTGCTGTACTTAAAAACTAAATCTGCATGAGTTTAGCCCTGAAAAAACAATTTGTAATTCTGAATCCAGTATGCCAACCATATTTATTCATATCTCTGTTTTTTCAGCTACCATATGATACAATCATGTTGGCAAAAAAGAAATATATTTTATAGCGTTAGTTGTTGATGGCAACTTTAACATCTTCTATACTCCTTTCCCAAAGGCAAAGGATTATGTAATAAAAAGAAAGTCAATATAACAGCACTGAGGTTTAGAATTAGCAGGATAAACTGAATTTTAAAACAATACTGGCCCTATCCTGTACTTACAGATAACAGAACTGATGACTTATAGGTGCTGCCACTGAGAATATAACACACAAAGAGACTGCCAAAGTAATATTCCTATTTTTATATGTCACATTACATTTATATATCTCTTCTACTACACTTCCTCAGACTAGAAGGCTGTGGTGTGTGGACTGTGAGTCTCAGTCAGGAAAACTTGCTCCAGTTCCAGTTCCACTCCTCCCACCTGAAGCCCTCAGCAAACCTTCCAGGAGCTCCTGGCTGCTGGTGACCCAGCCAGTGACCCAGGAACATCAGCAAGCATCTTTGCACGGTTCAGATTCCTAAAATTCTCCTTTCCCAGGACATTAAAATATCATCCATGCTACTCTGACACTTGCTTTGTTATTCATACCAGGGGGTTTGTGTGCATTCTTCTAGGACCATTTATGCCATCCTCTCTTTTAATGACAAACTAGTGATGGTTCAGTGACTCCGAACGTACCAGCTGTTTCCTTCACTAGGATCTGTTGCTTGTGCACTGTATTTCTACAAGCCATGAAGAAGGCACATCAGTCCACAAGGAGAGAGGAGAGATGCCTGCTTTCCTGTAGGGAGCTGCAGGGCAGAGATGAAAGAGCAGAACAAGATTCACTGGTCAATGGTACTAATTTCCATAAGCTGCAGTGTATAAAACTTATGTGTGGGCATATGAACAGGGCACAGCTGCAGTGTATAAAACTTATGTGTGGGCATATAAAACTTATGTGTGGGCATATGAAACTTATGTGTGGGCATAACCACAGGTAGGATCCCCATCCTGAGAATTATTCCTGCTCAGCCTCTTATCTGTCCCTCTGCTGTGTCTAGAATCCTCTCAGTTTGTTGCTCTGCTGCTTCTTCTGTGATACCACGATGCCACTCACTGCCCACATACAGTACTAGCAGACTTTCTGCTCAGGATTCATTTAGGAAAAATGTTGCTCAGTGGAATTGTACAAGTTTCTAGCTTGGCTTCTAAGTGCCTCTTCATGCTACACACCCTCTGGATCTTTTCAACTGGTCTCTTTCAAAGGGGACTCATAAGTGAGCAACTAAATCTAACTGCATCAGCAAAGTCACCTTCAGACCCACCAACAGCCATATGCCTTGCACTGGATGCAATTATACAATTCCAGTAGTTTTGCTGTTTCAAAATTATTACTTTCCCAGTTTCCCAATTATTTTTCTCAGGTTTTGTCATTTACCTCATCCACACGGGCTACTTAGTGCCTGGTGATCTCTTTCTAGATAGTTTACAGCAAAGATGGATTAAAGATCAGTTTAGCTGTTAGCTCAGCCGCTTCAGTCTGCCAGCCTGGCTTTCTCCCAGAGATAGGCCAGTTTAGCAGCTTATCTTCTCAAATCTGCTCTTGCACATGTGACCCATATTTGCATACGGCACACATCCCATGGGACAGCACGTTTAGTCCTTTGCATGCTGTAGTTGCTGTCCCTTGTACAAGGAGCTTCCTCAGGGTTTGGTAACTGCCACGAGAGCAGGCACACAGGTGTGCATCACACTGCAGATAGCACCATGGGATTTACCCACAGGGAGGGAACAATAAGAACAGTCTTGTATTAAAATTAAGCTTAAACAAAATGAAAGCAAGGTCTACAAATTTATAATGAGAAATGGTACTGAGTATGAGAAACTCAGAGCACCTGAGTTCCTCAGAGCTGAGAAGCAGGTCTATTCAGACTTTCTTGACAGCTAGAGCTATAATTTGATACTTTTATAAAATACAGTTATTACTGGTAACAGCAGTAAGAAGACCCTAATGCAAAATAAATTTTTATTCTTACCATCAGGTTGGAACAGCCTTCTTTAATATCTATTCAAGGCAGAGCTCGAGGCTGTGTTTGGTCTTCAGGATAAGTAGTATTTTGCTAGGTAATGATTTGTTCTTGGGAAGTCTAGCTGATTAGCTTCCTGATAACCTTGGATGGAGAGCATTAGTGAAGAACAAAATGACATTATAAAGAAAGAAACCACTTACCAAAGAGCAGACAAGGACCCCCGGCCTGGACACATGCAGATTGATGGCTTGGCTTGTTAGGTCTGTATTTCAAGACCGTTCCTAGAGAAGCTCAGGTTTATTATTGAACACGACTGTGAATGTGACAAAGCCCAGCGACGATCAGTTGTCAGTGTTATTACCGCGGAAAGGGCCCTGACCATCAGCGCTTGCCGAACTGCCTGCGAGCCTCACTGATGGCACATGTCCTCTTCAAACACGAACGCGCCCAAACCCGGCTCATTTCCTTTCCTAGCAGCGCCATGCGAGGGCAGCAGAGATTGCGGGACGGGAGCGTGTGCGGGGACACCGCGGGAGCGGTCCCCGGCTGTCCCGACACCGGCCTCGCCACCACAGGGACTCCTGCCATCGGTCCCGGACATCCCACGGGATGCGGAGTCTGGGAGGAAACTGTGTCCGGAGAATCAGACGATTAAATAAGTCTCTCTTGAAGTGATAACGCTTTTAAACTTTTGCGATGGAGTCACCGTCCCTAGAGGGACTTACAAGACCTGCAGGTGTGGCTCTTGGGGACGTGGTGCAGTGCTGGGCTTGGCAGTGCCGGGCTGATGTTAGGATCTTAGAGGGTTTTTCCCACCTGATTCCAGGATACTCACCCACCTTCACTGCAGAGAGGGGACAGGACACAGAGCAGCCAAAGCCTGTGAGCGACTTTCACCGCTTAAGCAGAAAAAGCTCAACACCGAGATTGCGGCTGCACCTGACTCTGATTTCCAAATCCAAGTCTGTTTGTTTGGTGACACTCGGCGAAGGAAACACCGTCATTCCCACCCTGCGGGGCCAAACCCCAGCTCCGTCGTGCAGTCGCCAAAAGATGGAGCCGTGCACCAAATCCCAGCTGCGAATAAACGGCGACCAAGGGCTTTTAGCTTTTATTTCCACTTCAGCCAGGTTGATCCTAAGGCTCCATCCAAAGTCAGCTGATGTTTACAAGCAGCGATAAATCAAGCAGAAAGCGCTGACGGTAATGCTGCTCGGTATTGATCGGGGGCTGCAGGTGATGTTTAGGGGAGGGCTGGCCATTCCCACCATGCCCTGAGTAATAGGGTTCCTTGGGGATACACTGAGGCACCAAGGACGAGCTGCTTTCACAGTGCTTTGTGTTGGGCTGTCCTAATTACCCTTGCACAGGCCCCTCGGTTCAGAGGCTTAAAGAGGGCTGAGCAGTTTGAGTCACAGGCAGGGCACGGAGAGGCTGATACAGATGCTTTTCTCTAAGCTTCCTCTCGACCCCATAATCTTTTCCCCTGTCAACCGAAATCTTCAGCTTTTCCTACAAGGGTACGTTCTGCTTCCTTGCACCTCTTTGCCCAGGGCCCTGGTGTTTGCTGGCTGCCAGTGTGGATGCCCTTCTTCAGCCAGAGGATGAGCCAAGCCTGTTTGCAGGAACTGGAGAGACAAAGCATCCACACACAAATCCCATATATCTGTCGGCAGCTCAGGCAAGGCTGGGTGGTTGTTTGAAACTGCTCCATGCCAAGCATTTTGATTTGGTTTCATCTGGACCATTCCACATTGAAATAGCTGTTCCATTCCTGGTGTAATTTTCATGAAAGAAAATTTGAAAATCTGTGAAATATTAATTCTGCAGGAACACTATTTCCCACTGAAAAACAAACATCTTGGGAAAATTCCCAAGAAGATCTGAATAATACATCTTTAACACTAATAGGCAACCCCTGTGATCATGTGTCTTTCACTGCCTGGGGTCTATTTAAGCTCTGAATCCCATCTGTGATGCACAAGGATGGCTACTGAATATCCCAATAAGAGAGTGGTGATTTATCTGGAAATACGTCCTACAATAATCTTTTCTGGTATTTGCTGTAATAAAGGGAATATTGTCGTTGATTACCTCACTGATATGTAACTTTCTGCTGGCAAATCTTTCACTGTAAGGTTATAATAACATCACTCTTCAGCATCTCTGCCAGATACTCAACTCTTTATTTTCTGTTCTGTCATATAAGCTGAGTAATTTATATGCCTGTTCAATACAAAAGGTGGTTATTATATGTTTCAAGAAAGAGATTTGACAATATCTGCCTTGTAGAAATACTGAGTCGTAGAGAGGCAAGGCAAAGGAAAATACTGTAAATCAAGAGGTGACAAGGCAATTTTCAGATGGGAGATTAGAACACTGTTCAGGGTTCCACAAACAAATATGTTGAATTATAGACAAAAAGCCACTTACTAGCATTTGTCCCCTGTTGCTGCAGTCCTTTTAGGGATATAAATCCCACTGAAGTCAAATCATGTCTATAAACTAAATTCCAAAATGAATCCATAAGTAGAGTCTGACATGGAAATGCTTATTATTAGTTTGATTTGTACAAGATGTATAGATATGATTTCAAATAAAAGCAACATTATGGAAAAAATTACGTCAATTGCAGTTTTGTCTGAATAAGGACTGCACAGTATGAATGTGTCCCAAAATAACACATCTGCAGTGATCTAAGAGAAGCTTAGCTAACATTCCCTTCACTGCATTTTTACACAGGTAATTCTATGTGACTGCTTAACCCCAGCTCTAAAACAACATTGATTTGACAAATGGATGGGGGAGAGCCCCTTGCTCCACCCAGGGAGAAGGAGCAGTGGCTGCCTTCCAACCCGTACCACGTTGCAAGTGGATGTGCTGTAACTGAGGGACTGAGAACCCTTTGCTGTTTGCAAGTGCCATCTCAGATTTGCCTCCAGCCACCCAGGCCAGCAGCCAGGCACAAAATGTGGAGACTTAAATACAGCAAGAGCATGAGGTGAGAGAAACCCGTTTGGGTGTGAGACTGTGTGGCAATGCAGCGAGGGAGCTGCAGAAATGTTCTGCCTGGGTCTGCTTTCCTGCAAAGGACGTAGGCAGGTAACCCCAGGCCAGCAGGCAGGATTCACAACAAAAACTATTAGGGGTTGGGTGCCAAGAACTGATCATGCAAACTGCTTTAATCCCCCTGAGGAGAATGCCTGAGCACCGTGGGAAAGAGCAGGTCATCATGGACAAACATCCAGTGTTGTCAATCCAGTGCTGAACTCCTCTTTAGAGGCTCACAGGATGAGCCCACCCTGCTTCTGCCACTCTTTTCTGTCCTGCTTTCCAGGCAGGGCTGCTCCACCAGCAGCCAGCTCCTGGGTCACCTCCATGGGGACTACCCTGCTGTCCCTGGACACCACCGTGCAGCCCAGCAGCCCTTGGCAGCCACAGAGAGCAGGGCTTATCCTGATCCTGGGCAGCTCCTGGCTTTTGCAACATCACAGAGAAACAGGAGACCAAGGCATGGGAAGAGAAATTAATCCTCCTTCCAGCTTCCCCTTGAGAAGAGATGTCATTTTCTAGTCTGAGACGGGAAATCCAGACCCTGATTCAGAGAGCAAGTTGAGATTTTTATTAGCTCTCAATTAAAACAGGAAGATCATTGCCACTGAAGATGAAAGGGTACACCCCTGTCTCAGAGGAGCCCACGTGGGAAAGGAAGAGCACCCTCACATTACACTGGGGAGGGGAATGCATGTCACTGCTCTTTTGAGGCAGCAGCTCGGTGGGAGCCTGGTGACAGCAGATGTGATCCTTCCTCTAGAGGAGCTGCTGAACTGTGAACGTGCAGAAGTGGATTTCCAAGCCCAGCAATACCTGCTGCCTTGAGTGACCTACTTTTTTTGCACGCTATGTGAATAGGGTTAGGCAACAGTAATTTGGTGCTGAAAACTGAAACATTTGGGTAGCAACAATTACCAAGTGCTGGTGAATGCCACGGCAAACCTCAGTGCCTCTGACAGGGTTTCCTGGGCAGTACTACATTTCAGTCCCATGCTTTGGGAACGTATCCTGCAGGAACACAGTGCTTTGCTCAATTGAGCATAATCATTCAAATTAATTTATCAGATCCAAGAGGAGTTATGCTTATTATCATGAGTGGTAGTTTACCAAATGTACTGTTTTTAAGGTTATCTCTTCAAACATAAAAAATGAAAAGCATTTTCTTGTTGAGCATCCAAGCAGTCCTGTGCATCCAGATGAGCAAAGCTGAGCAAGTGAGGCTGTCAGCAGAATGAACACACCAGCACATCCAGCTTTCCCAATGGCCTTGCCACTTAGCACAAATAACACCAGCTTCAAAATCCCACCCTACGCCACCATCACTCTTCACTGGGCCCTGTGCTAGCAGGTGTCTCGTGATTCCTGCCTACCATTATTTCATTTCATCTGGGTCAGCAAATGCTCACTTATATCTGTACTCATTTATATTCATCCCTAGTTGAGTCTTCACTGAGATTTTAAGTATTTGTCACTCATACAGAGAGCAGAAATAAGTTAACAAGTGAATCACTCATTTGGACTTTGCTTTAGTTTCCCATGCCTGTGCTAAACGACTAATAACTGTTTCCAAAGTTGGGATTCAGTATGATATTTCAGTATATATATTTCAGTATGATATGGTACTTTGACTGTATGCAAATTTTCATTTTTTAACAAAATCTGATTTCTTGATACATTGGCCAATTAAATCAAACAGGTCTCCTCAAAATTAACCCTAGTTACCAGCAAGAAACATAAACCTAATAGTTGCAGCTCAAAAGCCTGGTGTGTTTTATCTCTCGTTTTTTCCCAGAATGAGATCCTGGCACCCTAATTCATAGGCACCAGAGCTGATCTCCACAGAGAGTCGCAATCAAGTCAACTCTTTCTTTGCAGCACAAAGGAAATCACATTTCTTTGAAATGCCGAGGAAATCTGAATGTGTGTTCCTGTTTAGCATGATTAAGGTGTCACATAGCACTCCCACGCAGCCCGACACAGAGAACTTCTTGCCGGCTGCTGATGTCAAAGCAAATCAGCTGAAAACACGGAGGGGTTCTGAGAAACACAACTAGGGCACGCCAGGCAGGCTGGCAATGTGCTACCCTGTGTCACAGGGACTGGGCAACCTCAGGGACCACCCCCAAGGCAGGGCACAGGATGGGGACAACACAGGAGTCTCCCCTGCCCCCCAGCATGTTTCTAATAAAGGCAAGGGGCACAGATCTTTCATCATGTAGAAATTACTGCGTCTGAGCTGCTTGTTATAAAACCCTGATAATAACAGTGCATGTATCCATAGCAATTGGGAATCTCTCCAAGGGGTGCACTGCTTTGCTTTTGGATTTTCCCAAAACCTTCTCTGTGTGTGCTCCATTTTGGTCCCAGTTATGCAGGACATATCTCTGTCTATCCCTGTTCTGTCTCTCATCACCCTGATGATTCTGGCTGCCATCCTCTTGCTTTTCTTCAGCTCTTTGTTCTGTATATTTTTGCTTGTGTCCTGTGGTTTGTCCACTATTAACATTAATAATTTAGGAAATTGTCTGCTTCTGCTGAAATCAATTCCTGTGCTACTGCTGCTAAGTGCTGGGCCTGGGCCCAAAAGCTGCTATGATGGGGACCAAACAAAGGAAACAAAATGAAACGAGAACAGAGGAAAATAGGCACCTCATCCTTCAGCACCCTGTGAATTTAGGTGGGAATGCTCAAAGCCTTAGAAACACTAGCACCAAATTTCAGTTTAAATCCCTTTTTTTCCATAGGTGTCCCACATATATGTTACCATCCTGGTGCTGGAAGAATTTGGCCTCAGTGAAGGAGCCCCACAAGGTCCATCTCCCAAGGCAAATCTCCTCAGGCAAAGGGGACTGACAGTGGAAAATCCATCACTCTGTGCCTCTGCAGCTGCTCACCTAATGAAAACTGTAAAGAGCCAAAGTGCTTGTGCAAAGCTAGTGATAGAAGTGGCTCTTTCTTAGTGCCATCAAACCTCCATCACTCTGCCAGGGTCCATCTCCCAGGGCTACACCAACCTCACGCAGAAGATGCTGTCCTGACGGTGACTCATTTCCCTGCAAGTGGCAGAGGAAGAAAAGCACCATGTGCCTCAAGGCTCAAGCTGGGGGAACCAAATTCTCTTTATTTCTTTCTCTGGCCCACACAGTTACACTGCTGAGGGTCTCACATGGGGAAACTGCCAACAGCAGAGGGCATGAACTCTGACTTGGAGACACATTTTATGTTCTTAACCCCAGGACTTTAATAGCTCTGTGAGTGAGAGAGATAGATAACAAGATAATGAAAACAGTGATTTAGAGACCAGGTATGCAGACATTTTGACTAAGGCAGAGAGGATAAATTCATCTGGTATAACATCACTGAAACTCAGCTCTCATCCATGCTGTTGAGCCATGCATCTGGGATCCTCTGTCCTTCCTACAGCAGCATTTTAGCAGAAGGGCTTTTTTACTGGGTTTTTTAAGTAGCTGGATTAAGACACCACTTCCAGGCATAAGCAGGCTGCAGCTGTCCCCTGAGGGCAGGAGAGATTGGCTGGCCAGAGGAGGGCTTGTGCCAGGGCTGGGGCTCAGCTCCCACCAGGAGCTGCCAGCGCCCCACAGCTGGACCGAGCCCTGGCACACCCCGGGACCAGCAGGAATCCTGGGAGCACAGGGACAACACCACCACACACATCCCACTGGCACTCCCGGGAAGTGGGCATGCCAGGAAGGGTGTGGACACCCAATGCCTCCACTTGCCTCCTCAAGGGCTTGGCTGATGTCCCCTGGGGACCACAGGCCCAGATGCTGGGGACTCAGTGCTTCACTCCTCAGCTGGATCCAAGCCATGTCCTTTCCCTGTGCTGGCTGCCCACTCACACACCCCATGGGCAGAGATGTGAGGACACACTTCCCATACCCACCGGAGCTGGAGGTGCCTGGAGGCTGGGCAGGAATGCCGTGCCAGTCGTGATGGGCTAGGGCCAGAAGCCAGTGCAGTCACATAATTAAATAATGAGAGCAGATTAGGCAATCCCTGTGCTTCACATTGACAAGGCTGGAGGAAAAAACAGAACATGTAATCAAATGAGGGGGGGTTCTTTCTTTCTTTATTTACTTTGAAAGAAAGACAATATTACAGCACCATAAGAAGTGGCATAGCATGCACTAATTGTGCTGCTGGGGATATTTCTCTCTTGCAGGTTTCAGGATAAGACTGAGGTTTTTATTAAAGCCTAAGGGAGAAAAGAACTGGAGGAGCTGGCATTCACTGGGAATTAAGCCCCCAATTCACTTAATGCTTATTCAATAGCTTCTGCCCCTCCATTCGGCTAACCTGCCTAAGAACACATTCACTTCCTCACATCAGCAACCTGCAATCAGAAAAATCACCTGTAATCCAGCTCCCTCCAGGCACAGACCGATAGCTCCACAGCCTCAGTGACAGATCAGGCTAAATAAAAAGCACAGATCCACAATCTGCTATCAGGAGATGGCTAAGGCTTCCTTCTTTTGATGATTTCTGCCAAGATATTCCTGCTGAGTCACTGGGTTTGCAGAGCCATGTGCTGGAGGGAGCTGCCAGAGCTGACCCAGAGGCTGCTGCTCCCTGCAGAGGCTGAACAGGAGCTGTAAGGAGCACCTGGGTATTTTCCTTGGGCTTTCCTGGCAAAGCTGCAAGCCAGGATTGGAGTGAAAATGTACTGAAGAAATCATCTGACTGGTACAGGAGGTGCTTTAGCTGGATTGCTTCACTGGCTTAACAGGCAACTAGACATCCACTTATTCAGCTCCCCGTTTCCCCAACCCAAGGATGTAATTTGGTGACTCACCACCATCCAGGTACCAGTAATGACAGTTGGAGTTTTTCCCCAAACAACTGATTTCAGATACATAATTCATTTAGATCATGTTAAAAAATATGCTCCTGATTTTTGTCTCTATGGTGCTAAACACATCACGTAACGCCTTCTGCAGCAGTGACCTGGCTTACCCTGAATTTGGGAAACATCCAGCCGAGTGAGGCTCTCTGCTTTTTTGAGCCACCCTTCAGAAGTGATCTGCAGAGAAATGATCTGCCTGAAAAGTGACAACCCCAGATTGCTAATAAATGTCCCCAGGCTTTAGCAAACCTGCCAAAAACTCACTGGACTTAGCGCAGCATCTTTGGTTTAGTAAAGACCTCCTGCAACATGCAAGAGGGCAGGTACCCCGGGCTGCAAGGGGACTTGTGGTGCACATGCAAAGAGACATTTTGTCCTATTTGGGAAATTGCTGGCTAAGCTGTAGGTGACACCATTCCCTGGCAGTGTCATTCGTCCTGACACCTTTTCAGTGGGAAGGCAGCTCGTCACGGCCGAGATGTGTGTGGAGTTGCCTTATTTACTCTCCTGGGGTGGCATGAATCAGAGTTGAAAAGTGCAGTATGTTGAAGTCAACCCATATTCCCATGATGTGCGAGTGTGAGTCACTCAGCAGGGAGATTCTGCCAGGGTCCCTCCTGGACGACCCGGCTGTGTTAAACACGCCGGAAAATCCGCGGATAAAAAAATCCCCAGTGACGCACAGGAGCCGAGTAGGCTCCGTGCCTTTTTGGGGAAGCTTCTGAAACGCCGACGTTTCCTCTTGATCAATAATCTGGTTGGCAGAGCAGGGCTTTGAAGCAATCCAGAAAGCTCAGCTCTCTGCTCACACGGCCACTGCTGTTCCTCGCCGGGAAGATGACGCGCGGGGTAACCCCAGGCGCAGGCAGGGGAAGGATTTCTCTTGCACATCTATTTAAATCTCCTGGAAGAGCTGCTGCTTACAGGAAAGATGATGCAGGATGTGAAAGGGCTTTCTAGGGATGGGAAAAGAAAAAAATTTAAAAAAGAACAAATCCCGTCCCAAGGTCCTACAGCTGATTTCAGGTTTTCTCCATCATCTCCTTTCTCCCTTCTGTCCTCATTAAATAAATTTGTGGGGTTATGGTGGGCTGCTTACTGCAGCAAGTCAGCTGGAACACTCAGACAGGGGTTTCATGGCCTTACACCCCATCACTCCTCTGATTCTCCACTTACCAGAGCTGATCCTTCTGTCCCTGCATCCACCACAGTGAGGACACCACTATCTTGGCGATGTTTTCCATGCTGTTGTCCTGACTCAAAATACAAGGAAAAGCCACTGACAAGAATATTTCCAGATAAATATCTCATTAATTTCAACCACAGGCAGATGTGAGTCACTTCCCTTTGACTACACTCCTCTCCTGTGACCAGAAATTGGGTAGTGGAGGTCTGGTACTGTCTAAAATTCATAATTATTTTGAAGGGATATCAATAAATTGATAATTATTCTCCAAAATTCAGGCCTAAAAAAATCCTTCATTTTCTCAAGAGATTTGCTGCTAGCTAATCGCCTTTGCTCCTACCACAGCTGTGGGACAAAATTAAGCCATTTTACTGCAAAACTGTTGGACTTTAAAGACTCAAGCAGCAGGTTGAACCTTCCTTTACCAGTTCTGCCTCCTGGTAAATTGTGTCTTTTTCCCCCAGAATAAAAGTGGCATGAGGAGATTGTCACCCCTGGTCACCTGCTCTACTGCTGCCTCAATACCCTGTGTGGGAGCACCAGGCTGGCTGCCTCGTGCCTTTGGGTTTTGGCAGCTCTGCTTTTCCCTTCCTTTCCTTCCCAGCAACTGGCTCGGCTGAGGCACGGCGTGGCTCGGAGCCTGATGGATCGCAGACCCCGGAGCCTGAGCGCCAGCAGTGTCTCACATGCCAGATGTTTCTCTTTCAGACACATTGCTGCTTTTTTTTTTGTTTTCTTTTCCTGAAATAACAACAGCCTGACCAAGACCCAAACCCCCAGCTTCTAAAATCAAAGCCAGAGCTGTACCTCGGAGTGCAGACAGGCAAGGAGACAGTCCCTGGTGGGGTGGCAGAAGGCTGGCCATGGTCACACGTGGAGTGATGCAGTGGCATCATGTGACACAATCCATCACTGCAGCCTTTAGGCCTGTACTCAATACCCATGTAAAAACACAAAACCAAACGAAGATTCCCAGACTGCTTTTTAATCACTGGGGTCTGCCTTAAAATAAGCTGGAAAAGAACATTTTCCATCAGCTTTCGTGGGATTTGGATTATATTTTTTCACTGGAGATGAATTCATGGCAGGACAGAGCTCTCAGCCACCAGCCACCAATTTGCCTGCCACCATGTGGAGAGGGCTGAGGGGTCCTTCTGGGCTGTCAGGACTGCTGTGGGAGCACTGGTCAGGGTGCTCACACTTGGCCAACTATGGCATGGCTTCAGCTGAGCACAGCACTAAAATCAGGACTTTATTCAGACCCAAACCTCTTGCCAATTATTTTTCATCACTTCACTCACTGCTTGTTAGCCCTGGGTTCACCCTGGTGACTAATGACTGCTCTTGTCTGAATTCAGTGCATTTCTAGAGAATAACCAAACTTCAGGAGAAGCTTCCCATTTATACTAACGAAGAGGAGGGAAAATGTGATGGTGGGGGAGGATAAACACTGTTGTCATGTCACCAATTTCCCTAATTCTCCTTGGGGGTGGTCTGTGACGTGGTGGGAACTCAAAGGATTTTAACCTGAATCATAGGAAAAAAAATTACCCAGACCCAACCCATGCTGTGCTGGGACAACCTCCCAGAAAAGGAGTGGCCACAGATGGGTTTGTTTCATGCTGCATTTTAAGACATGGAGGAATGTAATATATCCCACCCACCTGCTCCTCCACAGTCACCCCTCCAGCCACTTGCTGCCTTGAAGCCACGCCACACCATGTCCCAGGAAAGGAAGGCTCCAAACACCAGGCTGGGCTCCCTGAGCACGGTGTCACCCCAAAGCAGACCCCAAAACCCAAATCAACTTCACTCATGAGCTGCAGGAAGCCAAGAGCTCTGTTTGGCCTCCATGAAGACATTGGGGCCCATCAATGGACAGCAGGTGACTTGTGGTGTGGCAGTGGACAGTCACAGAGCCACCATGTCCCCATGGCCCTGCTGATGGCACCTCTCCCTCATCATGAGGGAGCTGACATGGCAGTGGGGGCAAAAAATGGGACAATTTCACCAGCTAACTTCCACATGGGACAGGGAGCAGGGTGCAGCTCAGAGCCCCTGGGCAGCAGGGCAGGGAGAAGAGGAGGAGGAGGAGGTGGAGGAGGTGGAGGAAGGCCCAGGACCGCAGTGGCTGGTGCTGGAGCTCGGGCGGGTTTCCTTGGCAGCCGCAAGCTCAGGGCACTCACCATACCTAAGTGAAGATTTTGTCACCATGGAAACATTGATGTCATCAGCTCTGCAGCAGTCTCAACCTTAGCTGCAACTTTTTTCTCTTTTTCTTCCCCGCCTGGTTTTGGGTTCTTTATTTATTTATTTGAGAGTTTCTCACAGGAGATGACCCTGGTGCTGGGCCTGCCAAAACATCCAGGGATGTCCACTAGCCCAGACCCTCCTCATATCATCTGGGGGTATGGGGGAGCCCCTCACTGGTAGCAGTGGGATGGAGCTGCATTTTGGAAACACCCATCAGGACCGTGCTCTGCCCTCTGTGCACTGCCCCATTTTCCCTGTCCTCATAAATCAGCTGCATTACCAAGAAAGGTGGTTTGGAAGCTCTCAGATAAGAAGGAGGTGACCTGGGCAGAGGCATGGCACTCTGGGGCCCTGCAGCTCTCACTGTGCAGGAACAAAAGCTCACTGTCACAGGCAGAGCCACCACCACTCACTCCCTGTCAGGAGGAGTCAGACTCCCCTCAAAAGAGGGAATTCCACATCTCCATGAAGTATGGGATCCTGTGTGGGCATCCCACGGCCATGCACAGCTCTGGCTGCACAGTGGAGCTTTGCCTCAGTGCCCAGGGGAGGTTCCCCTGAGCTCTAAACCAAAAATCCCTCTGACAATGACACCCAGCACATTTTCTGAAGAAAAGAGTTGTGAAGGAGCAGGACCTGGCATCTTTACCAGGCTTGAGCAAGGAGACCCAGCCCTCTGCCAGCCTCAGTTGCAGGGATGGATTTCATCCCGTTAGCCACATCCACGATTCCCCCAGAGCCTCCTTTAACTTATCAGTTAATAGTGGACCGTTGCAGAAGTCTGGGTCAGACTGTTCCAGCCAAAAATACTCTACCGAGTTCACTGCAATGTTAAAACAAGAATTTCACCTCAGTGAGGGCAGGAGCTCTGTGTCTGAGCTCAGCTGTCCCTGCTGCCCCTCACACAGCCCTCCCCTCGAGTCACAGGGAGGTTTATTCCAGCTATGGTTGGGATTTTTATAAAGCTCTGATTTTTTTTTTTTTTTTTTTTTTTTTTTTTTTTTTTTTTTTTTTTGTTGCTACAGTGGACAAATCCTGCTCCTATGCTAGGCCATCGTGCAGAGCAGAATGTCTTTTCCTTACCATGAGGGGGATCTTGATGGGCCCCACCCAGGCACAGGGATGTTCCCCCAGCCCTGACACTGCTCACCCATCTGTCAGGCCTGGAGAGAACCACATGGAAGAGAGATAGCTGGTAAAACAGAGTCAGAGAACATAAAACCCTTGTCAATAGACAGGTTTACAATACCTTTTCTCTTTCATAAACAACAATCAACCACAGATTGTGTGTTTCCAACATTATGGCCCAAACTGAAATTTGAAGTGTTCTTGATGAATGTGTTTTTGCAACCTTCAGGGATCACAGTCTGCCCCTCTGCAGAAGTAAATAACAAACCTAGCCCCAAGATCATAAAGCACCTGGCAAATGAGTCACTAACATTAATTATCCTTAATACCATCATAATAGGTAAGATATAGAAAGAAAAATGTCCCTAAGCCAAGGTTTCAGTACTTCAATATAAGGAGGTACAGTGCATACCAAAGAGAGCAGCAACACTTCTATTAAAGTGAGACAGTCAGTGGGTCTCTGACCTCATATTCAAAGCAAACTTCACTTTTTAAAAGAACTTTTTCATAATTTAATGCAAAGGCAGGGATTTCATAGCAAAGTCTTATTTAAAAACAGGAGATTCTAGGTGGGAGAACCAGCGATGATTTAGAAGTATCTCAGTATCTACTGTGAACAACTTGACTTCAAATGTATGCTGCATAAGAATTAAAGGATTAATGTTTGATATCCTATCCCAGCTGGAAGAAAAATTAACAAGAAACTGGTTACTATATCAACTGCCAGATCTGCAAAGCAAACTGGTGAATTTAGGTGCTGAGACCAATTTAATGGTCTGAACACAAACTGGGAGCTCTTTTCTACACAGCTCTGTTTGGATCTTTGTAGAGATTGACAAGAAAAAACATATTTACATCAATAAGGTTCATCCATGGCCAGCAGATCTGTGAGGTTTGGGTATGTATGTATTTAAAATCTGACAGGGCCTACTGGAAAATTACAAAGGTATTACAGTCTTTGTTCTAGCTGGCTGGTAAAAGCATGGAAGTGGGATTACCCGAAAAAAAACCAAACAAACAAAAAAAAACAACACATGGATCAGGCTAGCAGGAAAAATACTTGTATGTTTGATGTTACTAGCAAAAAGGGCATTCCAATTAATAAAAATAGCTAATCTCAAATACATACTTAAGCTTTTCCCCTGTCAATAGAAAATGGGGGAAAAACGCATTGTAACATCTACTTAAAAGAAATATTTTGATATGTGTACTCCATTTAGTTGGAAAAACTCATTACAAATTGAAGAGACAGCACTATTACTGAGTGATGTGTTCTAATGGGCACAGCTGGTCAGGGGCTGGGAGAGGTCAGCACTGCCCTTAGCAGCACTTACTGCCCTACTGCTTGCAGATGTTTGTAAAGTTTCAAGGATTAAAAATCCTTGTTCATATGAGAGGAGGGTACTGCTGCTCCCAGCCATCAGGGCAGTGGAAATCCCAAAGAAGGGAACAGACCCAGCTGCCACTGTTTTCCAGAGCCAGCAGTCCTGGGTGGAGCTAGCATCCCTGCTTTGCTTTTACCTCATTACTAATTGATTCCTCTACTGCATTTTGGGATTGCCAGTGCAGTGCCCACTTCATTCCCAAGAGGACTTTACCTGAACAGAGGCTTGATGCTCTCTGGGAAGCAGAAGGAGTATCAGGGACACTTCTTGTGCTCAGTGCAGGAGGGCTCAGAGATGGAGCCTCTCCAGGCCTTGGGGACCAGGCCAGGTCACAGCCCCAGGCCAAGGCCCACCCGCTCTGGGGACAGGAGATCAGGACCCTGAGGAAGCTGCAGATCAGCCCCAGGGATGCTGCAGATTCCCCACAGCTGCTCAGTGCCACCATGCCCCACACCTCCCCGTGAGGTCCCTCAGCTGGCATCAGGCAAGGAGCCTCAGGTCACCAGGGATGGGACTTGTGGATAACCAGGCCTCCACCTAGATCCCATGAACAAGACATCACAAGCTCTTACTTTGTAAAAATCCCACCAGGCAATGCTTCAGCAGCTGTTTCAGCACTCCCCTGCAAGCAAATTCATGCTGAATTCTCAGGATTTTAGGTATGTATTTCACTCTCTGAGCAACAAATAAGCTGAGCCCACACAGCTGGGAAACCGGAGGCAAAGGTACTTTGTGAGATTCGTCTCTGTGTTTGGTCTTCTGAAACTCAAAAGGTAGCTGTGAGCAGTGGAAGCAGCAGTAGGAAGGCAGGACAACCACAGGCTTTTAACGAGGACAGGAGAAAATTGCTCCCAAAAGTCGGCAGCGCTGAGGCTTTGAGCTCTTTGGACTTGCATCAGAGCTACTCACGAGCTCAGGCTGAAAGCCGAGAGCTGCGGGTCAGACCAGCCCCTGGCATTCCGAGTCCCCAGGAAGGTGGGCTGCAGGCACCTCCCAAATGGAGCCAGGCAGCTTCTGAACAGCTCCATTATCAGCAAGCAGCAGCTGGGCACAGGCAGAAAGGCATCATTATCCAGGGAAAACCACCAGCCAGCCATGAGGCCCAGCGCTCTGGCACAAAAAGCTCAGGAAAAGCGGAGTGCAAGCTCAGACACAGCATCTCTATTACAGCATGTCTAATCCTCATCTTCTGTAATCAACAGGAGAATCCTCACTCAGACACAATCCTGAGGCAGCCTCACCATGCTGCTCTGTAATTGCCACAGGCCTGAGACCCAGGGCAGCTGCCCTGCATGGGATAACTCCAGCCAGGTGAGACAGACCCTGAGCCCCATTTTACTTAACTTCACACTGACCACCTCCACTCTCACTCAGACTTTGTTCAGCCTGCTGCCATGGCACGGGGAGATTCTGCTGTTTCAGGAGTCAGGAGCAGGGAGCAAGCACAAAGAAGGAGTTTCTTCCAGCAGAAGGCAGGACCAGGGCAGGTGCTGAAGGGGGATCTCACACACGCCCGTTCCCTGCTCACTCCAAGTCACCCACGTAGCATCCCAGCAAAGCTCTGTGGCTTTTCCCAGGGCTGGTAATCCAGATGAGGTTCAGAACACAAACACTGCTGCCAGCTCCCAACAAAGGCAGAGCCTGGGGAGCTCAGGGAGAGGTCATTGTCCACAGCAGGAAGAGCTGTATCCAACACATGTCTTCATCTCACCAAGGCCTAAAGATCTCCTTCCTTGGGCAGTTTTTCAGTCCCTCACGCAACATCCCAGGAATATTTCTGGCTCTTCTGGGTCCAGAAAGGTTTTGTGAAGTCCTTGCTGTTGCCAGGGCAGGACAGTAGTGACTGCTCATGGGGAAACACTCAGAAAGCCCAACAGACTCAGCTACAGCTGTCTGATTTCAGTGAAGGAAAAACAAAAATAAAGGCAGGTTATTCTCTTTATCAAGGGCCATCCCATGAGCGCTTCTTAGCTTGGCTGGAAGCACAGTACAAACCCTCGTGTTTCTCCATGTCCTGAAGTCTCTTTTGTGGAACAGAACAGAAATACAGATAAAAGTGAGAGTACAGGAGCCAGGTAACACAGGTGACAAAGGCAGCTCTCAGAACACCTGCAGGAATTGGCTCCAAGTGGGGCCCATTTGTTTGAAAGCTGAAGCTCAGTAGCTGTGCAGACAATGGAGGCAGAGATGTGGAGCTCCAGCTGGGTCTCCTGCTGGCATCCAGCCCACACCCTGCAGGGCTTCATCCAGGACAGCAGGAGAGCACAAACACAGCTCATCCCTGCTTCTGGAGGCTATCCAAAAATACACCTTAATGTACAGAAACCCTCTCAAGCCTGGAGATGCCCCAGTGCTTCCCTCATTGCCTACATCAGGAAACCAGTGCAAGAAACCCTCTTTTGATGGCCACTGCAAGGACTCCTTAAACCTTTCAAGGACTGGGGACAGTGCACAAAACAGGCTTGGGGAGGGGTGCAAGAACAGGGCACACAGAGCTCAGCTATTCTCCTTCTCCAGGGTGGTTCCTCGAGCCTGGGGAGGGGTGGCAGACACCCTGGCTGCCTGCTGGTGCCCTGCTCTGGAGCCTGCACCTCCCACAGCATCCCCACATCACCGGCCAGCCAAAGGCTCCTTCAAAGAAAACACAAAGCACGCAGCTAAAAGATATTCACTTACAGTTTATTTTTGCCTGAAATTATTTCACATCTCTTTGTACACAGCTACAGAACAGTAGTAGTAAACCATTGGTAAAAGCAACAGTGCTAAGGAAAATGTTGGCATATTTTTTCTTCTTTTTTTTTTTTCTTCTTCTTCTTCTTCCTTCCCATACTGCATCTTCATACAGTGTGGGATTTGAAGGGGGGAAAAAAACCTGACACACTACATGAGTTAAGACTCAATTTCTGTTTCATTATTAAAAAAAAAAAGAAAAAAAAAGAGAAAAACAACATCATTTGGGATGGGGTTGTCTACATAGCAACAAACTTAAAAAAAAGAAAACAAAAAAAAACCCTGAACATAAAAGCTTGGCTTTCCATTGAATAAGATTAAATATATATATATATATATTCATATAAAAAATTACATTGGCTGTATGTGAAACCTTGAGGTGCTGAAGAATAAAATAAAAGTGTTAAACAGAGGAAAAAAAATTCTTTTTGTTGTGTTTTTGATTTTTTTTTAAATAAGCAGCTCTGTACAATGAAGGCTCATTATGAAAAAAAAAAAAAGTCAACAGCATAGTTATAAAAGAAACCACAATTTTTAAAAAATCATCTTCTAAGCAACTGTGGAATTTGAAAAATGTAGCAGTCACATTTACAGACAGGTCAGAGCTATCGGATCAGCAACACCGCGATTTCCTCAGTCTCCCCAGAGGAACATGCAGAACAATGCGTGCACAGAACAGGGCAGGGAGGTGGGCACGGGGCAGGGCAGGGAACGAGGGGAGGGGGGGAAAAAAAGAAAAAACCAAACAGAAAAAGCTGATGCACAAAGTGGAGGGAGAGCTTTTTTTTCTCGTTTTGAAATATCGGACGTAAACAGAAAACAACGGAGGCAACTTGTAAAATCTACAGTTTGCAAACACCCCATTGGCAAAACAAACGGCTCGTCCCCGTCTCCCGCGTTTAAACCTGACATGGCTTAAGAGACTAAAGAAAATTTTCAGACTTTGGAAGGAATTGTGACTTTTATTAATCCCTGCACCCCCTTCCCCAACAACCACACCCCCCTTGATAAAGATTTTCCTTCCTATTTGATAACATTTGAGGCATTTTGAAATCAAAAAGACAACGCGATGAATGTTGACAAAGAGGGAGTATAATACAGTTTGCATTACTAAAAGGCAATTCTTCAAGGAGGACATTTCCTTAAAAAAAAAATAATAATAACAACAAGACAGCAAACTAGTTTATACAGTACTATACGCAAAAAAAAGGGTAAAAGAATTAACAATTCATAAATAAAAGACAGGTCCCAGACCTGTTATTTGTGAACCATTTTCTTAAATAGGTGCATTATGTAAATCTTATGTACAACAAAATTACTTTGCATAACAACTGCAAGGACATGAGGGGAGGTGAAAATCATATTGGTTTTGGTTTTCTTCTCTTGAGATTTCTGAAGTTTGATTTTCTGGAGCAAAACTGGTGAAACAGGAGTTCTGGCTGGCTGGGTGCCAGCCAAGGAAACCCAGGTAAGTAAGGAAAAAGGAATATATTTTTTTTCTCCACACGGCATAAAACACAAAGGCAAATAAAATCCACAAAGGTGTTTTTTTCCTCTTTATAATCCTCTTGCTGCTACAAAGTCCTCTTTTTTTGTTTGTTTCCTTCCTTTTCAATTTAAATTATGCTGATTCTGAAATCACAAAGCTGAAAGAATCCCATGGGGTCCAGGCTTGCCCCATCCTCCCAACACACACAACTCCACTCTGCTACCCCACAACCACAACTCCTGCCACCAAGTCCCCAGGCTCACTGCTCTACAGGAATTGGCCAAAAGTTATTTTCTGGTTTGTTTCAATCTGTCTGTTTTAAAAATCTTTTCCTTCTCACAAGAAGCAAAAGAGAAGAGTCGGAGGCAGGAGAGTTCACCAGGCCTCGGTGTAGCGGACGTCCACCTCCTTTAGGTTGGGGAGTTTAGCCTGTGAGGGGAGGAAAGGTCAGAATTAACAACGTGTTCAGGGCTCAGGTAAGAAGTTCCTGTCAAATCTCTTGTGTGAGGTCATTCCCTCTCCTTATCCAACAGAGCAGTGGTATCCAAATCTGGAGGAGGAATAGAGAAGGGAGGAGTGAAAGAACTCCGTGAGGAAGGAGAGCACCTTGCCCTGCTGTTGCTGGTGTTGATGCTTGTGAAAAACCTTGTATCCTGTGACTTTTTGTGTGACAGCAAGCCTAGGACCTATGCAGCTCTGAAGATTGTACTTGTATTTTGAATATGGGCTCCCAAAAGGGGATGAAAGCACCTCCCCTTGGCTAGGAAAGCACAGAGCCCCACTGGTGGTGAGGATGACAGGCAGCCCAGAAGAGGTAAAGGGCAGACACAGCTTTCTGGCCTGGGAGCTCCTGTGTGGAAACAATCCCTGGACTTACTCAATTCAAAGGTCGTATCCAAATCTGGAGGAGGGCTACAGAAAGGGACAAAGCACCTCCCAGCAAACTGGGAGTACTGATCTGTCAACCAGCAACTGCAGGAAGAGGCGTGACACCCTGGGCCCAGTGCTGAGCTCAGCAGTGAGCCAGAGCAGGTGGGTGTGGCAAAGGAACAGGATGCTGAGCCCTTACAGACACATGGGACTAAGTCCCACCTGCTCTAAAACCCATGCAGCAGCCACCAGGTCCAGATCAGACCCTGATCTTATTTTTTATGCAAACACTTAGCAAAACAAGTCTGTCCAACTTTCGCCGTGCACTCAAACTGCAGCAGAGACATGTTCCTCCTTCAGCCTCCACATTGCCCATTTTACCCTCCATGTACTAAAACAACTCGTTAGCATTAGCAACTTCTGGTGTCTTTGTGGTCTCCCTTCCACAACTCCGCTGCTTTTGGCCATAAGATGCCTGGATCACCCCACACGAGGCAGACGGGGACGGCTGTTTGCGCTGCTCCTACTCATCGATCCCCTTTCCACGCTCTCTGACCATAACTGCACAGCTAATTCTCTCCAAACAAATAAACACTTTTAATTAGGCCAGGGCATAATTGAGGACTTGGAAGTTTCTAGGAGTCATTATTACCTCACTCCTTGATTTATGTGCGCGCATATTTTGATAAGAGCTATTCATAATCCTACAGACACTGCCAGCAAATAATTTTTCAGTTAGGCAATAATGACTTCAGTAGTGGGTGTTTATTTATTGTCTGGTTCAGCCTGCCTGGTACATATGTGGGTGTCTGTGTGTGTGCAAGTGTGTTTAGTGGGGTGGGGGATGGAGCTGAGAGGAAATGTCATCACTGGCTTGTGCCCCAAATGCTCTTGCAGATCAACATGAGAAGAAGGAATGATTTGTATCAAAAATATGTTCTTTGAAGTCTGAGCTGCTCTTAACAAACCTACAACCATGTGCCCCAGGGAGAGAAACTACTACCTTTGAACAAACACAGAGCCCTAGAATAATAGCACCAAGATAAATCTCAATGGAAGAGGTGAAAGGGGAAAAAGTTATGTCTGCCTGGTTTCTCAGCTTTTTGAATTCTCTGCAATCATCAGGACTTGGATTACAGGCAGTTTTGCTGTTTGCCCTGGCAAGTCACTTTTCTTTGTGGCTGCTAAGGACTATTAATGCCATACCAGAGCAGAGGGAACCAGTTAGGAAAGTGTGAGTTTCAGTAAGAAGTGAGTGGCAAAGGGGCTCAAAAGCAGGGGTGGGACCAGGGGAGCCTTTCAATAGATGCAATTTCAGAGCCCTGGGCCAAATACAGCATTGACCTTGATTGTCTGTAAATGCCTGGGGCCTGATACAAGCTCCATTGTGTGAACCCATCTGCAAGCCAGCTGTTAATTCCAAGGACTTCTTTGCATATACAATTGTGACACGAGTTTTTAAAACTTGATCTTGAAAACTCCATGCAAGCAGCATTGCAGCCGAGTCCCTGGGGGAGCCCTGGCTCCACAACCAGAACCAAAGATAGATGCTTGCAGTGGATTTTGAAAGCAGAGCAGTTACAAGACTTGCTTCAAGTTCCAAACTCAACCCAAGGTTGTGACCTTTTAAGTAAACGTGGCCCAATCTGTTTCAACATCCAGGACAAGCAAATGTCAAGTTTCATCTTGAGTCCTTGGGTCTCTAAGGTAAGATTTTGGGAGATGCGACTCACACACCACAAGAATGAAGGCCGAGTCCACGTGAACTCACGAAAGCCAACACATCTCAGGTAAGCTTTGAAACCACCTGGGGCTACATGCTGGTTCTCTACACCATTGTGCCTAAGTGGTTATAAACTCACAGTAAAACCAGACATTAGATGTCAAATTTCAGAACTGAGCATCTGTGCAGACATTTCTGCTCAGAGCCCAATTCCAGTCCTAGAGGTGTCAAGACAAATTTGCATCTTCCTTGATGCTTTCAGTTCTCCCTTTGCTTTCCAAATCAAAACTTGACAATACTGTTCACTCAAGTTACTTTTGGTGCTGTTAATAGTACAGGATATGGTGTGCAGTAGATTGTACCTGTCTCTGTATCCTCATCAGAAACAATCAATTTATGAAACTTTTACTGATAAAGCTTTTACTGTTGATAGCACAGGCAAAAAGACTGAGTTGCTGATTCTATCTCATACTTCTCCATTCAGTATATTAAATGTTTCCTGGGTCCGTTGAAGCCAGCAACCTCACAATGCTGCTTTCAGTCATTATACCCACAAAATAAGCCACTTCACCCTCTCCAGATAACTTTCATGCTACCCACTCCACAGAGTCACTTCTCCCTGCCCTAGGCACCACCACCCTGCTCTTGCTACAGATACTTCTCATCTTTAGAGGATGCAATTCACAAATACCTTGAGATCTTCGTAGGTATCTGCTGAAAGTTTGGTGCTGTTCATATTTAAACTACACAGGCTCTTCATGGCTGAAAGAGAAAACACACACATATTTATGATCATGCTGCATTTTCTTAAAATATCATGCTTGCAGTAGGCCAAAGCATAAACAAGACATGACTATGTGCAGCACTCCCAGGAAAAAGCTGAATAGCATAAAATATAGAAATACAAATGGATAAACAGCTGTTTGGGCCCTCATCCAGGAAAAAGTCCCTATTTAGGAAGGGCCATTAAGCATATGCTTAAGACTGCTGACTTCAAAGGAGTTCAGTCAACTTCTCATAATCGGTTTCCTGCACATTATTCTGAATAGTGCCCGTTCTCAGTGCTCTGCGTGGTGCTCACAGGGGCCATGCTGATCTGGCAGTCCTCCCTCTCCTCCCCCCATTCCCATTTTAGGCTCCAGTACTTAGCAGAATAGTTTCCTAAGATGAGCCATAACTACTGGCCTGTCTGGCACGTCTGCTAAGGATCAAGACTATTAAAGTAGCCCTCCAAAGCCAGCAGTGAGGTTTGTAAAGCACTGCTGGGTGCTTTACGGGAGGGAGTTTCACTCCAGCACATCAAGCTCCTCTCAGGGAATCCTGGATGCCTCGCTCTGCCTTGCCTTGTTTAAACCAAGAACAGGGAGAGTTTCACCTCTCCAAAAACAAAGGAACAAAAAATGCCAGGAGGAGTGTGGAACCTGCTGTATGCAGCTGTGGAGAAGCTGCCAGATGTCTTTGCAATCTTCACCTCCTGCAGCACAAAGGCAGGTCCCACCCAGAGGGGATACCCATAGGAAGAAATCTGGGAAGCCCCTGGGCAACAGGTGCCATCAGTGAAGAAAGATCGAGAGTATGGCTCAGGAGGACAAAGCCCACACGAGGCCACCCAGTGCCATCAGGCTCAGGTGACCATCCCACATCTGGACAGCTGCAGGACGGGGCAGCGAGGAGGGAAGATTAAACCCAAACACAGCCACAGCCTGTCCTAAACCCCTGCAGAAGCAGCGCTGCAGCACTGAGAGATCCACCCCCAGCCCAAACCCACAGGAACTGCTCAGAACCCACCCAAGCGTCCCACGCAGCCCCTTTGTCACTCACAGCTCAGTGCCAGCAGCCCGGCGTCCGTCACCGGGGTCTCGCACAGGTTGAGCACTTGCAGCATGGTGAGGTGCTCGGACAGGAGCCGCAGCCCCGCGTCGCCGAACTGCGGGGCACAAGCAGAGCCGGGTCAGACACCAGCTGGGGCACCCACACCTCGTGCAGGAGCCTCAGTGCAAACAGGGCCGTGGAAACGGGGTCTGACCGAGGTGGGAACGGGGTCTGACCGAGGTGGAAACGGGGTCTGACCGAGGTGGGAACGGGGTCTGACCGAGGTGGGAACGGGGTCTGACCGAGGTGGGAACGGGGTCTGACCGAGGTGGAAACGGGGTCTGACCCAGCCCTCCTCGCTCACCACCATCGCCAAGGACAGCAGAGAAAGCAAATAGTTTTATCTCTGCCTCGCAGGCGGGGAACAGAGAAATTAAGTGACTTGTGTGCACTTAACCACAGGCCATCACTTAATTAGACTGGTGCCTTTGAAGCCTGGACTTTGTAGGAGCGGGCTCCCACCCAGGCTATACACGACGGTTATGGCAGCCTCAGCCAGTTCCCAACCACATCACACAAAAAAAGCACAGTGCAAGTGGTATTAATTAGCTATTTTGGTCTCAAGAACAATGCACTATTGATTGGTAATTGTTCTATTGACCCACTTGGTTTCTGCTGTTTCTAAACTCTAGATTAATGGAAAACAGGATATCGCAAAATAAAATGGAATCTAAACCCTTTTTTTCCTTTTTTTAATTAAAAAAAAAACCCTGCACAAAAAGCAGGCTCTTTGTTCAGTAAAATCAAATTAATTTTGAACAAAAAGTGTCAAAGTTTCTCAGATGCAAAAATTACATTGTTAAGACAAATCTGGAGAACATACAGTTAAAACAAGGAAGCAATCAGTTTCTACTTAATATTCAGCACACACACAAAAAAAAAAAAAAAAAGAAAAGGATATTTCTGGCATACAAAGCAGTTAGGAAAACAAAACAAAATATTTACATGACATTTTGGTAAAAAAATGCTGCTTTTTGTGGTTGTGGTGACAATAATCGTATTTTCAAGTGAGCACTAAAAATAGGTGCTAACAGAAAATGGGGAAAACCTATTCAGTGGAGAACCTCAGACAGCAAAACCAGCAGGGAACTATAGAAGAAAAAAATTAATTTTAGAAGCTCCTTCAATCAACAGCTGAGTAATTTGTTCAGTTAACTTAGGTCTTTTTTTTGCTTACAAAATAATCACATTCTCATTATAATTTCCTTCTACTTATTCATTATCTGAGCTTCTTTTTGTTGCTGTTGGGTTGATCAGCTTTCAAGCAATTCACTGCTTAAACTGCAAAGACTGTGCTTTGCTTGACCACATGAGCTTCACAGCATCATTTTTTCATTTTTTAACTGGGTGAAAGCAGAAGCATTTCCCAGATGAACAGCACAGGTTCTACTCAGCACACAGCAGCAACCATGCCCAACTGGAACATTCAACCCAAGACAGCAGCAAGACTTTTATAATTAAAAATAAAACAAAAATTAAAAATCGGAATAAAAAAAGGGGTGAAGAGAAAAAAAAAATCAGCTGCCAAGATGAGCTAAACCACAGGAAGGCCCTGTAAAAATAGCAGGAGGACAAAGTAATCTAAGCAAGCCTCTACGCACACTCTTGTGCTGACGTAGTGTGGAATTTCGGAATTAGTCAGCACTGGCTCCTGCTCTGAGCCTCGGGCTGCAGAGCACTCACCTGAGTTGACCACAGGTTCAGCTGCTTGAGCGAAGGCAGTTTGATGAGGTGCTCAGCACAAGCACTTGTCACATTGGTGAAGGCCAGGCTGAGGTTTTCCAGATTCCCAAAAGATCCCGAGCTCAGCAGGCGGGCCAGGTCTGCATCCTGAAAGCAGACAGGAGATTGGTAAGAGAGATTGCGGATGCCCAGCCTGGAAGCGTGCGGTGTCACCGATACTGGTAACCAGAGCGACTTGCACAACTGCTCCACTTGTTTACAGTAACAGAGAACCACACAGAGCAGTTTCTGTTTGTTTGGCAAGCAGCTGGGCTCTTGTGGCAGCGTTGCTTCACACACCCTGGGAAAAATTTGTCCAAACATTAGGACAAAAATGTCCTTTGCGTGTGTATCCTTACGAGACACAAAGGCTTCAGTGTCAGAGCAAAGGCTGAAGATGGGTCTTTAAACATCATGAAGATTTAACCATGAGGTCCAGGTCCCACCTGTGCTCAGCACCATTACCTGGCCTCACTGAGGTTAGTCTGGGTTTGCACCAAGCTTAAATGCAATAGTGCTGGGTCTCTTTGAGACTTCCATGACTAAAATCCAGAACTGGACATTGTGATGTTTCCCTTTGTAATGTAAAATTCTGTCCCCGGAGCTGCCATTCCAAATCTGAGCAACACTATTAATGTGAGAGCCTGCTTCTGGTGCTGGAAACTACTGCACAGACCCAAGAGAAGAAATGTGCCCTTAGTTGTGTAAACTCCAGTTGTGTTGACAGAGCAAGTGGAATGGCTCCCCACTCAACTGCCCAAAACCACTGTGCCACATGGCAAACATAAATCAAGTGTTTAAACATGGAAAGACAAAGGTGTTTTTCTATTGACATGATTAACTTACTGTGGACTTGGATGGCAGTGTTAACCTTGTGGGGCCACCTTTTCTTTGCTGTAAAAGAGAAGACATTTTGGTCAAACAAGCTGCCATTCTACATTTGAGCCTCACTGAAGTACAGCAAGCTCCTCACTAGCACTAACCCTGCTCCCATTTCAAAGCTTCCTGCCAGCCCTTCCACCTCATCCCTGCTCCCCCTGCCCTGAGTGTGCCTGCTGCTCCCCAGGGGACACCCCCTCATCATGAAGTGGGTCTTCATGCCATTCATCTGCTTCAGCCTGCCAGCATTTGGCTACTTTCACTTTAAAGGAAACAGCTTTAAAATGCTGGGCAAAGTGAGCAATGGGGTTAAGACGGCACAGCTGATAAAATAATTTGCTTGACTTCAAAAAAAAACCATCTACTTTTCAGGCTGGGAGAAGGGGTTAAAGACAAATATAAATGTGAAAGAGGAAAGAGGAAGTTTGTGGGTATGTTTGCCTAGGTGAAAAAGTGCTAATGCAAGCAGGTCCATTTTAAATCTGTAGGTCCTCTCTTTAAAATCAGGAAGAATCTTTTTGTACAGGCTCTAGCTCTGAGAACTAGACCCAAAGAGCATCTCAGTGAAATGCTGTGAATGCCAGAGCATTGAGAAATGCTGGCCAGCACCAGAACCATTTGCTACTCATATGTCAAAAGGTGGCAGAATTTGACAAGCTGACTTGTAAGCTCTTGAGACAGCAGGGTTTCACCTTTATTCCTTCACAGGGATCCTAAGCAGGTTATTGAATATCATTCATAAACATAGTATGGGATTAGTCACGTCAGTAAATATCACACAGTATATATATTCACAGTGAAATCCTCTGAGGACTGCTCCCATCCTGTTGTTAACTGGGAATTTCACACCCTGCTTGTCTTTCTTTTGTACCTCCATTTGTGGAGAGCACAGAGCCCAACGTGCTATGGCAATGTGTGCAGGGTGACATACCAGCTCCTTTAACTCCCTCTGCCTCTCACACAGCTGTTCATACATTCTCTTTCCCACGTCTGTGCTTTCCAGGGTGGAGATGATCTGGAGCTGGGTGTCATTATTGTCAATGATGTTGTATTCCAGCATCAAACACAAAATCTAGCAGCAGAACAAAAGGAGAGTGGTCAGTGCAGGGTTTTCGTTCCATTTCTTTCAAATATCCCAGTTACACTGGGCAAGGTAGTTTAAATTCCTGGGTAAGTTTTTAGAGTGTGCAATAAGGAGGTTAGATTAGAGGATATAGCAATATTTATGCCACTTCCAACACATGAAATTTATTTTTGATTTGTAAAGAATGAAGTGTAATCTCCAAAAGCCAGCCTGTCTATCCTGCTCCCCATTAGTGCTCATTCCTTCTGACTGAGAGGTGCAATTATTTGCATCAGACCTGGGAGATGGCTCCATGCCACAGCCCTCTCCAGAACAGGTACAACTGATCCAGTATTTCCCAGGTCCAGGGGCTGGGCTGGGCATTGGCAGGGCTGGGACACTGCACAGCAGCCTTAGGGATTTTCCATCCCTAAGTGCTGGGACTTCTGTGCAAGCAGAACACGTGTGAGGTGCACCCAGTCCACAAGGCAGGATGGGCAAAGGGCACAGAGGCTCCAAGAGAAGAAGCTGGGAGCTCACTGCTGTGGCCAGGACATGCCTCACCTCACTGGGAACAAACCCAGCTCACCTGGGGAAGGGACTGCCAGGAGCAACTCAGATCCCAAGGGATGATTCCAGTGGCTCACACAGATTTAGGACACAAGCTGCCTCTCCACATTGCTTTCCCTTTTCAGCTATGTATCATGCCATTGCAATTAAAATGCAAAGCTTTTATTCCCTCCACAATTTCAATTATTTTTAATGAAGAAAAAAAAATCCAGCAATGTTATATTCAAATGCATGCAGCATGCTCCTTTATTTACTGGATTAAATTAGCATGCAAAAATCTAAGTCAATGAAAAACTGTAACTCCTTCCATCTATTTATCTACTCTCTTTCTGCTGATAATGACATTTATCAGGAAACTTCTCTTAAGAAACCCAGAAAAATACATATAAACTATTAGCACAACAAAAAGTAACAAATCATAAGCATAAAAAAGTGTATTAATGCAAGCAAATAAGGTTTTATAAAGGCACTTCCTGTGCACTGCTCATTTTGCAGGTGGCAAGACAAGAATCAGGCATTTCATAACAGAAAAGCCTTGTGGTTTTGAATTGTGATCTATGACCACAGCCTTCAACACCATGGCCATTTATTTCCCATCCTAACCTCTCCAGCTGCATTACAGCAAACAACCTCTTTGTCCAAAAATTCATGCACCCACTTTCATTTAATTCAGTCTCATATCTACAGAACAACAATATTCTGTTCCCCTTATTCAGAGAACCACAACCAGCCACTGCTGGTGTTTGACACAACACAAACCTGACTCCTGCTAGAGCCAGTTCTGGGAAAGGCACTGTGAACCTGAGCACTGCTCATGACCACAGGATTTTAGGGCTTACCTCTACCATCGTCTGGTTACCCCTCAAAGCCAGCAGCATGCAAGGTCCCAATTTATTTTCAGCAAGTGAAAGCAGGAATTTCTTTGTTTTATAGCAGGATCCCATTAAAATATGAACCTATTCAAGAAACAGAGGTAAAATTAGGGGTGTAGGCTTAAGAAACACATATACCTCTGGAAGGGATATTGTTAGGAAGTCAGAAAGTGTTAACTATTTGCAATAAACCTAAAGGAATCTTTACAGTTAGGACTGCAGTGTCTCAACAGCTTTACTGCTGAATGTGACTTTTTGAAGAAGGTGATGCCCAGTGAGCTCTGAGGGAGTGGGAAGTTTTACTCCATAAAGGAGCCCAGCTGACAGCCTGACAGAGGCTCCCCAGGAAACATCAGAGCAGCTGTGCAATTGCCCCCATTCCCAGTAACCTGATGAACCCAGCCCCGGGGGAACCAGCGGGGATTTTGCTTTCGCATCTGTTTGCGCTTGGGTTTCTCTGGAAATGCCAGCTGGGGAGCAGGGGCTGTGTGGGATGGGTGTCTAGGTAAAAGGCAGTGCTGCTGGCAATCTGCTGGCCTTGGATAAGGGGTGCTGACAGACACAATCACCTGTTCAGGATGAAGAGACAGGATCTGACTGGGGAAGGAAGGACTGCTTTAAGAAAATCTGGCAGCCCTAAGCACTAAGTCAGGGATGACTTCATGGGTTTTCATGCTCTTGGGCCACTATCCTGCTTTCTCTTTTGTCAGTTTTCCCTGAAAGGAAAGAACTGCTGAGAACATGCCCTGAGTGGCACTCCTTTGAGCCCCTGAGCTGACAAAACTGCCGTGCAGACTCTCTGAAAGCTCCAGAAAGCAGCATTTGATATCACATAGTAACGCCTGGAAATGGCGGAAATGCAAAGCCACTTGTACAAATCAAATACGTCTCTTCGCAGAAAATAAGCTGGACATATTCTTTCCAATGTAGAAGCCTTAGAGATTAAATGCAGGGAAGTCTGGGTTCATAGAAGAAAGTCTTATTTCATAACCCAGATGGCTGATTCACCGTTTGCTGCAGAGCATTACGTGAGAATTTGCATTTTCCAACAGCCTAGGCAGGAAGAGCTCCATTATGTGGACACAACATCAACACTACCCTACAATAACCTTGTAAATACATTCTATACATTCTGTGGCCCTCCTGGATCATGGCATTGCCTGCACTATGTTCAATACTGCTAAAATATCACAACCATGCCATGATGAAGTCAATTCTATGTGAATCATGGCTTCATTACCAGCAAGCTCTTTAGAAAAACATAAAATCTTTTTTTCCTTAAGCATCCATCAGCTCAGGTGGCCTTTAAAAATGTGAACCAAGCCAAAAGAGATTTAATTTCATGCAGTTTTCATTAAATTTTTTAGAGGTTTTCTTGAGCAATGGAAAATACTGACACTGACAGTAAAGTAACATTAGGTGCATCTCAGAACAGGGTGTTTTTCCAACTTTATGGTTAGTCGTTAGCAGCTCTTTAAGTATTTATCAACATCCTTGCAAAGGGCACAGAGTACTGCATATTAATGTGTGTTAGCATTGTGCTTTCTCATGCACGCCATCTCCTGATGCTCATAAATATCCTGAATGGCTCTCTGGAGAAATGATACAGTTCTGAAGAAATTTTCTTTTCAAAGATAAAAGACAGATGAACAGTGAAGAGGGGTGAAACCTTTTGTAAACATTCTCCTTCCATTATCAGTTTCAGAGGTATCTGATCCGTCTGAATTTAAGGGTATAGACAGACATTGATGTTCTTTGCATCCCAAAATGTTCAGCATGTGGGAGATGCACGAAGTGTAGAAAGTCACTTCACTATGTACCCAAAGCCAACTTTAACAAATGTTTTCCCCCTTACTAGGGAAAGGCAGTAATATAATTTCCATCTTATTGGTATATGAAGAATTAATACAGAGAGAGACCTACATGACTTGACCCAGGTTGCACAGGAAGACAGTGATGTGCTTAAATCACATCACTGAATAAAACCTGTTATTTTCTGTCTAGCCCTTCTCAGAGTTACAAAAGAAATAACTGCTGGAAATGGAATGCTGGTTTCTAATTACACCTCTTCACAACAATGTAATTGGGCAGAGACACTGATAACACCTTTTTATACCTATCCATCCATCCCTTGATTAAACCAATGTAACTGCTGGTTTTAAATTCCAGGTTGGCCTATAAATGTAAACTATAGGTGTGCATGTACAGAACAGTCTGTCTCTCAGTTTTCCTGTTCCCTGAGAGAGGTTTTTATACAGACAAAGATATTTAGAAATACAGAAATACATACATATGCACAAGCATGGTTTGTGTATTACACTAGCAGTGAGAAAACATGCCAAGGTTCAAAAACAGAACAGCAATGTGCTAACCAAACTGTGACTGCAAGGGAGGTCGATGGATTTGGTGGCAGAAAGATCTGGATTTTCTGGTGAACACTCATGGTTAACAAAATTGTGATTCTGACAAATTATTTTTTGACAAAAACAAGCAAATCCTGTTACTGCCAACTAGGCATTAGTTACTTATTGCAAAGTTTGTAAACTCCCATGACTGCAGACACCTACCATACTGGCAAAGAGCTCTCCATCATCATCACAGGCCACTCCCCCAGGGCTGTAGAGCTGGAACCAGCCGTCCTTGCCAGCCCTCACACTCAGCAAACACGAGTGGACCTGCCAAGAAGGGAACACATTGGGGAGGTTACAGCTCCTGCCAATAACCACCAGCATCTCACACACCAGGCCAAAAGTAACTGCAGAACCAGGGACTGCTGGAAATCTCATGGTTAATATTCCAACCTGCAGAGCTGCAGGCCATTCTCTACTCCCAGAATCCTTGGTTTTTTCAGTATAACTAAGAGGGAAGCTGCTTCATTCCTTATTGCATGGCCCTTTTCATTCCCTTCACACAAATCAAACATGAAATGGCTTTAATCGAGAACAGCTCCTTTCACTTGGAAAAAAAACCCAACAAAAAACAAAAAACAACAAACCACCAAAAAAAACAAACAAAAAAACCCCACAAATTTCTCAGCTTCTGTCATTTCCCCCCTGTCCTCCCATCATGTCTGTCTACACATCTGATGTGATCTGCATACCAAATGTGGTGGCTGATGGCTTGCTCATTCCAATCATTAACAATTCTTGTTACTCCTGCTCTAATAAAATTCGACCAGTCAGGGTGAAGGAAATCCACAGGGAAAACTCAACAGGGATACATAACACGGAAGCTGCATTGGAAAACTGGCACCAGTGAGCAACCATTAGTCTAAATTTGGCCCACTGTAGAATTTACTATATTTAGTCCCACAATTTAATAGGGAAGTCATAATTAAACTTTATTTTTTCCTTTTCTTTTTTTTTTCCTTCACTTGAAGAAACAGATGTTCCTTTTCAATTTTTGAGGTGTGTGTGTGTGTGGGAGGTAAATTCTTTCCTTTGGGCACAGAACTCTAGTGACAGATGAAATCCTGGTGCCATTCTATGACAAGGAGGTCTCTTCTGACAAGGGTAACTACTGCTCACAAGAGCTAAACCCATGAAAATGAGGAGTTCTGGGCAGTGATGATACAGCCTCACCCACAGTTTGAGGGAGCTTTCTTGCCTTCATGCCAAAAGCAAGAGTCACGGTGGATGAGAGGTTCCCTGTGACTCAGCCAAGGCTGATGATGCTGAGCAGGCTCTGAGTGCAGCTCCCAGGCAGCAGGCACCAGGAGGCTGCAGCAGCACTCTCACCCCAGTGACACACCCCCACCCCCTTCCTGCTGCCAGTTCATGAGAATTACAGTCATTTGCACACAACAGAGCTGAAACACAGCTACACAAAACCGGTTATTTTGTAAGCTGCATGGATCCATGCATTTTGCTTTCTTCTTTTTTTTTTTTTTTATGTACAAAAGATGAAAGCCTCTGAGTGATCCCACAGAGGGTGAAAATCTTGCTGGTTGCAGCTCAGTGCAGAACAAGGACATCAAATGATGCCAGACAAGGAGGTGACAACACATAAACCTTACACATAAACCACCCTGAGAGGCCACTCCGGCTCAGAGACCCAGGCAGAGTAAAACCACACTGTGTTTTGGAACAAACTACTTAAGCAGAGATCTGAACAAGTGCAGTTGCAATCCCTCCAACTAATGCTCTGTGTAAACTGCCAACAAACTCACTTCTTGCCTCGGGTCTTCTGCAAATCTCTGAATCACATATTTCAGCTCCCTGAAAAAAATAAGAGGAAGAAGGACAAGAATAAGCAGTTGCTGGTTGCAGTATTTGCACAAGTACCATATTTCTCTTGTACAACACCTAAAATTATATATATATTAATGCACTTTAGAGAGAAACAAGTTGAACCCCTTCCACAGAAAGGACATATGATGCCTAAAAGTGATTACCAAGGACAGTAATTTCTAGACAATAGCCTAGAAAATGTTTCAGAGATGGGCACTGACAAACTCCTTTGTAAATTCTATCAGCACCCACTGGCTTTAGTCCTTGGGCTCCTGCTAGCACAATAAATTACAAAGAGAACTTTTTATTGCTAACAGAACATGCCTACAGCCCTTCACAGATAAAAGCCATTAGAGACACAATACTGAATAATGCATCACTGCTATTATTGACTAATACAAGAATTTATTCAATAAAACAAAGGAGCCCCAGAAACTTACTTTGTGAATTTCTCATGTGCGAGAGCCCTGAAATTCAAAACAGAAGAGTATGAGCATCTGAGAGAAAGGAGAGAGGGGGGAAAAAGAGCCCAAAAAACCAAACAAGCACTTTTCAGTTCTTTCCAGATAATAAAAGGACTTGCTAAGCAACTGCAGCACATAAGACAAAAAAAAGAAAAAGTTTCAAAAAATCAGATAAAGCCTCTTTCATTAACCTAGAGGGGAAAATTACTTGGAACAAATCTCGTAGCTTTTCTTGAGTTTGTCTTAGACAAGGCTCTGACTAATATCAGTGGGAGCTTTGGGTCAGAAGAAAGCAAAAGACTTACAGTACCATTATATAATTACAGGGTTTTTCCTACCTCCAAGAGCCAGGTGTATTCTTTAATTGCAAGGCAATTAGGGTATGGCCACAGCTAATTAGCATCATACATCAGTAAAGCAATTAATGGTCATTTTGTGAAGTGCCTTGGATCATGGTATGGTTTACAGCTCCCCCAAGACTCACGTTTGACTTAGGTAATGATGTCTCTGTTACCCATCTCCAAGCTCTCTCTGTAGCCCAGGTAACCTGGCATGGAGGATTAGACCTCTGTGATTCAAGACATCAGGTCATCAGGGGATGTGATAAGCCAGCAAATTGTACAATTACAGGTTGTAATTTTTGTCCGTGGAGGTCTGCACTTTATAAACACCACTGCTCATTAATAGGTTTCCAGGGGAGCTCGGCTGATCCGTAGGGCAGCTTCTTCATTTAATGCAAAATACAAATGACAGGAGTCTCTGTGACGCCAGTAAAGCATCCTCCCCCACTAAATCTCTCACTTTGCTCTCCTCCTCACCAGCTTTCCTCCCCTTCCTGTCTGCCTGCCTCTAGTTAACCATATTTCTTTTCAGGATCATCTGAGAGAAATGGGGAAGGAAGTTGAACGTGGGGAGGTCTTCACATCCCTCTGCATCAGCCAAAATCAACTTCAGTTTCTAAATCAATACTAGAGGCACAAAGCTCCTGTTACCATCACTTTTTACTTGATGTATATTTCATCATAAAAAACCAGTAACAAGAACAAGCCAGTAAATACTAAGACAATGCAAACTCACTCCTTGGGAAACGGGATAGGCTGAAGCAAGCTGGCCAGGGCTGGTCTCCAGTCATCATAGTCTGACCTGCAAAATGAACATTTTGTTAACAGGTTACCAGGTTTGAAGTATGGTTTGCCAACAGTTAGTTTAAGGAGTTAAAAGCTTTTTACTGTGGGCACCAACAACCTTTCTGGTTTACTGAAGCACTCTCAAAATCTACAGTGACATTTTCCTTTCCATTTCCAGCACATTCTCCATTGAGGCACAATAAATCTGGTATTTACAGTGATCTCCAGAGAGGCCTTCTTTATGTCAACTTAAAGACATTTGCTGTTTAGGAAACCTGTTGACATTTAATCACTAAGTAATACTTTCATCTAAGTTGGTAGAACAATTACCAGGCCACTGCTATTTAAAGCTCTTCTCTACATTTAAACTGGAAATTTTCTTTGCTACAAGACATAAGCCCATTTGTAAAAAACAACAATACCCCTGAATCCATTTCTGACACAAAACCCAACAGCCAAAGCCCAGACCCTGGCTCCCAGTCCCATTAGTAACAATGAGTACACACAGAAGTGAATTTTACATGGCCTGAAACACCTAGGGATGTCTGTAGAAACAACCTAGAAGAGCCTGCTGCCTCCTCTTAGTGCTGCTACCTTTTGGATTTCAGTGTTAAAAACCAGAGTATTGCCTGCAGCTTACTGGAAACTTGGCACAAAAGTGTGGTGTGTCTTTGGGAAGGAACGAAGTGTAATGTTCTCAAATGGACAGTATCTACTGATAGCATTACAGACAGACAACATATGCACAGGAACTGTTCCAAAAGAATGCAGTTTTGCAAAGGGAAACTTCTAGCTCAGAGAAATTGAAGATGGATGTATTTCCAAAAGCCTCATCCATCTTTTGAACCACTTAAACCAGAAATATCAATAAACTAGTAAGACACATGATGTTGGACAATCCACAAAGATGTGTTCACAGAAAAGGAAAATTTAAATGCATGAGCAGGGTACTCTTAAGAAGCAACATGCAGAGAAGTTTTACCTGAATGGAGAATTGTGATGTAAAAATCAACCAGGGAAGCAGTTACTACTTGCCCAAGAGCAGTATGAGTTCAGGTTATACAAATGTGTGCTATGTCATGCAAACAACCAACCCATAAGGACCACTGTGAGCTGAAAGTGCTTTAGTGCATTAAAAACCAGAAGAGCACATGTGAAGTTACAGTAATGCAAGAAAGAAACCTCGTGCCCATGCCAGTTGTGCTAGAAGCCACTGAACCTAACTTTTTCCTCCATGAAAAATGCTGTTCTCAGGTCTAAACCAGGGCCAACTCTGAGACAAGGGGTGTCTCACAAACCTAAAGTGAGTGTGAGTCAGTGGCAGCAAGAGCACTTTGTGATCACCTGTTCATAAGGTTCTTTCCAGAGATAAAAAGTCCCTCACCTACTTAGGCACTGAACAAATAAGGAAGATGATCACCTCTGTTTAACATCTCAGAACAGCAAGACATGAAGCAGGACTCCACTACAGGGGTTGTTTTTCCATTTAGTCAGTGTAAAGTGAATACCATGACACACCTGAGGATGGGGCTTCTCACATAAACTGAAATAATGCAAGGAAACCTCCGACACAGCATCTCTAATATGAGCTTTCTGTGTTCTTTCAACAAAGCTTTGATTAATTAAAGCTATCTACAAGATTATTCATTGTCTCTGACCCACAGACACATTGAATGGGTTGGTGACACAGAAGTCTGGCCTGTGTTCAGGTTCAGCTGAAAGTCTCTTGTTAAAGCTCCTGTTAGGAACTTTTTCTGTAGGAGAGAGCTGATGCAACCTATCTGTAGCTGCAGCCCTGAGAAGTGCCACAGGTCTCACTACGTTTGTCAGGTGTGAGAACATAGTCCAGACATTTTGTTTTATTTAAATATGCACACCCTTTAGAAATTCCTAGCTGATTTCATTCTAAAAACAACACATTTTTATTGGTAGATACAAACAGTGCTAAAAGCAGATTTTTTGAGCATGGGAGACTCAGAAGTCAAAAAGCTGAGAGGTGTTAAAGGTGCTTCATATCACATGAGATACAGCACCTACAAATCTTTTCTAACAGAAGGTTAACAGCTGAAAGCCACTTTGAGGCTTAGCTCCTGTGACATCTCAGGCTGAGTGTTACATCACTGAAGTTCCTTCTTGAGCAATCTGGAAAGTTGTGATTACTAATAATATGAACCAATCAATTTTTCATGGCTGAGCTTCAAAGGAAATTGCAAGAGTAAGAAAAAAGTTGTTTTGGAATGAAACTGCAGACAGAATGGGACAGCATCACTGACTTTTCTCAAAGCTGGGGAGCAGGGCAGGTCTCTGAGAGGGCAGTGAAAAGAAATCAGTCTACTTTCCCAGGAGGAGAAGGAAGAAAGAAAAAGGAAACCATCTCCTATTGAAATATATAAAATTTGGTCGCATGAGTGGGACCTGAACATAAAATCTGCACAGCCTGTAATCCCTTCAATGTGAGCTAGGAAACATGAAACAAACACAGCACAAGAATAAAACTAAACTACTTATTAAAAGCCTACAGTGTTTCTCCTCCTCCCACCTATTCCCTTTTCAAAAACATTTTCCTTCTGTCTGTGCTCATCTCATCTGCACTCTTCTTTCATTTCAGACAGTTTTTTATTTTTTTTCCTTTTTCTTTTTTTTTCAGTCCATTCAAAGCTCCCAACACAAGACAAGTGTTTGAAGCAGGGAAAGAAAGGGAAATGGATTAGTTCTGGCTGCAGTGAAGCACCAGTGCAATGAGCCAGACAAAGAGGCTGGGCCAGGAGAAGGGAGCACAGAGCCACAGGGAGATTCCTGGGACAAGCTCCCTTCCCAGCTCTTCCAAGGGCGCTGGGCTCAACACTCATCACACAGCTCAAATCCCAGGACTGACTGGCCTGATAAAAGGGGGAGAAAGGCTCCCTGGCTCTGATTTTTGCAGGATTTGCAGTTCTAGGTGAGCAGCACAGCAGCCGGGCTGCAGCCCGACCCGCGGGCTCCCAGAAGCGCGCGGGGGTCGCGGAGCCGGGCGGTGACAGATCAGAGCCATCACCTGCCACTGCCACAGCCCCCCTCAGCCTGAAACTGTCCCAGGGGACTGGCCAGGGCACAGAACAACCAAATTAATTAAATAATCCCCGACTGCAGTGACTTTGCCTCTGGGCCATCATCGCTCTTGGCCTGCCAACATAATACATTTTCCTTCCCCGGGATCACCTTTCACCAAAATGAAAACCTGCCCGCGTGTCATGTGCGGCACAAACAATCCAAAACACACGAGCAGCCCAGGGCAACCTCGATAAACATGACATAGGATAATCCACTTGGGATATTCAGAGCATGCCACTGACCTATTGGGGAATGCAGAACAGCCAGGGGAAGCTCCAGTGGGTGCTCGTGTTTGGAAAGCTGTGGCTCTCATCTCTGAGACACTGCATGCCCCAAGTCCTTGGGGTTTGGGGGTAATGAAGAGACAAGAGCAACTACCTGGAAGCAGCTTCTTCTCCAGACTGAGCAGGCTGACAAGGTAACCTCTGCTGTCAGATAAGAATATGACCATACCCCCAGACATGCACCTGATCCCTTCTTTCCCTGGCTCTAGGTTCAATTCCCTGAATTGCATGACATCAGGTTTAGCTCAGGGTGCCAGGGCAGGTGAGAAAAAGCCTCATCAGAGCCCCTGTCAATACAAGGCACAAACCTGCTATCTGCAAAACAGTGAGGTGCCTTTTCATGCTCAGCCTTCTTTTGAGATGGGCTTGTTTGGCTTTTTCAAAAGAAGAAAATTTAGCACCATTGAAAGAACCTAGAAAGGTTCTGCCCTGACTGCTGAGAACACAAATGGGCTCCACTGCTCACAGTTGGCATGGAAGCATCAGGAAACAGCAACACTAGGTTGCCCAAAGCAGGTTGTGACACTGGCCCCAGAGAGGGGTACAAGTGTCTGGACATCTGGACAGACCCTTGCCACTACAGGCAGCCATGGAAACAAAAAATAACACAGACAAAGGGCAACAGTTTATGATACAACACCAAAAGAGCTTCCCCAAGAGGGGTCTGTTCTCACAACCAGTTGACCTAGATTTCACTGCAGACAGTTTCAGTGTCTCCCCCACCCCCTGGAACCAGTGGGAGGTGAAAGAAAACTCTGAAGTTCTCCAGCCCAAGGAGAGGACACACGGCCCCTTCTACTGCAACTTTAACCATGGTTGTCCTGCTCAAGCACAAGTCTGGCTGTGCAAGACATTCCCAAATGCATGGAAACACTAACATGCAAATAGGAGCTGGGCAATGCTGAGCCATTCTCAAAGCCTCTAATTTAAGATGATGAACAGAAATTTTGCAGTTAGTTTAGGGCATTTTCCATGCACCAGTTTAAGACTTGTAGTATTCAGGAGGCACTGGCTGGTGTCAGTAACACTATCAGAGTCCACAATGAGTTACAGAATACTGACACAGAAGTTTGATCCACTTTTGAGTGCAGGGCCAAAATACTACGTTACCCTAGAGACTGTGTCTCCTTTAAAATCTGCCCAGACTTTGGATCATCTGCCAGCATCTTCAAAATCATGATTTTCTATTTTCCTTCAGTATGCAACAGTTGTGTTTTGTTACTCAACTGCATTAGAAAAAGGGTCAAAGATGTTCTAGGTGCTGTAAGAGCGCTACAGATGAACTTTCAAAACTGCCCTTTCAGCTTTCTGTGCAAAAAGTGAAGTATTACAGTGATTGTTAAATAACATCTTCATCAGTATTAGAAGAGAGGGTTTCTCCCAAAAAGTAAGCACTATGTAAGAGTCAGGTAAACAATAAAATGTCCTCTGTTGAAGATACTGTTGAGAATTCTTATTTGCTAGACTTCCAATAATTAAAATTTGCCTAAATAAATTACTCCCTGCTGCCCTAAGTTAATTATGCAAAAAAGGTATCATTGCTGGTGACTCTCTTGTTTTGATGATGATACTGAGTCAGACACCTAAAAGAACAATCAAACTCAATGCTAAGCAACTTATTTATGTTTGGCTTACCATTGTTACTAATAAGAACATTATTTTACTGAATGCCCGCTGAGAGCTCAGTTGTTTTATAATTAATGTTTTCTTCCTACTGGCATGTTCTTCAACTCTCTTTCTTCATATTCTCAGATTTTCAAAGTACAGTAATAGTATTTCATGCAACAGAAACCCTTTGTTCAGGAAGAGTTAGAGCATGAAAGTAATCAGCATCACAACAGCATTATCTTGTACTTTTGGTAATAACTACAAGTCCTTCTAAAATGCTTTTCCATCACTGGTTTCAGCATTTAAAAAAACAACATTGAAAATCTTTACCTATATTTAACAAGTAAGGAAAACGAGGCACTTAAAAGTGACTTATCTAAGACCTTCCAGGGAGCCAGTGGCAGAATGAGGAGCAAGCAGATTCTGCATTACTCCTTTCAGGCACCCAAAAAAACCAAGGGATGAACAGGAATGGAGGGGAACTCAAATGAGTGGAGCCACAGCCAGAGCTCTGCCTAAGGAGCTGCCCCACAGGCTCACAGGTTGTGATTTCCCAAGCAGGGTGTGGGCTCTGGCAGGGCACTCTGAGGAGAGTTGCACCAGTTTTGTGTTATCATTGGTCCCTCACTGCACACATCCTGTGGGTTTCACCTTTCAGAACTCCTGTTGTACAAGCAGAAAAAGGGCCCAAAGCTGCTCCACACCTACAACATCTCTAACAGTAACATATTCCCATTTTTACTGCGGCTGTCGAACAACTTGATTTTTAAAAAGACAGGAAATGCATCAAAAAAAAGATATTATTTTAAGGTATGTAGTGAAATGAGCTCTTTGCGTAGCAAATTAAACGGGAATTGGGACCTGGGATATCAAATGTTTAAAAGTGGAGAGAGACTGTGAGGAAGAACATGCCCATTTGTGAATTTGTTTATAAGTGTGTGTCAGCTGCATGATGAAACCAAAACCGTCAATGCTTAGTGAGTCAGCATCCAAACCAGCATCAGGACTGGGAGAGTGCTCAGTGTTTATGGAAAACAGGGAGAGTCAAGGGGACAGGAATAAATACACGACGTGTTCAATGCAGCACCTGGGTGCATGGAGACTCAAAAGCCCCCAGATGAAGCAAACTCAGATACTGTGCTTTTCTTAATGCAATCATTTTTAAAGGCAGAAGAACCTGGGCCACGGGGAAAAAAAATACCAAATTAGCCTTCACAGCAACTTCCTGCTCAAGAATCTAATGGGAACAGTATCTGGTATTCACTTGTCCTCTCTCCAGTTTTGAATGAGTGCTTAAGCAACTGCAAGTCAGTTGTGTAGTGAGTGGAAGAGTGATGCTGCAAATTTGTACTGTGTATTTTGAAAAAAAAATGAAAATGTGGGACAAAAACCTTCACAAAACCCTCCACCACAGCAGTCTGACCTCATTTTATTCCTTGGTAGTGTACCCCCAGATTTGCATTTGTCTGCAGTGTAGGCACATGCTCGTGGTTTACAGCAGAGTCCAGATTTCACCCACGTCCTGGATTCTAGAAAGTTCAACTGTGACTTCATTAGGCCTTACACTCTTTAAAAATAATTAAGGAGAAGTTTAACAGTTTGTCACAAAACATACTGCAACTCAGTATCAAAGCTAGTTGTCAAAGTCAACAAAGATGTTTTACTTCGCTTCTATTACAAGCTCCCATTCTGCAGTCCACCTTTTCTGTTATTCCTTTTCATTTATTTATCCAGAGAAAACCAAGCTTTTCCTGAACAACATATTCCTTTATATTCCTGTTTAAGATATTCAGATTTGCCTGCCAGGAATCACCTTGCCACCATTTTGTGGCAAAGACTATTTGAACACCTGGGGCCTAATACAGGTCACTGTACCAAATCCACTGGATTTGGTTAATCCACTGTACCAAAGCAACTGGACAGAGACTCCACTCTAATACAAGCAAATCTGAATAAGTCATAAAACTTCTACAGCACAAGAAGGGAGAATATCTAAGTGAAAAACAATGACAGCATCCAACTCCTGCTAACGTCAGGGCAGTGGTGCTGCCTATCACTGCACAAGCACCGAACCTACCACAGACCTGCCTTTTCTAGCTCTGTCTCAGGCAATCCTAAGAGCCCTGGAGGAGACAAATGGGGTTTTTTAATTTATTTTTGGTGGGCAAGAACAAAAACAGAAACCACTGGCACCAACATCCCGTCTTCTGTAAAATGCCTGAGGCTCCATGTACAAATAAGCTTTCCATTTTCATCTTCCTAATGCTATTTTTAGAACATCTTGGCAGTGCCAGATGCCTCTTTCAAAGGCTGGACTCTCCAGAGCTGGAGTTAAGATTTACAACCACGTGCTGGCTCGCCACAGATGTTGAAGACAACAGCCCTGCGGGAAAAGCCCCCCCCTCTCATTGTTAAGATGACACTGTTCTAAAAGCTGCTCAAGACAATTACTCACAGCATCTTGAGGATTTCCACGTAGCAGCCCAGGATCCTGTCTGCCTGGGCACTCAGCTCGATGCTCATGGTGCTGCAGGTGGGGCTGACCATCAGGCAGTCGATGAGGTTGGGCTCGCTGTCGTTGCCAACGCCGGCTGTCATCTTCTGGTTGGCCGTGTTGTTGCGCTCCACTTCCACGTGGATCTCGTTGGAAGTGACAATAACTGGTTTGAGACGGGATTCAGTCAAGGTGGCCTCCTGAGAGACCAGGTCAGGACTCGTGTGAAGAAGGCGGAGGGGGAGGTTGGGCTTTCGGTCACACTGCTGCTGGCAGCCATTCCGAATTTCCTTCAGGCTTGGCGAGTTGTCCCGACTGAATTTCAGAAAGAAACAAATCATTTCAGTAGACAGACATACCAGCAGAGAGCAGGAGAGAGAGTGCAACACAGAAGCCACAATTTTTTGCAATTTCCCACTGCACTTCACCCCAGCCCACCGGATGGCTTTCCTCTGTGCAATCGGATTACCGAAATCAATTAAAAACATTAAAAGGCTCCAAGAGGACTGCTCTGCAGCCCCCATCTGACAAAGAGTTGAGCTTTTCATTACTGTAATTGACAACCAGTTTAGTCTAAAGGTGAACTTTCCTGTCCAAGTTGTGCAAAGCTGTAACAGAATCCATGCCCAAGTATGTATCTGGCTATAGTACATGCCCAGACATTTGTCTGCAGCCCTCGTGTCTGGAATTTGTGTTGGACACTGAGCAGCCCCTGTCCGTGCTCTACCATGAGGAAAGTCAGATAGGCATATAAACAAACAGGAAACATAGCAGAGGGGAACCCTCAGTGTCTACTGGAAAACTGGCTCGTGTGTCAAGAACTGCGGCGAGTGAGGAATCAGATTTTCCACAATAACGGAGACAGCGCTGTGAAATCAGCTCGGGTTCAAAGCTGCAGATACACAGGGATTTACACACAACCCCTTCTTCAAGGCCTCACCCCTGCCCTTCCTCATTCCCTTGGTGAGTGTCAGGGAAGGAAGGTTCAGCTTCTCTCAGGTTTTCTAGCACACCCATCTCACAATGATCTCATTTGTGAAGAACACGTGGTCAGCTGGGAATTCGTACTGACCTGTTGATGAATTCCTCATAACAGGAATAAATGGCAGCTAAGCAGACAGCTACAAGATTTGGCAGGACCCTGGGATGTGGGCATTGTCCTGTTGGACCATGCATGCTGGAAAACAAAAAACAAGATGATCTCATTGCGAGGAAGGTTTCTGTGGGCAAAACCAGACAGACAGAACGAGGTGACAGACCTGGATAGGCACCCTTGGGGGATCTTCAGAAGGGCCATAACAGAGACATATTTTAACCCTGTAAATCCAATGGCCCTACTTATGAACAAGGGTAAGCTGAATCATCAATTTAATTCATGTGGTATCCCTAAAGTCCTCCCAAAATCTCACACTTGAGTGAGCATGATGCGCTTGAAAGTTAATTTGAATCATTCTGCAGAGGCTTTGAGCCTAAATGTATATGAAGAACATACACACAGCAAAGTCCATTAGCTTGCAGTGAGGAATTAGAAAATCCCAGACTTATCTGAGAACTAGCATTTTGAAAAAGAGACTTCAGCAACACATCCTGAGGGACTTGATTAATTTGCTGTTTGCCAGTACCAAGAAGCACCAGCCACTGTTAACAGCCAGTAAAGCAGGGCTGGGAGAAGTAACACACCAAAGCACGGACACAGGATTGGAAATACACCATAAATGAAATGTAACTAACCTGTGAATAAACTTCTTCACCACCTCCATTCCAGCATTCAGCTCATTCAAAGACAGAATGTACTCCTGAGTAAAGAGGCGCAACCGAGGGCACTTCCCAAAATCCTGTCCAAGAAGGAGAGACTCGGTGAAGATGTTGAATGCACATCAAGACTCAGGGTTTTCAAAGGAAACCAGCTCAAACACAACTGAATTCACACTGCTATTATGCTGACAAGCTTCAAGAGAAGAGCATCGCTGCACACTGAAATGTTCTCCCACTAATGACAGCATTTCCAATCTCTTCTTTCCTTTATACACACTTTGAAAACAAAGTATTATAAGTATTAAAGTATTTCATTATGCATTCTGTGTAATGAAACAACTAAAAAACCAAAAAAAAAATCTCACCTATACTTACATTTGTTTTGCACTTTTCACTTAGTATTTTTATTTTGAAACACATTTTTTGTTTGGCGATTTTGCTTCCACTCCCAACTGCAGGTTTTTAGAAATAAAACTCAAAAAATATTATATTTCCATGTTTGGCATGAGTATCTATCCTGGCTTTAGAGAAAATCATTTTGACATGCTATCAATATGCAATCAAGTACAAAACCAGAGATCAGTTTTTTCTCCACGGATTTTACTCCAGCTATGCTGTGAATTTGACAGGTGAGCTCAAGAGTCACTGTCTTTAAATCCTGCAGTCAGAGAGGCACCTGCTAACTGAAATCCTGCATCTCCTCACAACACCTGCTATTTTTAGATGTGAAAGGAGTAAATTCTGCTGTCTGGTGAGTGCTATTCCACAGCACATTTCCTCACATTTACACAGGTGTAACCTTATTACACAGGTGTTGCAGAACTACAGAGCTGAATTTCCAAGTGGGGAACAAGGTCCACTGAGGACAAACAAGCACTCCCAGCTATTCCCCCAGCAGCTGCCTGTGGAAGTTATCCTGGAAAAAAATACATGGCAACTGAAATGTTAAAGGAATGCCACAAATGGTAATGAACTAGTGGTCTGTAAAGGGGATGATAAACTCCCAGAGCACTGAAATTTTCTGTTAACTCGTTTTGGTTTCAGGCACTTCTGTAGCACAACCTGGTAAGTTTTACAGCCAGAGAAAATGACCAAAAACTTGAAAACAAGCTTAGGCTGCACAATATCTCCTTCAAGCCCTAAATGTCACTGCTGGTACTGAATGGCTGCCTGGTAACTTCACCCAGCAAAGGGACTGGGGGCAATTCCACATCATTACAATTAACATCATTAAACTTTTAACAGGCTCCTTTTGGCAGCTGCAAACACACTTGATCCAGGAGACCATATGTGCTTCACAGAACATTTGATTAATTTCATGAACATGCCTTGCAAGGCAGCTTTTGCAACTGCAATTTGCTTATGAAAGTTTTCAGCCTGTCTAGGTGTCCTAACTAAGCTGGAATCGAAGTCCAAGAGATCATAAAGAGGATGTCATTGCTGACCTCTGTAAAATAAATATTTCTCTAGATGTAATATAATGCCCTATCACATACCAAGCACAGAACAACACACACCACCAATACTGTCTGCTCAAAAAATAAAAAGAAATCAAGAAAGAAGGGTTAATATTCAAGCATTTGGGCTGAGTCTACAAACAGCTAAAACCCAACGGTTTGAGAGGTTGCTGAGCACTCCTTAAATGACTCAGCACACAACAGCCTCCACTCCTGCATGTAACCAGTACTATCACCAAGACAAAAACCTATCCTGGTTCTTTTGAGGTGTTAAAATCAGAGATAAACGAGACACTCTTCCCCTGTTTTATAGGTAGAAAACTGCGGAACAAAAACTTGTTGGGAATTTTCAAAGGCTCCAGAACAAGCTGGAGGCAAAGGTGGGAAGAGCCAGCTCAGTCTCCTGCCCCAGGGACTGCACGGGGCCTCCTGAGGTGATGAAGTTTAGTGTCCCTCTAAAGAGTAACTTTATTTATGTGCACACACACACACATTCTCTAAAGCACTATTCAGTACAGAAGTCCCCAGAGGGTGGTAAAGTGCCCAAATCCACTCCAATTAATACCTGACACCATAAATTCTCCAACTACACACTGCGGTACAGACATGTTGATTTTCAATCTGCAAATGTTAAGTATGGTAAATATACCCAATTCTCTGAAGCTAACCAAATACAAGCATTACACTATGCATTTAGATTTTATTTGAGACCCCTCAAGAGCTCTGGATGCTTTAAAAAATCAGTCTGGAATCCAAGAATAACATTTACAGAATATTTCACTGAACACTACAGAATATTCAAAAATGTTTACATGTCTGAATAGTACTGGCATAAAGCCAGGAATATGACCTTTTTGCCATCTTGGGCTTTCTACCTAGTTCTGTAAACTCAGGGAGATAAATAATAAGATTGGAAAAATAAGAAATATGAACTGTTTTCTACTGGGTTCATGCTAATCACAGCATGACAACGGATGGTCTCTAAAATTATATGTTAGTGAAAAGAAGTTGATTATGAAGTTACAGAGGTTCATCCTTGAGATCACAGCCAAATCAATGGCCTTAAATATTGTATTTTATTTATTTGTTATTCTTTGCCACTGCATTGTGAAGTAAGGCTTCTTCATGTAACTTAAAAACATTGGCAGGAAACTTAATATGCCACAAAAGCTGGAGAGCTGGTAAATACCCCAGACCTCTATTAGGAAAGGAATATGGATCATGTAAGCATATTTTCAGAGTTTGGGGGAGGGAAATCTGGTCTACAGGGTGGAAAGCCAAGCAGGGCATTTATTTCAAATACTGACAAGGAACTGATCAGCAATGAGAAGGAAGTCTGGGTAAGAACAGCCATAAAATGACAGAGTACCTAAATCCTGTAATGATAAGGAAGAACAGCAATAGAAAAGCATAACAATATTCAGGAAACTGAGGTAAGAACTCACTAGACATGGCCTAAAGAAAAATGGAAACCAAGAGGGCTGGTGGTGTCTTACAGAAAAAGTGTTGAGGGCCCAGTTCAAAATGAACAAAGTCCCCATTCTGCCTTTGTTATTTATTTGATTTTAAACTGTTTTAACTGCAAGGATGGCATGCAGGGAGTAAATAAGGAGCCAAGGGCCAGGTGGGAAAGTGCTGGAGCTGCATATGCTGCCAAAAGAAACATCCCTCAAAACACGGCTTTGCTTAGATGCTTTTGAGGATCCCACTGAAAGCTTATTAGCTCTGCACTGATGAAGTAACACAAAATCACATGCAGCATTCACACTCTGGAGGGCAGATTTAGATACAACAGGCATGACAGGCAACAGAGCAGCTGCTGATCACAAAAGGTGTGGCAGTAAAACCTCCCCAAGCTGCTGGAGCTGCCGTGGCACGAGCACTCACCATGTTGTGTTTGAGGATCCTCTGCACCACTGGGGTGAACACCTCGATCACCACCATGGACCGCGGGCGCTCTCGGCAGTGCTGGAAGAGCAACGGGTCATGTTGTGAGCTGCAGCACTCCTGGAGATGGGTGTCCCCTGGCTCCACACCCCATGCATGGATTACCCCAAGATTATCACGATCCAAGGGCTAAATTAATCTTTCCTGAGATTAAGGCACTCGTAACACTGCTCGTTCCTATGGATTTGGTGGCATCTAGTAGAAGATTCCCATGGGAGCTCACAAACTGCAAATTCCCTTCCTTGTCCCCCATTCTTCCCAAAACTCACTGCAATGTACCATTCTGGGGTCTTATTGCCAATAGTTTTAAAAGGAAAGAGGCTGGGGACAGGAAGATATGATCTCACAGGCAGTGTAATGCCACAAACCTCCTTTCTCTGGGATCCAGCCTAAAAACCTGTGGTGGATCTTGGAAGGTACCAACAACTCACTCTCCCATCACAGGATGAAATATATAATCATAATGTATCAGTCAGAGTAATTTAGGTTGGGAAAGACCTCTGAAAGTCATCTGGTCCAACCTCCTGCTCAAGACAAGGTCGATTTTGAAGATAAATTCTCCTTCTCATTACCCTGTCCACTTCTGCTCTGGGAAGTCCATAACCTGTTTCCCTTCCTTCAACTGTACACATCCCATTGCACACATTTACAGACAACTGGGTGCCCATCTCTGAGAAAGATTAAAGGATCAAAAAATCTCAAATCAGGAATAAAAATGCATCAAGTCTGAGGCTAATGATGACCTAAGAGTGCTTATAAAAATGTAAGTCAGAGGAGTTTCTGTAACTTGACTCAGTTTCTGTAGGAAGAAGCTTCTGTAGGAAGAATAAATCTGGATGGGAATTACAAGCAGCATCCAGAATGTTTGACAAATGCATACCCAGACAGCAGCAAGCAAATTTAACCAGACTCAAAACTGAAACACAAACAGGCCTCAAGGAACAGCAGTATTTTTAAATCCACAAGGTCTGCAATCCAAGGTACTCCAAAGTTTATGGATAAAGGATACAAAATGCAGCCTGGATTTACCAGAAAAGAGGATGAATCCTTATGATCTTCCCACTGCCATTACCCAATGACCAGATACCATAAGGGCTGAGTTATACACACCTGAACAGAGTGGCTGCAGTGATTTCTGCATTAACTAAACACAGCATGCAGTAGGACACCTCTTGTACCCAGACTGAGGTGTGGGAGTCTCAAAATTTTAACTCTCACACAGTATCAGGACAAAACACTCTGATATACTAAGCATATGATGGTATTTATCATCATGGTGCTGTTCACCACTCCAGTATCATTGCTTGCTGACCAAAAACTGAACTCAATCTGGGCAGGAGGTAAAAAGTTACAGAAAAAGAACCACCCCCCAGTCAAAGAACTACAGTCACAGTCAACTATGAGATTCCAGAAAGCAAAGCTCTTCTGATACCTTGCAGAAGAATTCACAGAGGTCAGGAGGAGGATGGTTGTTTTCCAGCAAAGGTGCAATTGCCTTTAAAAAGAAACGGAGAAAAAGCAGAAAAATTGAATTTCAAGGTGTTATGGTTTGAGTATTAACCTACGACACAAGGCAGCAACTGGAAAAAGCATATTGCAGGGAAGTATTTTTCTTGGGGGCATAAAAGCTCACTTTTAGAAAAGGACAAAACCATCAATAGAGAAATTAAGATGTGGACGATGCGTTAATTTTACAAGTAAGCTCAAGCACACCTCTGCTATGAATCCTCAGAAAAAGTCTGCTTTTAACTACATCAGTGTAAATATGTAAAACAGGCAAAGGAGTGCACTATTTATCATGGTTTAAATGGAAACAGGAGCAGACCTTTTTGTTTTAAGATGTAATAAAGCAAGGATGAATCTGGCTTGTTGTTTCAGTTAGAACATTTCCCTAAAAGAAAAAAACTGAACACTACCACACACACATATCCTTTGTGAAGGAGTTCAAGCTCTATTTTTTCTGTAAGAGCTCACTAAAAGCAACCTAGCACTGCTCTTACCTGGGAAGACACTATTTATCAAAATCAAGCATCTAACTTTGTAAAAGCTGAGATCAACCATTCCTTTGTCGCTGCACAAACCGATGTGCTTATCCTGGTTAAACACACTGGAGGTCATACCTGCCACTGAGGGGGTAATGAACTTATGCTGCTGTTGCTTCCTTTGTAAACTAGAAAATGGTACCAGAATAATATATTCTGTGTGGTGGTGCCTTCAGGCTTTTCCACTCTTCAGTTACAGGGATTTCCAGTACCCATTTTAATGTAAAACACTAAACACAGAAGCCAGGACATTTTGTATTAAGCAAATGAACACCGGATATTTTATCTGGATGGCACCTGGGGTTTTACTAAGGCTTTGCTTTGGTTTTTGCTCTCCCTCTCATCTCCTTACTCAGCCCTGTGAGTCTGCTTGCAGCAGCTGTGTTTTCACAGAGGTCAAGATTAGTGTGAATTTTAACAACGAAACCCAAGGAAACTGCAAAGCTCTGTTTGGTTACATGTCAGAACTACGATACCCATTAGCATGTGCCATCCTTCTGCAACTGCTCACTCCTCCTCTGGTGGTGGCCCAGCCACAGGGCACTGAAGGAGAACATAACCCCATCCAGCGAGCCCAGAACATCTTTGTTCCCCATCCTACACCTGAGTTCAAGGTCTTTCCTGAACCCATCTTTGGGATTGTTTGCTTTAGGGTATCAACAACAGAGAGGGTCACAGGTTATGGCTCTGCCTCTGTGGTCAGTGTGACAGCCTGACAGGAACTTTTCCTGGGTTTTCCTCACGAGTGCCATGGCCAGAAGCAGCCACGTGCTGTGCCACGTGTGGCCCCATCCCGAGCAGGAAGGGATTGGTTGGGATATTGATCTGCCCCAGCACCATCCAGAGAAGGAAAGCTGGTCCCATCTGCATGGCCAAGCAATGTGTACTTTCCACATGCTACATAAACACACGCTATTAGCAATTCTTTCCAGGAATAGCCCAGGTTATCTGGGTAATGGCAGTGAGCTCTCAATGCCCAGGAACTGCCAGCTCCTTAATGGCTTGGGCACAACCTGCACGAGGGCAGGACTTGGACTGAAGAAGCCATCACCCAGAACAGAGCAGTAACACAGCCTGAAAGGACCTTTGGAGGCCACCTGGCCCACGTTCCCTGCTCACAGCAGGGCCACCTCTCATGTTTTATTTAAAAATCCTTCCCCTAGTTGTAACTGGGTGCCTGAACTACCCTTGGCACTAGAGTTAAACGAAAGTTATAGCAAAGGAAAGTAAATGCTACTTCAGAAACTTCTCTCAGTGGCTGATTCCAGCTAAAAGGGTACCTTAAACAGCAGTTAAACACAATTAACACCTACTAGCAGCCACCTGCCACCTCGTCATTTTGCAGAAAGAGTCACAGAGATGTGATACAATCAGGTGGTGGTGAGGCTCTAGATTAGATTACTGTGAAAATCTCCTGGAAACTGCCAGAAAATTAAATTAAATCACAGTGATGAGGAACCAAGTTCCACTTCTCTGATAAACTGTTGAGATCTTATACTTTGTTTCACAAGAAACAGAGCTGCCATTTGATTCGCTGATTTCTATGTCTAAATATATGTGACCTACAAAAAAGAAAAAAGTTGAAGAGGATATTTTTACAAATAAGTTAGCAGGGAGTTAAACTGGAATGACAGAAGAGCAATCCCTTGCTCACATACCCTCAGCAATGGAGACATTCTGTATATGGTAGCAAGAGACCCTCAGGAAACTACTCAGCCTAAGGGTTTTATAGGGCACATCTGGAAATGATGGGGTTTGACTATTTAAAGTACATATACAGATATGGATATTGCTGTGCTGCCTCCTAAGGAGGCCCTTTGGAGAGACTGTTAACACTCAGCATGCTGTGCTCTCTCACACAGACTGATGAGAAAGCTTTATTGTAATTCATCTGTGAAACAAGAATAGAGAAATGACAAAGCCACAGAAAAAATAGACAAATGGTTTTCATTCCTGCCTAAACTCAGCAGCATTGGTGGAAAGGCTTTCACATTTGCCCTACTTCACTGGGGCAGAGACAGGCACTAAGAGAACTGTTATCAAACAATATAGATTTGTCCTCAGCTTTTGACAGAAAGATACTCACCACAATAATGCTCTCATGGTCTTGAGTGGTTAAGTTGTTGTTCTGAAAGAGATGAATAGAAGAAAGATGAGTGAAAGAAGAGCACCCTTGAGTTGGTACATCAGCACACACAGTCCTCAGCCACCACCAGACACAAGAAGAAAGGCTCAAGACTCAATTGCTTATTTTCTGAATAAAAACCATGGCATTAAAATCATTCTCCTCAAGGAGGTGGTACAGTGCCTGCTGAGGACTGGTGCAAGCCTTCACTGCTCCTTCAGCTCAGCACACAAACACCAGGATGCCAGAGGTCTCAATCCTCTCTTTCAAGTTGAGAAAGTAAAGCCAGTAATACATTCCTTTAAAATGCTTTCTTAGCACAAACTGTAAGTCTTTACAAAAAATATTAAAAGGATTGTTGTGGTGGGTCTTTTTTGTGGCCAGTTTTCCCAAAATTCTTTCTTTAAACATGGTACCAGGAAAAGTCAATAAATTGACTGCAAGTCACTTATGCTACCACCTATGCAGAAGAGTTAGCTCTGTGCTTTTTCAGCAGCATGATCCATTCAGAGGTTACAATGGTGTGAGTTGCTAAAGTTTTTTACTATTGCAAGAAAAAATAATAGTGGATTTTTTTGTTTATATCAAATCCTTCTGCTATCACATCAGAACAAAGACAAGAAAAGCCTGCTTGGCATTACATTTCCTGTCCATTAAAAGTTAAATATTTGAAATAGATATTATAGGAGGAGAGAGAACTCTGAAGAAAAACACTTTTCTTTACCAGATTTAGTACAACTAAAATAGCTATACAAATAATTTATTAGGGTGTGTGTATATATATTGGTACAAAACTGATTGGTCATGGAAGCAAAGCCAATGGAATAGGAGTCAAAGGGAGCTTAACCACTGACTTAAGTCACAGGAGTTAAACCCACATAAATTTACCGTAGATTATTAAAAAACCCAAAGAAACAAAAAACCAACCAACCAAAAAAACCAAACCAACAAACACAACAGAAATAGGGCTTGGTTTTTTTCTAGAAATCTACATAAGATGGGTCAAATCTTCCTTCTCCCCAGCAAGTGCAAACTCCACTCAAGTGAGCAGAAGTCACGAGCAGACTCGCAGGCAGAATTTTGACAGCCCGAGTTAAAATAAAACCCACCCCCAAACTTTTAACTGTTTGTCTCTCATCTGAGAGAGACAGGAGCCCTGCTGAGGTACCTCTGAGAGCAGCTTGGAGACGATCTCCAGGGGTGCCTGGTGGATGGAGTCGTCCTGCAGCGGGGACGTCAGCGCCATGTCCACCAGCGTCCGGATCTCCTTCAGCACCACCTCCCAGCGGCTGGGGTTACTCAGCACCTTCTTGTACTTGTAAATCTTCTTCTGCAAGACATGTGAAAGGGCCACACTGACACCGCCATAAACCCCCTGAATGCAGCTGTGCTTCCTACTGCCCAAGGGGGCTGCTTGGTATGTCCGGTTTTGCCTTTTCTTGTGGCTGAAAAGCTGAACTTGAAACATTTAAATGGACAAGAAAACCTTTTATGTCTAAACCAGTTTCTTCTGTGGAAGCAATGAGAAACCATGATTCTTTTCTTTTCAAAATGAGTTTTTTAACTCCAGAGCATCTTTCTTTCAATCATCTCCTCTTGCTAACACCTTCCTCAGGCTAACAACAGATACTTGCTATTGAACTGTCTCTAAAGCTTAAGTTCTTTTCAAGAGACTCATTAAGCAACGGAGGGGAGAGAGAGAGGCCATCAAAACATCACTCTTCTAGTTCCTTTATTCTGAATGTGAATTCATATTCAGAATTCATTTCAATTTTGCCAAAGCAAAAAAAAAAAAATCTCATAGACCATCTTCTGTTTTGAAGGAGCTTGAAAAGTCATGATGTCACCCTCCAAATCTTCCACACAACAGCATTTCCACCCTCAAGAACAGCATGCCTGATTGCCTAACCCCATCTGCCCCAGTTCTCTGCATGCCCCTGACCATGTCCAAGCTATTTCATTAACTGTCCCACCTACAGACCAGCTGGAGAAGCAGAGGACAACTCTTACTCCTCAGCAGCCATGTGACCACAAACTACTGGAACAGAAGCTCCTTCATATTATGAAAAGCAATCTTTAGAGAAAACCCACCCACCCAAATTCCCAGAGGTGGCTTGGTGGCACTCTACAAGCTCAAGGAAATGATGATGAGTGTTCAAACATCACATCTGAAAACAACATGAGGGGCATAGGAGAGGCAGGAGGGGCTCTGAAGAGCATGGAGGCAGTGCCAGAGGCAGGGAAGGAGCTCTGCACTGAGGGACAGAAACTGCCAGGACCCCACTTGTGTTTAGCTCACACTCCCCTCTCTGCACAGCCTGGTCCTCTGCAAAAAAGGATGTTGAGAAGTCTGGACACATGCTCAGGTTTATTTAACAGCACTGTTTGGGCCCTCATATTTACGTGAAAACATGGGAGTTTTGCACTAAAAATGAACCTTACATTCCTCAGCAGCATTTCCATGAAAATCACATAAACTGCCCATTTTGTGCAGCCTTGCAGACTGCAGCTGCACATTTTGGGCTATACACGAGTGTAACCCAGGCAGGGATTCTGCAAAGGGCCTGTGTGCTTTGTTTGCCTTCGGAGCTTTGTGGCTCCTGGCATTTCCCCCGTGCTGGCCCAGGGCAGCCCCAGCAGGAACCATCTGACCACGCTGGCTCTCTGCTTATCAGCCACTTCCTTCCCACCCTGGAGCAGATCCACTGCTCAGCAGCAAACAGTCACCTCTGAACCCCCACCTGAAACACCAGAGAAGAGAACAATGCAGAAAAATGCAGATTTCATATGCACTGGGTTTCTCAGCATTGTTAGAGAGGGGAAAGGAGAGTGACACTAGGCTGACACGCCAAGACTGATAAAGCAATCCAATTACCTTTTTAATTAAATTCATGCCAAGTACAAAAGCACACTGGCAGTCTAGTTCACACTTCCAGTGCATTTTAAGCCACTGAAAAGCTAAAGGAACATAAAAACATGCTGCAGACATTATCAAATGTGGCTGGGATTTCAAAACTGCACAAAAATCTTTGTTGTGCTGAGCTCCTTGGGACAGAGAGAATCCAACAGTGACTTTAAGCAACCAGCACTACTTCTACATTACAGATTTCCTGGACTCTTTAGGAAACTTCAATCAGAGAATCTAATTTCTCTTATTCAGGTAGTGCCTTTATTTAGGATATTTTTGTTAGACCCAGTCCAGCACTAAATTTAAGTCAACCAGATGTTTTTTTAACTGGAAATAACTCCCTTCTGACTATTTAGACAGTTTTTAAACTGGAAACAACAACTTTCTGATTAATTGAGGACACCAAACCAAGCTGGTTCAAGAGATACAATTTCCAATGCTGAAACCTATTCCTTGTCCCTGTACTGTGAAGAAGCCAAAGCAGAATTAGAAGCTGACAAAATGTGGGGACAGTGGGAGGATGAGAGTTAGACCACTGGGTTACTGCATCCCTGCCTCTCTGGGCTGCCCCTTTCTGGTGAGTTACAGCTCATTTTCAGAGCAGCTCCTTCAGCCTAAGGGGAAGCTGCTGAAGGGAACTCTTGCCCAACAGGACGCTGCTCAGACAACTCCACCACAAATATCCTTCTTTCGCTGTCAAATCCAGTCTTGCTTGGAGTCAGGGAGGAGGAAGGGAGTTTTTCTTTCCCTTTTAGAGATGTCCATTATAAGTCAGAATTCTGATGATGCTGACATACATCAGAGGGAAGAGAGCAGGAGCTTCACCCGCTGCCATGCAGGGAAGACCAACCAAAGCTCCTGCAGGGCAGGCAGGGACTCAAAGGGAGCACCACGAGATAGCCACCTTTGCAGACACAACGAGCCTGCTGCAAGCACAGAATCCAAATTTATCAGTGTGTGCTTCATGTTTCCAGCACAAATGATTGAGTGGCACTGACAGACTGAGCTGCAGCCTGCAAACAGCATTACAGGAGTCTTGAATGATGGTGGGAAAGCAGCAGAAAATAAATAAATAAATAAAGGAGCCATCCCCAAGAGGGTTGAACTCTGCTGTCCTGAACCTTTGGCCATGGTTACAGCGCTGTTTTTCTCAGCAGAATGCTTTTCACTGTTGAGCGCCTTGCTGAAAGCCTCAATTAAAGCCTGAAACCTATCAGTGGGTTACAGAAGCAATTTGCTGTGTCTCAGCAAGCACTTAGAAACACTGAGCCATCTGCTCCATTCTACCTGTGCTGGCTCCAGAGCAGGGAGCAACAATCACTCACCAGCTGAAAAACAAAGCTGCCTGGTAAAGACCCACATGGAGAACAAGAATGTCAGCCCAGGAGTTCACTCCCCCTGGGTGCAGGTGCAAAAGATGCCTTCAAGTTGCTGAAATAGTTCACACAACGTTTATCATTAATAGCCTGAACAAGAGAAATACCAGGGTAGGAATCCAGCTTCTAGGGGGATTTCACTAAAAGCTCCTGTGAAAATTTATGTGAGTGAAAATAAGATATGCCAGCTTGGAATTTGACCCTTCTAGTTACTGACCAGCCAGAGCCACACAGCCAGTGTCACTCCAAAATCTCACCATGCTGACTTTAAATGCAAAACCACTGAATTTATTAAGTACCCAGAAGAAGCAGAATGAGGAGAATAAGTGACATGACAGGGCATTCATTCTCAAATCACTCTAATTAATTAAGTCTTGCAGAAACTCCAAGACCTAAGTCTCAATCCTCTTTTACAGGAGGAAAGAACTAAGTCCACGTATGAAAAATTACTTTTCTAGAGTTATTAAGCTAGGAAATGTGACAAAAATCTATAAGCAGTCATTTTTACCATCAGTGCTCAAAAGCCTTTGAACACTGCTGTGAACAGAAAGTTCAAGAGAGCCTAGGAAACTTTCAGCTTTTTTCAAGTAAGATGTTCGTATATTTTTCTATCCTATAATAGCCTCATCTTGTAGCCCTTGCTCATACACCACTTTCTTGGACAAAAATGATAATACTGATGTAGTCAACAGCTAAGAAAAATGGACTCTAATGCACAAATCAGCCAGCACGGAACATTTGCCTTGTTGAGCCCTAGCAAGACCTTTCATGTTAGGAACATCTTAAAGCAGCCACCACACCTGATCCAAAGAGGGAAAAATGAAGTTAGCCTTTTTGATGACAAAATTTCATCCTTGCTTTGCCACTGCCAGCCAGAGAACATTCTGTACTCTCAGGTACCTGTCTTCCCATCAGCAAATATTATTTCATTATATAAAGACAATTAATGACCATCCCTAATGCTGAAGAGCCTGCTAAATTCTAGCTCTCTTCCCCCTTTACCACACGCAGCCTACAAAGGATTGCTTGAGTCTTTAGCAGGGAGGCTCCTGCAGGAACGGGACAGGATGGAGCTCCTGCAGGAACAGGACAGGATGGAGCTCCTGCAGGAACGGGACAGGCTGCAGCTCCTGCAGGAACGGGACAGGCTGCAGCTCCTGCAGGAACGGGACAGGCTGCAGCTCCTGCAGGAACGGGACAGGATGGAGCTCATGGAGGAATGGGACAGGCTGCAGCTCCTGCAGGAACAGGACAGGATGGAGCTCATGGAGGAATGGGACAGGCTGCAGCTCCTGCAGGAACGGGACAGGCTGCAGCTCCTGCAGGAACAGGAGCTGCCCTGGAGGGCTGTGGGTGCCAGCAATTGTTTATTTCTTGCTGAGCAACGGGAGCAGCTCCAGCAAGAGGGAAAAGGTCAGGCTCCCGCACAAAGGTTCCCCCAGCTCATTGCGGGGACGGGTGACACGGGCTAGTGTTACACTTGATGTTGACAGTGCTTATGTAAAATGGAGGTGCCTCTTGCTAGATGCAAATCTGCAGAGATAAAAACAACACCGAGAGCAGACTCTGGAAAGGTTTTCTCCACTGCAGCAGAACATTTTGTTCAAACGCTGCGTAACAAGGAACAGGAAGAGTTGCTGGCCATGTCCAACACACATGTTGGCCTGTTCTACAAAGGCCAGGTGCACCATGTATTCTACAGCATCACCTGCTAGCATTTTGACCTTTAACTCATTATCTTCTTGAAAACAAAGAGGGCTTGGCATCCTAAACGTCAGCCACACCCATATTCTGCTTTTGAAATTAGCAGGTATCACTTACTTCACGGTATTCTGAAAAATACCTAAGGTTAACTTGCTGCTAACAGAATTTTCCCTGCTAGGCAGAGATGGACTTAAGTCACCAGCTGAATCCTCTGAAAGCTTTTGGAACTATGTTCCTCCCTGCAACACTTACCAATATGAAAAAAAAAAAAAAAAGAAACTTACCTGAAATTACTAAATCTATACAAAGTCCCAATCCAGCCAAAGGGCTGGGGCTGGGATGAGATTATGGAAACTTTTCTAAATCAGGGACTTCAAACTGCTCATGCTGCAGTAATCAAACTCTTCCTGACCTTCTGTAAGTTCTGTACAAAAAGACTAATGTGCTGCTCTCTAAAACAGAGATATGCTGCAAAACAGCAGCAGCAAACTTTTGCTCTCCACCATGTTTTCAGGTCACAGCTTTTTTGCATATTTCATTCTACCCGGTGCAAAATGCTGAAGTGCACCAAGTTCTCTGCTTCAGTTGCTTCTCTAAATGCAATTGCCTTGGTCGAGGCTCACTTTCCCATAAATTCCTTACCACAGGCCAGAGAAATGGAGGGAAATATTATAGGATAAGCTCTTCTGATTCTCACCCAGTTAAGGTCTAAACAACACTTTGTTTTTTGTCAACTCGGATAAAAAGGATCCTGGTAAAATCACCATTATTTATTACACTGAGACTGGCACCTGTGAATCTACGGCCTGAGTAAATTCACCCAGTGACATTCTCTGCCCTGAGCAGCTCGCAGTCTCGGTGATTAAAAGCAAGAAGGAGAGAAAGAGCAAGAAAACCAAGGTGATTTCTTTGATGTCACATGGCAAGCCAGGAAGAGAGCAGAACTGAGGTGTTCTGACCCTCAGACCTCCAAGGCAATTCCTGGATCCTGGTACCCTGAGGAGAAACACCACTGGCAGGCACTGTGCCTTCAGCAACTTGAATGCTGATACCCTGTTGCTGTGCTTTCCCATCTCACCATCTCTGGTCACCACCTTTTTCAGTCTGATTCACCTGTTTTTTTCCACCAGTGCCTGCCACCTTGCTCCAGATCTCACTAAGCCAGGCAAGAACCCCCCAAGGCTCAGGTCAGCACCGTTCCAGAGCTGCCAGAACGCCCAAGGCTCAGGTCAGCATTATTCCAGAGCTGCCAGAACGCCCAAGGCTCAGGTCACCATTATTCCAGAGCTGCCAGAACGGCCAAGGCTCAGGTCACCATTATTCCAGAGCTGCCAGAACCCCCAAGGCTCAGGTCAGCACCGTTCCAGAGCTGCCAGAGTTCAGTGGGTTCAGCAGGCGGTGACGTGGGTTCAGCTGTTACTGATGCACGAGCTGGAACAGCCACACAGACACTTCCCCCAAGCACAGCGTTTGTCCTTTGCTCAGGTACCACTGGGACAGTACCACTGCAGAGGAAAAGAATGCTGAAATAAACACAATTTTAAAAGCATGGATCAGAGACAAAACGCATTCCTGCTTGAACCAAGAGAAGTGCAAAGTGGACATGGGACAAAGGGGGGTGACAGGGCAGGCTCCTCAGTCGCCTTTCAGCATGACACTGGGCAGCTGCGACATTAATGCACTGAAGAACTTGCTCCCAAAGCATATTATAGACCTTATCTACATATATGTGTGTGTGTATATATACATATATATATATATCCTTCTCCTTTGCACACAGCTGTCAACTGACTGCCCATCCTTCTGGGCTTCTGCTCTCTGATATGCTCAACACCGCTGCAAAGAGATCCCTCAGTAACAACAGGGGATGAGAGGATGGAACAGGAAGGATATTTTACCCAAGCAAAAGGAAAAAAAATTAAACCATTAAATTCATGAGCTCCACTGAAGACGAACCTGCGTGCAAAGGCAGTGTGTGTGTTTCTCCAAAAACTGAAAGCAACTCAAAAATTGTGGCTTCCTTCTAGCCTCCCTAAGCAGGGAGGGAAGAGGTCATCCTTGCAGACCTCCCCACTACCAAGCAAAGAAACTGGGCTTTGTTTCTGCTGGTGCCTTGTCTTCCCTCGAATCCCTGCACAGCCCTTGAGTCTCTGTAAGATGCAGAACACAGCTGGTCGAGCAAACCCAGCTCTACCTCATTCCTGCATCTGAGATGCCGTAAACCCAGCTAGAAAACGCAAAAAGCCAACGGTGGCTCCAGCTGCACTTTGCCTGGGCTAATGTGGTTACTCTTGTAATCAGACCTGTCCACAGGGGAGACATTTTTTGGCATGGCCGACGCTGATGCATTCCCCGAAACCCTCCATCCCTGCTTCCATTTCCTTTTGGCAAACGTTCCCATTCTTCAGGCCCCAGTTCCAGCACCAGCTTTACACTTCAGGTTGGCAAAACATCAGCTTTCATCCTGCACACAGCAACTGCTGTTCCGTATTTTTGGTATCAGAGCCAAGCTGGGGTTTGTTTTTAATGTTGCTTTGGCTATGCGGAATTTCACTATGACTGCAGATACTCCAGCAGAAGCACAAGCCACTCCCTGCTTGCAAAAAGCATTAGTAGAGACAAGGCTGGTATCTTGGGTTGAAAATTCCATGTGACATCTCCCCAAATGAAGAAATATTCTAAAATATCTTGCCCATGAGCATTTGGGTGTTTTGGTTTGGTTTTTTTTTTTTTTACTACACAGAAGTCACGCAACATTTTTTCCTCCTTATCTTGGGCAGGAGAACAAACTTCAAAACAGTTTATCAACACAATTGTCCCAGACATACAGGAAAGGTTTGCCCTAACTGCAGGCTGGGGAGTAGGAAGTTTACAAACCCTGAGTTACTTAAATATCTTCTGCAGAATGAGTGAGAAAAACTCTCATAGAGACACACACAACAGGGCAGGAGCCAGACACCCTGCTCGAGCTACAGGACTTGAACAGCCTCTGACTCACTAGGGAAGGTCTCAAACATGTTCAGACACAACTGCCTCCTCCTCTTGCAGGACCTCACTGCTCCCTGCAGCAGCTTTGGCCCTTTTCTCCAGAGCAGCAAATGCCCCACACTGTCTGTACATCAGGATCTCAGTGTTCTGGGAAAACCCACCGTTTCCAGAGGTGGGAGTCTGATCTGCTCCTGTATCTGCAGCACGACCCAGAGTCAGAAAAATAATGTCTGATTCAAATAAAATTAAAAAAAAAAAAGACTACTAGAAAAAAGCAGGAATATGTGTACCATACACACTTCACACTTTCTGAAGCCTTCAGTGGACTAACTGCATTGAGTGCATAGGGGCAAAAAAGTGGTATTTAATAACTAAAGCACAGCAGACAGCGTGACATGCAGCAAACAGAGCACAGATGACACAAGGCACTGTGACAATAAGTACCATCTAGGTGTGGTCCTTGCTGTGTGTTTTTCTGTGCAGAGATCTACAGTTACTGACTAGATTATAAAATGCCTCTGACACCCAGCTGAACTGATCCAGGCTCCTAATTCCTTCTATCTTCATGCCCTTTATGTTGTACACATGATGGCTGTGTCTGTGGAGCCTTGGCATCCACCAGCTCCCAGCCCGTGGTGGGAATAAATGACTTGGCCACTGCAGAGAAAAGATACTGTGTAGGAAAAAAAAAAGGAGCAGGCACAATCTTATCATCACTGCACTTTGACCAGGTCTGGCAGAGCACAAAGCTGTGCACAAGGCCACCATGGAGCACAGCCAGGCATACCTGCTGTGCAGAGCCCCCCCACCTGGGCACTGCACCCTTCAGATCCCACTCGGGCACGAGAGAGATGGTGATCACCGGGAAAACAGGACGTGGTGGCCTCATCTGCAAGGCTGCACAGCACATGCCAGCAATTCCAGGCATGTGAGAAGCCTGATCGGAAGAGCTCGCCACCTGAGAAACCACCTCCAACTGGGAGTGAGCAGCTACTATCGCTACACATTGTAGTAACTGCTAACAAAAGATAACCTCAGAAAGATAATCTATCCCCCTTTCATTTTTCTGGGAAATTCCAATAAGCTGAGGTAGCAGCAAGTAGTACACAAAGCAATTATTTCTTCCCAGATATGCAAAATGGATTGAAAAGCCACGTCACCCCTTTTCCTTATTACTCTCTACTGCTGGCAGTGGACATCCTCAGCTTTTTCTGCTCTCCTCCCCTCTCACTAGTCAGCAAAACCTTCCAAATGGACGTTTACCCACCTGTTTCACTTTCTCCTCCTTGGCAAATGTATTATTTTGCTGATTTTCTAGCTCCTCAACACCATAAATGGCTTTGAAATTGGCTTCTCTCTTGTGCACCTGCATCATCAATGTCGTCAGCAAGAGAGATGTGCACGGCTCAAGGAACATGTTTGTGTCAGAAAGCTGCTGCAGAGCCTTAGGGAGAGCAGGGACTGGATGCTGATGTGATGCTTGCAAGCATCTTAATAGGGACTTCAGAAAAGCAGAGTATTTCTTTATGGGCTTTGGAGCACTGAATTTTCCAGCTGCTCACAGGGAGATGCCCAATTTCACAGCAGCATTTGCACTGGAAACATTCCCATCACTTTGTTCCATGTTTTTACATTGCATCTTATTGTGCCACATCAGCACAAACCCCCAAACCTCCTGCAACTGTTCAGCCTACCAAAATGCCCCTGGATCTCTGCAATTTCCTTGTTTTCCTTCTCCTTTGTACTGCGTGATGCGCAGGACTGAACGAAGACTCACAGCTTTCTGATCCCAAGACTCAAATCCTTGCTGAGAACCAGAGATCACTGGGGTGCTCCCAGAACCACTGCCCACCTCATGTTCAGAATCACTCACAACATCCCTGCTGCCCTTGATGGATCTTTCCTCTGGTCACACAACGTAATCCAGTATTCTCATCTTAAATAAGACAGTAAAGAGCACCAGAGACCAGGAGATGGGAAATAGCTGCAATGCAATGGCTTCTGAATGAAGAGAAGGGAATGAAGGATACACTGGCTTCTGGATACTTTTTTTTTTCTAATTTTAAAACCATCAGTGTTCTAGGAAAAAAAGACAAGGAGCTGTGACAGACAAGATGAGGGTTATAGCAAGAGTTAGGGCAGATGACACAGGTGTTCTAGGAAAAAAAGACAAGGAGCTGTGACAGACAAGATGAACATGAGGGTTATAGCAAGAGTTAGGGCACTGTGACACTTGCTTTACAGTTTTCTTTGGTATTAGCAGCAATTTTATTATCCCCTAATACATTATGTATACTATAATGTAAGGACAAAACTGTGCAAGAAATGACAGAGAAATTTAAAACAACACCTAGATCCCCTTTGCTCCTTCAGGGTCATGGAGGTCTCCTAACACCAAGAGTTCTCATAAGATCCAGAATGCAGAACTGGGCCCCATGGCAGCAGCTTAACAAGGCACTTATCATGTGTCATCTCCCAGAGTTAGGTTTTCACACCCAATGCATCATGTGAGGAGGATAATTACACTCCTGGGAAAGCCTACCAGTCTTGTACTGTCTCCACAAGAGAGCTCCTAAAACCAGATTTTTCTGCAGCCAGAAACCTGAACAAGAGAATAATTTTGGTGCAGCTCTATATTATGACAGCTACAGATGAGAAGCTGCAATTTGGTGAAATTCTTGGCCACCATGACCTCAAAATCCTGAATTGCAAGGAATTAGTAATAAGGTCAGCCCTGGAATAACGCGGAGGAGGAATTCACCGGCACAAAACCCGAGGATCCCTCTTGGCCAGCAGCTCAGCATTCCTGAGAAACAACATATTCCAGCAATTGTATCTGCTCCTCTTCAGAGCTGAGACCTAAGCACACAATAACAAGCTGACCTGTTTATTCAGCTGTTTTTGACACCCCTCTATCTTCAGACCTAATATTAGTTTGAATAGGATAGCATCCAAGTCTAGAGGGGAAAATTTAGAGCTGGTCCTGACTTAGCTAAAGCAAGATAGAAAATAACTACCTAGTTTCTACTCAAATTTCACCACCAGGCCATTAATTGGCTTGAGTTCTGCCTCCTTAAAAAAGGCCATTTTGGCAATACAGGAGGCAGCCAGGGGTGCCCAAAGCTCGTGTGCCTATGGCTGGATGAGGACAGGGCAGCTCAGAGCAGCAGCTCAGATCCAGGCTGGCACCCCAGCGTGCTGCCGAGAGCCTCCTTGGGCTGGACAAAGTGCTGTGCTGACATGGATATGCAGCTCCCAGATTTGAAGTGATTCATGTGAAGCCAACACAGAGCACAGCCCGTGCTCAGCTGCTGCTGCTGCAGATGTACCTTCTGGGAGGAACCTGCTCCAGTGGCCCCCCAGAAAGAGTGAGGTATTTTCCCAGTGCAAAGGCAGTTCAAGCTTAAAAAAAAAAAAAACAAAAAACTAGCCACTCCACCTGTTCCAGTTCTTAAAACATTACCAGCATTTCATAAATGAATAGAAGAAAAAACTTTCTGTCAACATCTTGTCTGTTTTTCATCTATTCATTTCCACCTCCCAAGTGAGATCTGTGCCTTTCTGCTGTGGCAGCACAGCTACCTCTAGCAAAATGAGATCCCAGAAACAGAAAACAAGGCCAAGAATTTTCAAGTGACTTCTGATAACAGATGGACTGAGACTGTCAAACTTGTGCTGGAAAATGAGAGAGGCAAGAGACTTCATGTGCTCATGAAGCTACCTCAAGCCAAAAAGAAAGCAAAAAAAAGACATCCCCCCCAACTTAACTACAAAAAAAATAAATGTTCTAGAAATAAAAGGCTGTTAAGTATGACAAGATTTCCATTATGTTGTTCCTGAATTTGCAATGAGGTTGTTCAGATAACAGACAGGGTGGTCTTATCAATCACCAGATGAATAGCAGGCACACACAGCTGGATTTCATGTTACCTTTCATACAGAAAAGAACAAACCATGACAGCAAACATCAACTTCACCATGAGAAGAGTAATCAAAACCTGAAAAACAGTCTCACTATGTTCACCAGAATGGTACCAGTTTGAGCTGTCTCACTTCTTGGCAACAGAGATCCATTTACACACCCCTTGGACCCCACACCTGTCCCCTACAAAGTCTGGACTAGAACAGCACCATAATGCAGAACAAAGGCAGGATATCTTAAATAATAAGATGTGATCATGATCTCCCATAAGTGGTACCCAAGCATTTCAGAGGAAGAGTATAACCACCAGCCAAAAGGTTGTGGGCTGCCTTTTATCTGTCCAACCTGTTTATCTGCTTGTCCAACACTAGTGTGTCATCAAAGCTCACAATGCTCCCAAAATCCTGGGGCTGTGAAAGGCAAAACCTAATTCCACATATTTGGTTCCCATCATTCTATCATTGACTTGCACATAGACACAAAAGGAAAAAGAAAGAAAGAAAAAAAACCCGTTGTTGGCCTAATTGTATCATAATTATTTATTGCTTTACCTCAAAGTAAAAGAAAATGAAAACTTCTCTGTTCTGTGAAAATGCCTCAGTGTTTCAGTTAAAGAAAGCAAAGAAACAGTTACAGTTTTGTGTGCTGGGTAACCATCAAGGAGAGGCCTGAAGTCCAGAATTACCACTCCAAAGAACTGCTGAGCTCTTCAAATAGAATTTTCACTATGCAGTCGAGGACTATGGAATTGTCACAGGGTACCAAATCTTTCTCTCTCAGATCATAAATTAGGTCACTAAACACACTGGCCCTTTTAATTATATCCACTGTGATTTCTTCCCAGATCTCAGAGTTTTAAGGCAAGATTTACTGAGATTTAAGGCTGTAAATTTCTTTAATGTCATCATTTAAATTCTATATAACCCCCACTCCTGTATCAGCACTATTTTTAATCATTACCATAGTGACAAAGCCGTAAAGGTGCTTTACACAATGAAGGCTTTACCACACTTTCAAGAACAGTTGCTCTTAACTTATTATTTTGCAGTTTTTAATTTCAAAGAAGAGTAACTCACTCTGAACATTCACCATTTGATACAAAACCTGTTACTCACCCATGGCTATTGCATAAAAAATACTAATTAACAAGAAATTCCTAACCTGGTCACAGTGAAGACCAGAGAGCATATCATCATTTAGGTCAAGTATGACTTTATTTGACAGTCAATCCCTTTGCAATTAATAGGGCTGCTTGTGCATGGAAGTATCTGTTTCCTGAACACACAGATAGAACAATCCCTATGAGAACCAGGCAAGTATTAATCCAAAATTAAAGTTTTTGAACAAAGGCCAACATCGCTTGTTTTAGTATTCAATGCAAAACGTTTGCAAATCCCAAATGACAACATTGTTCCAGTTTCCTAATTCATGAGATTCAAAACATGGGGTCTGGGTTGAAAATGAATTTTAAAACAAAAGGTAACGTGACTGCTGGCTGCAGGTCAGGGGTGTGCACATATGCTGGGCTGTAGAGCACAGACAGCAGGATGGGGAGGGGGCTGCTCCCCTCAGCCCAGCACTGCTGGGTCCTGTGCCAGGTTTGGGGCTTCACAGGCTCTCAGCAGCCTCCTACCACTTCAAAGTAAGCCCTGGACTGCATGAGGACAAGTGTGGCGTGGGTGGAGAGAGGACCAGATGATGTTCAAAGGTCCCTTCCAACCTAAACAATCCTACAATTAACACATTTGCACTGTCCCTGCTAAGAGATGTGTAAACTCCCTAACCAAGCAGCAGTACTCATTAGGGGACACATGGGCACTGGTAAAAAGCATCAGTGGGAAAGACAAGGTACAGGCAAGCCTTTCTATAAGATCCAGGTCAGAAGCACACAGAGCTTAGTTTGAGTCATGCTTCATGCTTTCCTGCAGACCTGGCTCTGTTCTGTGTTGTGTCAATTCAGGACATTCCCCCAAAGGCTGTCAACTGACATGTTTGACTGCTGCATCACCCAGCTGACCAGAAAACACGAGCAACTCACCCCACAATGAGGGCAGTGTGCAGGGCTTACTATCAAGCACAATAAAAAATGCAACATGCCCTGCATGAACTTAGGTGAATTCCCACTAAAAAAAATGTAAATCTATACCTGTACTCCTGGGGGAAAAAACCTCACTGATGTCTTTCTAACTGAAATGTAACGTGGTACTAAATTAGTCAAGTGTACCTTTTAATGATTAATACTTTTAGCATGTGGTGTAATGGGGCTACAGTTTTTCTATGGTACCTCTCAGTGCTCAGCACTACAAATGCACACAAAGTGCATTTAGCCCAAAGAGAGCAACACACAAACAAGCAACTAAGTAGATGGATGGATTTCCTGGCTGGGAAAATACCAACAGTATGTATTTGCTTATTTGTGTGTGTCCCAAAATTACTAGTCCCAGTACCTCTCAAAGCCAAGTTTAGCTGTGTCCATCCCCTGCAGAAGTGGTTGGTTACCACTGTATCTGCCCTGGATCCAGCCAGGGCAATGAACTGCATGTGTTATTCTCTTTTGTATACCCACAGAAAGTGTTGTTATCTTTATTGATACACTGTTATGACTTATCAGCTTCCACATACCAAAGATTATGTATCATGGTTTCAATCCAACCTCCCTGGTCGAGAGGAACTTTCCTTACACAATGGATTAATGATTTATGTTTGAGGAGCTGGAGAGTTGTTAACATGTTCTGTTTATTCTCTGGACAAAGATAGTTTGGCTTAGCTACAAGCTGAAGGAAATCAGGATTTCTAAAAATAGGCTGAGGTGGCCAATAATCCTTTAGGAGTTGTGATACTCACTGATATCCAGATTAAATGAGGAATTATGAGTAGCCCTTAGTGGGAGGGTTTGAAGTGGAAAGCCCAAAGAGAAGATGACTACATAAGGAACACTTGTATGGAAGTATCCCTACACCCTACTGAATTCAATGAGCCCAATATTCAAGGAAAAAGACACAACTAAAAAGCTCTGTAAGCACCTAGACAGCTAGGTAGCTGGATGACACATAAAACCCCTTGGAGCTGGATCTAAGCATGGATAATTACGTGTTTGGCTCTCTTTTATTTCTGTTAATCTGTACCATCTCTTTTATTCTTTTCTGGGTCACAGGAAGAAATTATTCTTGATTTTTATTTCCGTGTCTGTCTCTAGAACAAAAATAATTTCCAGGGTGCCGGTTGGCAAACTGAATTCCCACAGCATGTTAAACCTTAAAACTGCACCACATCAAAGCTCCCTCACAGACCTTAGCACCTTCCTACAAAACCAAAGTATGTGCCTGAACCTAAAGAGCTTCCCCAAATATTTGAGACACAGCTATTCGCTGTTCCTTCCCATTTCCCATGTAGCTCAGGGTACATGCAGCATCTGATTCCCAAGGCTTCAAGCACAGCAAAAAAAGTCAGAAGGACACTGACAGAATATGAATTTGTTCTCATAACTGTAATTTAAGAGAGGGCAATCCCCACTGCTGGAAATTCTCAGTATATCAGTTTGCTGTCTGTACAGTGGATTCCTCCAGCCTTGTTTGGGCAGGGCAGGAGAAAATTAAAATGAAATCTAGTGGCAAGCACACTGGGGTTCAGCTGGGCTCCCTAAATGCTCCCACCACACAAGTACAAACAATAGCAAGATCATCTCTGTTGAATGCTTTCCCCTGAACAACTGTTACAGCTATCTGCACCGGTTTGCATCTGTGCTCTACATCCCACAGAAATGTTTTGACCTATTATTTGTAAGACCACTGGACAAATATCTCATTCATCAGCACAACCACCCAATTATAATACAGCTGTGGCAATCTCTCTGCCATCTGGTGCTTTGTGTAAATGCCCCATTCCAGAAGAATAGGTTTCCTGTTTTTTGTGGGTTCCCTCCCTACCTGCTTAATCATCAAACCATACAAATTATGGAGTGAGATGAACCTCAGCACCTGGCTCTTAAAGTCATAGGCTCCAGTGCCAGTAAAGAGATAAACTTCACTGAGGCAGACACAACTGCACTCCCTCACTTCTCTTCTACACTGACAGCTTCTCCTGGTTCTTCAGCCCCTTGGGATCTCACTTAAGCCTGCCAAAGAGCAAAACACTACCAGGTGCTCTTCCTCTGAACTATTAAGCAACAAAAAGCAAGAACTAAATTACCTCCATTTTAGCAAAAAGGAATTTCTTAGTGCCAAGTACCTGGGCAGTGACTAAACCCTGTCACTGTTCTTATGGGAAAACACTATTTGCTATTCTTGGTAAAGGGAAGGGCTTTCAAATCAAGATAATGTTTCACTTGTTTTTCAGAAACAAATTTAATGGGGGTGGGGAGGGAAGTAGGGAAGCAAAAATAAATTCTACTTTGCACCAAGTCAAATTACTCAGAGTTTCCCAAAATGAGAGGCTTGGGTCAGAAGCACTGGAAAGTTTAAGAAATGCTCCTTTAAAAACAACTCCCACAGAGCAAAGCTCCTTCTCCATGACTGAAAGGCATGCAGGCAAGCCAGGTCACTCTGTCTAGCCTGGCTTGCTTTCTTACTTTTCCTTTTTGGTTTTTTGTTTGGGGTTTGGATTTTTTTTGTTTTGTTTTGTTTTGGTTTGGTTTTTTGTTTGTTTTTTTTTTGTTCTTGTTGGCTTTTTTTTGTTTTTTTTTTTTAATAATTTATTTAGAGGATTGAATGGTAGGACCATGTTGCACCTTTACCACATCTTACTTGATGTCTTCCAGAGTTGCACCTCCAACCCCAATTCTCCCTTCACTGCAGGAACAAAGTGGGCATGAGCCATCAGTACTTTGGTGCCACAACCATCCTGGGTGGGGTGAGGTAGGAAAAGAAATTCATTCCATCATCATTTCTATCCATGCTTTTTCTGATCATCCCTGCCTGCCAAAGCAGGAGAGAAAATAATGGCCACATGGAGATAATGCATCTGCATGCTTTAAGTGCTTTGTTATCCTCAGGAGTTGCAAAGAAATCAAGGCTGGCTGGGTATTGTGTTAATGATACTGTCAAGAGGCCAAAATAAAGTGCTACAGCACAACCCAGCCTTCTGCTATCAGCACTTCTGTCCCACTCTGGTTTGGGCAATCAGGGTAACAGGCTGCAGAATATGCCAGTGGTCTGGGAAAGGAGATCTCAACACTTGGCTTTTGCTGATAAGAACCTGGAACTGCTCAGAACACGATTCTCCCAGACACTGATGGCTACACAAAGCACACCAACACTGTAGTTCTGCCACACAACTGTTTTGCAACTATCAAATACACCTAACAACAAAACCAGTTTGGTGGGAGGGACTTCCGTATATTTTTCCATGTGGTTGCTGTCAGCAGGCTGAAATCTTGATAAGGTGCACAGCCAACTTGGCTGACTCCACTGAAACCCTGCTGAAGACAAGTCCTGAGCTGAAAGCTACTGCTTGTGTTTCCCACTGCAAGGCAAAGGAGGACAACCATATTCAGCATCTGGCCAAAACTCGTTTCTAACTGCATCAAAGATCCATCCAGATTCCATCCAAAGGTCAGCAGCTACGGTTTTAGATGAGGAATGTGCTGCTTTGGAGAGACAATGCTGTCACAGTGATCCACTTTCCCTACTCAGGGCAATCAGTCCATTGTTCCCACTGAAAATGAGAAAGGGCTTGAGGTCTCTGAAATGGAAACTGCCTTTAATTCCAAATCATCCTTAAGTATAAACACAGACTGATGCATCACTGATTGATGTTACACATACAATAAACAACTCTAAAAGACACTCTTTCTCCCTAGCTTCTCAGAAAAATCAAAACCAACCAAACAAAAAACGTCAAAATATCCCAAGAGTCCAGAGGATGTGATGAGGTGTACTTTCTATAGCATATTACACTTCACAGTGCAAAGCTAAAACCATCCCATCTCTGTTCTGTTTAAATGTGAATTAACTGCCCATCTACTTTTTGAGACCAGTCACATGTTGATAAAGCTGGGCTGTGTAACAAGTTAATTTGTCCACCTCATTCGAGACACAGACACGTTAGAACTGCAGACATGCTCTAATTTAGGGCTTCTGCAAGAACATACTTTATCCATTCAGAGCTTTGACAATGAACAAACAGGGAATTCTAAAAAGTACTCTTGGAGGCAGAGAATGAAGAAGATGAAGTACAGAACTCACCTTCCACTGCAAAGAATGGAACCACTGATCCCTCAGGTAGCTGTTCGCAGCCTGCAATAAAGAAAAGTTACAGACAGATTCATTAATTTCTACCAGTGCTTCAGATCACTCAGGCACTTTAACCAGTTTCTTTTCACAGCAAGCAGCGATACAAAGACCTTGTTGCATTATAAAATACTGAACCAAAACCTTACAAAATATTAACCCCCTATGAAATGCTGTCCAGCCCAAAGACTGAAAAATCCTCTGTGAATTCAGTCAGGTGTGGGTCAGATCTTTAATGTCTGTGGGGCATTTGCCTCTGCCATTAATCACTGGAAGGAGAGTAGGAAGATGGGCTGACATTTTAATAGGAGGAGTGGGTTTTTTCCATACTCTGGTTTCTTTCCTTGTCCTGCTCCTCCGTGGCCCCAAAGCAATTCAAATAATGTCTTAGCTCTTTCAGTGATATTAAAACAGTGAAAAGCCCAGCACACACAGACGTGCAGATACATGCACAGACTGTTTGCAGCAACAGCATGAATGTTGCAATAATCACTCCCAGCCATCACCCATTTTTGGCCATATTAAGCACAGCTGCCAGAAATTCCCAGTGTGAAGCCAGGTCGTAGCCAATGGAGGAATAGTTCAACACTCCCAAAGGTCAAAAGGCTTGGTATCAAAAAATATAAAGGCATGTAGAGTGACGTAAATATGCATGCCTTAACAAGGTGACATAAGTCTGAAATATTTGAGTGGGTAGAGATGCCCTTTGGCTTTTCCAGTTCCCCCTTAACGCTGCCAGTGGGCAGTTTTTACCCACGTTTCAAAATGTTTTACAAAAACACTGAAAATTACAGGTTAGCCTGTAAATCCATGTTAAAAAAAAAAAAAAAGAAAAAAGAAAAAAAGAAAAAGGTGAGGTTCTTTGCCAGTCAAAAAGCACATACTTCTTGCAAATTAGAGCATCACTTATCAAATGTCACTCCCCAACACCTTTTCAGGTAAGCATTCAAAATCCACAGTACAGAATGTATTTAATCTCCCAACACTCATTCAATTCACTGATAATGGCAGGAATACCAGAAGTAAAAATACTGTATGGTTACCAAAAACATGTTTAATATCAAGGTCAGCTACTGATGGTTCAGTGACACAAATTTAGACTGATTACTATGAATTAAACAGAGTAATATCCTTTTATATATGCATTACATATTATTTATATCTTAATGAGAATCAATTGCTCCTCCAGTAGATGTCGAGGCAATAAAGCAGGAATAAATATATTACAAATAATCTTGGCTGACCACAGAATTTATCAAAAACCTTCAATTTAAAGAAGGAATGCTGATATATCAGAATATGAAATTGCTACAAATGCAATTTAAAAACTTCCCTTTTCTATTTTCTCCTTTTTGCATGCAATGAAAAACTGTAAAAATATTTGGAGTGCAGATCTTCAGGATATTTCATTCAGACAATATTTAATGATTTTCCATTATTTACACTGTATTTTAGGTATATGTGGGCATTACAACACAAGACAGACTTTTTACCTGTATGTCACAGAATTAAATTTCAATTCAATATACTTTATACTATATTTTAATACAATGAAAAGGTCAAAAATAATTTGCCAGCAAAACACAGAAGAATGTTTTTATCATAATTAAAAAGATATGAAGGAAATGTACTTAGATATTTCTTATCTTTTCCCAGAGAGAAGGCTCTTAAACCTCAACAGACTTATTTGAAAAATTTAATTTGAAACTGAACCTTTTTTTTTTTTCTTTTTTTGAGGAGACAACTGGTTCATGCAGGAGAACAAAAAAACTCCTTTCCAAATTCTAGCATCAAAGCCCTCTAAAGAATAAGTAAAACCGAAGGTTTTTGTAGTCTTCATGTAAACTTAGCAATTGCACCAATAAGACTGAGTTTATAGGAACTATACAAACTAAGATACTCTTATTTAAATCAATATAATCAAAACTATTCCAGGGGAAGAGAGTACTTCACTCAAAGAGGCAAAATATCAACCTGATTCAGCCCTGGTCTGAAAGTAAGAACAAATGCTGAAGCCCTAAATTGAGATCTGTTAATTGTTCTCCTACTTTAATGATGTCAGCGGTACAGACTGTAAGACCACTGCAAATAATTAGAGAATATGATGTGTAGATAGAGTCTGGAAGTGACTGGAGCCCTAACTATTAGTGAGGACAACAGCACCAGGCAGAGCAGGAGACACAAGTGGACTGCAAATACCGGGGGAGAAAAGAAAGGAAGAATACGGCAAGACACAAAACCAGAACTGGCAAAGGAAGTACAACTCCATGGCAGCAATATACAAAGCATTTTAGAAGTAAAATTAGCCAAGTGACTAAGTTCCAACTGTGGGGCCAAGCACTGTCTACACTTAGTTATTGTAGAGAAGTGATCAAGCAAATTGGCACCTGGGTCTAGGTTAGGAGTGTGAACCCTCTAAACATTCAGAGCTCAGGCTGTTAGTCAAGACCACTTCCCAGGAAAATCAAGAGAAAGAAGACAAAGTGAACGAAGCAGAAAGTGAACAAAAGTGAACAGAAAATAGAAAAACAAACCTTTAGAGAATCCCCACGCTTGTACCAGTGATCAGGACTCAGTGGAAAGAGAAGCCTGGAAGGCCAATGGCCATCTCACCAGTGTCTTTAGACCATGCTCAGCACAGACTGAATGCTTTACCCAGCCACCCTTATCCTGAGGGATGCTGACACCAGCACTCCCCATCTCTCCCAGGCTGCAGGCACTAATCCTCCCTGTGCACCCTTCCGGCCACCTGACCCCAGCAAAACCACAGCACCATGCAGGAAATGCTGGATCTCCTGCAAAGGAAAACAAAGATCCCACTCTTGCACAGCATCCCTTGGTCCTGCCTCATTTTCAGGCTTACACTGAGAAGGCACTACAGGGAGCATTTCTTTCTTACCAAAGGAACAGGGAGTTCATAGCATGGCAGGATGAAAAAAGAGCCACCAGGCTCTTGTGGGTGCTCAGCTTCCCAGCCAACTCTGCAGGCACTGACCTACTCGGGCATTCAGGTTATTGTGAGTAACACTGCTGAAGTTTTAGCAAAGAGCACCAATGTGTAAAGCAGTGGAGAGAACCACAATTCATTTACAGGGCTGCACACAGACATTTACAGTTTATCTGATGTGCAGGGACAGAACCCAGGCTTTCTGCACTGAAGTCATCACTTCCTGGGAACTGACACCTACAGTTTTTTACTGCAGCTAAGGGCATAGTTTACTATATTTGTTCAGCTCTAGGGTACAATAAAAAGGAGAAAATGAGACAGAAAATACTTCAAACCAGCCATTCCTTAGGCATTCTGACCACACAAGGGAAGTTTTTTTACTTTCAGCCTTGTTGAGTCCAGTTCTACCCCACTCTTTTGACTGCTACCTTTCCAACTTAAAATTCAGCTGGAAATGTTTTGCCCGCTGTTGTCACAAATAGTAAATGAGACAGAACTGAAGTACAATGAAGATTCTGTAATTCTTCACTGTACTTAAATACAATTTTACACATAGAGGTATGCAAAATAATAGTTTAGGACCCTTGTGTGTTTAGTGTGTTCAGGCCCCAGTTCTGCCAACAATTTTCTTCTTAAATGCAGTGGCTTTAACAGGGTAGTGGGTGACACACGGTCCATCTGAGCTTCCTGCACAATCAAGACCTCACATTGTTTTTGTACAACCACAACACAGTAGAAAAATACTTTAGGAAACAGGAAAATGTGGGACTAAAACTCTTCAAAGGTGCAAGAAGATTAAATTACTTGAAGCTTATTTATTATTACAATGAGGAAGAAGAATATCTACTCTAAGAACATCTACTGTTAGCAGTATTTTTTTTAAGATTAAATGATCCTAGAACTGTGTTCTGAAGGATTTTATATTCTTATTTTTGGGGTGCAAAGATTCAATCAAGAGAGGAAAAGCCACCTGGGGTCAGCTGTAATACAAACTTTGCTCATAGGATTAAACTCTCCTGCTTTAAAAAGACAGTTCACAGGAGAAAAACTGTGCAAGAGATTAAATGCCTGCACATGCAAAGCTTTGGTCAACATGAGTGAATTTATACCTCTGCTGAAAAAGGAAGTATTTGCTCTGCACCCCAACTACTTCATTTCTTAGTCAATGAGTAGGAATACAAGTTTATTATTAAAAAGCAGTGAATGTTTTAAAGGCAAGTTTTCCTTTTTGCTCACAAAAAACAAGAAACTGAACACTTGCTTCATGCCAGTGTTACAGCCCCAGCAATAATTTGCACCCAGGCAAGGAGGAGACTAAATAGGAACCTGTGTGTTACTGAGAAACAAAACACCAGAAACTCTGCAAGAAACAGAGCATTCTAAAAATTATGGTGAAGGCCTCTGCCATTCCTTTAGCAGTAAATTACCACTACAACATCCCTTGCTCCTGGCATGTGTGTTATTCAGAAGAATACAAGAACAGGCTTGTCCATGTAGCAAACTGTTCCCAAGTTTTTCCTTGCAACAGCGTCCTTCACACACATGCTTCTAGGGGATTTTGCCATCTGAATGGATGTGGCAATAAGTGGGATTTGATGACCCAGATTTTGGCTTTGATTCTTCCTCAGTTTATTCTGTGATTCTCTCTCTCCCTCACTTGCTTTCTGGTCAGCAGGATGGGGGTTTTGCTGTGCTTTTTTTCTAGCTGATATTCATTACTGTGACTCATAAAACAGCACTGGCTTCTCTGCCCCCATTTATTATCAGCCATGGGAACAGAGCAATGTCCCAGGGCTGCAGGAAGCCCCACACAGCTGTACAAAACCTTCATACTGCTGATGCAAATCACTCTGTTGCACCTCTGACTTGAGCAGACCTGCAAGGGAAACCTGCCTCTCTTCTGCCTTAACACCGGGTAGAGAGAGAGCTGCTGGGAATTGCTAGAAATGCCCTTTTCCTCCTTAAAATATTCCCTACCTCTGCTGGGTTGTGGTCCTTGTATGACCTCTCCACACCAACAGCACTGGCTGGACTGGCACTTAAAACAAAAGGCAGGTTTCTCCAAGGAGACTAAAATAAAATATTACTGAAAACCCAGTGGAAACATTTACTGTGGGGACTCCCTGGCACAAACAGTGTGGTCAAGCACCGAGCTGAACGTGTGACTGTTGTGCTTGTCAAGGCTTCCTGCTCTGTTTGTTTTTCCTTCTGACTGCACTCGATTGCCAAGAAATTAATAAAACAACACGAGCGACAGGGATGGAAGTGGTGGCTTTAAGGCTAAAAGAAAGGACTCCACAGGAAAGCAAGGCAGTACTGTCGTGACTGAAATACCAAAGCCTTTTTCCTGGGACTATTCCTACATTTGGTGCTCAGCAGCTCATGAAATTATACTGTAAGGCTTTTTTCAATCTCCTTCAAAAGGTTCTTCCAGTTATTTCACTATCAAGGGTAGCATCCTCCTCATAATCATCCACACTGCACCATAATCACACCTTGTGCTTTACAAAGGGAAAGCAGAAGAGCAGAAGCCTAGCCCAGCTCAACGAGGCCCTGCTATTCCTGATACTAAAGAGCTCACACTTCATCAAAAGCTAAATTTAGCTCCTATTTCCTGGCCTGAAGAGCTCATGGCCTAATGAGCCAGCTTCAGCAACACCTTCTTTCCAACTGCAGGGAAGAAAAAAAATCCGAGATTTTGATTGCTGCTCACGGAAAGAACCAGGGATCTCATCATTTGGCAGGGGGAAAGAAAACACAAGCCCTCAGCATGTCTAGAAAACTGACAGTCCATGATCCCCAGAAACCTGACTGCCCATGAATCCCACATGGGACAATGGGAATCCCCAAATGCCAGGCAGTGAAACGCTCAGATAGCTGTGCTTATTCAACAAACACCGCGTGGGAAGAGCTCCACACATGAAAATGACTTTTAAATGTGAAGCCAGCCTGGATGAAGCTATCTGCTGCCTGAGAACAGGTCTTCCTGTGAAACCCAGGTAGACACGTCCTGTTACCGTGATCCCATTTCCCAAGAGGAGCTGCATCACCTCCGGCACTGCCTGTCAGATTTCGTGTGCTAAAATAGGTTGGGATGGGTCAGCGTTGCCATGGGAGGGCTTGGGATGATGTAAGGAAAGGTAATGGCACTCTTCCCTCTCTGACTCATTACTGTGCACTAATAAGCCAGAAATAGACCCTGGTGACAGCAGACAGAGGGGATGAAAACTTGAACATGGACAGGGGCTCTCCTGTGGCATCTCACACAGAATTGTTTAGGTTAGAAAATACCTCTAAGATCAAATCCAGCACAGCCAAGCTCATCACTAAGCCATGTTCCCAGGTGCCACATCTACATCTTTTAAATACCTCCAGAGATGGTGACTCAATCACTTCCCTGGGCAGCCTGTGCCCTGAGAACACTTTTGGTGAAGAATTTTTCCCTAACAGTCAATCTAAACCTCCACAGTCTTTTCCTCACCCACTAAGCAGGTCACCTTGTCACAAGAGGAGGTCAGCTTGGTCAAGCAGGACCAGCCTTTCATAAATCCACACTGCCTTCAGTTAAGCAGAAACTGGTATCTTAAATTCTTCTCAGAAATGAAAAATTGGGAAAGCCTGTGATTCAAAGTACTAAACTGCTTCATTTTATGTCAAATCATGTCAATAACATCCCATGGTTTTAAAGAATTTACAATGCAGCATGTGCAAAAACACGGATCAAAATATAAAATTTATATTGATCAGAAATATGGAATAAATTTGGGGTAGTCAAAACAGTTAATTTAGACATTTTTACATATATATACACACACACTTTATTTAAAGGCTTTGGGAAAAAAAAATAAACATACAGATTTCACCAAAAGTGTACTTCAGAAGAAACAGTACTGGGAACATGTTTTGGACTAGTTTGACTTGTTCCACTATCATACACTTCCTGATACTAGAGCTGGACATTACATCAGAGCATGCTGCTGCTCAGATTAGCAGAGCAGAATGATTTCATAAAAAACTGGAAGTCACAATTTTCCAGAGAGGTACTGAAGTCTCTCACAAATCTGGAAATAACTGAGCTATGCAAGGGCTACTTTCTCAGCTCCTCAGTTGAAGTGTCTTTGGATACCTCTGCTCTTTGTTACATACACTAGAAAGTTTCTGCAGAACTCAACTACTTCATAAATCCAGCTTTTTCAACTTCATTTCTTCAGCAGACTAAACATAACTTTGAGAACTGTTTTGGATTTGTGAATACACATTACAACTGTATAAGGGAAATCTAATTTTATACTCCCTCCAATCTGACCACATCTGATGAATCAAGACACTACCAAAGACCAAGTCATATTAAAAACATTTTTTAAAGTTTGTATTTCAAATTATGTCGAAATTCCCATAGTTATAATGTAATCTGATCCAGAGTGCTCAGCCAGGCAGCAATAAACAGAAGTCCAGCTAAGTCCACTTCTTTATGAGTTCCTATGAGGTTACATAAAGACACCAATCTTTTTCAAGAAAATACCAAAGTATCCATGCTAAGATGTTGCTGTTTCATAAACATAATTATTTATGTGTTTGGTTTGTTGCTTTTTCTTTTTCTTTCTTTTTTTTTTTCAAAGAGACAAATGTCAGGCTGCTCCAGATTACAGCCTGTCTACCCTACCAATTTCCTTTCCACTCAGCAGGAAGCTGTGGGTTCAAGTTTTATCTTGTATAGACCCAAAAAGGCAGCTGCCGTAAACTACAGAATAAGGACTTGGAAACAGAATTTGGAAGGGCAGGTGTAACTATTTCATCTGTTGAAATAGATATAAACTTAAATGCTAGCACCACTAGGGAAATTTATTGAAAAAGCAGAATGAAAATTATCATGAGAAAATCATCCAACTTGAGAAATTTAGACAACTTTCTGTCTAATTACTTCCATTAATGCATTAGGCAAGGAAGATTTCAACAATAATGAGGGGCCTAATCTAGCTGTTGGGAAATCATGGTTTGTCTTCCTACCTTTCCCTTACACTCCTACCTGGATGAAATACTTATGCACCACTGTCATGGCTGTATAATCATCTGAAAAAGTAAAATCCCAAAGGGTAACAGATAAACTATCTTCAAAACAATGTTGAGAAACATGAGAGAGAACCACGCAAGAGTTAAGCTGAAGCCAGTTTGGTATTTTTAAGTTTTGACCTTTCAAAGTTCTTTGGGGGCAATGCAGCTTTTCCTACTTACTCCAGAGTATTTCCAAAGCTCAGTGCTGTGGAGAGCTTTTCTGTCACTAAAACTTGCAGTGACCTAAGGGGGAGCCTACAAAGCCTCAAGTGGATGAAGAAATCTGGAATAATGTAAACACACTGTCTTCTGCTTGAAAACAACACTTCAGAGAACCAGCATATACAGATATCCATACAAATATACTGAAATATTTCAGTGAGGATTGAATATTTTTTTTAAAATAGGTATCTGCCAGTTCCAGTGAAATTCTTGGTTTCCTAGATGAAACTTTTCACTTTTTTCATGCAGGAATAAGACTGTATGTAAAAATACAATCATTCCAAGCCCTCATCAATGTGCCTTTACACAGAGCACTACTTTGCTGCACAAATTCAGCAAGAAGGCTTAATCACTATGGCCCAAAATTTCCATTCTGACTGTTGAACAAACAGTTTCAGAGCTATCATCCTGAGCAAATTTTCTGGTGGTTAGATAATTTGACCGCACCAAGTTCTCTGTCTTTTCTGAGTTCACCTAATTAAGATTTCATGCACAGGAAACAGAATGAAGTTGAAGGAGATTCAGAGTAAGAGAGAATTAAAGTTGTACTTTTATGTTTACTGTACCTGCAGTAGGACAGTACCCCCCGGGATTGTGAGCTGTAAACAGTACTTAGGGGCATTCTCCCAGGAGAGCAGTTGAACATCTTCAATAGCACTGTAGGAAATGGAGTTTTCCATGTACCCAGTTGGCTGCAAGAAAACAAAGGAGAAGGGGGAAAAAAATGTTTACTTATCCATCATAAGTTTCACAATTTTCAAGGAAGAACAGCACTATGAAAATTACTCTTGGTGTTGCAAATATCTGCAAAATCTAATTGAAAAGCAAACTTCCTACCCAGGTCATTCAAGAGAGCCCCATCCAGCCACCTTCCTCCAATTCATTCAAGTGTTAAGATCACTCACATAAAAACAAAACTAGGCCAGTCCAAGGTGCCTGAAACACACAGATGCCAACCTGTCCTAGACCCAAAAATCAATGGAACCTAATTCCAGGTTGAATTGAGCTATGAAGGGGTCTGTCCATGCACATGCTATCAATGCATGAAGAAGCACCTCAGTCACACAGACAGATCAGCACTGTCCTCAAGTCCTAAAGCAAGGCTGCTTCATCCCACACATTCCCCAGCTGTGATTTTGATCAACCACATCACCAAGTTCCAGATTCCTTCACTTGACAGTGGTTCTTGGGGCTCCAAAGGTACAGCCCTCAAGTTTCAGACTCAAGCAAAAGCAAAGCAATCAATGTACTCATCTTGGCCTACAGGTAAGCAGTGGTTTCCTGAACAGAGTGCTGATGTCTGGTTTAAAATGAAAGTCACCATTAAAACGCAAATAAGTAACTGCATTTTGCAATTAAATATACAATACAAACCGATAGTTGCAGGAAAACAAACTTAAACGTGAAACTACTTGTTAGTATCCCTGTAATTCTTAGGCATTACAGAAGTACAATTATCTCTGAGATAAGAAGAAATAGAAAGCACATATGAAATTGTATCTTTAAGTAAACACACAGTGCTACAGCTGTGTATCTATTGAGTCTGCGTACATACTCTGTACTTTATGCAAGTCATTTTTAAAGTAATTGAATATTTAACAGAGGTCCTCCAAAGACATCATTTACTTTGATGTGCTACAGCATAAGTGAACTGCTCAGTACTGCTGTGGCAGAGAAACTATTTTCATACAAAAATAATTAATCCCACCTTATGGATAAACCATAGACTTAATCATGTCTTTAAAGAGAATAGAGCTCATTACATTTATGAATTATTTTCTCACTATTACTGATTTACATATAACTTCAACTTCTCAAACTCACTCCCACTGTGCCCAATACATAAGTTATTTTTAACTGACAGTCTTGAAATAAGGAAGGCAAGGGAGGCAACCACATCTACTTCAGGGTCAAACAAGGCCAACTCCTAAAATCATAACACAGGATTCCTGGGGGCGAGTGTGAAATAAGCAAATTGCATTTGGAACGTCTCTGCTTCTAATTGGTACAACTTTCTTCCATAAGTTAGGTAGGTGGTGCATCTGGAAACCGTACTTTGGAGCTCTACACTTCATACATGCTTCTAAGGCCATAAACGTCATCCACCAGAAACGCAGTGACAGCCCTGTCACCCACCTTTGCTGCCACAAGAACTCAGCTGTTTTTTCAGCAAGAAAAACCCAGCCAGCCACAGAACTCAATCTCAATATCTTTTCCCCTAACGGCTGCTGCAGCAGCGCTCATTTTGCACCAGCCCTGGGTGAAAACAATTTTCACTGTCTCTTTAACAAAAACCTTGTTGTGCAGGAAGTATGATAAACTTCTGCTTATTCATTTACCCACAATATTGTTCTACACTAGTGACTGGAATCCCAGTGGCTTAATACTGATACTGTACGTCATGCGTTGCCTACTGGAGAGTAATTATCTCGTTCTCACAGGAAGCCAAAGGCCCAAGATCCTTTGGTAATCAGCATTACAACACTCAGGGAAAAATATCAAAACAGCCAACATAAAATCTAGTATGCTCAGGGGGCAAAGTTATCAAAAACGTGCTCTGAAAGACTGGAGAAGGGAGAAATCCAGAACCAGTTAATGCAAATATAAAATGAAATGAACCAAAGTAATTTAAATTTCTCTTTTAAGAAGGTGGTGACTGCCCTTAATACCCTCCATTAACTTCAAAGAGGATTTGAGGAATTCTCACAGAAGCTGTTTCCAAGAGAAGCTTCTCTATACCTTAAATTGCCATTTAAACTGCATTAAAGACAACTGAGCCAGTTGAAGCACAGCTCTGTAGCCATTCACAAGGATTTCATCCCAGGCATACACCTCTTCTCACAGGACAGTCCTTCTCCTTAAGGAGAATGGAGGAGCAGAGTTCTGCAGTTTGCCAAGGATGGGAAGACTACCTAAACCTTAAGATGAAATTATGCAGATGGTCAATCACTCTAAGTGAAAGCCAATGAGGGACTTTATGTAGCATTCATATGATCCTGTATCCACACCTTCCATCTAGCCATACTATACACATACAGTTGTTTGCCATCTTACTCAAAAAAGAAGTAGCCTAAATATACTTCAATCCCTGTAAGCATCATCATATGCATTGGTTCTGATTTCATTAAAACACAATCTTCTAAGAAGGGAAATATTTTCAGTTCTGAAAACACTAGTTATAGGCAACTTCACCTCTGTTTCACAACAGAGAGAGTCTAAAGTACAGTAATTTATCACTGTATAGAGCCCCTTGAAATGTTGCTGTCCAACACTGAAGACCATGCTCCCACAGCAGGGCTGGGCAGAAATGCCCTGAGGAAGCACCAAAACAGAGCTGTCACCAGACCTGAGGCCTGAAGACCATGCTCCCACAGCAGGGCTGGGCAGAAATGCCCTGAGGAAGCACCAAAACAGACCTGAGGTCACAGGCTGTGCTGCTCCTCAGAGACCACAACACCCACAAGGGGAAGGTCAGTCCCACACAAAGGTGTCCTTCTCCTCATCTCTCCACACACAGGGCCAACTCCTAAACAGATACAAGGACAGAGCTCTGTTCCTCAGCAGAGTTTTCTCAAGACCAAGCACAGTTCAGCCATTTACCAGGAAATGGCCCGAGGTAAAACCACAGCCCGAGTCACTGATTTCTCTTAAAACACAGGTTATTTTGACATTCAGGTATGTGAATGTCAATCACAGTGAATCACTGTGGTTGATAAATAAGCAGTGCAAGTGCTGCACATTCTCATGTTGCAGCTGGTCTTGCTTGCACCCACCCCTCAGAAGCTGCATCCTCACCCCCAGGTCTCTCCATGGGAAAGTCAAATCACAACAACACACCAGGCCAGCAACGTGGATTCCAAGGTTTGAAAATACCAATAATGAGACAGATCCTCACCGGGCCACCACTGAGAAGCATCTGGCATGAATACTAGTCTTAAGCAGCATTCCCATCTCCATCCACCCACTCTGTCTCTGCCCATACAAATATTTGTCTGGCTGTGGCGTCAGGCAGATCAGGGAACCCATCCAGCTTTTGCCAGATTACTTTTGAGCTCCTTCAGTTACCATAACTTAGGGGCAGCACATCGTTTGGAAGGGGGAGCTGAGGACCTGAATACATCACTTTAATTATTGGTATCAGACAGTCTAAAGCCACAGCATCTTGAGCAGCAGTATGTCAAGTTCAGTTGAAAATGCCTTTTTTTAAAGAAAACAGTAATTCTTATTTTTATAGCTGTCATTTTTGAAAGGAGATTTATATTTCCTGGCAAAGTCTGAAATCTGTGAAACGAAGCAAGATAATGGACTTTTCTATCTCACTCTACAAAACTAATCCTGACTTAAGAAAGTTTGGCCAGAGAATCTACATATGTCAGCTTACAGATTTATAGTTATAGTTTGAACTTCTGGCTGTTTGTTATTGAATATGTTCTGAAATACTGTAAGATTTTCATAAATGAAAATGCAATTTCTTACAACAAACAAAAACCCCGTAAGGAAACATTTTTTTTTCTTTCCATTAGCCTTTAGCCTCCTAACAAAACATACAACTTTTCTGCTGGGAAATCAGGTATGTTTTAACTTGGTCTTTTTTCAGTTCCACGAAGATTTATTAATCATACAGCTCTGAAACTTTACACCAGAATAGGCACACACCAAAACCTACTACAAATCAAATCTTAGGGGAATCCAGTGCTCCCAAAACTGGAAGAACATGTAGGTTCCTGCATAAGCCTGGTTCTCTCTTGTGTTTCTGGGAAAAGTCAGCAGCAGCAAACTACTCAATAATGCAAAAATCTGCCCACTTGTTTCCATGGGAAATTCTAAAAGGGAAAGAATAAACATGACGTCCATTGTTAATATGAGGCTTGTATGCACTTACTCATATAATAATGCACTAAATCTTCAGCTGCATATTTTCCAAAGAAAGCACCTAGAAAAGATGAATTCTACAAATAGAGATGGTTATTTGCATTAAAACTTACTTAGACTGACAACTCCCACCAACACAGCAACATCGGAGAATGATTTTCCCAATTAAATACTCCAGATGGTGAGGGGAAATGGGGCTGTTCCAGACCCTCTCTCTTCTGCTGGCAGGTGCTTATTTCTCTCTTGGCTGCTCTTAAGAATGAGCCATGCTCCTGCTGTAGCCCAGGATGCTGAGCATGCTGTGTCACACGTAAGTTTTCCATACCCAAATAAGATTCATACCTGCTAAGTAACACATAGGAAGAGCTGATTGTTCTCAAAACTTTGATGGGGGTGGAGACTATTTAGTTGATACTGCAGGGTAATGGACTCTGAAACTGCTGAAAACAATGGCTGATTTGAAATAAATCTCTCTTAGAAGACATCCATGGCTCTGAGAATGCCCCTGCAACTACCGATATTTCAGATAAGGGCAATTAACATCTTTGCTCATTAACTACAGACCCTATCAGAAGACATTTATCAAGTTCAGCAATTAGCAGTACTATACCACAATATGCAGTACAGTACAATTTGTCTTTTTCTTGACATGGAAGAATTTACTGCCATGCTCACTTGTCATGATAACTTGAGAGAGTCAATGTCAATCTCGTGGAGATTAACCTGATAACAAAACAGACAAAAAGACTAACAGAAGGAGACACCCAACTCTGCCCCAAAACTACACAAAGGTATTTCTGAGCTTTCTTGGAACAACATTCTCGCCTAATCTGTCAGGCTTTGTGGTCTCCCAGTCTGCCCATCATAACCATTCCCTCTCCACTCCTCCAGGTAAGTGGTTTTATGTGTTGGACCACAAGAAAGATTCCACCTGCTCTGTGTAGTGAAATTGGTCTCCCCATGGGGCAAACCTAAATTATTTCTGCTTGGAGCTGCACTGTCCCTAACTATCTCCAAGTTGGGTATTGATGCTTGGTGGGGTCTTGGTTGGTTGGGCTTGAAATTTTTTGGTACGTGGAAACAAACTGGGACACTGTGACCCAAATCTTCAGTGAGGTCCCATGTCAGTCAAAGTTGAGGGTGTATTAGTTCACTGGTGATGACAGGAAAAAGAGGGAGGGGGTTTTCCAGCACAATTCTCTGTGTGTGGGTGACTGTGTGTATAAACACCCATGCATGTCTGTGTGTGTATAAATGTACACACACACCTGCCTTTCTTTACAGCTACACAGTGATAAAAGATAGCACAAATATATCCCACATTCTCTACACAAAAATACAGCAGCAACTGTCATGCTCAGTGCAAAGTAGCTCAGGTGCAGTGACAAGATTTCATTGAGGAAGACCAGATCCTCCAGTGGAGCTGGTCATCCAAAATAAATCAGTGGAGCTTCACTGATTTATACAAGCTGGGAATCTTTACTCAGAAAGCCAACAGAAGTTTAACCAAATCTAGCTCAGCAGCAACAATGTGCATAAATCTCTTCCTTCCTCTAAATATTTAAGACAACCAAGACTGGAGGATGTTGCATTAATTAACCTTACAAAACTGATAAAAATATAAAAGCTGCCAGTAAGAAACAGCTTACCCCACAGTGTGCAGAAAAAAAAACCAAACCTTCCAATCTGCAGTGGGGCTGAAATATCAGTTCTGTGGAGCTTTAGCAAAGGGACAGGCCAAAACTGTCCATCAAAGAGCTGACAAGAAAAAACTGCTCTCAATATTGGGACATGTGAGCTTAAAATATGTAAAACCTGTGCGGCAGACATCAGAGTGGGAAGAACTTCAAATTAATTCAGATCTGAAGCGAGTTAAAAGCACAGAAGTTCATTATTAAGAAAAAGGGAAATTAAGGTCATGTAATGGAATATGTACCATGACAGGGGAGTCAAATAAGAAGGAAAAATGTATTATTTAGCTGAAATTCATATAGATTTTTTTTTTTAAACAAGGACATTCTTCTATTTAACTGTCACACCCAGGTGAAAGAGCACTTCTGAAGCTTCACTTCTTTGAATATCTGGAAGTAAAATAAGACATATCTTGAAGACTTCCCAAAGAGGCCCATTATCAATATGACCTTGTTTAAGCAGCCTGTAAGAAATCAACCCTTTCTCTCTGGCCAACTTGACATGCCAAAGGGAATTCCTCCTGAGACTTCCAGTAGCACTGAATGTTAAATTGGTTGCCATGCTGATGTCCAAAAAGCTCTGAGGTCAAGCCTATGTAAGAAACCTTGTCTCCTGCTTTCAGACCTCTGCTGATAGGGATGAGAACATGCTGCCAGGCGACCACAGCTTACCACTGAGATAATGGCCAAATCTGCCAAATCATTGCCAAGGGGAAGGAATAGGTCCCAGGCCAGAAATTAGGAGAGGAAAGGGAGGAGTTGTGTTTGACACAGCGTGTCAGACACAGTGAGACTTTCACAGACATTGGCCTGACTGCCCTGCCAGGTGGAGCATCTCTGCTTGGAGCAGCAACTCTCCAAGTGTGCACTGAAGACTTCAACACCTCCCAAGGAATGTGAAGAACTCAAAGAACAGAATTACTATCCCACATTTTCCAACTGCAAAGAAAATCTCAGTTGAGGTTGTAGCTGCACCATGCTCTTGATCACATCTGAGAGAACATGAGAAGCCTGAGAGATGTGGGAGAAGAACTCAGACTTCCTGACTCCAACCATGTGAAAGAGCTTCAAAAACATCCTCCTCCTCCTCCAAAACTGGGTCACAGATTCATAAGAATGACCACTCCTTAGCAGAGTTCACGTTCTCCGTATTTTTGCATTTATCACTGCTGTCCATGAAACTTTCCTATGGGAAGAAATACTCCCCAACCTTGACAAGATGGGTATGTTATTTATCCAACTTCCTTGAAATTACTTCAGCCAAGAAGGGACACCACCAGCCAAAATACAGCAGCTACTCACAGGAGCAGCAGTAAGAGAACCAGGGACTTCTTGCAGAAAGACTATACACACACCTACTTCTGTAAGACATTTGTTAGAGGAATATTGAAAAATCCCTAACTTCTGCCCAGAATATGATATACCTACTGAGTGCTAAATAGATCTTAGGTCACTATAGCAACAATGATTTAACAGAAACAAAACCACATCCTTGTTCAAGGCTTCTCTCTATTATCAATTCTTTCAACAAATCAGCTGTGTCACACACGATGAAATGCATCGAGTGCTGCTAAATCAGAGAGGAGAGGGGGTTCCATGTAAGGATTTTAGACCAAGCAGACACAATGTATGCTAGATTAAAATGCCACCTTTTAATACTGCTTTAACCGGGGGCAGCCCTGAGAGCTGGGAGTGAAAGGTGGTTTCAAATACAGATGGGTTCAAATACAAAGGTGGCACCTGGATAATCTGTCTGTTGAGTAACTGGAAGCTGGTGTGTACTGTGAACAGGAGACCTCTGTGCAGCTGGGTTCTTCAGAACTGGTTTAGGTACTGGCAAGAGCATGTTCCTATTGCAGATCATCCTTGCACTTGCGGTGGTTTTTACTTCTGGTTTACAGATCCCCAAAGCCTGCTGTTCACTATCTCTGTTAGGTCAACAAAAGGTGAAGAAGGAAACCGCATTTGTTATCAGTAGGGTCACATCCTCTGTGCAAGGATCTGCTCCTCCCATGGAAAATTTTAGGGCTTTGCAAAGCAAAAAGGCCGAAGGCAGCTGTGAGGGAAGCAACCCATTCACCTCTGTCGCCTGGGAATATGAAGTCGAACCTGAAAGGCCATCCAAGTGTAAATGACTGAATTTGTAAGAAGCTGAGCTATCCAGGATCTCAGGTCCCATTAGAAATACAGAATCTGAATCATGGACTGCAATATTGACAGTTCTCACCACCTCCTCAATGCTCATACCAGCTCATTTCGTACTACACTTTATTTACAATAAATTAAATTGTCGCAAAATTAAACACAGCATAAGTAAAATATACATTAAGTTCTGTTTTTCATTTCAAGAAGCATTCTCCAGCATTACTTATCATGCCCATGCTTTCTACCTGCAGAACAGTGAATCCCTTAGACACTGTAATAATCAAACAATTTCCATTAACAATTTTTTCCTTTTCTTTGTAATGCACCCTTAACCCTGCAGTTCCCAGGAAACCACATCCAGTCTCAATTCGATGAACAAGTACAGAACAGGGAGTGCAGTAACCCAACTAAGTTTCTGAATTACCCCCAGGGAATGCTCTAATCTCATCGTTTTTGGAGAAAATATGAACATGTCTTGAGTTCCCAGGAAAAATATTAACACAGCTCTGTGCTGTGCAGAGAGAAGAGAAAGGACACGCAGCAAAGCCTTCAAAAAAGCTATAGATATCCTGCTAATGACAGCCTCACTAAACTCACACTGTTATTAGGAAAAAAAAACAACAGGCACCTCCTGGGGATGAGTCAGAGCCATTTGGAATCACCTTCTGCTACAGGAGGAGGTGGGAAAACGTGCTTAAAGTGACAGTGCTTTGTCTGACCTGTCTTACCTCCTACAATAACTTGGACAGGTCTGTGTAATTTTAAGTGAGATTCATCCCTCATGTCTGCAGCAGTGATTTCCCTCTGATTCTGTTTCTCTCAGCACTACAGAATGACACGGATGGAAAGTGCCCTTTCCTTCCCTCCAGCAGAGCCTGGAACCAGCCGGTACCTCCTCCACTGCTGGTCTCCCTCATTGTTTAACATCTGACTGCTGTTTGTACTGGGAGGGAGTGCTGCTATTTAAATAGAGCTGACTGAAGTATGTGCAATGCCTCTGAGGAAGGGAGACAGAGAGGGAACGGAGAAGGAGAGGGCAACTGCAGTGAAATACCAGAGCAAATATTGGAGAAAAGTGCCAGTTGACTGGGAAATGGAAATAGAGAGGACACAGAACACCAGCTAGAACCTAAATAACCTTTTTAAGTTCTCTTACTGTGCAAAAAGATACAAAGCAAAGTATACTATGCAAAGTGGCACTTTGGTTTAAGAAGCAAAGTAATTAAATATTTAGCTAAAATCACAAAGGCATTGTGCTCATAGAGAATGAAGTGGCATGAAACTGGCATACCCAACTAGCAAACTTTTTGTTTCAATACAACATTTAATAGTCTAGCAAGCTGCTTTTTCAAGAAAGGTGTCCTTATCATCATCTCCACAGACACACTTTGAAAAGCAGAACAGAGAACAGCCCTAAAATTAGGCACTATGAAACTGGCAAACCCTTTCATCTGGGTGGCTCCTGAAAGGCTGGAGAAGAATTCCAAGGAATGGCAATAGTTCCCCCAGGGATCCCAGTGCACACAGCTTTGAAGAGATGCCTACCAGAGAAGCCCTGTTCATCAGGAGCTAATGCATCATGCACTGCTCTTCTGTCTCACAGTGTGTTTTGGAAAACTAAGCCACCTTAGTCCTCCAACAGCATTTTCTGTTCCAACAGGATGATTCAGCCCTCAACAAGACACACTCACTTGTTTCCTCTGCATGCTCTGACACAGGGCCCACTCGTGGGCAAGGAAACAGATGTACCTGCCCTCCCTGCTACTGCTTGAGAGACGAGCCAGGGGCTCCCACAACACATCAGACCATCTAGATGCATCTCTGAAGATGCAATTTTGGAAAAACCCAGTTACTTGCACAGCCAACAGCTAGTGATGCACATCTGAAGGTGAAAAGAAATACAGTGCTTCCCAGGCTGCAGGAAAAATCAGCTTTCTGGAGGAGACCTATGCCCGTCTACTTGGCCTGACTTATATTCCCAGACCATGAAGCCACAATGCTGCTGGGAAAAATTGTGTAGCACACAATCAATCAACACAGAGATGGCTTATACACTTGAGAGTAACAGCATCTTTGCATACTAGGTTAGGGTGACTTGCCCTTGCCCCCCTGCCCCCCCTTCCAGTTTCACATCAAAAATCTGTTTTAAAATAATTCCAGCCTTTAAGACAAGCTGAACTTTCAGGCTATGTCAGCACAATGGCTGCAAGTTTCACTCCCACCTTTGGCAACTATGTTTTGGTTTTCAAGCTCAATTATACTGTCAGGTCTGTGCAAAATTCTGAAGCAAAACCCTTGTCTTCTATCTGGATTACTGCACTAATTTATTTACTATCTCTAACGGAAATACCTAATTTCTCTAAAACCTTCAATATTGCAAACACAAGTTTGTAAGACTGAGTTTTCCAGTCAGGGAAGAAAGTGCACTTGTTCATGGCTTTGACCTCAATGAACAGTTACTACTATTAGCCTAGGAAATTTCCACCAAGGAAATCTGAATGTCATTAGGGAACTGCTTGCCCAAAGTTAAACTGACCAGTGATTTTCTAACAGAATGCCAATACTACTGAAGCACATTAGCATTTCATGGTAAATCTGAATTCAATTCATCGCAGTCTTACAGCCACCAGTGAGGGTTATGATGTGGACTCAAAACACTGACGAAAACATGAGTTGCTTCCCCTTGGTGACATTCTGGTTTCAGCAGAATACAAAAGCTTCCAAATTAGATGTGTGTTTGAACTCTACACCTGAACACACATCCTGCATTTTGCCCACTACTGCTTGCATCAGCTTTAGTCAAAGCGGGAATGGAAAAAAGGGGTAAGCATTCCTGCCCTCCTCTATGTAATTAAAATCCACAAATGCCACCACGTCACTGTATGACACCATTGCTGCACAGCTCACAATCCTAACAGTGACCTTGGAATTGCCTTGGCTACATGTTCCTACAGCCCTAACAGACTCTCATGGCAGTGTTACGTTGAAAAATGTGCCTTACCAGCAAATCAACCTGAACAGAATGAGTATGAAGGGCTGAAAATCAAGAATAACTAACATCATTTTCCTACTTACATCTTTCCAGACACTTTTTACAGAAGAATGCTTTATATAGAGATTTGTTTATTAATTTCCTCAGAGACAAAGAAACAGGTCAAATAAATATAAAGCCTTCTAAAATAAAGCACAGTATCCATGTTTAATCTCTGAAAAAGGCCCAAGTGCTCAGCAAGCTTCAACGAGATGTTATCAAGTCATTTCAGGGAAGTATTATTATTGGAAAGGAAATACAAAGCTTGCAAAATAAAGTAACCTCTGTCCTTTTCTCTATCCTGCTGAAAAAGACCTTTTTACTTTCTGTTTCTGAAAAAATACATAATTTTAAAATATAGATCTTTGAATATTAAATCAGATTCTGGTCTTGTTTTCTTGTAAGAAATTACCAGGTCTTACTGGAAATTAATAAAACAGAAACCAAAACCAAATTCAACACTGTAAACAGCATAGCAGATGATTTCCAAATACTCCAACCTTTTGCAATCCCTAAATTCAACTCAGAAGTTCAGAGAACAACTGAGAAAAATGCTTCTCTGCTTCAGATTTAAGTTCAGAACCTTAATCTCAAATCTTGCTCTTTGGAAAGCAAAAAAATTAAGTCAGACTCAGATCCAAAGTACCGATAGAAAGTTTCAGTTTGACCCACATCCTAACACCTCCGCAGCCAATCCTCATGATTTTCTGCCAGCACCACTCTCGAAGCACAGATCAAAGGCTTTACTGTACATTTGGAGCCATTCCTGTGATGTAAGGATTAGGCATGGAGAAGGAGCATCGTATTTTCAAAGGTGCAACTGCCTGTGAGTGTATCTAGTGCATATCAGAGCACTACGAGCTCAGCCACAAGCACCAGTGCCAGATAAACCACACCTCTGAAATTCTTGTCTTGTCTCCCATTTTCTTTTTTATCTCATCTAAGCTCACTGTCTCTACATGCCCACTCACAAGGAAGATATACCTAGTCATCAGCCTCCCTATTCTTTTATTTTTATTAGTATTTTAATGCAATTGTTTCCATTTCTTTCCAGTATACTGTTCATTTGTGAGATTGTGACACAGAGCTGGAAACTGCAGATGCCACTGTATTCTAACAGCACTTCTAAAAACACAGCCCTCCACATCTAATCCTGGCAGTAATCCAGCACTAGATTAAGTATATCATTGTCTCCAGAATTATTACATCTGGCTCTAAATATACAGCTGCAGGTACACACAGGAGTCAACCACACTGCAGAGAGAAAACTGTCTTCAGGATGAATGCAAGTCCTGGTGCTTTCAAGAACACAGGCTTCATCAAGAAGACTCAAACTGGTTATTTCAGCAGCTGCACTAGGTTGTACTCATGTGAAGAAAGGGAAACATAACTCTGTCCTTCAGTAACTACGAGCACCTTGGGCAAGTCATTAGGAAAACTGTTGGTGCACTCAATTTAGAAGCCCAGGTACTTCTACAAGCAACCAGCGGCTGCAACAACCTTTACCACATGAGTAAAGAACTGAGACTCAACCCCTAAACTTGTCATTTGTTCCCTCACACATTCATGAACAGAATGAAAAGCTTGTGAGCTGCAGATTACAAGTCAATGCCAAACTTGCTGGATGAGGTTTTGAAGACGTCAGACTAGACAATCACAATGTTTCTTCTCAGGCGTTAAAAACTACGGTCCCTGACTAATGCTGCACCCATTCAGTTTTCCTAGGAAGAAAAAATCATCCTAGAACAAAGAAGAATGGCAACTGCATTGTCCTTGCTGAGAATGAAGTCGACAAATAAACAGAGCTATTGACAAGGCACGCTATAAGAACTGTCCATCAACATTACAAAAGCATAAGTAGCAATGGCACACCATTAAAATGTTGGATCAGAAGAGATGAAGATGACACTTTTGGTGCCAAAAATTGTTTAAGGCATATACACAGGTGCAAAAAATCATCCATTTCACTAGCAGGATGAATACAACCCTTGATCCTATTGGTCCTGTTTCCAGCATTCAAACCTGCTCTGAGCATCTGCAGTTCACAGATGCTGAAGGTTTAGGGAAAAAAGAAAACCTACAGTGACCAAAGCTTTATGGAATTTACTTTTCTCCCTAATAAACCACATCACACAATTGCTCTCCACAACATCTAATTAAAATGCCTTCAAAATTACAGTTCTACAGGAATCTTGGATGCAAGTTGTCAGACCATTCCCAGAAATTACTCCAGCCCAGTCAGACACATGATCAGCAGCTCCTCTGCCATTATACTTGAAGTTTGGACTCCCTGAAATCTCAGTCATCTCATGAATCATTGTAACCAATTAATGACATTCATTAGTATGGACTGACATTATCTGGAGACAGAAATCAGTAGCTGAACCATCAGCATGTCTTTAAAAAGGCTGAAACTGAACCAGGCTGAGGATGGAGATGATTCAGTTGATGCTCTATGACACTTTTGTCTTGGCCTATAACTAAGTTTAATGCTCTCCACAAAGGAATGCAAAGGTATGAATTCAGACTACAGACAGAATTCAGGAGGCTAAAAGATGTCCCTCTGAGTCACATAAATACTCAAGTAAGTAAATGTAGTATAGCCATATACAACTGCATTATGGAAAATAAGAAGTACATACTCCTGCATCTCTTCCTTTTTCTTCTGAATGGCTCCAAAATGCTCTAGGAATATCATTAAAAACATACATGAAACCAAAGAATTTTATAAATCTGAGTCTTTGCTTCTCATGGCATGCTTGCTCATTCCAATGAGCAATCAAATGAAGCCCAGGAAAATCCAGCTTTCAGTGAATCAAACGCTAAGACTCAAATCAGGTGTCCTGGTTTCTGTACTGTATTCCAGTCCTGGCATTTCAGCATGACACCAGAGCCAAACCCAGACAGTTCACTGCCCAGAAAACAGACATTCATGTGGCAAAAACTGCACTTCTGATCCAACTTGTTCATCTGGCCAGGCTCCTGCGCATCATGCTAACGTCCAGTGTCAGCCAGGCACAGGCTCTCCTATGCTCATGTTTTGGTTCTAACAGAAAAAGCTTTGAGAATGCAGGATCCCTAAGTGTTGACATCAAGTTTTAGCAGAATTTAAAATGGGGATTGCAGAACTGGCAGACAGCAGCAGCAGAAGTCATCTCTCCCAGTGTTAACAGGAGTCCTGCTCTCTCCCCAGAACCCAGGTTCACTGGAGTGCCTGAGACAAAACTAACTCCATGCTGAAGTCTGTATTTATAAACTGTTAGAAATACCCTATGGAAATAGTACAGGTTTTTCTTAGAAGGTTTTTTGCATTTATTTTTGTTTTGTTTGCTTTTTAGTATTAATTAGTGCTGCATAATGCACCAGGGACCCAAAGCTAATGGCAACCACAGCTGAGGGGACACAGTCACTCTGCTGCTCTCACCAAAGCTCTGCAGTTCTCAAAATATGAAACCTTACTATGTGAACCTGTCAGTTTTTACAAGTCTCTTCTTTCACTACTGTTTATCTAAAACAATATTTAGAGATGAGTTTACCACCATCCACCAGAAATGGTAAAAGCAGAGGTTGAAAAAAGCACAACCTCCCCCAGTCAAATAAAAAAATTGCTATCGCTGCTCTTTTTCTTTCTAGCAAAATCTCCATCAAACAGAACAGTAAATTTGCAAACCCAGTGAGACTGATCAGAAATTACATCTTCTCAGATGCTGGCAAGAGTTCATCAACAACATGCAACAATATCTCTACTACGGGAAGAACGAAATCTAGGACAACTTTCTACAGCCACTGTTCAGATATAAGCCTTAAATTTCTGAATAGGGCAAGAACACTGAAAAACTGAAAGCACTGATCTGGCAAACATAATGGTAGGTCTTTTGTGCTCTCATTCTACAACACTGCCCTTTATAATTTGTGCATAACTCATTCACAGAAACCTAAGAGTAAAACCACCATATGGTGAGAAGAAGCAGAATTGAAAATGGTTTATTTCTTGGTGTTTTAATCCCCTTTTGTGAAAACAATGTGTTTCTATAATGCTAAATAACAAATTATGTGTCTGCAGAATCAGGTTCCTATTTCAATACTGAAAACAGAAAACTCAAGTCTTCTTGCTCTACTCAAATTCTTCGTAAATTATTCTCAAAGAGCAAATGAGATTTCTCATTCCAATTGTATTCCAGCATGATCAAGACTTACTCCTTCCAGCTCAGAACCTGTAACACTCTTTCATTTTAGCGATTATTAGAAATTAGAGGATGCCAATATTTTATCTGGCAGTCAAAGAAAGCCTTTGAAGTTTGATGTCTACAATGTCAAAAGACAAGTAACGACAGAACTTGATTTGTGCAGATGAGAAACTATTTAAAAATCAGCATGGAAATTTCAGCAACACCCAGTCAGGATCTGGGCTCTCTGAATGTGTTCCAGCAAATGCTTCCTCTTCTAACCAGAATGTGCCTGTACACAAGGGTGTGAGTTACAGATAGTGACCTTAAATACACACAAGGGGAGTTTAACATCCACTCTCTGCATGCTTAAAAAGAACAAGGAGAAAAGCACAGCATTCTTTTCAGATTTTGCTGTGCATTTCTAGACACCCTTTCTGAACACTTGCCCCTCAAATTCGCGTTTGCTGTGCTTGGCAGTCTCTTTTGTGTCTTTTGCAACACTGCACACACACAAATTGCCTGTGGTTTCATGCTTTGCTTCCCATTTAAAACTAACACTTAAACAGTAGCTTTATTTTTGTTAAATAAAAGCTTTTTTTCCCCCCTGAATTCCGACATCTATTTCTCCTTTTCAACCTGAGGGGAAAATTATTTTTTACAACTGACACAAATCATTCTTAGGAGTAGTATCTTGTCTTTACCACTTTGATTCACTAACTTTCATTCATGTTATTCCTCAGCTTTTTGTGCTGTCACAAAAGCAATGACAGCAGGCAGCATAATGTTAATTTTTGTAAGCTCTTACAACAGATATATACTGGAGACTCCAAACTACAAAGAAAAAAGCTTAGATAAGGAACACATAACCAAAAAAAGACCATATAACATAACCAAATGCATAACAATGTGCCATCAGAAAGAACCGCTTTTCCCCAGTTCTTATGTTGAGAGGGATAACAAAAAGAAGTCAGATAATTTCTATATGTTGCTGCAATCCATCTCCTCCTGCAGGCAAGATGAGTTTTTTATTATCCACTGAATGTCAGACAAAGCCTGGACAACAGATGACGCCTATATTGTCGACACTCTGCTTGGGGACAAGAGACCCTCTGTGTTTGGGGTGTTAACAGCAGCTGACTGTGTTCTTTTAGTTTTTGACTTTCTCAGCAAGCTCAGGTGCCAGGGAACCAGAGAGGGTCCAGGAGAGGAGAGAGCTCTGACAGCCCAGCCTCAAAACTCTGGCCACCGCTCAGCCCTGCAGGCAAGTTCCTCTCCGGGGAGAAATCTCGCACTTTTCACACACCCACCAACTCTCCACATTCCAGCAGTATCAGCTCCTTGGCCAACAAAGCAGCCAAGAGCAGAGGGAGAGTTGTATTTACTACTCTGTATCAGCGCCATGATGCGCGACTTTTGAAGCCGTTTGTCCGCAGTGACGCGCTCTGCCTTCCCCCCGAAGATTATGAAACCACTCTCAACCCCAGAGCTTCCTCCCTCACACGGCCTTCCAGAGCTGGACTCCGCCGCGAGCACTCCCTAATTGCTTCAGCAGAAGCTCAAAGACGTCAGCAACTGGACTTTCTGCTCCTTATTCCCTAAGAAAGCAGAGAAAAATCTGCAGAGAGCAAGCCTTCGAGTGCAGGTTTGGTGTTAAAGCCTGGTTTTGGCCAGCCGTGAGGGGGAGATGAAGGCTGACCCTTCATGCTCCGAGCGGTGCTCCCTGACCAGGGTCATCCAGCCAGCACCACGGCAGTGAATGCACGAGAGGATTCTGTAATCTCACTGACATCCAGAGCTCAACTCGTCCCAGGGAGGGAGGCAGACCTTCCAAGCAATCAAAACTGAAAAATCAGAATTGTTTTAATTGCACAACAAGGGAGAGGAGCTCATCAGCTCCTACGCTGACCAGTATGTTACTGCCCTTCCAGCAACTTTGCCCCGGCTTCCAGAAATCTATTCTGATGATTTTAACAGGCTGCTTTAACCTTTAAGGTCCTTGGAGGTTTCTAGGTTTCATGCACCTTCCTTTAGGCCATGCCTTAGGCCTGGTAATGTATCACTGTCTACCTGTAGAATTTCTTGTTTAGCTCATTTTGAAATATCTCATACTCAGAATCTGCCCTCTGTCATCAAAGAGTATCTTTTATTTTTGCCCAAAGGAAACCAAGTATGTCAAATACCAAAAAAAAAAAAAAAGAATTACCCAAACCCATTTGCTGCCACAGAGAACTAGCTGCTTCACTTCATTTTCTATAGAGTAGCAAAAAAGGCACAGCCCCAACCTTGAAGAATCTGTCAAACTAAAATCATCTCACACATAAGATGCCTTATCACAAAGTAGCACACGACAGCTGAGCTTATTTTCTCAAACTGCCTAAATTAACTTGGCAAAAGCAAGGACAGCACCACTTACAACGTGGTATGGTACAAGCTTACACTACGTGCCAGTTTTACAAAGCAACCATTCAGCCTGTGCCTTCCACATTCTTGCAGGCACAACCAAGCTCAAGATTCTCAACTAACATGTCTCCTTACCAGCAAAGAGAACATTTCTTAATAACTCAGAGGCTCCTGGGATGCTGTCACAGCACAGCCAGGGTAGCAAAGTGCAGATACCACCACTACCCTGAACATGGGGCAACCAGCTCACACACACGCCCTTGCCCACCACTACTGCCAATATTCCTGCAGGCCGCTAATGCCAGCAAGCAGAACCCCTTGTTTTGATCAGTTTTAAGTTGAAACAATGTTCATGTAGCTCAATCAGTCCATAAATTGTACTGGGGTCAGTTTTTGACAAAGCACAGACATCACCCTGGGATCACAGAAGATGCACATCCCAAGCACCAGTGTGCCCATCACTACTGACTGTGGGTGCTTCACACAGCAAGAGTATGCAGGATGAATCACTGTGAATTACATCTAGTGGACCAATTCAGGAGGAACACGTCCCCTAGGCCAGAGGACAGCATTTACACTCCTGCTCTTGATATGAAAGCTCTTGTTATGAACACAGCACTGGGGCTTTGCAAAGGGACAGCTGGTTATCAACGAACAGAAGGAAAGCAACGTCATTCAGCCTCAAAATCTCATCTATCCCACTTAATTTCTTTATTCTAAAATCTTGGAACACAGCAAATAGAAAGCAAAGCTTCTGTATGAAAAAGCCTGGTAAACCAATGTCTAGCACAACCATGCTCGACATGGACTGACACGAGCAAAGTCAGAATGAAGGCCAAAGGAAAAATTGGGTCAGGAGCGTTGAAGCACCTCTGACCTCACAGGCTGTCCCCAGCGAGCAAGGGATGGGATGTGTAGCAGTGGGAGTCTGTATTGTTGATACTCCAGCTCTGTAGATAAACAGAAACATCTGATTCTGGAAGCAGATAAGCAAACATTTTTCATCAGGGCTAAAAGAGACACATTTCAGAGCAATGTGCAACTGCCGCTGATCCCTATCAAAAAGCTACCTTTAGATTTCAATTTCAGAGAAAAGATCAGCTTACACGTTGCAAAATAGTAAAACCCGCCCTCCATTTAGACAAGCAAAGCCTTGGCTAACCATATGTGGGATTATTTACCTACGTCACAGATCTGTTTGTCAGCAAAGCCACTATTTCACCAATCAATTTTGGGGAAAAGAGGCCAAAAATTAAATGCAACATGACTGCTCTCTGTTTCCCTACTATCCTACTGCCAGCCCTAGAGAAAATGGGAGCTGCCACAGGCATCAAAGGAAATACAAAACCCAACAGAAAACACAAACGTAACTTACATGCAATAGCTATCTCCAGAACTACAAATTATAACAAAATCTGAATGGCTTAGAAGGAAATTACATACAACATTCATTCAGTTATGATAAGAAATGCAAGACAAATCTTCCAGAAATAGATGGGTTTGCAGTTTCACAGCATGTAGAGCAAGGGCAGGCAAGAAGTCAGCAATGGTGGGTACTTCTACGAAAGGTAAGGACTACTTAGCCCACTGAGACTCAGAAACCCTTGCTTCCCTTTGGGGTTCAGTCACTGTGAGGCTGGGTATTTACTTTGTTTCTCTGTGTCCCAGGTTTCCCGTCTCCTCATATGAAGGAATTTTCTTTGCAAGGCACTTGGAGATCCATAGATGAAAGGCAGGGTAGCAGAACTAGGTCAGACAATGCTGATGTACACAATTAACTCTTGCAATTTACATGGCTGTAAAGTGTAATTAAAACTCTAATCACTTTTCTCAAAGGTTCAAAATTAGACAGGGTGGGTTTGATCCCAAAATGTAAGACATACATTTGCACTTTGGTTATATAGCTGCGTAACAGCTTTTTAAAGTAAATGCTGCATTTCAGAAGAAAGCAGAGGACAAATCCAGGGATTAGCTAGAAGCCACGTCATTTCCTATGATGTATCTATTACTTTACCAAAACTTTAAAAAAAAAAACCACCACACACCAACATGAACTTCCTGTACTCTGACCACTGAATGAGCAAGCACAGTTACACTTCAAGAGATCCTCTGAGTAGCTGTACTATTGCACAAGCCACTGCACACAGCCCCCAAAACTCAAATCCCAAGCTGTTGGTTTCTTCCAGTACTACCTTGCTGTACATCTAAAAATACGGTTGCACCAGTTAGACCAGGCCAATTGCTTTCTCTTGAAAGATATCCACAATCTACTGGCTTTCCAGCGGCATGTACCGTAATGCAACACACACATTTTCTTCTTTTCTCTCCTTACAGAACCAAACCCCACAGGTTTCCCTGATTTCAATTCCCAGTAGACACAGCACAAAAACCACCATCACAGCCGGCAGCAGCCGGCACCTTTTCAAAGGGCATCTGTGGAGAAACCCAGAAATGACTGGCACGGGATCTCTTAGAGGTGGTCTCACCACAAGGGCAGAGCACTGCAAGGAAACCTTTTTTCCAGCCCTCTGCCCTCGCTGCACGCCAATGAGCTCACTCGCAAGGCTGCCTGCGGAGCACCTCCGCCAGCCGTAATTCCAGCCGGAGGAACATACCAGCCACTCATAACCAAAATTATCAGGCTCCATCTCCAACACAGCAGCCAACACCGCCTTTGAAGTGGAAACTGAAGCCCAGGGCTTTTTGACTGTGTGATGAGGGTGCGGATAAACAGAGGCAGCCTTGGTTTCCTGGAAGAGGGGAGAGGAATGAGGGAAGCAATGCATAGCTGGGGAGGTCTGATGTTTGATTCAGCTCAGCTGAGGTCTCCCCTTGTTGCATACCTTTGCACACAGGGAGCTGGTTTGTTTTCTGAGGGCTCTGTCTGCTCGTTGGAGGTACAACAGGGACTGGCAGCTCCTGTTCAGGAAGTGGCCAAGAAATGTGGCCGCTCACAGAGGCAAATGTTGCTTCACCCACGCTTCTGCAGAAGAGATGGTCTCCCCATCTGTTCCTCCCCCCCCCAGCTCCCCAGATTCCAGAAGGACAGGACACAACAAATGGAGCAGAAACTGATGTTACTATCTTCTTGTAAAGCTGGTTGTAGCACTTGAGGCATAGTACAAACTATGTCTCTAGACAACAATTTAAAACAGAAAGAAGGTAAGTAAATCTCAGTGAATCTTCTCAGAAATTATTAATTCCAGTAGGTTGGATTTACTGGGTGAAATGCACACACCAAACTGTGAAGCAACACCCAGCCACAGCTTTTTTTATCATGTGTGTTACACAGAGAAAACATAGATAAGGGACATTTTATAGACTGGCAACGTGATGAAAGAGTAGGAAAAGGACACAGGTAAGTGCATCATGTTTCCTTCTATCCAAAGGGTTAATGCTAGTCTGGATGACCTCCAATTGCATCAAGATGATAAACTCAAAATGAAAAGGTGAAGTCTCTGTTGGAGTCCTAAATGTTAAGGGGTTTTTTTTTCTCCTCTATCTCAAATATGTCAGCTGTTACTGGAATTTATTGGTTAAATGGCCACAGAGACCATTTAAGTAAGAAGCAGCAACATAACCACAAGGGAATTTATTTTATGATTTGCAACGAGGTGCAAATCCTGCCAGCCACTTTAAACAATCAAATCAAACTTAATTTCCCCTCCCTGGAAGGACAAAGAATATATAAATCTAGAAGAAACTGAAAAGGCCTGTTTTGCTTCTGATCCACACAAATGTTCCTGGTAGCAACTCTAACGGGTTATGGTATCATCCCCACTCTTTCTTCAGGAAAACTAAGGCATGACACAAATCACCTCTTCTTACAGAGCAAATTGTTAAGATGGTTAAAAAAATGGCTTGCCCACGGGTCCCCCAAGGTGCTGCAAGAGCTCTTCCCAAAATGTTTTGTCCCCAAGAGCCCAGATGTCCAGTGCCATTTGCAACACAACAGGATAAAGAACCCTTTGCAGAAGGCTCAGGTTTGCTGGAGGTTGCTGCATCTGTCAGCCTGTGTATGCCCTAGATATCTCTAAGTATATAAATGGTCCCTCACTCTTTACCTACTGGTAACTGAATTACACCCTTTGTAATGACTGTTCCACAAAAAGTTTTACAACTAAGACTACACGTCACTCTTTTTTGCTCCTATTTCAAAAAAACATGAAAATGACAGAACAAGGTTTTCCCCAAAGGGCTGGCACTGGGGGAATGAGAAACAACCTGTTCGAGAAGCAGTCATGTATACCAGCTCCACATGCCATCACTGAAATCCTCCTTTAGAGTGTTTGGCATCTGTCAGAGAATAAAACGGGGAAAATAAAAAAGCTCAGTCTTTAAAGGACAGAGCACCCTCCCAAGACTGTTTATGGCCTGCCTCTTGTTAAAGTGTTTATTTGAATTTATATATTTAGATGGGTTGTAAATGCAAAGGCTCCCTTCCTCATGCCAGTCTTTCATGGAGACTGCTGGTTACATCTGCTAGTATTTATATGAGAAAGAACAACAAAAAATTTGCAGCTCTTGCAAACAAGGATAACCCACACATTATCATGTGTGCAACTGTGGTGCAGTTCCACATTCCTTGTGGAGGAGATGAAAGGGCACCAGGCTGCTGAAAGCACCACACAAGACCAGCTACTCTGAGGAGCTCCAACATCAAGAAGTCTGCGCTGCCCCAGCAGCTTCCCTGAGTGCTGGAGCCTGCGGTGCAGCCCACTGTGGCTTGGACCCAGGAGCCAGCAGGCAATAAAAGTGGTACTCTGCTTCACACACAGCCAAACCAGGGCCCCTCTTAATACCTCCCTCTTGACTCAGGGCAAGGTGAGGGATACACTGATCTGCTGCCATTTATGCCAGTAACTGGATGATTTGGACAGAGGCACGGCATCAGGAGGGATATCAGAGGAGGGTGCAGGAATCCTGTGGTCACACCCTGAGTCAAAACTGAAGCAAACTACCTGATATTCTGAACACTGATTTTAACTCAAGGAAAAGGATGTATCAGTAACAGGCTTCTTGCCTTCATGCAAATCCTCACAGCAGAGCCTACACCCAGGACTCCTGTCTCTGCCAGACCTTTACTGCTGGACCAAAAAGGCAAGTCTGGAAGGCAAAACTACAAAACTTGGAAGCACCAGCATGTGAGCCTACAGCTGCAGTGAGAAACCAGCTGACCATCCTCACACACATCTGAATTAGCATGTTCAGTGGTGAACACAACAAAGATGGGTACCTCCCTTTTGTGTAATTCTGATCTACAAATATCTGTCACTGATAAGGTTATCCCAAAGAAATCCTTTTATATGAGAAAGGAGAAAAAAATCAGATCACAGACACATTTTCTCCTCCAGCTGAGCCAGAAAGAAAAGAGGTGAGCCCATATGCAGAACTGAAAAGCAGAACTCCTGCACCAAGGCTGGTTGCTGAGGAACAGTGGAATCACTCATAAAGTGGCTGTTCCAACAAAGGGGCTCCAAAGTGTGGTCACAGTATATTTACACAGTTGCTTTATCTGCTGTGGCTAACACAGCATATTTGCTTCTGTTTTTAAAAGTACGAAGTACCTGCAGAGGGGAGCACCAGAGCGAAGATAAATTAAATAAATAAATAGAAACCTAAAGAGAAGGCTCACCAAGAAGGAGTCCTTCACTTCACCAATGAAAACAGGCACTGCAGCGCACCTTGAACAGAGACGGGCAGGTGAGCCCTCAAATCCCACTGATCCCCTAAGAAATCACCAATTCTCCCAGCAAAAATTCAGGCCTGAGACATGGGTGATACACTTTCCCATCTAGCTCTGTATTTTTGGGATGCTTGTGTTATGAATTGCTGCTGTCTCAACAGGTCAGTGCCAAGATGAGAGAAACAATCCAAAGGTCAGCACTGTCAGCGAGCAAACAAAGGCAGAGAGAGACAGACCAGGAGGAAGAGACATCTCAGGGCTCCCACTCGAGCACAGCTGCTGCCTCCAACAAAAATCTATTGCTGTGCGATTGGAACCGGCCACGTGCCTGCTCTGAGGGCCAGGCAGTAAATGCACAGCATGGGTGTTGCCTCCTGCCCAACCTGTGGTAAAAATTGTTGATTGGAGATTAGTGGTGTTGTCCTTGCTGTCAGCCTGTAGCAAAATGTTTACTAACTTTTCTGTGCAAAAGATAAACGAGTTCAAATTCTGCGTGTCATAGGAATAGCAAGATGTTGCACAAAGAACAATCAAATGAGCAACAAGCGTGACAGATGAGACATTTCAGGATATCACATTTCTAAGGCCTGCAATTAACCAAAATGTCATCACAACTCCAAAATCAACTTTGGTCAGAAAACCTTTCAGCCTGTACAAGAAAAAAATAGGGATAAAAGGGAAGTAGAGAAGAATAAGGAAGCTACCTCGTGGTAACAGCCAGTTAAATTGAGTACCTTGCTCATTCAATCCTGTAAAACAAAGACTAAAGAGTCAAAAAGAAAGCAAAAGACTCCTCTGTACTTAATGCACAGAGCCATGTTCCACTCAGATCTAGCAAATACTTGAGATATGACCAAGTTTCTTGCAGTCAAACATTTTTGGGATTTCCCACTACTTCTTGGTGACTAGACATTCATGCTCAATTCAGCCAACACGACCCAGCCATCTAGGATACAGACTCCCGAAATCCCCGTCACAGCGGCTCCTCTGAAAACAGCTCCTAAGTATCTTAACCCAGCCCTGGAGTCACCCAACCCGCCTGTCACTCCCAGTGCTTATCTTCCAGAGTATCAGTTTCCCCTCAATTAAACCGGGCCATTAAAACTTAACTGTAAAAGGAGCTATTCATTAAAGTTTTGTCACATCCTTGGATGAAAATGCCCAAAACAGATGTGAAGAGTTACAAGATTTGCATTCACAACCAAACCAAAAATGAACATAAACAATTATGGTACATTTGCACACAGCATGGGAGATCCCCCCTCCTCCCAGCTCCCTTCATGCTCCAGTGCTCTCTTTTCAGAGGATGGCAGCTGTTAGAAAAACAATGAGGGAATAGAGCATACGAGAATATTTACATCAAGAATATAAGACTAGACCTCAGCAAGCAATTTTCTCTCCTATTTACACAGGCCAAGTACTCATGCATATATATACTCTATATATATATATATGCACAAATATATGTACACAAAGGATTCTGAAATAAGAAACCATTTTCTTCACTATTTGCATCCTTGCAATCATAAAAGCACAGATTACTCTTAGTCAAATATTGTTAGAAACTACTAGATATTCGAGTTCCACACCAAACAGTAAAATGATTACAGCCTCCACCCAACTCCTGTACGGGTAAAGCACGTCATAATAAAGGCCACACACCCCAGGTGTTTGGGAAACAGTGAGTAATTCTTCCCCAGATTTATTTCTACTATATTTCATCCAATGTTCAGAACTAGATAACAGTTAGTGGAAATGGTATAAATATGGATATTCTTTTGTTGTACTTCAAAGGACTCAATTCAGCATGCCTCCAACTATTTTTTCTCCCACAGCAAACATATTTTACCATTACATTTACTGCAAAATACACCTACTTCTAAAACACCAACACTTTCTTTTAATGACCAACAGAAGTTACAATCCCCAAATTTCCTGATTAACTTGAGCAAATTATGTCTTAAAAAACACTGTGCATTTCTGTTCATGCTCTTCTATCTTCCCTACTCCTTGCTTGGTGCTTTGCAGATCATTCACACCAGCATTTGCTGGAGTCAAGCATAATCCACACACCAAACCAGAGATACCAGTACCTTATGTATAACCCTCCCCTAGACATGGGCACACAGTGCAATGGCCAAATTCATCTCCATCTGCCCTGAAGAGGTTAATGGTGTGTGACATGGAGCAAGCAGAGCAGGAGCAGGGGACTGGACTGGGAGCACTGCAGCATTTTGAGTGTAGCTGACTGAGGAGTTGAACAGTCCCAGGACAGGAGTTTGCTGGGAGATCTATTACGCAGGTTGTGACCTTCATCAGCCTGGACTTTTATCAAAAACCATTTTATGAGAATGTCAGAATGCCACACCACATTGCAGCATTCACATCAAGTCCGTTCTCTTCAGCGCTCACTTTCTCAAAAACTGAAATTTCAGACAGTGCTGAAAAGACTATCAATACATCTACAGTCCAGTACACACTGGAATACAGAAAACAAATTTTTTGTTCCTGTTTCCAGGAAAAAGTTACCAGAGTTCTCAGAACTCTGGAATACAGAAAACAAATTTTTTGTTCCTGTTTCCAGGAAAAAGTTCCCAGAGTTCTCAGAAGACAGAATCATAGAATCATTTAGGTTGGCAAAAACCTTCAATTACCAGAGTTCTCAGAAGACAATCATAGAATCATTTAGGTTGGCAAAGACCTTCAAGATCATTGAGTGAACCCATTAACCCAGCAGTGCCAACGCCACCACTAAGCCATGTCATCAGGTGCCACATCAAGAATCATTTAGGTTGGCAAAAACCTTCAAGATCATTGAGTAAACCCATTAACCCAGCAGTGCCAACACCACCACTAAGCCATGTCAGCAGGTGCCACATCAACACATCATTTAAATCCCTCCAGGAATGATGGCTCCGCCATTTCCCTAGGCAGGCTCTTCCAGTGCTTGACAACTCTTCCAGTCAAAAAAATCTTTCCTCATTTTAAACCTGAACCTCCCATAGCACAACTTGAGGTTATTTCCTCCTGTCCTCTTGCTTGTTAATTGGGAGATTTACCACCACCTGTCCAGCTTACTGAGTGTGTACTTGATTCCCCCAACCAGATGATGGATAAAAATACCAAAGAGACCTGGCCCAAATACCAAGTCCTGGAGAACACCACTAGTGACCAGCCCCAAGTGGATTCAGCTTCATTCACCTGCTGTCCTGTGCCTGCTGTGTGAAGGCACTGGGGATGGGCTGCTCCATGAGCTTCCCTATCACCAAAGTCAGGCAGACAGGCCTGTAGTTCCCTTAATCCCCTTTCTGGCCATTCTTCTAGATGGGTGGCACAATCAGACATGTACACTACTGTGTCAGAAAAGCCCAAAAGGTTTGCTTGTGTGGACCTAGATCAGGCCAAAGACACAGTAAAGAACTCGCTGCCCAAGCACATTTTACTGCTGTGCCTAGGCCATGGGTGGCCCTTCAGAAGCCCATTTGTCTATCTGCGGTAATTAACAGCTCTTCTGTGCTCCTTTGCTTTTCCACTCATCAGAGAGCCCTACCCAGCGAGGCTGCAGTTCCTGGCAGCCAGTGCTGGCACTGAAAGCAAATAATACAGATGCCAATTTCTCAGCTCAGTGAAAGACGGTGAGAGAGCCAGATAAATTGAGCTGTCTTTCTCTGGATGTTCCCCTGCAAGGTCTCCTTCCACCACACGTCTGCTGCCACCAGGCAAACCATTTCACCTCAGCAGAACACTTCTAGAAAATAAATTAAAGCACTTCTCTGTGGAATAAACTTCATAATATTGCCTCATCACAGACTCAGCCAGGGAGAGATCTACCACACAATCCCTGTCCACACGACTGCAGATGTTTCTATTGGCTGATGAAGAATATTTGGGGCCTAAACCCCGCAAATTATCTGCCAATTCTTCCCAAATGACTCAGAACAGCCATTTGGGGAAAGGCAACCAAAAAAAAAATCTCCCTTCTCAACATGCTTTTACTGACCAATCATTTACCTGTTTATGGCATAAACCATTGTGTGGTACATGGCACCAGGCTTGGAAAGGCAATGCAGCATCCATGTTAGCAAGTCAGTGAGCTCAAATCTGGTATTATGTGTGTCAGACCCACATTTTAGGGAAACTTTGCTGATCTCTGTGTAGGTACTCTCACTAGAGTTTGCAACAATTAGCAATTCTTTTCCAAAGAATGGTGGGAAGCAACTCCTCCTGAGTTCTGTAATAGTTATCACCACTGCAGAAACTGCAAGTACATTTCTCTTTTGCAAAGAAGTAGAGCTGGTTAACAGTGTCTGGCAATAACCTTGTGGAGAAAAATTCAGATTTAAAAAGCAAAATTTTACCTTTTTATCTAAAAGGCTAATATAACATAGCAGGTGGTCCTGGGCATTGCATAGGGTATTTTAGGGTAAGTCTGCAACTATGAGTTGTAGCTACCAAGGCTGCCAGAATCTGCTTTTCTCCACTCCAGCCCAGAGAAAAACCCTTAGCCTTACATGAGCACAGAGAAAAACCCTTAGCCTGAAAAACCCTTAGCCTGAACATCCCAGGGTGATGTCCCCTGGGATACAAGGTCACAGACCCACCTTTACATTTTACTTTCATAACACAAGGCTTGACAGAACAGCAACCTTGAAAGCAGATCTGACATCAACAACTTAATCTTCTCTAATTGCAGTGTTGCCTTCAAAATTTAATATATTACCTGATGAAGGGGAAAAAAACCCAAGAAGCCTTCTCACACACACACAGATTGCACCACACCTTTCCCAGCAGCTGGGAGGAGATGAGCATTTTAATGTACCTGGTGTTTCAGCATGCAATTGAAGAGTCCTGTCTTTCTGGAGCAGACTGGTAGGTGGTTTGGCAGTTCCACATCTTTCCTTGCTATTTGGGTACCAATGGAGAAGTGACAGAGCAAGGAGCAGAAGCCCCGTTTCAGCTTCCAGTCATCCTTAGTTAATTTTTTTCTTTTTTTTTTTTTCTTTTTTTAAGAAGAGAATTCAAGCAAAGCTTTAGTTCTAAAAATTCCCAATAATAAACTGGAGTTATCAAAGAACTCTAGTTAATCTATAATCTTTACAGGAACAGTGTGGCAAGAACATGCACCTATATTGAAGTTCATACAGATGAATTTGTCCTAATGCAGCCAGAACTGGATGAACATGAGGTAACCAAAGCCCCCATCCCTGCCAAAAAGCTTAGCACCAAGATCCACTGGGCTATCAAATCAGGTTTATTTTTAAAGAGAATTTGGTGCTTGGAAAATTAATTCCTATGGCTCATGTCAGCCAGTACAACACAAAATAATCCTCTGGCCGAGAAGCCAACTTTGAAGTTCTTTATTTAACCTACAGTCAGTGAAAATGGACTCCTTCTCTTGGGCAAAGCTAACCCATTTCTGCTTTACCACTGCCCCCTCAGCTGGGCTACTTCAACCATTTGCAGGCATGAAAGGCAAAGGTGATTAGATCTGGAACTGATCCAGGCCAAAAACAATCCCCCCTCCTTGTTTTTTCCAGCACTGATGAATTTCTTGACCTCTCTCCGCAGGCTGCCTGTAAACAGCTGGACCACCCAAGCAAAAGGTGGTGTGGGGGAGGGAATGACAGGACGGGAGGCCTGAGGAACTCCAGCCAGCTCTTAGAGACAACTTCCCAGCTGACAGCCTTTGTCAGTACAGTAATGGCCTTTTCCACCAGCTCAGAAATGCCTTGAAACACATATTTTCTTTCCTAAAACTTGATTCAGCATTGGCAGGGTGCTCCCTTGCACAGCTGTGAAGAGCTTTGCTTAGGTAGATGATGAAAAGGGAGCTAAAGCTGAAATCAGAGTACAGAATCACAGAATCATTTAGGTTGGAAAAGACCTCTAAGACCATAGATTCCAACCATAAACCTCCATACACAATGTGGAAAAGCAGTTGTTTTCCTCTATGGTCAGGCCTGGCTGGGAAACAATTTCAAGCAGCAATGACCAGTTTCAGTGTTTTGCCCTTTCCAAACCAGCAAGAGCTGAAAACACAGGACCTGTGTTACTCAAGTGATAAAAGAGGAGTGAACTCTATTGAAATATTGTTGGGTTAGTCAACCCAGTTCAAACCTGGAGCAGTGTGGATGTAAGAGCCTGCTTAAAACTGCTGGTGGAGCAGCTTATTGCAAAACTGAAAATTCCAGAGGAATCTAAGCCCACACCTGCCCACTTTTTAGAGACAGCACTGCTCTGGCTCCCACCTGTCAGGTACCAGTGTACAAAGCAGACACAGTATCTGGAATTTCATGAAGGCCATTCAGACACTGTTTCAAGTGTAGCCAAAGGAGTTGCTCTGCTCCTATTGCCAATGCTTATCTCTGTCCAAACCAAAAACACAGTGTTAAATTTAACTGTTGTTCAAAAGCACATTTTAGCATCCAAACAGGAAACAGGAATACTTTTGAAACACTCGTCTCTTTTAACAGAACAGAGCAGTTCTCAGCCCCTAGTAGCACAAGTAACATTTCCAAGAGCTGCTCACTGTTCCCACAGACACACATACATGCTGCTCTGCTCACAACCACCCAGCCAAATTTAAAGAGTGTGAAAGCAAAGCACATCCAGCAATTGTTTCCATTCAAAATGCCTTTTGTGATCCAAGTTTGGGGGTGGTGCACATGGAGGAGATGAGGTTTCCAAATAAGGATGTCAAAATAGAGGCTAAATTTGAGAAACATCGAGCATTCTGCAGTGTTCTTCATCAGCCTCTCCCAAGGACTCCACCCAAAAAATGGGGTGTTTGTGAGAGAACAACTCCAGCTTTTGGCCAAGAAGATCACCAACTTTAGCACACTAGAACCACAAGCTAGGACACTTTATCAGTTGTTCTGTATTAGCACATTTCGTTTCAAAAGCCTCTGCACTTGTGTATTTGTATAAAGTCTTTGCATTATTTAATACAGAACCCTGAATGCACACACGCAACTATTGCCTGCCGACCTACAATGAACTTGTGGACATGTTGATTTTATCTGTTTAACAGATTAGGTTTGCACTGACAGATGGACAATGCTACTGTTAGATTAATTAAAAATTAATACCATTAATGTTATATGAGCATGAAACAAATTACCTTTCAGGTAACATACTTCTAAATGGGGGGCGGGGGGGGGAGCAGTTAATGAAGTTTGAAGATAATAGCTCCTAGTGCCTTTAAATATATTTACCTGCAATTTTTTCTTCTTCTGTTTTTCCTATGGCAATGTTTTTACTAGACCAGACTCTTATATTATCTATTTTATTTGTGTTAACTAACTGCTAGTATACTTACTCAAATTTATAGAACATGATGCCAAGCCAAATAATTTCAAATGTCCATTTCATGGAATATAATGTACTGGTCAAGATTTACAGAACTATTAAAAATCCATCAAATTGCTCCATTTTCTACCACTAGCTTTTTGTTAGCAAGAAGTCAAGTGAGTATTTCCTTCAGTTTCTGCTAACTGGCATTCTTACAAAGCCCATAGATCAGTTCTCATTCTCATTCTCCTTACATTTCTGAGGCAGAAGATTCAGGCTTTTGGGTAACATGCAGCTGGTAAATTTTTCTGACATCACTACCCACACAATTTTGTGAAGGCGCCCATTCAACCATTGTTTGAAAGCAAGTCTTCAAAATTACTAACCAGGGTAAAAATTCTGCAGTGCCAAGAAGTCAAGCTGAGCTACTCATTTCTTAGTATCCACAATTCAATTAGCTGCAAATACCACAGCAGCAGCAAACCAGAGTTTCAATTTCTCCTGGCACATAACTCCATAAACTCAGTTCAGTGAACAGATTTAAAACAAGTAACCTCTCCACAGCATAAATCAGATACTGATACTTAGAAATATCTTCCCAAAAGAAAGATATACAGAATAAGGGAGAGATTAGGAGTATTTTTAAGATCTGTTATTTTAAATCTGAACTGTAAGATCAATTGCTACTGCAATTATCAGTTTCACATTTTTATATCCAACACTAAAAGACTAAATATGTCGTAATAGAAGAAAATTCTGTCTCCACAGTACCCAAATATCAGAAATCTGATATCCACTGCAAGCCTACAATGTAAAGAAGCTAAAGAATAAAACATTCCAGTGGTCATGCTGGGCAAATCAACCCAAAGCAATGAGGACCCAAGTTATTAAAAAGGATGTGCCTGACTTCAGTGGCAGCACTTACAGGCACAAACCTCAGACATATATTTATATATATATAAAGAGCTGTCAGAGGGCACACATTTGCACACATTTTACTGTTTATGATTATCAAGATAAACTGGCAATGGATGCAGAGTTCTGTGTATTTTAACCCCAGCTGTAAAATTAACTCAAATATCACGTTTTGAGTTCAAGACAGTAAAAGACCTTGCGGGCCACAAGCTGGTAAGTTACTGGAAGGCAGAGAACAAGTAGAATATACGTAACTGCATGGAATGTGGCAGTTCTGATATCCTCATAAAATTTTATGTGTCAGGATGTTCAGTGAAATTTAAAGGAACTTCTGCACTCAATTTCAGTGGCAACACAGTTTGGCATCACTTGAACATCCACAGCACAACCAGTTTTTTACAGGCCCATGTATAAATCTAGTATTTTGTGGTGCTAATCAAAATGGGTCAATTTCAGCACATTACTCAGCACAGCATTAAATTCTCTTAAATACTCTTTAAATGTATTTTAAATTAAATACTCTTTTCAAATGAGTAACAGGTTTTTTAAAGTTCATTTTCAGGTAACTCTTTTGCCCCATGATTGTATAAACTCCTCCACGTTTCTTCTCTGAGGGCAAGAAAGGGGGAGGAAAGGGAAGAGTTCTCAACTTTGCTTATGGAATATTTTTTTTCCTAACTACTGCTTTTCTTTCACTTTCTCTGGCTTGCACTGCTACATCCCCAGCTTTGAGACAGAGTACCAGAGCGTTAGCAGCTCCTGGCCCAAATGTTCAGCCACACAGCCCAAAGCAAGATCTCAGTACCCTCCCCATGGGACAAGATCTGCTGGTAACACTGGGCACGGAGGGCATCTGAAACACTTGTCACACTTGTCACATGGGCGCTTCTTCTGGCGTTCTCAGCTGCTGAACTACTTATTAACTTTGCTGCCTTCGACCTGTGCCACGTTTTGACAAAGTCAGAGAGAAGCTGTTAAACAATCACTTTTGACAGGAGGGGCCTGGCATCCCTGTGGAACACAGACTAACAAAGCCTGTTTGCACTCTGGTTGTCACAACAGAATTTACACTGGTGACTTGTTTCAAAGGTGAACTTGAGCAGATATGAGCAGGTGAAAGGCATCACTATGAGGTCACCACCCTATTTCACCACAGGACAGCCCCTGCCTCCAGAAAATCCAGCTGACATCCTCTGTCCCATCTGGACTCAGTCTTGCATCCCAGAAGTGATATTTGACCCTCCATCACCACTTTGTTCTTTGGCCTCTGACCTAAGTCCTCCAAGAATACTGATAATTGCTGTGGAACCACGATTATCTGATGTTCTGTTTGAATTTTTAGCTGGCACAAATACTTGGGGACACATTCACAAAGGGACAGAGGTGATACAACTGCGCAGTATTTAACTCCCAGGCACACAGCTCCCCATAAAATACACCCAGCAGCAGGCCAGGCTTTGCCACCTGGTCATAGCACAGTCCCCTCTCACCAAAAGGTGCTTGTGAGAAGAAGAGGTATTTCCAGAGAGAAGAACCTGCATCAGATGCAACCCTGAGCTACAAAGATGTGAGAACACACTGGGGTTTTTTTTTTCCTGTGAAATCAGTTCATTCACTTGATTTTTTAACATTTTCTGGGTAGTTAGAGGGGAGGCTAAAAATAAGAAAAAGAAAAAAATTCCGAAAGAAGTGCAAAAATAAACCCCAACTTTACTGGGCTCTGAGATGCACCAGACAGGCAGTATCAATGCCAGCAGAGATCAATACTCCCACAAAATAGTGTTATGCCTAGAAAGCAGAGGGAGCAGAAAGGGATATCTAACACAAAACCACCCAAGTCTCTTCAAGAATAGCTGTGAGAGCAGCAGCGATTTCTGCAGCACACGTACAAGTAATTACTGTCAGGACTCCATCTGGATCAAAAGTTTGGCCACTGTTTTACTAGCAGCAGAATCTCCAAGTTAAAACTGAATTTCGAGTTATGAGCCAGTACCTCCCTGTAATTCTCCTTTCTCCTTCCTCTACAACCACAGCACTTAACCAAGGATTTTTTTGTTTGTTTCTTGTTCTTATCCTGCAAGACAATTTTGATTCAACCAAGAAATTTAACTCAGAGGCATAAGTAATATTATTTTCACCGCAAACCATCCCACTTTTCATTTTTAAACTATTCTGTGGCAACCTTTTAGTGTTCCAAATAAATATAAATAAAAGAAGATAAAAAGAAAAGCAAACACACAACATAGGTTGCCCTCACCCAGACAGGGATGAAAAAGAACAAAAGCAAGCCCTGCACAGCTGTGAAGCCAGGTTTTTTAAGTTTAAACATAGAGCTTCTGGTCCAAGCTTTGCTCTGTCCCATTTCCTACCTTTTATAAAGTTCTTAACAGTGTACAAATGAGATCATACAGGAGGAACTAATTAACTGTACTTTCTCTCTGCTGCTTACCTTGCAATAACTTAGCTATGTGGAAATGTCCTCATGCACAGACTCCAGACTCAGCCTTCCTCAGTCCACAAGAATACCCTGACCAAACTAAATACTTTTTTTAGATTACATTTTTTCCCAGTATCCACACTGCTAGGATTGCCCTCTGACAGAGAGGGAATAGAAGAAACTCCTACTGGTGAGCTCAAAGGTGCAGCACTGTCCATCAGTGCACCTCCAGCAAAGCACCTCAGAAACACAAACACAGTGATTTCCCCTGTAATAATCTTCCAGCCTCCAGCAATTCACAGTTCTTCTGGGGAGAAAGAAATACCATGTAGGTTAGTTCCACTACAAAATCCCATAAACTATATTAAAATAAAAATAAAATTTAAAAAATAACTAGGCAGTAAAAACCAAGGCCCAAAAAGTAAGCTTTCAGCTTGGAAGAGACTTTTACCACACTCCAGTTCTAAGGTCCCTATTCCTCCTTCTGTTCCAAAATGCCTTTCAAGGCCAGAACTACAGTAACCCTGTCCAGAGACAAACCTGGAAACTGTGTACCATAAATTCAAAGAACAGGCTACAGCTCCTGGAAAAGGACCATTTTGATTTTATATTTCTACTCCCACCATGGGGTTTGGTGTTTGATGTGACAGATCTCAAATGAATATGTCAATGCTGACCAGGAGAAGCTGGATTTAATACATGGCATTATTAATTGGGGCTTTTTTGTTGCTGTTGTTTTTAATTAGGTTTTCCTCCTTGAAATTCCATCTGACTGAATTGTTACATTTTAGGCAAGGTCTCATCTTGGACACAGGAATGAGCCAGGTTCTGTGGAGTAAAAACAAGTCATGCTACAGGTTCCACCTGTAAAGACTTTTATCATGTTTGTGAGCTCAAACTGTAACTCAGGTTTCATCTTCAGCCTGTAACACCAGTAACTCATCAACCACTTCCTGCTGAACCAGCCTCTGCCCAGCCAGTTCCCTCACATGGCTCCTGATGGCTCAGAGCACAGTCACTCCTCCCTCCATCCGAGCCCTACGACATGCGCGTGCTCATTTTTAGTGACTCCTGCACTGAAGACAAGCCCAGTTCAACAACACTGCATGAGTAATACTTCCATAATCTATTGTGCAAAGAGTTAAAGATTAATACTGTTTTACAGGACATGAAATAAAGGTGGAAAGGGAAAATAAATACCATTCTGACAACTATGCATGGAGTCAGCTGTAAATCAGAATTCCTGGCCTATCACTCAGCCACGCACAGCTATTACCGTAAGACATGCAAACATGACTTATGTCCTAAGACATCAACTGCAAGGGACCAAAAGTAAACACCCACTCAAAGGTTTCATGATCAAGAATAATTAATAACTTATTAACTTAATATAGATTAATTAGAAAGGTGAACAGAGTTGCTGCCTATTTTTGAGGAACCATGACTAATTCTTCTTACGTCTTGAGGACTTGATATTTCCTCGTGCATCTCAACAGCCCCTCCTTCACCCCTCTGGCATTGCTTTTTATTGAAATCATACCCCAATTCTGGTTCATCTAAAATTAAATCAAACAGGAAATAATGAACATGTGTGGCTGTAACAGACCCTTCAGTGCCTGAGGAGCAGCTGGAGTAAAAGCAATCACCAAGGTTGGAGCTTTTGGGGATCCAATTCCAGCCTGTATGAGCATCACTTGTACAAAAGGCGAATTCAAGAGGAAACCACCCAACTCAGTGAGTGCCAGACCCATGAAGAAGTCAGGATTTGGGTGGTAGAGGGTCAAATCTGATACAGTACATGGGGTGGGGGTCCAGACAACGTTGCTCATTTGTTTTTCAGCTTCCTGTCAAGTTTTCATGCAGACCAATAGCAATGAATCATATTCTGAGATGCCAGGTAAAACCTGGTCAGTAATCAATACAATACAGGAAGACACCGTGTCTGAAAAGGATTGAACAGGTTTGTGTTCAATTCTCATGAACAAAAAGAACCCTACTGTGTTTTCACTCACAGGCTGGTTTACTAATTATAACTGTATCCTACAGAGGTGCTAAATTAGCATGGTTTTTCCAGTAAAATAGGAATAATCTGGACTATCTTCTATTCTGATCAGAGAGCTGCCCAAGAAGTTGAAACACAGTTATTTATGTGGCATAAACAACCTTATCCAAGGACACATATTCTTCTAGAAGGAAACAACCAACGTCAAAACTCAAGTGGAAAAAAAATGCAATGTCAGCATCATGTTGTTTCCTGACCTGTTCTAAATTAGGTGATGTGATATTTTCATCTGGGATACACCTAAATTGTGCAATTACCATAACACCTCACCTAATTAAGGGAGGACGCCCACTCAAGGTCTATTGCTGTTCCAAGATGAAGGGAAGAAAAGGGCAGCATATTCTTCCACCAGCACTACACAGTTCTTCTACCAGCACTATCCTTCACAGTCTTCTCATGCCTTACCATAAATACAGCACCTGAGACTAAGGATGTGCATTTAGATCAGGCCAGGAAGGGAGTGTGAGCAGCTGGAGAAAAGCTGGGCTCAAGGGTGCCAAAATGTGCAGTGGGAAGAAGCAGCAGGATTAAAATAATAGTGAAACACTAGGAGGCCATTGTATCAGACTGACCATTACAAGGGATTGAGAAACCTCACTGCAACCCTTGGCCTGAACTGAGCATGGCATCACTTTCCGCCTGCAAAAACAAAATCCTGGCAGAGGCACCTTGGTGCTCTGCACCTGCAGCCAGCAGGACTGGGGCTCACACTGTGATACTGGGAATACAAATAGAAACTGTTGAAACACTCTCATTTACTGCACTGCACTGAAGACAACTGACCCTATCTCAGAAGTGTATGAAAATCTCAAAGGCTCCAGGGACGAGTGAATTAGTTATTTCTAGCACGCAGGTCTGCCTCACTTTAATCTACTGGGGCATGAGTTGGACAACAAAAGCACCACTGTGCTGCCAAACCTGAACACCACGCATTAGAGAAAGCCAAAGTTTTAGCAAAATAATTTTGTGGGAGGCTGAGGGATTATGAAACTACTCCAGTTTTGAGATCTTCCCAACAGTCCAAAAAAAACCATGTAATGAATGATAGATTTTCCAATTGTCTGTAAAATAAGATTGCTCAATGTACAGAACATACAAAAATGGATTATTTATGGAGACCATGTATGTAAACAAAAACATGTGTTTAAAACAAACAACAGCAGCTAAAAAGAGGTTTTTATTTTTAAAAAGTCCTGTCTCCCTGTCATTTTGACTTGTGCTCCAAAAATCCCATTTGCATGGCTTCCATGGTAACTCTGCAGTTCTGCTCATTTTTATAAAAAATTATCCAAAAGCCACAAGAAGAGCATCCACTCAAGGCTTATGCTAAGGCCAGTCTCAAAAACCATGAAGGAAAAGAAAGAAAAAAAGAGCAGAAGAAAACCAGCTAAGTCCAGGACCAGACAACTTTCTATTATTTGGCATCACCAGTGAAAACTGTAAGAACAAACAAGCTTTTACAGTTATCTTAACAACAAACAAGCTTTTAGAGTGAATAATCTCTTCTCATGGTCAATACACACAGAGCCTCCTGCTAAGGTTCTGGTCATCTGTGACACTTCTGAGAACACCAGCAGCAGGAGACACATCCCACAAGAGGCAGGACCGGATCCTTCTGCTGCTCAGAGTCAAACCCCACTGAAACAAAGGCTGTGAACTGGCAGATAAAACCCTGGGGGTTTGGAACAGGCTTTCAAAGACTGGCAGTGGATGGGAGAAGCCTGTGGGAGATCCCTCATTTACAGCACACGGAAAGGTGAAAAGGTCTTTGGCTACAGGTGAGCTACAAGCAAAGTTACACTTCTGCTGCCTTTTATGTCTCCCCATTTAAACTACATAATTGTTTTAAACGGCCTCTCGGTTGCATGTTGGGTTCAGACTTTGGTCACTAGGCTCAGATAGTAAATCAAATGCCTCAACCATGTTATTCTTAGCATGTGTTTTCACATAATTATTTCTTTGGTAAAGACAGCACTACCACAGAGAGCCCTTCTGGCCAGAACACAAACACCACTTGCCTCTTTTTTCCAAAGAGGTGGTTCCTCCTTGACAGTTTTCAATGCAGGTTCACCTCAAATAAGAAAAAAAAGCTTTAAAAGCAAGGACACTGGTATGGGAGCAGCACTAATTCACTTCACTAAATCACTTCCCAGCATTTTGACAAAGTTCAGGGTAGAACTGTATTTATAATTCTGTTAACAAAAACATAGCCAAGACTCCCAGGACACCGCTCCAAAACATACCATGTAGTAATTTATGCTCCCCCAGCAGCCAGCCTTCCAATGTTTGCTTATGAGAAATTCTATAGGATGTTTTAGATATTACTAATTTGAACTTACAAAAACTGCACTCAAAAATGAGCCCACCCAGAAGCCACGGGGAGAAACACCTGCCAAAGGACTGTCATCATCTCACAGTGCCCCTATCAACATTTCTGAGATCTGCCCAGGAGAAAACTCATCAGACATGTTACTGGTCCGCTGAGGACGAAATCTTTATTTTTAAGCTAGTTTTACATATATTCTAGGCTACGTCCTTGCATTTCTTCACAGCATCCACTAACAAGGCACTGAAGATAGTAAATCTTGAGTTTCAAGACCTTGCTTTGTTGTATTTTTAATATCTGCACTTGTTAAAAAAAACACCAAAAAAAAACAAAACAAAACCCCACAAGTAGAAGAGCTACTATCAGAGAAGATAAAGAAAAGTGATTAACCACTGAAAAAATATTGGCCTTGTTGAGAAACATGCTTGAGGCAAAATAAGCACATTTTCAGAGGCTAGTTGGGCAATGGGTAGAAGTTACCAAAGCCTGAACCAAGAGGGCTGCAATGTTACTAAAATGTTTGATTTCTAGGCTGTCAGTGCTAGAGAAGCCCATGCAGTGCAGAAAAAGCACCAATTCAGCTGCAAGTTTCTGAACTCATGGTCAGCAGAGTGACTGCTGAACGTAAAACGAAGCCACATGAGCAGGACCTGCAGATTTGTACCACAGCCAGGAAGGGGAGAAAGGAGGGAGGGAGGGAAGCAGCAGGGATCACATTTCAGCCCTTAAGCATCTCATCTCTTTGACCCTCTGCGTCTGATTCCAAGCTCAAATACAGTTCTGACGTCCAAGGTGTCACCCTATCTCCAATTAATCAAAGGAGAGTTCTGTTTAAGTAGCCCCTTCTCAGGAATCCCATGGCCTGGTTTGGAATTTGATCTCTGTCATAGCTGTCAACAGATCCACTTCTTGCTTCTCCCTTGCTTTTGTTTTTATCTGAGGCAGCTCAGTGAGCATGAAAGGAAACATGCAGGGACTGGGCAAGGGGATACGGGGGCTTTTTACAAGAATGAAGCATCACTTTTCCATGCTGAGGACAGAACTTCTAAAGAGACATTAAACCCTCTGAAGTTACCATTTAAGACCATGCATTATTCTTAAAAATTGAGGGAACGTGAAGCTTAATTAAATCTGACAGTCAAATAGCTACCAGGATCTGTTTCATGAAGCCTAGTGTTTTCTGATTTGGGATTTTTTAAAATTGTTTGCCAATCCATTAACAAACCTTCCCGCAGTGCCCCCATGAGCGTAAAGAATCTGATCTTTAAACAAACTGCCTGGAGAGACCAGTTTGATAAGCAGTGAAGAAATAATTATGCCATTCAGAAATCAATTTATTCTCAGGCAGAAATGTATTGCAGCAATTATCTTAAATATGGGGTGAAGTCCATGCAAAGTCACTGTGCCATACTTCAACGTAACCTTTTTCCAGTGAAGTATGAGAGATGACAGCATTATCCTCTCTGCATATGAGATTAAGAGTGAGACTGACATATCTTTTTCATTGACTTTTGATCAAAACATTTCTAACTCTGCTCCTTGATAACTACAGCTCGGAAAAAACATCTTTAGGAAATCAATGCCCAGCCTTTTCAACACACACCTAACCTTTGTCCTGTCATTCACTGCCTCGCATCTTGGATAAACACCACTTCTTTCCTCACAGGATACGCCCTTCACAGGCAAACTGCTAAACCAAAATCTGCACAGCCTGAAGTTATGAGGATTATTTGAATTTTTCTTCTGCACCAGAAAAGCAGGAACTCCCCCAGTTTTTCCCAAATAGTCTTCTACCCAAAAATATCTCAGGGTGATTCTAAATATACCCACTGTGCTAAGCAGCACAGCACTTTGTGGTCTAATCCTGCAAAATGCCAAGGCTTCCTCTAAAGGCTGAGTACCCTCAACTCCTACCCATTCACAAGGGAACATGAGATGCATAAATTCTGCAATTTAATCTGAGAACCAGGAGCTAAAAATTAACCACACAGTAAATAAAATTATTTTATAGAAGATATGCAGGTTGATCACATGCTTAATCAAAATACATGGCTGCACAAATCAAGCAGGTGCAGAAGAGTGATGGGACTGGGTGGCAATTTTGGGGGGATATAACTGTTGTTTACAGTACAGGGTAACAGGCTTAAAACCAACCATGAAATCACCACGTTCTCAGCCCTTGACAACACGTGAGAGAAACCCAGCCTTAGCTGTAAATGTTCAGCTCAGTACCACTAACTCCCCATTTGATGCCTCTGCTTGTTTTTATTTGCCTATTGAGGCAGAATCCTCACAACAAGACAAAATAAGATAGAAAAAGGATAAAAAAGAAGGCAGCACTGATCCTAGAAATAATGTAACCAGGCCTGGTTATGGTCAGCTACTGAGATTAATGAGATAAAATTCACCCCTCTGTTCCAAGCTCATCTTAGTCCCAGTTTGAATCTGGATAGGTGCCCTTCTACTTAAAAGCCTGAGCAACATCCGAGCTCCAGGTGTGAGAAAAAGCAGAACACAACAGAGCTGCCTACAGCAGTTCATCCTAGTGAACAACAAGTAGGAGGTGTGGTTGATGGGGGATTTTTCTTCCATTTTTTTTTTTTTGTTTTTTTGTTTTTATGTCAGTGAGAAAAGAGATGGCTGTGAATCAGGTTATTGGTAATCTTTCAGTTTGAATCTACTTCCTGAGTCTTCTGACTAATAAACCTTTCACCTTGCACATCGAACAACAAGTAGGGGGGGTGGTTGATGGGGGATTTTTCTTTTTTTTTTTTTTTTTTGCTTTTATGTCAGTGAGAAAAGAGATGTCTGTGAATCAGGTTATTGGTAATCTTTCAGTTTGAATCTACTTCCTGAATCTTCTGACTAATAAACCTTTCACCTTGCACATCTCTCACAAGAGTTCACAAAGCAGAAAGACCCACAAAATTATTTATATGAAAGGAGTAACCCCTCTCCTGACATCTGCCACTTGCAAGCACACACTCATCCAAACACACATCCACACTTTCACACAGATTTTAACTGCATTCGAGTATTTCTTAACTATATTAGAATATTTCAGTTCTCCCTCCTAGTGATTTTTATTTGCAGTATTTTCACTCCCCTAGGGAAAGGCTTTCTGTTTTGTAAAAGAAACAAAGGAAAGACTTGACAGCAGAATTTCTGACCAGTTCATACCTGAGAAAAAGTTTCATAGCTTCTCCAACTTTACTTTGATCTACTATTTCTTTCTGGTGCTTTTTGCTTTTGTTTTTCTGCTATTTGATCCCTATTTATTAGGTGATTAAATATGGAAATATTCCTCTCATTTTACAGATGACAAATCCAAGGTATTAAAAAGGTTGTTTTATGTTAATTTTATAGCCAAGAACTCTTTGAATCTTGTGGATTCCTCCTCCCATTTTTTTCATTTGCCTTGCAAAATGTTAATGTACATGTAGTCACACTCTCTTCATCTCGATGCATATTGCACAGGGAGGCCAAAAAAACCCCAAGTTTTTCTACAGTATTTGTCATGGTGAAACTGTGAGCCCCCAGAATAGCTGCCTGAATATATCCAGAAAGCAGCCTCTCCTTGCTCCTGATCTCTCAAAGGATATCTGCTACAGCAGCAACAACCACTGGGAAATAGAGAGTTAAATCTTTGTTAAAACAAGGCATTCCCCTCCACAAAGCTGATTCATGTGCTGAAAACCCAAAGCCAAGACACTGAGAATGGGAAGTAGAATTACAGAAGTGCGTCAGTGATTCTGGGTTCCCCTTTTCTCTTGCTGCTGAATTGCTGTAGCTTGCACGGTCTCAGGACACAAACTTGAGTAACAGCAAGAAAGCCATTCTCTAAATCCATTGAGCTGAAAAACTGCCATAATTTTTGGTGGAATTTCCCTAATCAGCTGGTTCAGTGAAAAGAAAAAAGGCTACTGTGGCCAGTGAGGAACAAGACACTCTGCAGCATTTTAATAAGTTAAGCCATTATGACTTGCTCAGCAGAAACGTCAAGAGGTTTTGTTTGCTCAAAAGGAAACAGTTAAAGTAGCTGTTACAGTATTTGCAGTGACTCTTTCCCCAGACTCAGAGCTATTAATGACTGTAATTCTGACTGGAGTGTGATTTAGCAATAGTCACGTTGACCCCGTACAGCGTATCATGGGACCATGCAGCTCCAACACGCTCAGCAAATATTAACCTGGTTATTCCCGAGGACACAATTTTTATTTCTGTTTTTCAGGTGAGGAAACCAAGACTGAAAGAGCATCAAAAAGACAGAAAGAGAGAAGTAGCTGTGGCAAATAGCAGCGCTCTCGTTGATGAAGCATTTGTTCAGTAATAGAAATGTCATATTTTGATTGCAGGACAGCAATTTGCTTAAATCAGCCGTGGTATTTCAGTGGGACTCTCATTGTGCATGGCTTGTGCAAACCAATACTAAAGGTCAGTGTACTTAACAGCTACATAAAGTTAACATTATTTATTGAATGCTACTGGCCTAATAGAGTAAAAAACCCACACAAATAAAGACAAGGATTTGGTCAGGATGACCACAAGTGCAGCAAAAGCCTGTTCAGGGTGAAAGAGAATGGATGCCCTTAATTCTTTAAATAATACAGTGCCAATGAATGTCTGCAGTTCTGGTCAGAGCCAGTTCCTCGTGTGCAGTAAAACTCTTAGTGAGGAAAAAATGCCTTCGTTTTCAGAAGGTTCCAGTCCCAGTGTTTTTACTCCTCTGCTGCTGTTTCTAAAAACTCAGAGAAAGAGAACAAAAATCTGGCTCAGTGAAATGGAGAAAACATCACACCTGGTATCACATTCATCCCGTGAGTTAAAGCAACTTTTCCAACCAGAATTACTCTGTTTTCATTCTTAGTGGAGGTCCTTCCTAACCAGGTAATTTCAGGTAAATCTTGCTTTGTTAGCCTCCCTCTGACACTGGAAGGACACTGTTAATTTTCCCATAGCTGTAACCAGGGAGTTTCCAAGTCATTCCCCTGCAGAAATGGAGACCTACCAACAGAACTCTTTAGGAAACTGCCAGCAACAATGCTCATGAAATGGTAAAGACACTTGTCTGCTACCATATGGAAATTAACAACATATTCATCAGACAAGCTGAAAGCCTGCTTTCGAAAATTCTCTGACCTTCAAAGACAGAGACACTACAAACAAGCAGCAACAAGAAAGTAGTAAAACACAGGTCTGACAAGTGCTGTGTTTTAGCAGCACTGGAGATAGAGATGCTGACTGATGCTGACCTACTTTCCTGGCCTTTATTATCCATTTACATGTGACTGGGAAAACAGATTAATAATGACATGTAAGACACAGAGATCAGCAAACACCTTTACCCATCACTTAAGAAATATCCTTTCATTAGAAATTTCTTGGTGAATGAAACTGAAAAGAGAAAAAGCTGAATGAGGCACTACAGTTGAACATTAAACCTTACTTTCCAGTAGCACATAGTTAAATGCTTTATTCCATGTTTGTACAAGGATCTGAAGATATAAACCTGTCACCAAGTATTAGAAACATTATTTCTCAAAAAACCTTAATGATGTAGGGGGTGTCCAATTTCTTGAGCACTTCCAGGAGGGAATATGCCTTTAAGAACAGCTCATCAGTTACTTTTCTTTTTAAATCTTTGCATGACTTGAATATAATTTGACTTGAAAAACCTTAAATTGCCAAAAGTGTCTGTAATAACAACTGGCTTGCTATTTTAAGAGAAGGTTGTATCAGGGTTAGAAATGTCTGTATTCAAAACAATCTTTTTTTTTTCTCAATATTCATTGAGTTCCTTTGTTTAACTTGAACTTCTGAAGTTGTTCTTCCTCTGACAGAGACTTTGGATTTGGTTTTGGATAACAATACATGGCTCCACTTCCCCACCAAAGATACACAGATAATACTGACCAAGTAAAAAGTGTATCATGAGAAACCACATCATGATTTATCAGTTTCACTGGGATAACAGTCCACCACAGGTAACTTCTGAAGTGGCAGAACTGTACCAGACAGTCATAATGAGTGCTAGGAAATGCCCCTTTGTGTGACCCCATACCGATAACAATTTGCCATTTGACATGTAATATATACAAAACTTCTAAAATACTTCAGAAATATTCTTCCTTGTAAATTACACTTCCCAGCAGAAAAACAAAGCACTCTCCAACAATAACAACTGTTAGAAATCGTTCTCCTCAGAGTACACATTACTTACACACCAAGTACAAGTCCTAAAGTCTTAAAATTTAATCCAAAGGCCACTGTAGCCAATCCAAACATCCCCCACTTTAATTAGGTTTGCATCCTGCTCCTACACTGCAGTTGTGCGTGGCTGCAGCTCAGGACCAACTCATAAGGATCCTGTAAGCATTTCCCACCACAGACAGCCCTGTCATGATGAAATGAGTGTTTTCCAAATCACTCCCTAGTGCACGTCTACCTGCCCTGATTGCTTTTTGGCTCCCACCCTGCCCATTGCAGAGCACTCCATTCCCAGCAGGATTTCAGGGTATGCAGCATTTTGCAGTATCAAGATCTACAAGTCCTGGCTGTTGATTCCCCAGGATCTCAAATTCATTTTTAATGTGCGTGACACCTACAGTTTCATTTCCACTTGGGACTGCCAGAAAGCAAAATCTGAAATGAGCAACATCCTCAGCAAGCTTATTTTCTAAACACATACCCCAAATAAAAACAAACAAAATGCAAACATTACAATTCAAATAAACTAATAAAACTATTTTCTCATACTCTTAGGAGCCTTTTGTCTACAGGACAAATTAATCACCTTAATATTTTCAGTTTACATTTTTATAATTCAAAACATGTTGCTTTTGTTTGGCAAGCTTTACACATCCAATTCAGTAAGCCATCAGTCACATCCAGGCTGGGGCTTCCTAGCGGGTGGCTGTTCCTACTTGCAGTACTTAAATTCCCTTCCATTGACCTGAACATCACACAAAATGATAACAAAGCCATTTTACAAATGTAAAATTGTAAGGAGAACCATCCAAAACTCACGGGGGTCTCCTTGTATCTACTCCAAGACATTTAAATGGTTGTTGCAGAGCTTTTTAAACACCCAAGCAAATATTTTACAGGCAAACTGGCCATATTAAGTACAGCTAAAATGGACTAATTTGAGAAAACTGCTGCTAGCACATAGTGGAGACTTTCTGTTTGCACATTAGCAGTCACTGCTGAAGTCTCAACGGAGCAAATTAGATTTAACATGCATTCACTTGACAGTTTAGAACAAACATCTACAGCTTCTCAAGAAACAAATCAGACCAAAAAAAAACCAAAAATTTCACTTCCAGTTTTTCTTTTGCACTCCAAACCTAAAGCAGAGTTGCTGCTATGCTGCCAGTGACCCCAGCCCGTGGCAGAGGCTCTGCAGGCAGGGGAGGCTAACAGGGTATCGGTGTCACAGTTTACTATCACCGAGATGACTACATGTGTAAGAAGCACATTCTTCCCATCACTGCACTTACTCCATAAGGAAACCAGAAAGGGCACCAGGCCAAAGTCTGGTAGTTAAGCAGACACACTATCAGGTTTCCCACATTCAAAAAATCTTGCTGCCAGGGAAGCATGAAAACTGCTTCCTCCAGGCTGGGTGGCAGACAGAAAATTAAGCAAACCTGGGCAAGACCAATACTCTGCTGATCTGCATAGGGCTTTTAAGATTTTTATCTAGCTGAAGTCCAGCTTTCAAAACACAGGAGTTTCCTCTTATCACCCAACAGCTCTTTCATTTTCAGCTTCAGTTCTTTTATCATAGTTCCCTGACAGAGCTTTATCTCAAATCATCCCTTTGTGAAAGCCATAAGATCTCCTGAGCAGTTTTTATCTATTTCCAAACACACATATGAAGGCTGTGCCCACTGCAGCCTTTCTCCCAGCATCTTGGCTGAACTGTTTCCAGTGACAAGCTCTGAGTAGCACTGATAGAAAGAAAACCTCCCACAGCCTAACACATACCTCCTGCTCTGGCAAATTCCCTCCCAGGTCCTCTAGGGCACAGAACAACTTTAGGTCCTTCCTGACATGACAAAGAAGGGAACCTAGCTTGTTACATCCAAGTGATTTCTGATGAGGGGTATATGGTGGAGATCTCGAAGTTTAAGGGTGAGGATGTTACAACAATTCAGCAGCACAAGACCAGAGTGAGTCAGAAATTGGTTTTCTGATCCCATGCCAGTGAGCTCAGCAGGGCAGCCCTGATGGAAAGGTCACTCTGTGAAATAACCAGGTCCAGCCCTTGTGCAAGGAGCCAACAGACAGAGCTGGGAGACTCTGCCATGGAGTTCAAGCAAGGTCCATACTTGGGGGAAACAGCTCTGCCCAGAGCACAAACAAGGGAAGCTTAGGGTGACTGCTCAGTCCTTGCCTGATGTTCCACACAGAGAGCAAAAGAGTCCTGAACATCCATGAGGAGAGCACCAAATACATCCTCTCACAGGAAGCATCAGTAACCTGTACACCAAAGCTCTGTTAAGCAATGAAAGAGTTACAAGACAAGGGCTGAAATCTTTATTTAATGGCTTTTCTCTCCAAAAGAACTCATTTACTTGATGCCCCTGGTATTCACTGCTGCATAACAACTTGGTAATGCATGTCCCACTGCCACCAGAGCACATGAATGTGCTGGTAAACAACCAGCTAAGTGAGAATTCAATATGAAAACTGAAGTTATTTTTATGCATATGGCTGTTTTGGCTACTTCTGAAAGGTAAATTTTGTGCTCTCTGGCCCCAAGGCAGGATCCATTAGTTACCCATTCCATGTTTATATAGAATACAGACAGAAAGACACACACTGGCTAAAAGACCAGAGGGAAACAAAACTGATTAATGAAAATAAAGTAATCCTACCAGCACTGATAACAGGAAATATGCTACTCCCTAGTTTAAAAAGGAGCTTTCTTTTACTCTACAGAAAAGTACTCCCTGAGTGGCCATACACAATTGCAGGGGGATCCCAAAAACCTGAACTGAGGCTGAGGCCAATACAGAGCACACTGAAAACTCTCATTCCTCTCTGTAAGGCAGAACTGCCTGAAATGCCTCCAGACTCATGCATTCCTACCTGCTTTGATCACTGCCTGTACCAAGGATGAACTACACCAAAACACCCAGATCACACACATTTCAAGGGCCCAGTGCAAAGCCTGATAAGCCAAAGGAAAGCTTCATATCAATTTCAGTGGAAGCTGGGTCTAAAGAAGGGTTGGACAACAGATACAGTTGAATTAAACTTATCTGAACTTGGCCAGTCAGAAAAAAAATTCAACCAGCAGGCCTCAAACCCACTGATATTCTGCAAATAATTTGTGTCACGTACCATTGAGTCTCCTTTGGTCCAGCAAATAAACTGTTATTAAAAATAACACCACCTGGATAATACTTTTTTTCCCCACCTAAGCTATAGTGCCATCAGAATGTTTAATTTCAATTGTTGGGTTGCCCATCCAGTCACAGACTGTTTGCACAAGGGTCCAGCTTCAATGGAGTGCTTCAAGACAAAGGAGACCTTTGCTTGCATAAAGAAAGACAAAAGACAATCCTTCATCCCAAAACTTAGTCCTGATGCTGTTTTCAGGGCTACCAGGTTTGTCCTATCAATAATTTCTCCAAGATATCTAGGCAGAAGTATTTGCAGAAGAGCACCATGGATTATTTCCTTTGGTTGCTACCTAACTGTTGACACAATGTACGCCTCCAAATAAATCCTGCTCCGGTGTGGTTGTGTGTCCTGACCCAACAAAAGGAATCCCAGTGAAGAATCCCAGTGCTGGAGAACATCACTGGTGTTTTAACAGGCACCAGGTCCCAAGGAAAGCAGTTGCTTCAGCTGCACGGATGTCACACAAGCCTCTGTTTAAATACTGCGAAGTGGTAATCTCCTGCTTTTGCTACTTTGAAACTGAGGAGGCAAAGGAAAATATTTGAATGCGCAGTCCTGAGGTCAGAGCTGAAGTTTGATTTGGGTTGGTTTGGATTAAGGAGAAACGTCCAAGAACAACTCACTGATTTACTTTATTTCAGGACTTGGCACACAGCTTGGACCAAGTTCAAACCCAGTGACACTGTGCCAGAAAATGCTACGGAAAGAGCAGAGATAGGAGACATCTGGACTGTGTTAGAAACTTAGAGCCATAAAGTCCTTTAAAAATATTCACTGTTCATGTTGGGACTACTCTTGTTTTTGTTTCAAACAATCCAAATGTTAAAACTGTGTTTCAAATTAAAAGGGGAAAAAAAAAAAAACAACAACACCAACAAAAACCCAAAGCCTCCCCTCCCCCAAGAAGAGCAAACTAAGTCAATTACAAAAGGAAAAACAAGATTATTTTAATGACCTCAGAAGAAAAATGAACACTCCTACAGTGAAAGCAGTAATTCCTAATAGCAGTGCATCAATGCTCCTACAGTGAAAGTGATAATTTTCAATATTATTGCATCACTGCAAACTTCTCACGCAAGTAGGACAGCAAATGTGTCCTATAAAAACACAGCCTCTCTGATTATTTAATATTTCTGCTTTGACACTGTTTTAGCCTATCCAAGGCACACTGAAAACAGTGGCATTACCCAAAAATCTTCTTGTGGTCTGGGTTCTAGGATGTAACTGGAAAAAATATTTTTAAATGGTCATTTAATTGTTTCCATCTTAATTCCACGTATTTGGCAGCAGTCATGCTGATCACTTCATAGTTCCTTAAATGCAACGTAATCAGTCGTGCACTCCCTTTCCAGAAAAGGCCCTTACAAAAATGAATGGAAGGAGATGCATTTGGGAAAAGAAGCAACTATTGTCAATGTTTGGTAGCAGGAGAAACACAGCACAAATTATTCACAGAGCTCTATCAGAAAGCCAAGTGGTTTTATAAAGGGATTTGCCTCAAAAATTCCAATTGATGCTGCCTAATTGATTAAGCCTTGAAATAAATCTCTGAGTGGGAGCAGGCAGGGCTCCCCAGCCCTTTGCCTGGTGGGTTGTGAGTCAGGGGCAGAGCTGGAGGAGCACAGGAGCCCCCAGCCCTGCCGGGCTGACCATCCCTGGGGAAGGACACTGCAGCCCTGGCCCCAGGTGAATCAACCATTTTGCTTTTATTCACCACTTTCCTCACCTGCAGCTTTCCCCAAGTGGAGCTGCCTGACAGCAGGTGACAGTGAAGTGCTGGGGTCCACAGCACATGATATGCACCTCCACTCACTGTAAAGAGTCCCTTTTGTCCCCTCTTCCCTCCCTGAGGATGACTGGACAGACCAAGGTCTTTAACAGCGCTGTGATCTTTTAAGATCTCACAAAACATGGGTCAGGCTAGCAGAAAAGGAATTTCTCTGCACAGAAAGGGCATTTCCCAAAGCTTGTAGTATGTGAAGAATCCATTTTAGCTTACAAAAAATAATTCTCCTTAAAAGGCAAGGAAATTCTAGCCTAACCTGTCTTCCAATACAAGTTCAAGCAGGACAGCTATGAGCAAATAACAAGCAAAACCAGAGTACCAAGAGAAGAGTGTGCACAGCTGAATTCAAGACTATGACCAAAGCTGAGGCTCAAATATTACTCAAGCAGGTTTGAGTGGCAGGTCCTTAAATTATCCCCCAATAGAGAAAACTTCTGGTAAGGGTGGATTTCATCTAAAAACACAGTACCTACCACTTGTCAGGGATACACTTTAATTTTATTTTTTTTTAAGTCAGCCAGCACTTCATTTATTCCATATTCTTGATTATTTATACCAATTAGTATCCCATTCTTCCAAGTACATGCCTTAGTCAGCCAGCACTTCATTTATTCCATATTCTTGATTATTTATACTAATTAATAGGACATAGTATCTCATTCTTCCAAGTACATGCCTAGGCACAGCAAGGACTATTCTGCATTCAGCAACGTGCATCATTTCCGGCAGCCCAGCTCCAGGAATAGAAAACCAAGGAAAGCAAGACAGGCAGATAAACAAATCACTGGGATACCTGAAAACCCTGGAGATACTGTAGCTATTGTCATTTACACCTAAGCTCCTCTGAGGCATTCTGACAGTGCCAAATGCAGACGAAAGTAAAGAATTAATGGGCTTCTTGGAAGCAAAAAGAATTCACAGAATTATGCTTGTAAGCAAAGCAAACAATCCAGAGACTAAATCCTGCAAAGGACATTTTTGCCCACACTGAACACTGCCCCATTCAACACAGCACACTCTGTTTGTTGACTGCACCCCATTTGTTCTGTGCTCAATGACACACCTCACTGAAGATTGTTAGCTGTGTCATCTGCAAATTCTTTGGTATTTCATGGGTCTGATGTTGCTTCCATCATTTGTCATTTACACCAGCTTCTAAAGTTCTACTAAACCTGTACCACAGCATTTCACATGCAGTACAGGAGACAGAATTGTCAGCTCTCATTCAAAATATTTTATTTCAAAAGACAAAGAGTAGAGGAGCACAGAAAGAACAGGAGTACAGAAACAACAGAAAAAAATACCTGCTAAAGACAGTACTTTAGAGTAACATCTCTGCTGCCATTTAACCCCAGCTGTGATGGTCATGCAATGACACCAAGGCAGAAAAGTCCTTCCAACCCAATGGAGCTGGGCCAAATACAAAATCATCTTCCCTCCTCATCCAACAACAAACAAACCCTTTTTACTGCAGATAATATTCTTCTCCTACTTCCCCATAATAACTCATAAAGCTGAATCAAGAAGGACAGATGCAGGCCTGAGCTATAAAATCCAGATTTCATTTCCTATTGCTCCCCTCCCCCAGGAGCTCAGGGGTGTTTAGATTCTGGGCTGTGGTTTAAGTCCATCTGTGTTCTTCAAGTATAAACATCTTCATTGAAACCAGACTCATCCTGCACAGCCATTCATTTAGTGAGCTCATCTGTGAGAGACACGGGCTGGCACATTTCTATGACAACCAAAAAAAAAAAAAAAAAACCCCAAAAAACCCACCCCAAAACATCATCAGTTTGGCACAATTTAAACAGCTTTTTAAAATCCTATTCTTCCTGAGGCTGCCTTCTTTTCCTCTAGCACCTATGGCTATCTTGGACATACTGCCCAGAACATCAACCCTCCCCTAAACTGGGCCTCTTTCCATAGGGAAACAGAAGCATTTTGTAAGATTTCCATGTGAGGAGGAATGCTCAAAGAATAAAAGAATCAAAGCAAAGGAAGTACTGTCCTATCAGTTCTCTACTGAGCTAGACATACATATACATCCTAAAGACACAGTTCAAAGAGGGACCTAAAAGGCTGTAAAAATGTTTCCCCCCCCAAAAAATCACCTCTTTAATAAGGAGTCCAAGTAGCTTGTTTTGTTTAAATATCTTGCTTTGGGTTAACTCTTGGTAGGAAAAATTACAAGTGCCATTTTCTCTCCTAGAAGAACAAGCTTCACCATTTGAAAATATGCTCTTTTCCCTTGCTGGATCTCAATATGGCTTTTTGCTTTAACACTAAGCCATCCTAGACAGAGGTTTAACTCAAGGAACTGATACACTTTCTTAAAGCATTTATTTAAAAGTCCACACACTAAACCAACTCAATGTCAGAAAAATAAAGCAGAACTTTCTCTGATATGTGCTGCCTGTCAATGCAGAATTCGTATTACCCTTATGGTTGTTATTGCATCCCCTCAAATCACTCACTGGCAGCTTACACAGTTCATTAACTGTAAGTAGTTAGGATTGTTTTTACTAGTATGGCACAGATGCCAAATCACTCTTAGTGATTCCCAACAAGAGAGAAAGATGCTATGAGTAAAAACAATGGAATGGACTCCCAGGATCTAAACATGCCAAGCCACAAATATAATGCCAAAAAATTAATTTCTTTTTTTTTTCCTCTCATTTGCTCCACCTTAATTTTCTGAGATTCAGTCTCAGGCTGGACTTTGTTGAGATAGGCAACCTTTTGTGGTTTCTGCTAAGACCCCACATGTTTGCAACACCTAGAGCCATGTGACCACACAAATAATAAATCAAAGGAATAAAGAGACTGATTTTTCTTTTTTTGGGTCACAGAAACCTCAAGTGCAACTTTGTCTACTGTGGTCAGTCCTTTCTCCTGGCATCATTAAAGGACTCCCAGTCACAGATAGACTGTACTCATCAACTCAATGACTTTCATCTCTACAGTGTTTCAACTTGATCTTTTACTCACAAGTCATCTTGTTTAATTTGCTTCAGACATTTTTCCACACACAATTCAGAGCAGAGATACACTGCCAGGCAAAGTACTGAAACGTTCCCAAAGGCATAGATGAAGGAAAACTCAGTTATTAGTGGATACAAAAGGTACCTGCCACAGATGAAGAGCACAGCTAGCACGCTATGGCTGTTCATGGTAGGTGTGAGCTCGAGTCATGCAGCTGAAACCACTGTGACCTCCTGGTGGAGTTAGATGGTACAGAAACAGAAAGTGGCTAAGTCCAGCTCTAAGGTCTCACTGATACTACCAAAACTCTAGATAGCAGTAGCACAAAAAGCCACAGAAACAGGCATTTCCTTTCACTGACCAGCTCTGCTTAGCCAACAATCAAATCAAAAGATGTAAGATACAACCTTTACACTCAAAAATTCAATCAAGACTACTCTTGATTTTGGCTGATTTCTAGTCAAAAGAAAAGTGCATCCTTTCTTTTTAACAAGTAGCTATGTTAAGTGGTAAACTGTATTTTTCTGTGCAATATGTGCCATGCCATAAAACTAATAAAAACTCAGTCTGAAGCACAGCCTGAGAGGTCACATGATAAACTATGGCAAATGCCACGGGACCCATTCTGTACTAGCTCTCACCTAAGCCTGCAGTGGGCAAAAGAGTCAGAAAAACAAGCACTTGGGCAAAACCAGAATCACAGTACAGCTGATTCTGTGTGATATCACACACAGCAAGACTGATTTCCATAAGTGTAGCACATTCTCTTCTCCAGTTTAAATCTGCAAATGGTGGGCTGCAGTGTTTATGTTCTGCTGCCTACACATGGCACCAGATCTACCCACCAGGAACACATTACTGTCTGCAGGAGATGAGCTCCCATCCATTCCTGAACAGACCACACAAAACCATTGTATTTTCAGGTCTCTGCAGGGGCATCCTCTCTCTATTAAAAATAAAGATATGCTTCTACTGCTGTGGCCCATGCAATGGCTGCAGATCAGCTACAAGCAGGAACCACGCATCCTTCTGCTGCACTGCACTGAAGAACCCAGCAGCAAACAGCTCCCTGCTCATCTCCGCTGCTCCTTCTGGGCACTCAGAAATGCACATCTTTACACAGCTGACTTTGTCCCCACAGCTGATAGGTAATAGGGCAAGTGAAAATTGGAGCTACACAGCAACAGGTTTAATGCAGGGCAAATAAGATGGACAAGACACACAACCTCTTTCTACAAAGGTCAAGACTTACTTGCTACCAGAGAGATCCAGGTTTTTTCCTACACAGATGAGACTTTCAGTTCCCTGATGAGGAAATGAAGTGATGTGACATTAAGCAGCTCATGAATCTCTTCAATTAATGCATTCTGCACAACGGAGACTTCCAGGGAATTATCTGCAGCCACAGCAGTGCCTCATTCCCATTGCTGTGTCCCTGGGAATGAGTCACTGCAATTCCCATATTCTTGCTGCAGGCAGAGAGCTCAGGACTATTCCCTGCCTTCGTAGGCAAATGGCTGGACTCAAACACTGAAACTACATGCACAGATCTTTAATTAAGGTTACCTCACTTTCTGAAACTATGGGAGTATATTTACTATCAGCTCCCCACTCTTGATGTTGATTAGGGCTCATGCTACAGAAGGTAACATTTCCATCCACCACCTCCAGTGAGCAACTGAATAATGTGCCAAACAACCATGCAGAGGAGGGTAAAGAGGAAAACAGAGTTCTGAGATAGGTGGAATGCCTTACTGCTCTCCATGATATGATAGGTCACGAAGATCAGCTTCATCTGCAACAGGGCTCTCCCAAGCCACAAAACTCTTTATAGCAACACCGTGGCAATTTAAAAGAGATTTTCCCAATATTAAACTAGCTTGGAGAACACAGGGACACGACTGTGGCTGGTTTTACACATTTAGGAATACTGCAATTTTAATTAAAAATAAAAAATCCCCAGAAGAGACACAAAATCCATGTTACAAGTGTTTTCAAAATTGAGAAAGCCTTTGCTGAATACAGCTAGTAGTCTATGTTTCATGTGATTTGCAAACTAGAAACACTGGAATTTTAGGCCAGGAGGGTGTCATTGACTAATGGGGGTTCTCGCTTCTCTCTGGAGTGTAGGTTTATAGAAGAGTAAAATCATGTTCTCCAGGCAAGTTTATATGAAATGATTTATCTCTAGCCAGCTGCAGTCAGACATCTGCTTGTTTTTATTTCACTACAGAGAGATTCACACCCCCCCCTTATCTCCAGAGGCAGCCAAGATTATATCCAATTGTAAAGAGAAACCTCCAGCAATTATCAAAACTAAAATTTAAGAAGTTAAGTAACACAGAGGCCACAGATGCACCTAAGCTCCACCTAAAGGTGAAGAAGTCCTATTTAATGAACAGTCTATTGACTTTAAGGCAGAGACATCACCTCTGTATCCCATGGCTTACACATATATCTGCCCAATTACATTGAGGTATTTCTTTGTTTTGAGAATCCCTCACACATTCCACATGGGATCACACAGACAGTCCTCATGTGGTCAAATAAAGTTTGTGAACCCATGCCTTTATAGCTTTTCCATATTAATCTGCACTCTGGGCATATATCCAATTAAAGCTTCATGTATAGATCACTAGGTTACTGACTGGCTTGCATACTGGGGGGAAGGGAAATAACAAGCTCATGACTGCACAATTTAACACTGCCTCTGCTTTCACTTTTACATGCACCAGTCTTTTTTAATCTAGTCTCACCATAAATAAAGAGTAATGACGCTTGCTGAAGAGCAGCTCGGGTCCCTGCATGCTGGAACACACAGTAGCTGATGCAGAATGCATTCACATTAAGCCTAACTCCAGTGCAAAGCAGACAAGGTCTTTTCACAAACATGCTACAAAAACAGGAAGCAAAGGGGGGAAACTTCAGTGTTTGGAAATAGCAGAGCATTGTTTGTACACGTTTTTCTTACAATTCCAAAATAAAAAAAAGGGTAACATGAAATCTGAGCACAGCAAGAGCCTTAGATCAGACACAAAGGTCTCAAGACAGAAGCGCTCCGAAGATCTCCAGGTACAGACTGTACAAGCAAGAAGATGCACAGGGTAAGTTTGTTCTCTTATTTCTGCTAAGAAAATCTAACAAGTAGAGACACAACCTCCCGAACCGTTGACGTTAAACCTAGATAATGTTACACAGCACCACATCTTTATCTCAATTAAAGCGGGTATGATAAATGAAGAGGCATTAGGAAACACATAAGCCACCAAACGTAAACATTCTCTCCATTTTTTTGCTGTGCTCAAAAGGGAAGGTACAACGGCACAGGCCTCACACACTGTGGGCCAGCAGTGCCTTGTGTGAAGAAGCTGCACTGTGGACAACATCCCTTCGAGGTGAGTCAAAACATTCCAGTCACCGACCAAGAGACTTCCCTCTTCAGCTGGAGCACACAGATCCATCCAACCCCTACCCTGAAGCTGCTTTAATTCCTTCCTCCCATCACGTCCTTACTTTCCCTCCCTCCTTCAATCCCACTCAAGCTACGCTGCAGCACCATGAACACACAATACAAAATAATGCAGATAATTAGTGCTGCCTCAATCCCAGCTCATCCCAGGTTTAAAACTGACCAACCTACACTCCAATTCACAGAGCAGCAGAGGACCTGCTCCTGGTTTTGGGTAAGCACCACCAAGAGCTGGGTAGTTTCCCATGCTGTCTATCTGCACGAGGGAGCAGCCTGATCCACGGTCAACTCCCCCAACAGATTATATGATTTCACCATATTTAAAGTACATTAGTCAACCCAAGTCACCAGGGACATTTGAAATCACTTACAATAAATCAGGAGATTAATATCAAGGGAGGCAGTGACATAGCACCAAAAGAAGCATATACTGGTGTTAGTCAAGAAGCCACTAGAAACATCTCCCAGTGTCAACAAATGTTTCACTATAAACACCACAGAAAGAAGACGTTGCAGTCTTCAGGGAAAATGCTGGGCTGCAAAGGCAAAATGGTTACCTGGAAGGGGTATGTCAATATTTAATACCAAAGTGCATGTCCGGTCCTGCACATTTCATTTAATTTCAAGCTTTTCCAGCCTTATTTCCTGTTTCATTCACAGCAATCACAAAAGATTAATTACCCAACCTTAGGAAATGTGTTTTCAGTCGAACAAGACATGTTGACTGTGCCTCCACTTTCACCTTCAGTAACAAAGTTCTGTGCCAATACAAGTTTTATGCTTGTTTCAACGTCCACATTATTTGATTGCAAAGCAGATGGGATTTTCAGTGCCAAGACACCACTCCAACCATTTGCTCCTCTGGGAGAGGATGAACCTGTTCCATGGCTCTGGATGGATGTCAGGCTAATTTTTAGTTAAAAATAAAAAATCTTTCCTCAAAAATCACCATAACAGCACTGACAAAAAACCCCAAAGCACCAAAACAAACAAGAAAAAAAAAAAACTTGGAGGATCTGAAAGAAACACAAAGAACAGAAAGAAAAACTAAAGTAATGCTGCATAAATTGCACTTGCATAATATCTTTCATCAGCGCTCTTCCCTTCCATATAGGGGCTGCATTTCATACCAAACATGACAGGGAATACTACTTCAAGCCTTTATTACACAGCTGAGAGTGGCTATTCCTTTAGTATGGAATATCTGAAGAATTACCAGTGTTCCTGCACTGAAAGAATAAGCTGAAGCTCCTTTTCAAATTCAATAATTGTGCCACTATAACCTATTTACTAAAGGCAGAAGTATACAGCAATTGCATAGATTTTCCCCTGGTTTAAACAATGACTGAACGACATCTGTGACATGACGTTGTTTTCTCTTCCTCCAGACACCCAAATAAACCTCTCTGTTCTACGTTCCTGCGGATAAGGAACACAACTGCTTCACTGAACATGATTAATCTTCCACAAGGAATCAACAGGTACCCAAACTACAGGCATGTCACTGCTGAGCAGCAAGGCAAGGACACAGACAGATCTCATTCAACATAGTCCATTGAAGGAGATGGAAATCTCTGCTGCAAAAGTAAATGCCGTTCTTCAAGAACCACTGGGCCTTTCACAGTTTCGTTCCCCTCCTCCTACCTTCTTTCTCAGAGCCAGGCTACTGAGCAAACTGCTCAGATGACAGAACACCAGAACAGCAGAGCGTTGTGGAGCCAGGCAGGCACACGCTCCCAGCCCTGCTCACTGCCCTCCAGCCTGGCATCACCAGCCACGGCACAGAAACCTCTCCTTGTGCCACCACCCCTGGGAGCTGCCAGCCACAACAAGTGCATGGCCACCAGCAAAAAAGAGCTGAAGAACTGAATTATCTCCCATTGATCCTCTATTATACAGTTCTGCTTTCACTTTCCTACCTTCTTACAGCTCACATTGTACCAGAGAGAAACACGGTGTTTTAAGATGCCTCTGCAGTCATATTCTTCTCAAGGGATTCATAAATTTATGAGCTCAACATCAAGAAGTCTGTACAGTAAATCCAAGGCTTGAGAAGGGAGAGAGAACTGCCAATCTTTTCACAAAAAGGAATCGCAACACCCTGCTTCTTTAACAATTTTGCAAGCTCATTCTCATCCTGAAAATTTCAGTGCAGTCAAGGTTTCCCTGACTTACTCTTTATTTCTGAATTCAGTCTTAACAGCCTCTGAAGCAAGAGCAAAGTGGTAGGCTGTCAGAAGTGACTATTAGGAGAATACACAAAGCACACACGCTGCAGAAAGCAGAGACTCCAACTGATTGGCACCTGGCTCCCTGGCAGATATTTTCTTTGCAGGAAGATTGAAGGGTAGTAAGAAGAGCACGACACTCTGGGCCACGTTCTGCTGTCAGTCACTCTCCCACGCTGCCACTGTTTTTTAATGACATTTACAACCATTAAGAAAATTAATAGCCATCAAAATCAGGAGGGAAGATGCAGCCTAGCAGACAAAGCAAAGGAAAATCATTTCTGCTGCTCCCACCAGTGATTTATCAGGAGCATTAGGGAAGGCAGTACTGATCCTTGGTGTCCAACTTAGGGCTTCCAGAATGAACCACAGATGCACACACCAGCTAAGAAGGAGCTGCAAACTAAGCATGAACCAACAGTGGCAAACACGTCAGACCTACATTTATCTGACTCTTTGTTTTCCCCACATATGAAAATACTGACCATAAAGCACTTGGAGATGGTTGGAACCCAAGGATTACTAGAATGAAGATATACTGTCATCCAAAAGTCGTTTTTTCCCTGTTTTGAAGGCCAAAAATAATACCTCTTCTTTTTTGTCCACAGGTCAAACAGACATTCATATTTATGGAAAAAACTCACACCCCCTTAGTATTTTGATTAAAAAGTTGGAGTCCAGTTGGCAAGTTTCAAAATCTTTTTTTTTTAAAGCAATCTCTACTTTACTGTTAATAATGCCCATCCCTGGAAATGGATAACAAAGTCAAAGTTGGAGTCCAGTTGGCAAGTTTCAAAATCTTTTTTTTTGAAATGGATAACAAAGTCTTTCAGTTTTATTCCAGACAGCAAAAACAGCCAGCTCACAACACTCACTAGTTTTATTACAGTAGCAAACGAGAAATTCTGTGGTACAACAGAATCCCACTACAGCAGGAACCAGCCATGGGAAGAGGCACCTGCCCATCCCAAACACTTATAAACAAATAGCCAAAACACTGTGACGAAACTAAAAAATCAATATCACAGCTTCATCACTGAGAAATACCTGCTCAGTATTTTGAAATGTACTGGGAACACACCATTGGGTATCTTCAGGAAATATAGGGGGGAAAAAGGGGGCTCTTCTAAAAATTGTCAGAACTGTCTCACAGCAAATGCAATTACCTAATGTTGCTTAGTTGATGTTAATTGTCCATACATAAATAAAAAATTAGGCCACTTTTTTGTTTTCACAATTCTTGTCTTACCTTTGGGTTTACATCATCAGAAATCTCATCCATAAAATATGCATGGACATTCACACACTTCAAAAGATGTAGAACTTATTTCTAAGAAAAAAAATACTATTTCTGAGTCTCATCTGCTAACACAGTTTCCCTTTAGGTCTAAGAAAAACAGTATGCAAAATACAAATGTAAAAGAATTGTATTCGGGAATACAATTATGTATTCTCAAAAAAACCCCTCTGATTTAGCTTCATCTCAGCTTTCTTCTAAGGCAACATCTACTGTACTACATGCGGCATCTTTGAAAATAAAATCTTACAAAACCTAAATCCATTTCTGTGTGCTAATAAGGTTTGAGATTTAAATTTTTCAAAAGGAGAAAAATATTTCATTTCATTTAGCCCTTCTTTAAGCACTAGAAATCCAAGAAAGAAAAGTTCTTTAGTGACAGTGCCAAGCATTCAACATTTCCATTCTTAATATCAATAAGTTAGTGATCTGGAGTTTAAGAAGCATTAGATAACCAGTTTTTAGTCATCTTTTCTCAAATTCTGGTAATTATTCTTTTAATCAATGAAAGCAATTATTCCTTTTAAATTTTTCATCCAGTGAGAAAATCATACAATCCCACAGTCACAGGAACAAGAACTTCAGGGAAGCTGCAGCATACTTTGAATAGTGCAAGAACTCTTACCCCTGAAACAAGCTGATATTCTGAGCAGACATGGGAGAGGAGACAGAAGAGCCTTACTCCATTTTAAACCTCTCACTTTGCCACAGCCTCAGAAGTGAAAATGGCCACAGGTGCAAATATCAAGGTAACAGAAGAAGCAGCAGCACCACCTCCTACACCTTCAAGGAATTGGGAGCAGCTGCCCCTGTAGAGGATCCACCCTTCTGCAAACTCCAGCCACAACCACATACCACAGCAGCATTTCAGCAAACTTTGAGACCAAATGGGGGAAAAGAAAGCTACTTGCAGCAAGCAGCATTTTTTTCTTATTAAAACTCTATTGTCTGAGGAAGGGAGACAGGACAGCTGGCACATGTCCCACAGAGCAGCAGTGATGGTTGGAGGATTCTGAGTGAGGTTTTCCCCATAGATCAATGTCACAAACTCACTTTCCACCAGGACAGTGTTGGCATAAAATGGGTGACAAAGAAACAGCTTCTACACCAGTTCTAACCAGGAATAACAGGGAATTTTCCAGCAACCCTCTCATTCATGGAAGAGACATTCCCGCCACTGCAGGTCACTCAGCACCTTGAGATCTGCCAAGCAGAGGGAGAAAATGGGGCTCTGAGAGCTGGACAAGGCTAAGAGGAGAGCCAGCCATGCCCCCCAGCCAGCAGCCAAGAGCGAGCTGCACGGTGATCCCTCCTGAACCTTCCTGGCTTTCTGAACAGCACATCCTGCCATTCACGTTCCAGGCAATGAATGGTAATCCCTCTCCTCAAATTACCCTCCTGATTTCAGCAGAGCGAGACCAAGAATGTACGTGACTGCGTGTACTTCCAGTTCAGATTGAAGTAATTGCAACTTAACGAGTTTCTTAAGCTCAGTTAGTAATGGCACACATCTAGCAGAAACACTCGAATCCAGAAAAAACATACGCCTTTTTATTAAGTTGCTCAAAAAAGGAAAAATACTTAATATTATTTAAAAGCTTACTAAAAACTCAGATTAAAGCAGAAGAACATGGCCTTCACCATAGCCTCATGCCCTGGACACCACAGTGTGTGCCTGGCAGGTTACCTGCTTGTATTTCCCACTCTACTGGCCCTGTCCCATCAGTCATGGGACAGCCAAGGGGCAAAGTCAACAAATCACTTGAAGTACTGGAAATGGCAGCACTGGTAGCAACAATGTCCACGAATCCTGGAACATGAGTCCCCCTCTTCCAAAACCTAGAAAGTATTGTTAAATGCTCCTGACTTTTAAGCCTATGAAGTAAAGGCCTTTTAACTTAGCATCTGGTTCTGACTTCATGTTTTCCTCCACAACCACAAGAGCTAAAACTTCATTCACCACTGACGTGATCAGTTATAATGTATGCTTTTCAATTGTCTTTTCCCTTTCCTGGTGTTGTCCCTGCATTCTTAAATATTGTGCAAAACAGGAAAATTTTGCGTAATGATTTAATGATTACATTTTTTTTGGCACAAATTCCAGCCTACCATGTTTCCCGCTCTCTTCTTCCTCAACAGTCTGGTGGACTAAGCACTGAAACACATCACCTCCCTGATCCAGTGAAAAGACAGACAACAAATCTGGAAAAAGGTTCAGACAGAGAGAGTGCTCCCCAGACAGCTCACAAAGATTTTTCTCAACCTGACCCTGCAAACTGTTAAGCACTTACAAAAGATGGATTGACAGGGTATGGCACAGATGCAGAAATGAATGGCACAGGCCAGGGCTGACTCAGCCAGCACTGCTGCCAATGACACTGCATCGGCAGACGGTGCAAAAAAAAGTTATTTTATTGAGTGCACATACATGCACAGGCTCTCTGAATGGATTATACATGCTGAAGTATCAATCATCTTCCAACACCTGGCTGTTTGTGGAATCGAGCACTATGTTATCTATGAACACACAGAACAAAACTGATGTAACTAGCACTGCTCAAAACACCAATAAACAAGCCACAATCTACCCATGCAACCCACAATCTAATTACTTCTAAAGACTCCAAAAGGCTTGGACTATTTGAGGTAGGTCTCTTTTCTCATAAATCCTATATGAGGAGATGACTAAAACCCTATTAGGTTAGCCATACTTATTAACATAGAAGGAAATTGTATCGTGTTAAACTCATCTGTTACCTAGGAATTTCAAAAGTACCAACAAATTATACGCAATAAATTGAACAGTTCCAAAAAATCACTTTTTTCTATGTTCTAAACCTACCAGCTTTTTCCTCCAAAAAGGCCCCTCAGTGCACACAGTTCTGTGAATGATTTTGCTGAGATCAAGGCTTCAGCCTCTATTCTCCCACGGCTGCTTAACAAAGCAAACCCCAACCTTTCACACTGGAACACTGATGCAGATGGGACTCTCAGTGTAGCCTCTCACCTCTGAAAAACCAAATATTCTTGTTGAGTTCCACAGAAACATGAAGTGGTTTGGGTTGGAAGTGACATTTAAGAATCCTTAAGGATTCCATGCCCTGCCATGGGCAGGGACACCTTCCACTAGTCCAGGTTGCTCCGAGCCCTGTCCAACCTGACCTTGGGATAGGGAAGCCACAGCTCCTCTGGGCAGCACATTCTTTCCTAGAAGGACTTCACCCCACCTTGGAGGGTCTATCAGATTCTTCCCATCACTACTATAATCACAGTTATAATGTTCCACTACAAAAAAAATATAAAGTATTATTCAGAGCTCCACAAAGGCCCAGCCCTGTGAGGGATGCTGAGCTCTTCCAGGCCCTGCTTTGATGCAGGATCAGGTCCCAGCGAGGACCAGAGGCAATTTACAGTCTCTCCCATGGGGACTATTACCACCACACAGTTACTAGCACCACATCCTTACTCCCCAGCCAAAACGAAAAATGAGGCACAAGTATTTCTGAGTATCCTTTTTATTTATGTTCCTGAACATGTAAAATTTACTGGCTGGGTGCTAACACTAATGGCCTTGACAGCTCTCACTCTGTCAATGAATATAGCTTCTGTTTTCATATTTTATATATGCTCTGTGACATATAAACACATACCTTAACACTACTGACTTATAAATATGCTTTTTAACCACTGCAGGAACTATATATGCAAAGGTATGTTTGATAGGCATTAAACAACTTTAAAGAAATATCGTTTTAGGTTTTCTTATGTTGAACTACTAACTAATATAGAAATAAAATAAGTTTGTCACAGCAAGGCAATATTCCATTAAATCACCAGGTCTTCAGAAAAATTTGGGGGTTGTTGATGCAGGCACATGCCTGCTTTCACTTGTGAAAGAGAATCTCAATTTCATCAGTACAGATAACATGGAGCAATTTGTTCTCAATTTGCAGAGAATTCCAAATTGTCACGGCTTTTATGCAAATTATGACACTCAGTGCTCTTTCTGATGCACCTGAGCCAAATACCTGGGAGACAGCAGCAACCCAGAACAAGCAAATATGTACACCCAAAACCTACAGGTACCACTTCTCATCAAATGAAAGCCATCATCTGCAACAGGAAAACCATGAAAAATATTATATATAAATAATAATTTATCCTTCCATTATTACAACAAATAAAAAATTATCTAAAATTGCTTTGTTATTTATACTTGTTATTTCTACATGTAAAGATGGCAGGCACACCAATCTAGTTTGAAGTCACATTTGCAGAGCCTCATCAACAGTGCAGGACTTAAAGACTCACTTGGTTTACTGAACTGTTTATCATTATTATTATAAATCCATATTAATTCTACTTACAATCTGGATAATACTACAATATTCCTTTTTCAGGAAAGCTTAAAAAAATTCTTCTTGTGAGATTGTTTTGAAACTTTTGAGCTCTGCATAATACTTCCCACTTCAGCTAATTGTTTTTAAAGGGAAATTTAATTTTTAAAAGTGTGTTTTTCTAACTAATGGGAATCTGTGCTAAAGTAAACGAGTCCAGCTTGATAGGAATTTTTGCTCTATCTTTACCAAAACAAGGAAGGAAAGACATGTAATAGCATGCTGAAACACATGCAGTAGCAGAATTGTTGAATTTTTAAAAACAATTAGAAGACTATTTTCTACTCCACTTCTCCTGTTTGAAACAGATCATCCTGCCCTGCCTCATTTAATATTAACTGGGTAGGTTCTTGTCTCTAGAAGAAAACAAAATGCAGTTCCCTAATCCACTTACATTCTTGCTTCAAATGCATTTACGATTAGCCAGCCTGTCAATAAACTATTGTCCTCACACATCACGTCTGTACAGCAAAATGTTTAAAAGAAACTCAAGTCTTTTCAGGATTGCCACCAGCTTTGAACAAAACATTTACATTACAGCCAACCCACCTGCCAAGGAAAAACTGAGAAATGTGAAATGGGCATGAAAAGCCAAAGTTTCCACCTCCTTGAGGGATATTAATGAGTAACTCCGTGGCTTCAATAAAGCCTTATCTTCCCAGATGGGAATTAGAGAGGTCATCCCTAGGCAGGGACAATGAATCACTTATTTATTCTTTCCTTGTCTGCTGCACACACATATGTATCACAAGCCTTCCCTGCAACCCAGGACTTTAAAACTCACTGTCCTCAACATCTACTCCCCACTGGTGCAAGAGAAAGAATGAAAGAGAAATGAAAGAGACGTGAAAGAGACAACGCAGAAGGACATGAAAGACACAGAACAGTCATGACACCTATGTTTACACTACTGAAAATCAAATGTTACATTTCACCTGAAGAAAGGGTTACTTCCTAACCCCACCCTGCCCCTCCCAAAAAAAAAAAAAAATAAAATTAGAAAAACAAGTAAAAAATATTACATTTCACTTTGTTTCTGTATTTGTTTTTACTATCACTGCCCCTCAAGCTGTGCAAGGACAGATCTCACTGGTGAAAAAAAAAATTAGTAAGGATGCTACATTTGAGTTTGGTAGGTGTTTATAAAATAAACATTATTCCTCCCATGGGGGAGAAAGTCAAATTCATCCCCAGGCAAGCTGCTGTCTGACAAACAAAGTTTTTAAGCGTCAAAATTTCCTACTGGGACTTTAGCATTTACAGTAACAAAACAAAACAGAAAAAAAGCTACAGACCTGTATTCACTTTCTCCAAAAAACCCTTAACCAGAATGAAACCCTGGACATGATGCGAGTGAAACTGTTACGGTGACACTGTGCTATATTTAAGCAATTCTTTGAGAAATAAGAACATGACACAAACAGTGGAAACACACACAAATCAGATGAAGTCCTAACACCTACAGTTGTGGGACTGCCCACAAATAAATACCTTTCTGCATTTGTTAACTGGGTGCATATGCCAGTTCAGAATACACTTATTATTATTATTATTATTTTAATATGGACTTATTTGAATTGCAACATTATTATATTAATATGGACTTATTTTAATTGCAACAGTCACTTGTCATCATGTCAAAAAATGCACTTCATAGAGAACATTATTTTTTTCCTCTCTAAATTTTGCTAAAATAAGATGGCCTAACAGTTGCTCCATTCCATTCTTGCATAGCACTTCTGCTACCAAAAACTATCTTGTCAGCACAAAAACTGTAGCTGCCTAAATAAACAAAAGTAGTTATATCTCAGAAAAAAACTAGGTTGAGTCTCATTATTCAGACTTATATATGTGGGCACATACCAGGTCTATTCATGGAATAAACTATAGATGAATAATCCATACACAAACTAATGCTAACTTCTATATTGCAGCCCAGGGACTGACAAGTAAGAGCTTGTGGGGAGAAGAATTTAATTCTAATGTGTGTCTCAAGTGACAATAAAAAGGATATAAAGTGCCTAGAATCAACAAATAACTTATCCTCTGTACTCAGGGACATAATTTGCCAGATCTGGATTTAGCTGTCATTACAACTTGTGCTTTCAAATGCAAAACAAAGTGATGTTATTTTCCTGTTCAATTTTATTCATGTTATATAAAATGCAGTAAAACTCGTCGTGCCAGAGGATTTGCAAAGGGATGATGTGAAGGTTAATTACTGGCTGCTCATAAAGCATCGTGCCTGTCGAAAGCCCCATGTGTAAAAATGACCTTGTTATCAAAGCTGTTGAGTGCTCCCACCGGTCACTTGCAATGGGCAGAACGGATATTTTTCTGTAACTCCTGAAAACCAAATTAGTTGCATTCAAATATCTACCTCCAGTTTGAGGAGGTTTTGGCACTGTGCCTGTACCCCATTTCTGTAGGGGGTGGGGGTCAAACTACCAGGGATTTTGCTTAAATCACATATTTCCAGCTCAAAATGAGAAAGACTAAAATGTAGGCATCACAGAACCAACGTCTGAAAGATACCTGCTAAACCTCCCCACACAGTCAGGCAACAAGTGAATGCAGATCTTATCCTTGTGCCCTAATTACCCCCTGGAAACCAAAGACACTTCTTGAAACAATAAAGCACAGGTATTTCTGTGATCAACCATATTTGTAGGGTGAGCTAGCACTGGGAAAAAATGGAAAGGCACAGGACCAAGCACGAAGAGCACTGCTCAACAAAATGGAGCCTGCAATGCTACGCACAATGCTTCAGTATCTTCTTGCTATTTATACACGTAAAATAATTAGGAATGAGAACACCTCAACATTAATTAAAGCACAGCCCCATAGGACTTCAGAAATCTTTTCAGAGATGGTTTCTCCGGTGACAGCTTTGCCAGCGAGCAGAGTTTGACGTGTCCTGTAAAAATACAACTTCATGCCTGGTATTGCCACATTGCAGGGAACAACATCTGAAGTGTGATCATGCCTCTCTCTCTACCCATATCCTCCTCCTCGGCTTGGAAATAATCAGCTATGGATACTGCCAGGAAAATGCCTCATCTCCACTAATACTCAACTCCCCCTCTACAATGATGGTATCTTAACAAAATGAAGAACTGTAAAAACTCCTCATGCTTGTGTCTTTCAGGAGCGTTCTCCAACAGCGCTCGACCAAATCTTCCTTCTCCCTTTAAGCAGTAGTTCTATCAAAGAAAGAAAATATTCCCTTTGAAACATCCTCGAGAGCCCAGTGGAAAGAGCAAGCAGAGATGTCATTGTGGCACAAAAAAGAGCTCTGTGAGAACAGGCAGCCGGCCTACCTGAAGGTTAAAGGAGCTCCCACTGAAAACCTGCTCTGAATATTTCAGAGCAGAGAATGATGCAGAACAGACATTTACACACACTATGTCTGTGTACCAAGGTGTGAAAAAACCCAACCTCCGAGCACAGCACAGGCTGGATGAAATCCATTGAAATACACCATTAACAGAAATCTACACAAAAGCCAATCCACTCTCTCGTATCAGTGTCCTATAGGAAGGCCAGAATGAAGCCATTGAGAAAAATGAGACATTTACATATAGATCAAAAAAAGACAGGATCCAAGTACCGACTGACTAAAGATCAGTGTAAAATATATTTTTAATTGCTTATTAGAGAAAATCTGTGTAATCACTCTATATACTCCACAAATATTCAAATAATATTGGCCATTACATTTTAAGTTGGATATGAAAATATAAATCACATTTTTCAAGACTGCATCCGTCTATAGTACATCTTCTGTAACGCTGATATCACCACCTCTCTTTTTTTTTTTTTTCTCTTGCATCATTTTCCAGCAGGAAGAAAAACCCTGAAGGAATCTCCATATTTTCCAATCGCATTGCCTGTATCCGGGCAGGTTATGTGACCGCCAAACCAGAGCCCCCAGAGCAGGCCTGAACCACGGCGAAGTCGGCGCACAGCCCGAGCCTTTCCTCTCGAATTAAAAGCATCCTCCACCTCCCTCACCTCCAACTTGGCCAAGGTGCCAGCAGGTATCTGCCGACTTTGGTTTCGGATACAAAGGGCTCGGTATGGTGACTGTATGTCGGGTCATGCTGAGAGGGAATTTTTGGTTTTTTTAATAAACGAAAAATATTCAACAACAATAATAACAGCAATAGTAGCCTTGCCTCGGAAAATAATAACAAAAAAAAAAAAACCCAACGCCGAAACTGCAAAAATAAATATCCATAGGATTACGAACAAGGGAAAAAACAAAAATCCTTTCAGGATTTCGCCGGCATTTCGGAACCCAGTGGAGCCGATCCCCCCTCGCCCACCGGCGGCCCCGGGGGTTCCAGCCAGGGCCAGCGGGCGCGGGCATCCCCCGGCCCCGCGCACGCCGATGCCCCGCGGCCGCTCCGCGGGACCCGGGCGGGCTCTTACCGTGGCCGAGGCGACGCTGTTGTCCGCCAGGGTCAAGTGGTGCGGCTCCCACCGCCGCAGGAACTTGGAGGTGAGGATCTTGCTGAGAAACGTCCGGGGGTGCCGGATGACACACACCTGGATGTCCCCCTCCTGCAGCAGCTTGTACCTCATGCCGTTGCAGTGGAGCAGGGCTCTCCGGCACGGCGCGGCACCCATTTTATTCCCCTCGGGAGCGGACATCTCGCCCAGCAGCGGCTTGCTCTCCTCGGGCTGCCTGCGGTCGCTGCCCCCGCCGGAGCCGCCGGTGCGATCCATGGCAGCCCCGCGGGCCGGGTCGGGGGTGGCGCTCGGCCGCCCGCGGGGACCGGTCTCTACGGCGGGTAGAGACGGGTACAACCAAAGAAGATAAAATTCAAAATAAAAACTATAACAAAAAAAAAAATCCAACCCCACGCGGCAGATTAAAAAAAAATAATAAAAATTGCACGCTGAAGAAAAAAGAAAACCAAAACAACAAAACCTGTCGGGGAAGATGGGGGTAGGGGCTGAGCCGCACCGAGGGGAGAAGGGGGAAAGGGAAGCGATAAAATCCTTATTCAAACTTCTCAATCCGCCCCCGGCGGGTCACAGCGCCGCGTCCATGCTGCCGGGCGGGCGCCGGCCGAGCGGAGGGTCGGCTCCCGCGGGGGCGGCGGACAAAAGCCGGCGGTGGTGGCGGCGCGGGGGGCTCCTGACGGCGGCGCCGGTGGCGGCGGGGGCTGCGGGGCGTCCGGCAGCGGCTCCTTCCTTCCCCCCGGGGCGTGTGCGCGGGAGCGTGCGGCGGCGCGCGTGCATGTATGTATGTATGTGGGTGCGGGTGCGCGCCCGTGGGAGCGGGTGTGAGTGTGTGTGCGAGCGTGCCTGCCTCTGTGTGTGCGTGTCTGTGTGTGCGGGTCCCCACGCGCGCCGCCGCCGCCGCGGCAGGAGGAGGAGGAGGCGGCGGGAGCGGCGGGCGCTGCCGACACAGCCCCTCTGCCGGAGCGGCTCCGCGCGCCGCGATTGGCCCCGCCGCCGTCACGTGCCGCCCTGCCTGACGTCAATGGCAGCGGAGCCGCTCCGGGCAGCGGCGGCCGCGGGAGGTGCGCGGGAAGCGCCGCGCCCCTCACGGAGCCGCGGGATCGTTGGGGCTGGAAAAGACCTCTGAGATCATCGGGTCCGACCTGTGACCGGACGCCGCCTCGTCAACCAGACCGCGGCACCGAGTGCCGTGTCCTGTCTTTTCCTTAAACACCTCCGGGGACGGTGATTCCAGCACCTCCCTGGGCAGCCCGTTCCGATGTCTAGTCACCCCTTTTTGTGAAGAAATCCCTCCTTACGTCCAACCTGAACCTCGCCTAGCGCGGCTCCTCGGGGCACGAGGCTGGGCAGGGCTGGAGGTGTGCGGGCACCGCCAGGCCCCTCCACCATGAGGGGTGGAAGCTGCGGGAAGGGGGAGACTCCGTACGGTCGGTGTCCCCTTCCCGCAGCCCCCGCGGCCGCAGGAGCCCGGGCAGGGCGCGGGGGTTGTGACCACCTCTCCCTGAGGGTGACAAATCATCGCAGGGCGAGTTTTGAGCATCCTCACTCCAGCGTTAAGCTCTTGTAAAACCCCTGCAGAGATTGGCCAAGGAAGCCCGTGCCAGGCTGCTGGCACTTCAGCAGTGATATTCCCTTTCCTCTGGCTCTGTGGGGAAACTGGGAACGGCTGCGCACCCCAGTGCACCAGCCCTTGGAAGCCCGGGGAGAGCAGCACCTTCTCTCATTGTGCTGAGCAGGGTGTGGAGTGCCCTCCGATCGTCAGCGAAGAAGCACAATCCTTTATCAAAAAAAAAAAAAAAAAGAAGGCATTGAAAAAACCAACTCCCTTCTAAGCCCTCTAAACCGCTTAACAGCTGAGGGATGCTGTGTGCAATATGGATGCCGTGCCCAGAGAAATGATACCATCAATACTTGCTTTTTTTCTCAGTGGTAGAACTCAGATCTTGTTTCCGATATCTTCATTTACACAACCACGTTAGGACCAATTAAAGAAAATATGTAAAACATGCACATGCCATTGACTTCACAACGAGTATTACCAAGGTCCAGAATTTAAAAGTAATTTACAGGGCTGTTTTAGATCACGCTTGCAACTTATTCAGAGAAAGTATAAACCTTTATACTTGAAATACTTAAAAGTGTAAGCTCACTTCTGACTGAGGGAGGTTGAGAGAGGGTCTGCTCCGTGGTGAGACGATTTTTCCAGAGCATGTGCCCTGACTTGGTTCCTAGTGGCATCTCCCCGTGCAATAGTTCTCTGATAGGTCACCATGCCAAGAGAGGTGCCAGCAGTTGTGGGCAGTGTCACCGGCCCGCGCAGAGAAAGCTCTTTCATCTGATCTATTTGCATCACGAGTCACACACAGATTATCTGTTGGAGAGGCAAGCTGCTACTGGAAGGGCTTGGGAGCCTTTGCCATAAAACCTTTTGTAGTGGCTGCTGTCAAAGACAATACATGACCGGCTGGACCACAATTACAGCGAGCATGTCCATCACGTGTGTTGTTACAGCGCTGTTCTGTTGAAATAGGCTTACATTTGACAGGAGTATTGCTGTCTAAACACTTTCAGAAAGGAAGGGTTTTTAACCTATCAATTACTAGCAAATTTGAGGGATACTTTTGTTGCATGTCAGCATCAAAATTATTTATAAAAAGCAAGGAAATCTCCAGAGTACTCCCAAGTACCAGTTGATAAAACGATGCAGAATTCTGCCACTTGGCAAAGGTTAGAAGAAAGCTACTCATTTAATGACATAAAAAATACAACCAACAGGAAGACAAAAATCTCTTTTATAGAGGTTCAAATTTTCAGTATCTCATAGTCCTGGTAAGCACTTACCTCCTGAACTTAGGCAAAGTGACTGGTCATTGTGCAATAAACATTACAGGCAGTTCCCACAGAGCTTTGTACACCGTATACTGCAAGGGGTGAATGACACAGGCATTTACTCTGAAACAAACTCATACCTTACTCATACCTATAAATATGGATGCAATAAAAATCATACCTATAAATATGGATGCAATAAAAATCATCATAAAAAATACTTGCAAACCAAAGTAGAAAAGGACAGCTTTGTTTAGATGCAAGTTTTCAGTGCAGGAACTGTCTGTTTCCAGGAGTTCATAGGCTGCCTGGTACAAGGGAGACCTGTTCTTGTTTGACCCCAGGCACTGTTCTGGTACAAATGATAATCGTGTCGATAGTAGGACTGTTCGCATACACTCACCTGCACCACACCTCACTCAGAAATAAAACCAGTGGGACTATTCCAGTGAAAGTCTGTGCAAATGAGCCACCTGCTCAAACCACTGCTTTAAATCTACCACAGTTGTCCTCTCAGAGAGGTGCTCGACAACGGGAGGATGTTATGTAAGAGTCTGGTGTCCTTAAGTGAATTTTCTGGCAAATTAGAGCAGTTGTTCTCCACTGGTGTTCCACAGAAGGCAGTGAAAAATAAAGGCCAGTTATAGCGATCAACCCATGAGTTACCTGAAAGGATCCAAGTCTGGAAATCCACCACTCCAAAGTGTTGAAACCCACTGAGACACTGCAAAAGCCACTCCTAGAAACACCTGTCAAGGACAGAGATCCAAATGCTGTGCATTTGCAGCTCTCCCTGAATCCTCACTCTCAGGCTGCAGGTGTTCTTCTCTCTGAAGTAAACTCAGCACAGCACGATAAGATCAAGGCACGAAATCTCACATTGCCTGCCAGAACAGGGCAACCCAAAACCCTGTCTAGACAGGTGAAATTGAAACAGGCTGCTGGCTGCCCAGCTCACCAAAATGCACATTAGCCATCCAACCCACAATAAATAGCCGCTGTGTGACCCAGGGCTGAACATGTTAAAATTAACATCCTTCCTCATATCTCCTATCAATTATAGCAAACAGAAGTTGGATCAGTTGCAATCCCAGCTTTTTTTGTTCTTCCAGACTTCCTCTTCTGGCTCCATGCAGCACAACAGACATCTCAGGTATACATGCTTGGCAGTATTTCAAGGTGGTGTTTGGGGAATTGCTGCGTGTTTTCTTTTTTTCCACCCAAATGAGCAAATCCAACCAGAAATTTATTGTGAATATGAGACAATCATTCCTTTAAATAATAAGCACTGAGCAAATAATTCACAATAAGAAACACATCAGAGAAAATATACCTCTAGCTATCACAAGGTGCTTCTGGGCATATCAGTTTTGAATAATTCAAGAATTTGTGAGGTTTTCTATGAAATACTTCATTTCTGTGCTACAAGGGAAACACAACCTCTGAAAGTGAAAATTTAATATTTATTCATTATTGTTGCTACTACTACCAAGTAGAAGCTACTTTAAGTCAGGGCCTCTAGGTACAGATCAAATTTGACTAGGGAAGGAGATAGAGAGAGGTTTGTTCTACCCTGCAGAAATATCAGGGCAATTGGACCAAAACTAAAAAGTGAGGCTGCCAATGAAGTGAGCAGAGGTAAAGATGTTTTCTCCAGAAGAGAGGACATTGACAGAAGGGCAATTCAGACCCACCTGCCAGTTCTGTACCCTGCTCCTGGACTCTGCCCACTCCTGGACTCTGCCCTTTCATTTGCACTTCTTTGTATCTTGCCCTCTTTTTATTATTCACTGCTATTCCATAATAGGCTTTGTAAACAGAAGCATCGCTTCCTGAAAGACACTGTAGCCTGGAAACCTGGGATATACCCACCATGGATACACCCACTGGAGCTAAACCTACCAGTTTAAAGCAGATAAGACTTCTGGGTCAGCAACAGACTTTTTCCCCCCGCTTTTCCAAAACCAATTCAGTTGTGACATATATTATTCAGAATATTCTTCTGCTCAATTATATGTCTGTAAAACCAGGAAAGAGCATTAACACAATCATTTGCAAATACCTGGGATTCTAGGTATTTAAGAAAAAACTGCTACTTTTTATGCATTTCCAACATTGGGTGTTTTGGAGATCTGCACTCAGTTCCATCAGGTGTTCTGCAGAGATCATTTCTGGGTGCTGACACAGAATCAGTCTCCTGACATACCTTCTTAAGCTTAGTAACACCCACCTACAACCATGTCTTAGAAACAAAAGAAATGTAATATTCTGAAGGAAAAGAAAGCAGCAGTTTGTGTCAAGGGCTCAGTGCCACTAGCACAGGTTTCATAGTAGTGAGGCACTTGGAACACCCATGAGAAAACACCTGAGATGCCAAAACCTATGCAGGAAAAAAAAAATTGACTAAAGTCACCTTGTCTGAGTGTAAACCCATACAGTGGATACCTGTCAAGCTATGAGGGAGCTAACAGAGCAGCTGTGGCAAGGGCCAGACACAGACAATTAGATGCCTCAACAGGGGATGTGCTGACCATTGTCCCCACAGGGGCTTTGCAGATTTGTTGTATGCTCTAAAAGAGAAAACAAGAAAAAGGAATAATAATCATTTACTACACTATTAATTACTCCTGGTTCCTTTTACATTGTTGCAACATTAACACATGACTTGGCAAGCTCTTTTCCCAGTCAAAGAGGGAAGAAAAGATCAATCTACTTTTACTGTCTCTCACTGAAAATTTCTGTCAGAGGCTGTAAGGGCCTACCACAGTCATGCTTTCTGTAACAAAAATAAAACAAACCACTTCTCTTGTCTGCTTAGCACATCCCTGGGAGTTTTCTGTTCAAAGATGGGAGATTACAGTTTTTCCAAGCAGAGCAACAAGGACCAGGAATTCCCAAATTGTATTCAATATCCGTTTAGACTCTTACACAGCAGCTGCTCCTCTCATGTTTGGATCCTTGATGCATATTAGAGATAATGGAGCTTTCTTCCCTTATTCACAGAGGTGCTGCCTGGATTATAGAATTCATTAGTCAATGCTTGCAAATTGCCACTGTTGACTCAGAGAAAATTCCTGCTATGGACTCACTAGTCAGCTCATTTTCATAACAATGCTGTATTGTTAAAAATACTTTTAGGCCACTCTTTAGAGAAACTGGGGAATACAACACATTAAAGCAAACACCCAGAACATCAAAGAGATGCAGTCTCAGTAATGCTAGAAGCCTGCATTTGAAGTGTGTTTAAATTAATCAGTGTGATGGTGTTAAGAGGATTCAGTAAGTCATAAACTTTGGGCGACTGAATTGCTTCCCAAAAGGGATGACCAACATTTAAACCTAAATAGATAAAGATTAAAGGAGCCCACCCTGCAAGAAGTAGCTGTCCCTGAGGAAAGGAAGGCCTTGATTAGGGCACCATTAATCACAGGTGCATAAAATAAAGATTGGATTTGCAAGGAGCTCTTTCTTTTTCCCAAATTTCTCCTTACCCACTCCTGAGACCAACAGTAATTCTGAAAGACACCTCACAGTGGAGTAGTAAGTGGGAAATCAGACTGCTGTGAGCTTGCAATTCTCTGACATCTCTGGCATTCAGATTTCTACTCTTCTCCAAATTCCTCAGTCTCTGGGTTCTTGCTTTCCCAGTGGATGCACATTACAGCACAGGGCTGACTGCGAGCAGTGCAGACCCTGGGGACAAACATATCTTTGATTCCTCACTGACATAATGCACACTCTCGAGTGCATGATGCAGAAATACTTTTTTTTCTGCCTGTCATCATCAGATGCTCTGATGTAGGGGGATGTAGGATGAAGCTGGTGGTACCAATTGCTAGAAGGAGCCTGCCATCTGCTGATCTGAGCAGCACTCCAGTCTGCCTTTTCCCAGATCTGATTTAGGGGGATGACGCTCTATACAAAGTAGGTTAAATGTATCTGAAATGAAGGAGAATTAACACAGTTTCTGTGGTGAAGGGATTAATTTAAGTGGAAAGAGGAAGTCCCAACTCGTACAGTATCAGATCTAAATCTGAATTGGACAAATAGAAATAAAGAGGCAAATAAAACCAATTAGTCAGTAGGAAAGAGATAAGCAGAAGATACAGAGAGGAAAGAGCCTGAAATTTCTTTTCTTGCTTTCCTTGTCCCAACAGCTAAGGTATCCCTCACCTTCACCCTTCCAACTTAATAGCAATTCTAAACTTCTTCTTTATGGCCTTCTTCCAGGGCCACCCACATGCCCAGGCATGAAGAAAACCCTGGAAAAGGTGAGCTCTCATCAGGCTGCCATCTCCATTTACTTTCATGCTTACTGCCATCAGGATGTTTGCAAAAAAATTATCATTTGGCAGTGAAAAGTCACCATTTCCATTACACTGCATTATTGTTCCCACCTCCAGCTAATATTTCCTATTTCATCAATAGATTACATCCTACTAGTCATTTCAAGCTGCAAGCGCTAATCAGTTTGAAATGCTCTATTAGCTCTTGACACATAAAACATCACTGTAAGACAACCAAGCATAAAAAGTCAAAGGGAAGTATGTGGTATGATGCAGAGCTCTGAGCTTGTCACAATAAGGTGAAGTTTCCCCAAAACAAAGGAAGAACAGCTAAGAAAGAAAAAAGTAGTCCCCAGATTAGGGAAGTGTATCTTTACTCACTGAAGCAACAAATGGGGAAGTGAAATTACAAGTGGAAGAACTGCTGAAAGGCTTGGATTTTTTTTAAAGACCAAGGGGAGGAAAAAAAGCAGAATAGGGAAAAAGCATCAGGTATTAGCAGGATTAGTATCACAGGTTCTCCAGTGAAGAGGTGCCATAGAAAGAGAAGATAAAACATCCTCAATTAATGCTTTTATAATGAAATTCCTGTGTTACAATCCCTTCAAAACAATGTTACACAAAAGGCAGCTGAAACTCTCCTACCTTTCCACAGTGCTTTCCTTACCTTAATATGAGCTGGGCTATAAAGTGTAAACTCCCATCTGATGATAATGCACATCATCCAGGGCTGGAGGCTTTGTTGTGCTAAGAACATTGTAAATACAGCTAACACAGACCCTGGACTAAGAAGTCTAAGCAAACAAAGGACAGGGAGGTGCATCAATTTAATGTGGTTATCTTTCATGGTTATAGATCCACAGATGCAGCTAAAGGAACACTTTGGTCATTACATACCTTGTCATTTTTACCTGCCCATCAGCAGAGCATAGATTATTTCTTGAAAGTATAATATCCTTGAAGGCCTTAGAATCCAAAAGGCAACAGAAAATAGAAAAATAAAGTCATTTGCTTAGGACAGTCCCCAGGTGAAATGCAACAGAGCAAAAAGATGACAAATCCAGAGAATTCTCTGAAAAGAATAGGTGGTCAGTAATAGACACACTGTACCATATACACAGAAGGAATGCATCACACATCACAAGCAAAGAAAAAAAGCATTTAAAAAAAGAAAGAATTTATGCCTGCAACTTTAATAGTGCACAAGACTGCAGCTGACCATTAAAATTAGAGATTCTGAGCTACTACAACACTGCATAACGGAGGTTTTTTCTATGATATATAAATTTCTTCCAGTATATAAGGCTATTTTCTCCAGAACGTGAAAAAGATAAGCTGAAAAGAGTACATTTGGATTAAGCTCTTCACTAATGCTATAGAAAGCTTTAAGATAAAAATGCAGAATGAGACATTGCAGGAAAACACCAGCTATCCAGCCCCAGCTCTTGAGCCTCTACTAAGACCTTGAGAGCATTAGGGATGGTACAGCTGTTGCTGCAAAACATCTTGTGGATTGGTTAACTCCACCAGCAAATTGCACCAAGGCAGATATCAATTTACATCTGTTTACCACAGCCACACAGGTGATGGGAGCACAGGGAGTGGATGCAACGTGGGCAGCATGGAGCAGGGTTGGGTTATCATTATCAACAGCAGGAGAATAAAGGCATTCTGTGTGTTCCAGGCCTTGTTTGTGAGTGCAGGCAGCTGGGGTTTGGCCTCTTGTTTGTCCTGCAGTCAAGAGCAAAGATCATGACAGTCCTAAACACTATCTGAATGAAACACAGAAACAAGAACCACAGAAAATGTTGGGTGAAGTTAGCAGGACTGGGACAGTGGGTAGGAAGGTTTAAGCAGGGATGACAGGGCTGAGCTGTCATGTTTAGAGGCCTCATAGTACATAACTTACACCTCACTGCAACTATAATGAAGATACAGGTGAGTCCCATGGTTCAAGGTCATCTCAGGAAATTACAGTAAGCTTAGCAGTAGTTTTTAATGAGAAATCCTGCATGTGGGCCTGAAAAGACAGATACTTGTCCACTTTAATTCATGCAGCTGTTTCAGTTAACTTACATCTATGGCTAAAATGCCTCCTTAATTGGGTGTGGAAACAGATGCTCCATACTTGTAAGATGATGGGCATTCAAGGAAAAGTGCATTTAATACATTAAGAGCTGTGAAACTGGGTTCTGGGAATAATTTGTCCTGTGACTGTACACAGGGATTCAGTTTGCTCTCATATCTTTGAGCAAGAGAAAAGGAAGTCATGGCTGTCCAGAACAATCAAAAGTGGGAGTTTAGGGATGCAAGTTGCAGGAACCACTCCTTGCCTGGAAACAGGGGATGATTTTGGGATTGACTGCTATGCTGCTCTCACACTGATTTTTGATTATGAATGTGTATGGGCTCACACTTGCTATGCAGCAGTAGTTGACCTTTCCTAGGACAAGCCAATTAGTCTGCAAGAGTGAATAAAGAGATATTATCACCTTTAAAATCTGCTGCTGCTGCCACTGCTTTTCCAAAATACTCTCCTGTGGGCATTAAAGTGATGTTTTCATTTATCCACCAATAAAAACGCAGCCTTAACCCATCTGCCTGTCCCTCTGTGTATATATCTGGGTAATTTAATAAATGCTTCTGGGTGTTGATTTACGTCATTGTATCTGTATATAAGCCTGCCTCTGTGAGCATGCTGCTGGTTGTCTCTGAGCATTCATTGTCTGCCTTGTGTATGTCTGTGTGTCTGAATGTGGTTTTGTTTAACATTTTTCCCTAGAAAAAACAAGAAGTCAGATGTTTCATGAGGTTGTTCGTTAAAATCAAGGGAAGGAAGGAGGAGACAGTAAGGGATAATTTAGAGAGAAACAGGGGTAGATTTGGCTACAGTTAATCATCTGCCTCAGTCTTCTCTGGAGGAGATGGGGGAGTTCATTCCAGACATTAAAATGTCTCAGGGGAGGATCGTATAGATCATGCTGGAAGAGAAATGGAAAGAATAAATTATCCAAAGGCTCAGAAAGCAATGGAGCCAGACGTCATCTGATCCCAAAGCCAGGATAAAAGCAGGGAAAGAGAACCTTCACAAGATATGCCCAGGATTCTCTAAGAAACTGTGGGTAGAGATAGAGAAAATGATCTCTAACTGCTATCAGTGAGGCAGATTTCTATGATACCAGATTAAGGAATTCTGGTGTCCTGGTACCCTGGTTCCAGCTGTAATTCTGGCTCACAGGGAAAGGTGTTATTCTGAGTCAGAATCAATGCACAACAAAAGAACATTAAAATGGAAGTAAATGCAAAGTTTCCCAACATGCCAGCATCCCCTGAAAAATAAGCCTGAATAATGGCCCAGGAACATTATCATAACACAAGTCTCCTCGAACCAGCAGCACAAGGGGTCGGATGGATTTTCCAGCTCCGGTGCCCAGATCACTTTGCACACACAGCTTGTTTTCCTGCACTTAATCACGGGCCTGACTCACCACCCCTTCTCTGCACTATTCACTATTCTCCCAGTTCAGCTGCAGTGTAAACAACTGAACCAGCAGCACCTCACCAGGGGAAACACAGGGAAGCAGCAGTGGCCCTGTCCACGCACTGTGACACTCTGTTTCAAACAAGAAGAAGGTAATTCCTGTTTTGGAAGCTGTTGCACACCCCAAGACCACAGATACTGTCATGATATACCAGAATCAGAAGTTTTCAGCATTAGTAGCCAGGTATTCCAAGGACAGCAACGTGCCCATGCCACCTTGGAGTGGCCTCTGTCAGGCAGACACTGTGAACACAACATTTTTGTACATGAAAATACTGGGTTTGTTACCTATGTCCTCCATGGCATCTGTCTGCAATCCAGTACAGTTCCTGAGAAACACCTGGGAAGTTTTCTATATATCTTTTGTTTGCAGAGGGACTCCCACACAGCACAACTCTTCCCTATAGTGCTGTTAAACACAAGTAACATCAGCTCTGATTGTTGCACACATTTCCTAGAAGAGGTAACAAACTGAGGAAATTAGAATTTACATTCCCACGTATGATCCTTCAAATGAAAACTACCGAATGAAAATATTATCTGCAACAAAATAATATTTTTCTTACAGGGAAAAGCATGACTCAGACCTTGAGACACTTGGACATTTGCAAAATAAATTCCTACTAAATTCATAATAGGAATTCCTACTAAATTCATAAGCCTCTGACAATCTTGTTCACACTTGTTCTTTTCAGGAAGTTTCCCCCATATTTCAAGACATCTTTCCTCTTTATCTTCCATGAAGTAATTTCTTTCCACAGCACACTACAGCAGCCCCTACATTTTTCTCCAGTCCCTAAGTTTGTCTCCATCCTGCCTGGGGTGCAGGTGGTGCCCCTTCTGCAGGGCCCACGAGTGCCCACAGCCCATCAAACCCAGGCCATTCCTGCATTACAGGGGATGTGTCAGCCGGGGCTATTGTTTGGAACAGGAAGCAAGTTTGGCCGCCTCTGTAATTTAGATTGTAGGCAATAAGCAGGGGTGTGGTGTGCAAAGCAAACAAGGCAGGATTAAGAGCTCTTTTCACTTCTGGACAAGGAATTGGTGGCCTACAGGATCCTGTCCCATATTGGCTACAGCTTCTCCTCCTGACCACAGCCAGGAGTGAAAAACCAGAGTGTCCTCCAGGCTTTCAACTGGAGAGCAAAGATAAAAGTCCAGGCCCCAGGTTCTGACAGAACTTTATGAGCTAAACATCTTGAAATGAGATTATGAGAGAAAATTAAGAACAGTCTTCTCCTTTCAATAGGTCTTTAAAAACAATAACCAGGCCTTACTGCAAATTCATTTATTTTCTCTTGGTGTGCCAATTCCCAAGCTGATATGTCCTCTGTGTACCAGGGATATATATAGATCTAAATGTGGCAAGAAGACAGAAAGATTTTACAGGACAGCAATGTGGGGAGTTCTTTTTTCCAGGAAAAACTCACATCAGAGAGTGAGTTACACATCTTGTTAAAGAAATACTATGAGGTAAATAAAATCCAAATTATATTTAGCTCATAGGAGGTGACAAATACTAGTCAGGTTGACTATTGCCTTGCTGGAAGTCAGTCAAAAACCACTGTCAAATAAAGCACAAAAATAGAGAAAAATAGAAGAGTCTGTATTCTTGCATTTGCTAAAGTGAGCAACATTTTTCTGTTTATTGCCAGCATGTTTTTTAAACTGGTTTTAAATACAAGGAAAGGTACTTAAAGTCAAATCCTGGCCTGCATTCTGCTGAAATCACTTAAAGGGCCTGGTTTGGACCTCCAGAACAGTCTGAAAACCCCTCACTCAATGCAGAGGATCGTCCATGGCAAACTCAAAACCTGTGTCCATTGTCCTGCCAGGTGACCGCTGCTGTGGTGCCACACACATCCTTCTGTGCCTTAGCAGGGCCAAGTGCCCACATCATTCCCCAGTGCAGCAGCTGTGGATAGGGCAGGTTGCATGAGGCAGGGGCAAACAGAGGAAACTCAGGGGTTTCCTTTCAAAAACCCAAGCCTGTGACAAAACAGGCCCAGACGTCACTGTGACAGTGTGTGTTAGCTCAGAGTAAACTCAGAGCAAGCAAGAGGCAGCCATAAGCATTCAGATCTGGATCCAGACATTCATTTAATCCATAAGACCTCTCATGCAGAACTGAGCTTTGTGGGGATGTCCTAGATCCATCGGGTGATCAAACATGCTCTAATTTGCTCCCAAGGCAGAAGTGCCTCCTCTCACTGAGCACTCCCCACCCTCTCACAGCTCCCTTCTGGGTCAGCCCTCCCCACAGGCGAGTGGGTGCAGGAGGATCATCATTCTTTCCTGGCACAGCAGCTAATCCACCCAGCCTGACTGCAGAGAGATAGCTGAGTACTATGTGGGGGAAGATTTTTTAACCTATTCTTGCCTTGTTCCATGTTAGGAAACCACAAACTCTCTCACACAGAGGCAGCTGATAAAGTTGCCTCCTCTATCTAGAAAGGACACCTAACCAGAGCAACTGGAATGTAACTTCAAGAGTTAATAAAATTTTCAAGCAGTCATTTATGTGCTCTCTATCAAATGAACATATAATTGTCAAAAGATTCCCCCACCTTTTCTTGGTTGTTGGGGTTATTAAGTGAAAGCAAAGGTTTAAACTGCTCCCTGAGACAAAAGGGCCTGCAGAAAGCTGCTGCCTGTCCTTAGACTTTGCTATGCTAACATTGAATAGTCACTGTCTGCAGTCAGAGTTCCTTCCTTGAGCAGTGTGAAGGCTTGAGGGGACCTTTGCCTAGAGATAGATTTTGGGTGAGATTTTGGAAGAATGGTTTGCATACAAGTAGCAATGCGATCACCACTGGAATGCTGGTTTCCTGCTAGACACACACACAGAGAATTTGTGACCCTGTGTTCTTTTACAAAAGACAAGTGACCTGCAAAACCCCAGCGTTTCATATCTCATAGTGGTGTGGCAATACAACCTACATAACAATAATGACTCACTGGGAAACAGAAGGATCAAGCTCCAGGGATCTCCTCCTCAGAACAGACCTGCAAATACACTGGAATAATTTGCATTGCACAGCTTGCCTTGCAGAATCCACAGATAAAAATCGGGCTTGGCATGGCTAGGGTATCTGAGCAATATTTAGCAGCAGAACAATGAGCCAGCTGGGAAAGCATGTACTTATCCAAATTCAAGTGGGCAAGTAATTTTGGGCAACGTGGTTACTTAGAGATTGCCTGCACGGGGAAGTTGAGACAAAGCAAACTAAAGTTTGAATGCATGGCATGTAAAACCATTCCAGAAAACGGTGGTGCAAACAGCCCAGGTTTTCTCAGGGTAGTGCATGAGAAATGCCGATTTTTTTGGTAGCACCAGAGCAGAGGTCCCCAAATACTTCGGGAGCTGACACAGCTGCTTCTTTCTTCTGCCTGTGGCCTGACACCCTGGCTATGCACAATGACTGGAGAATTGCCTGTTCCCTCACTCATTGCAGAAGTTACTGCCTCTGTAGCAGGAACTGGAAAAGCCAGCCTTCCTCAGCTCTTCAAACCCTCCAGCCCCTCTTTGCTGGTGTAATTACATGCAGTGATGTGAAAGCTACAGCAAAGCTGGGATGAAAAAGCAAGACAAAAGTAAACCTGCACAGATCTCTCAGTGTAAGCCACCAGGTGCAAATGAGGCATGGATTCAGGTCCTATTATTTGGGGCTCAGACTATAAATCACAACCAACCACTCTTCATTCCCACAAGTCATGTGTCTGGGTGACACCCCAGTCTCCTCCTCCAGCATGGCAACACAAACAGTGGTGATCTTGGGGAAGGCAAAGACAGAGGCAGTCCCAGGGGTGCTTACTGTTTGTAGGTACAACTCCCTTTTAAGAGGGGCAAAAAAGGAAGGAAGAAAAGACAAGAACAGCACCCAGGAGGAGCCACAGAAAGGGAGCAGACCCCACCAGATGTACTCAGAGCTAAAGGCCCTGATCAGACTTCCCAGTCCCTGACCCATCAGACACACGACCTGACTTGCTAATACTGAAAGAGCACTGGAGGAAGTGGGATTTGGCACCATGTGCAAGCAGTGGGGAGCTCAGTCCATAGTTCATGACCAAGTCCATGGGTGTTTTCAACACCTTGGCACCTCTGGGAACCTGTGGCTCTGGCTGTGTCAGCTCTGGGTGCAGGCTGGGCTCAGCCAGCACCACCTGCCAGCACCAGAGGGAAGGGGCACATGAGATTGTCCTGCACTGCTCACCCAGGCAGCCCACCATCCCATTTTTGGGAGCCAGGCCATTTCTGCCTGCAGCAGCCACATACAGAGTTTTTTGCACTGAGTAGCTACTGTGGGTTTGTTTCCCTGTGGGTGCAGGCAGCTCCTTGCTGGACAGACTCACGATGATGCTGATGTGGCAGAAACTCCACTGCCACATGGGAGGGCTGGATGCTGCAGCAGGAGGACTTGGGGAGTGTAAGCTGGAACCCAGGAAGTTTCATGAGTCACCACTGCTCCTAAATTCCCTACTCCTTGAGGATTTTCCAGGTTTGGTACACGCCTTAGGGGACCCCTGCTAGGACACTAGGCACTGGTGAGCCCCAGGACAGCCATGAACAAAATGGCATTCAAGTATGACCTATCTCATGGTTATCACTCATGGGGAAAGTAAGTTTACATACAATTTGCAAAAAACTTTGGGTGGGGAGCCTCAGAGAAGGTTATGGTGCCACTTGTCACCAAGCAGCTTCATGAAGGCAAATTGCAATGTGAATCTACTGAAGCGGCTTTCCTAGAAAGGGAAGGAACTCATTCCTCTTGCCATCAGGAGTGCAGGGGCATTCACAGGAGGTTCATTTTCCTGGAGAATATAGTTTCTGAAGAGGATTAAGATGACCAGAAAAGCAAAGAAAGTGAGCAGGGAGGCCTAAAGATGCAAGAGCAGTTTCATCTTGTTCATGCTTCCTCCTTCCAGCAGCACTGCTGTGCACTGAGGCATTAAAGGTGAGATCTCTTTGCATCATACTGGGCCCTGTGGCAAAGGAGACACCCGTCTGTCCCTGCAGCTATGGGGGAGTTTCAGAGCAGGAGTGGTGCAAAAACTTACACTTCTCTCACAGTCAGCTGACAGCAGAAGCTCCAAGCAAAGTCCTTCCAATCGTGATGGTGTCAGCCACCTCCCTGAGCAGCCTTTTCTCCCTCCCCCCATGTCTACACACCATCGAGATGGCTCTGCTCCCCAAAAAACCTCTGGAGCTACTGCAGGAGCTAAACAGCCTCGTTGAGGAGGGGTGAGAGCTTCAGTCATCAAGGGTGAGCACTGAGGGCCAGTCAGTTCTGACAGGAGCAGCTCCTCCAAGGCGTGACCTGACTTTGAAGCCAAGAGTTCAGAGGATCATCCTGAACAACTTTCATATTAATATTTTTTTCATATTCATATTCATATTCATATTCAAAGATCTGCCTCTCTCTCACTTGCCAGTCACACAGATGTGCAAAGGGCAAGGACCAGAATTGGAGCCACCAGGGACCAATTCTCAATCCTTTTGCTGGACCATTTGTCTTCACCTCTGCTGAGTAGATGTGCAAAGGGCAAGGACCAGAATTGGAGCCACCAGGGACCAATTCTCAATCCTCCGTTCTCACAATAGCTCTCCAGCACTGTCACCTGTAGATCACTCACTGACACACAGCAGGTATGTTAGCCCAGCTGGCCAAAGCAAGGACAAGTAACTGAGGGAAACAGATAAAATTTTACGTGCTTTTCTGATACCAAACAACACTTTTTCAGCATGAAAAAAATTTAAACTACCATAATTTCAAGTTACTAAGACCTCTTTTTAAAAAAAAAGAAGAAACAAATGGTTAAGGTTTGAGGCCTCCAATATAAAAAGAAACAGATCACATTTACGAGATTAGGATTTAGTATTTTTAGGTAATATTGTGAATTTGATAACATTCATGATTTAATAGGACTGCAGTGCAGAAGCACTAAATCTCCTTTGAGCTTTGGACAAATCACTTAATCACTCTGATTCATGGCATTCCAGCACTAATGAGAAGAGTCTCTTACACTAAACTTATCACATATGCAAGCTTTGTTTTGCCAATCAGGACTGTGCCAGGAAAGTGCAAATACCCAAAGATTATAGGCAATGGTAACGGGTGTAGCAATAAGGATGATCTTGATAATTATGTACCTTCAAAAGAGAGGAGAAACTTGTTCTGACTTGCAAATGGAATAAACCTGTCATAGCTCTGATAGGAGTCACCCAGGCTGGCAAGAACTAGGGATTTTTTTTTCAGGTCTCTTTAATAAACTGGTACCGTGGGGGAGTGGTGGAAGATTCTGTGAGAAGCTCTGCTGAGATCACACTCCCTTGGTCCTCTGAATTTTCAGATTTCCCAATCTGTTCTGCTTTCAACCACACACCATTCTAGGTCCAAGCAACACTTCCCTGTCTAGCAGTCTGCTGCATTCACAGGTGCCTCACAATGTCAGAGCAAAGACTTTGCAAATAAAAGCCTAAGGAGAGCTCTAAATATTTGTTGGATTGGGGCCTTACTTTGAGATCTTAGTGCTGCTCATAACCCAGGGTCTGCCCCAAGAGTGATGCTGACACAGTATGTTGGAAACATGGTTTTGATTCAGCCCAAGAAATTTTGTGGAATATTCCTTCCTTTCCAATTTCTCTGAAACCAACAAAGGGATAGAGATGCCTGTGGTGTTATGATGGTTGCTTCCTCTAGTAAACTGCATCATTCTAGTGTTCTCCAACTCAATAACTGTTTTTTCCCAATTGTTAAATGCAGTCATAGAGAAGGAAAGGACATCTCTCCATTTAACCACAAATTCAAAGCACATCCAGAGAACTGAATGTACCAGGGAAATCCTGTAGGAAGATGTTCTCTCACCACACCGCCAGTGAGATTGAAAAAGTGGAAACAGAGAAGACTTCTCATTCAAATTCACTTCTACAAATATGAAAAAATTTGGAATAATATCATACCTTTCTTTTCAAACTCAAGGATAAAGTAGGCAACAGCTATGCTACCCCTAAGTTATTCCCAACATCTATTTAGGCAAGAAAAAGTTAATCTTTAGGACCTTTATAACATTGTGCTTGCACAAAGAAAAGCAAATCCAAGGAGCATCTGTCATCTCCGACCACAGTCTGAGGGTGGTGCCATTTTAATTACATCAGCTTCAAGCAACAGATTGAATTAAGGAAAAGAAAAAAGAAGCCCAGAAAGCTGGAGCAGTTGATAGCAGGTACATTGTTAGATTTTGGGTTATGCCAACCACCAGACAAATATCTCAAGGATACAAAATGCCATTCAGCATAAAGGAAAAAAGTTGGGAAAATATGTAAATATTGAACTGAGTTGTGGTGCACTTGACCCTGATGCTACATCTCCAAATGGAGACAAATGGAGCATGTCTGTGTTTAAAGCCACTTTTCCAACACAGGAGATTGCTACAATGGCACAGTGTTACACTTGTACCAAGGAGTGAGTCTAGCACACCTCTTGAGCAGGGACTGGTTAACCTTCACCACTGCTCACCCCTGAAGGGTTTGTCTCTGAATGTTCTTCCTCAGCCCTTTGCTCTCTCACTTCTTAACATGGGGGTTACACAACCATTCAACTGCAAACCAGTTTTGTTTTCATTTTAGCTTTCACAACCTTCCTGTTGTCTTTAAATAAGTACAAGGTAGTGAGGGGGTTTCTTTGTTATCTTTCATTGAAATATTCATATTAAGATGGAAAATTCCAGGGAGCAGTTAAGAACAGAGAAGGCAGGACTACCATACATCAAAGGGAAGCAGCATTTGCTAAAACCTTCGTTTTACATGTATGTGATTCACAAACTGCTTCATGAAAATGGAAAAGTGATCGAGGAATCGAGGAACCACTCAGGTCGGGGGAAAAAAAATATAAACTAATAGCAACAAACTAATTTCCATGAAAATGGGCCGGTCTCCAAAGCATCTGCCAAGACCAGACACTGTGGTGCTTGCAGCTTTCCTTTGTTTGCTCTTCAAAGCAGGTAGAGCCAGGAACGTTCCCGTGCCTCATGCCAAGCTCTAAGATGTGGTACACGACTTTCAGATGAGGGAATTTCACATTTCTCCCTGAATATTTCACACTACTACAGCAAGGAGAAAAGCACAGACGCAGCTGAAACGAGGAGGAGATTAATTGAAAGGCTAAAAATGGATTCTTCAGCATTACTCTGTAGTATGGGGAACTGAGAAGGCAATTAAAACCAACATGAAAGGAGATTTAATTGCAAATCAGCGAAACCTGCTGAAGCACAGATAGGAAGAGGCAAAGAATCACCCCTCCTGAAGCCCAAGCCCTTCGCAGAGGAGAGCGCTGCCCTCAGCGCCAGGGGCCGCTGATGGCGAGAGATCGGCCCCTCCCCGGGCTCTGAGGGCGCAGTCCCGGGGGAGCGGCTCCCTCTGCCCCGGCTGCCGTGATTCACCCTTGCACACAGCCACGGCAAGGGCAGAAATGCGGGACAAACCCTCCCAGCCCGTGCTCGGGGAGCAGCAGCACAGCGCAGCCTCGCCTCGCCATGCTGCCGGGTCACCAGCGCTGAAGGAAAAGCCGAGGCGAGGTGGAAGGAGGGCCCCGTGGGCCTCGCTGAGCCACAGCCCGGCCGCCTCGCTCTGCGCCATTGTTTCTGTGCCTGGGCTTTTAAATCGGAGCTCTACGGACTCCTAACACCTTCCCCGAGGAGGGACAGGGGAGAGCCAGGAGAAGGGGGAGAGGGAGGCCCGGCAGCTGATGAGGACACAGCGGGAGGACAGGCGAGACTGGTTTGGAGGGGGTGGGCAGCGCATGGGAATGGAACGAGGCAGGGTGGGAACACCCTCAGCCCGTCTCTTTGGTCAGGCAGCTTTTAGCATTTCAAAGCGTCTCTTTCCTTTGTGACTCCAACCGCTGACTAAAAGAGGCAAGCAGGTATTTACGGGATCAGCCAAGCCCCTCCTGCCTAGGTGGCCTGAAAGGCATCGTTGCTGTGTCCTGCAAACAAATCGCGGTGTCTCGTTCCGAGGCTTTCCTGGTGCCGGGATTATGGAAAGGGAGAGCAGCGCCGGCTGTGGAAAATGGGACATGGGAAATGTCAGGGCCCTGCTGCTGCTGGTAAGGTGAACCCTGGACTCGCTTCGGGAGGCGTCCCTGGGTGCTCTCCTGGGGTGGCAGAGTCCGAGCAGGCACGGTGACAACGAGGGGACGCGTCCAGCCCCTTCTGAGCAAAGCGCCCCAAGCCAAAAAGCAGCCCACGATCGCAGGCACCTGATGTGCTGCTTGCTCCAGAGGCACAGGGTGGGGTACGAGGAGGGGAATCTGCTTTTCTCTTCAACACAGAGAACATCAAAGCTGTCCTGAAAAATTAAAAGCTTCTGGACGGGCTCTTGGTGTATTTTAAAACGCAAAACGGACTCATTTCAAAGCACTCTTTCCAAAGGTCTTTCCTGAATGTACATCACATGCAATGGAAAAACACTGCATGCCTGGCATTTAATATTTTTCACCTGTGACCCAGGATTGATGTCTGTGTAACTCCCTGATTTAATCCAACGACATGTCTCAGCAAGAAAAAAAAACCTTTCAGAGTTTGAAAAGGAGTTGGAAAAAAATAAAGTCACGCTCAACACTTCCCCTTCCCTGGAGAGATAGGAGTGCTGCTTGCCCTTTCCTGACGATAAGCATATCCTGGTGGTTAAAAATACATTTTGCTCTTACCGTAAATTCTCCATTAGCCAACTCCTTCAGCCCAGCCCACAGTGTTGGGGTTCATGATTCCTTAGAGGCCACACGTGACAGAGCTTGGCATGTGCGCGCCCAAACGCGCTCAGGAAAAAGCAAAAGTAACAGCTCTGATCCTGCTGCCATTGGCTTCACCTGGAGCAGAGAAATGTGGAGTGCCAAAAACATTCAGCTCAAATGACTTGTACCAAGACCCCATGGACTCCACATTCATTCTTTGACTTTACAGCTGCTTCCAGACAAAGAGTTACAGGTTGTATTGAATTCTGGGCAGCAATTAATTCTTCTGTTAATTTTACTGTTTCCAGTGGTCTTTGTGCAAAGGGACAACTCAGTAAAATGGAACTCGGTGAACAGCAGGGTCTGGCTGATTTGAGATTCTGAAGGCCAGAAACCTGTTCTTCACCTGAAAAACTCAGCCTGTTCTAAGGTGGCTCCAAAATGTGGGTTATGCAAAGGACACAGATGCCACCTCTTACCAAGGAGGCACCAGCCCTGGGAAGAGCCTGGCTCAGCAAAGCTGGGGCTGCTCACACACCCAGATGCCTCTACAGCAGCTCCAGCCTGCAGGGATCCTTTGCCAGCTGCATGCCTCTCCTAAGCATATTCCTGCCAGGAGAAAGCTGATGGGACACTCCTCTCTCAGGGTGAGGGTAGAAGCTGGTGAACAACTGTGACTCCCTGTGAAACAGAAATCACCAGAGTCACAAGTCCAGTGTAAACTTAATGCTTTGCCTTCTTGGCAAGTATCTTGCAGTTAAGGAGGCACTGAGAGGCCTTGCTCCCAGGCATCAAGAGCTTCAGCTGAAAATCCTGTTTGAAGAACCAGTTCTGGATTTCTCCTGTGAGACTTAAGGAAAAAAAAATTTGAGGGGTTAAAAAGAGGCAGAAATGGGAACTTCAAAAGTTGTATCACTGTGCATAAGAGGTAAAGGAAACCAGGCTGCAGCCCTCTTCCTTTTCTTACGATTCCAGGCTGTGGAATAAAGATAAATCCAAGTTCACCCTCCTGTCTTTGTTTCCAAGACTCAGTAAGACAGGGGAGATATGGCAGAGCCCATCTACACAGCCATAACCATAGGAACACCAGCAACAAGGGTAAATCAACATGAGATTCCCTATCATCAGTCTGTGTTTACACTGGAGGCCTCATGCTCCCTGCAACAACCTGGCTGGCAGTCCCGGACCTTGGTATGGCTGTGGAACTAAGTAAGGAAAGGGATTTATGGAACAAATATTAATTTTTCTGTCCTAGTTCCCACCATCTCTTTTAGAACATGCATGTACAGCACCTGGTTTCTGCACTCTGCTTTGAAGCCGTGCTACTGCCTTCCTCCTTCACTCCCCTTGCCCCAGCTGCCCCAAATCTCAGCTTTTCCTTGACTCCTACCTCACATTTGGCCTTGCCTCAGTCCTTTTGTTTAGGAAAAGGTAAAAGAGCTCTGGGTATTTTCCTGAAGATCAAACCCAGGGGAGGCAGCCCCAGCAGAGGCAAGGGCCGGTACCCCAGTGCAGGCAGCAGCACAGCACAGAGGTGGAATATTGCTCAATTGGAGCTGCAGCTGCTTGGCATCTTAAAAATGTGCAGGTCTCTGAACTTGCAGGGGTTGCGTCTGCACGCTGTGACACAGCCAAGGGTCGGAATATCAGCAGCCCTGGAAGGAGCTGTTTGTACCTGCCCTTGGGAGCAGTTGTGCTTCACATATTTTTCTCCTCCTCTTTGAAAGGTCACATGGAAGAGCATGTATTTGTGAAGGGGACGAGTGAAGGTGACTGCTGGGGAGAATGGACACCTTGAAACAACCATGAGAGCTTTTCCAGGTGAGCAGAAGCTCCTTCCCACTCCCATTTTTCCTGGGGTGGCCATTGACAACATCCACGGCCCAGCAACAAGCATTTACTGCCTGGGCAGAGCCAGGGAGGGACTGATCCCGCCTCCCCTCATTTCCTCACTGCCTTTCCTCCTCCATTTATTTCCTTTGGGTTTTCCCCTTTGATTAAACTTCTGGCATGTTGGAATGTTTAATAATAAAACAGATAACTCATGGGAGATGATATTTATAAAATCTACTTCTTTTTTTTTTTTTTTCACTTTTTGTAAGACCTTGAGAGAAAACTACATTCTTCCTTTTAAAATTAAAAAAAAAGCAGAAGGTGCAGTTAACAAGTTTTCAAACAATCAATGTTTTATTTGGTTAATTTATTAAACACCTTTAAGACAATTAATTTTGGTCTGTACCCTTCTATAAAATGATTCAAGTTCTGAACAAACCTCCAATACATAAAGCAAAGTTACTTTTACCATACGCAAATTTCAGATCAAAATACAACACTCTGTTTTCTTACATTTATAAAACCCGGTCAAATACAAACGACATTAAAAAAGATAAAACACTTTCACTGATCCTTGGTACAATATTACAGCACAATTTGCACAGTGGCAACTAAGTCCTCAAAGCACAAGTCAAATACTTTAAAAAGGGAGCCTCCCTTTAGTCACCCCATGTTCTACTGAACACGTAAACAAAGCGAGTGCTACTGAATCCAGGAAAATTCCCGTGTCCCTTTTCATACCATGTGTGAGCCACAAAGCAATTCTGCAAGGGAAGCTACTGGTGAGTAACCAAAGAGCTTTCCTACTTTGCTGTTACCAGTTTTTGTGCAACTACTCCATGAAAATAAAAGAATGGATGTGGACCAGACTCTGCACTGGGCAATTTATGGCAACTAAAGTGAACCAAGAAATGAGTGTTTTTGTAAAAACAGACCATACAACTATAAAAAAAAAAAAAAAAAACAAAAAACCAAATTATCATGGGTACAACTGGAGTAACTGCCTTTTGCTTCACCTTCAAGACATCTAATGAAGACACAGAGTGTTTTCAATTTTTGAGTTTGTTCAATTGCAAAACCCAGTGTTTCGGCAATGGGTCAAAGTGCCATTAGAATTGCACATTTTAATTACAGAATGCATGGTTGCATGAAACGCTCATTTGGTGCTACACCTGAAAGCCTGCACTGACACTAACCTGTGAACATGTGGGATCTCCTACAAAACAGAAACAAGAACAAAAATTAAAACTACAAACATAAAATGAAAAAACCCAAGTCTCAGCTGATAGACATTCCTGGGAAGGTCCTACTTAGCAAACCTTGCAGCAACGCCTGGAGAAGAGAAAGTAAAACCAGAAAATGGATGGGTCTGATGTGTCCCCTCGGGCTATGCTTTGCACAGGCAGTCAGGGCAGTTGTACCACAGTGCAACTAAAGGGTTTTTGCCTGAAGTTCTGCAAGCCCTTCATTTCCCCCACCCCCAAACCACTGATTTTACTCACAGTTCAGTTGTAACTTCAGTTATTCAGTCTCATCTAATGTGAAAATGTGTACATAATTAAATGGAAAAATACACGAATGGATCTAACTTTCCTCTCTCCTCCCTCCCCAAACTCACCTCAAACCCATGAGGACACCACACACTCCAAAACTTTTCCTACCTGTTAAAGTTCACATAATCCTGACAGAACAGAGAACTGCAAACTGCACAAATAGTACATAGTTAAATAATGCTCAAGTGTAAACAATACATGGACATGGTTTAATAAAACCCTAGTGAGGTACAGCAAAAACTTAGTTTCCTAATTTAGTGTTTTAAGTGCAATAGAAACGCTGCTGTACCACCCTTCTGCAAACACATCTCTCCAGAATTAAGCTGCACTACTAGGCACATTCCCTTAAAGCTACATACCCATGCTATAACTCATATTGACTTAATGCAAATATTTGTGGGGAAAAATAATTTACAGGGTTAATTAAAATCTTTTTTAGTATTCAAAAGGAATGATAGTAAAGGGATCAACCATGGAAAATGTGGTAATACATGTTTTTTAAAAGATTTCCAATAATTCTAACACAAAACAGCAAGTATATTTTGAAAAATGCATAGAAACCCTGTCAATACAAAAATCCCCACTGAAATTACACAACTAAGCAATTTTAATCTAAATATTTTATGTGCTTTTCCTATAAAGGCCACTTTGACGTACAAATACAAAAAAATTTACATTTTCCCCCAAAATAAATTATTTGCTCCTCAATTAAAAATACTGAATATGGAAGCATAACAACCCTCTTTCATGCCAGCTACTTATTTGCAGTGGCTCTTTCTGAAGAAGAAAATCTCCTAATATTTTCAGTTACCAAAAGAAATAAGAAATGGCTTCAGCCTGTGGTCTGCTTAGCACTAGGAAAAACCTGGGGGAAGGAATGGAACAGGCTGAGCCCCTTACACTGCGTGTGCTGGGGAGGGAATGGATGTACACAGAAGGAGCTTTCCTGCTTGTCTCCCAGGCTATGCACCAAAATCCCTGCTTGGAAACAGAGAAGGAAATGGAGGTCAATCTGAATTAAAGAGAGACAAAATAGTAAAGGGAGTTAGGAGGCAGAAAGTGTATGAGGTCCAGGGTGGGTTAAGTGAATGAAGAATTCAGGATCACCTGGGAGAGGAGAGCTCCTCACAGGAGGCAGAACCAGGAAAAACTGTACCCGTTTTGTAACAGGGGGAAGAAGAGGAACACAAGGAACAAATTTAATTGGAAAAATGAAGCAATGGGAGAACAAAGAACCTTTACCAGCAGTCCTGACCACAAGGGCATTTATCGCTGAATTGCCACAGAAGCAAAAAAATCAAACTCACACCGAAGCAGCAGAAATGAAAACGTACTTGGACTGACTGGAGACGTCACAGGGATTCTTTACTGTAAGCACCAGATCCACGACTGACTGACACAGGGAAAGCAAGACAACACCAACCCAGGGGGCACAGCAAACCCCAAACACCTGACATGCTGGAGGGCAGGGAAGTGCAAACGTGGTGAAGTGGCCCCAGAGGGTAAAGCCACACTGGTGGGGTTACAGGACAAGCTCCAGCTGACAACACCATGGGACAACAGGAGGGACACACATGGAGACCACATCATTCCAAGCCAAAACACCCAACAACCTGACCCAGCTAAACTGCTGGGCCAGGCAAGGGGCAGGAGCAAAAGCAGTGAGCTAGAGTTGATCTGGCTGCATCATTCCAAGCCAAAACACCCAACAACCTGACCCAGCTAAACTGCTGGGCCAGGCCAGAGGGCAGGAGCAAAAGCAGTGAACTAGAGTTGATCTGGCTATGAGATTCTTGGGCAGCCATTGAGTACAAGCTCTCCTAACCTTGGACCAAGGACTGGGTTTGGAAGGACACAGGAGCTGCACTTCTGTATCACAAGGAAATCAGCTCTCTGGTGTGCTGTATTGCATAGTTTGATTGAGGTCAAAGAGCATTTATGTCTTATTTTTCCCTGTTTTAAACAGAAGTAAATCAACATACTCCAATCAGAGCACTCCAAACCCTGTCCTCAAGTGATTAATCAATTAATTTCTAAAGATTTTGGGGTGGACACATAAAAGCTAAAACTCCATTCCCACAGAAAGCACAGAAGGACCCACAGAACACGTACATACATAAAGAGCCTGTAACAGTAACCACATCTGTAATACAGGAGTCAGCTTGACAGCTGGATGATGGGGATAACCCTTGCTGTCCAGCTGCACACCACAGATGGTAAAGAACAGGTGAGTGCTTTTACCTCACCATACCAATGTGCCTTTTGTAGAAAAGGCAGCAATATATTCTGACAATATCCTGGTAATTATCAAGATCTTAGATTTGACAGAACACTGAACCTTTAGGAGAGGGGCAGCAATGTGACATCACATTCCAACACCCTCCTATTACTTGGTTAATGGAATACAGATATCACAATTGGATTATTCAATAGTTGTTTCATTCTCTTAAGATATAAGAGGCTATTTGTACTGTACAAAGTCAGACTAAGTACACTAGTTATCATTCTTATAATACATATTCATATTCTTTAACCCAATCCCACAAGATTCATGGGACTCAATAAATATGGTTTACTGAGGGAAAACTCTGAAGATACAGCATCTAATGTGAAGAAATTTTAGTTTTTCCTTCTGAAGGTAAAAGTAAAACAATTCCAGCTTACCAGGACCCCACTCTGGATTATGAAGTAGTGGGCATACTAACTGGGATGCAGTTTCACATCTCTGGTTTCTCAAAAAAAGAAAAAAGTGCAGTGGAAAAACAGGTGGCCAGAACCTCCCCAGCTCTTTAGACCAGTACCCGTGGTTGTACACTACAGACATAGTTCCAGGACCCACAGTTCCATAGCTCCAGAAGTTTCAGATGTAAATACAACAAATGCAAAATAGTGGATGTCCTAGAACAGCCCATAGATCTTTATACTGACCCTTATGTAAGGGACAGTGTGGACTCATCCTTACCTGTGCAGCAGAGAGCAGCTGCAAGGCAAGGAATGATTCTGCTCCTCAGCCTTCCCTAGAATGAGAGGATTAGGAATTTGCAAGCTCAGTAGAGCTTCTCCAAGGCCCCTCATTTATCAGCTGTTTTTCAGCTGTGCAGGTAACACAGACACTCCTGTGAGGCCACCAACCGGTGGCTCCTCTGCAGTGACAGCCTGGATGAGTTCGGATGGTCGGAGGGCAGCACCCAGCGTGTGAAGGAGGGGAAGGACAAGGCAGTCTCTGACTCTTTTCAAAAGGCTAAAGGGCTCTTAGAGTAACACAGCTGAGAAATGCTACAGCACTGGGACTGCAGAGCCTACAAGAAGGCAATAAATAACCTGCTGCGTGGAGATGGGACAAATTCAAACATCAATGCTTGATCCTTCCTGCTTCCTCAGACAGGGCAGGAGTAGGACTTTATGTCCTTCAGAGAAAGAAAAACCTTCCTGTAGCAGTGTTAACCAAATGCCTAAACCAACCTGATAATACGGATCAGACAAAAATAAAGACAGCATAAAAAGGACAACAAAGTTCCTGTGCAGGACTAAAATTCAGCTCTCTCCTCCATGGCTTGTGTCTACAAGAGCCTCTCCTCGGGGTGCCCAAGCCAATGTCACTGCAATGGCAGCACTTGGAGCTCCCCTCCTCCTTCCTCCTGAGCACCTGTGGCACCCAAACCCTGCAGGGCTGAGCAGGAGGGGTCTGAGACAAACCCCACACCGGGCCAAACAGCCCAGGGATCTGCCAGCCGCATGGGTCAGCATGTCCCAGACACACAGCCACGTCCTGGGACCAAGCCTGGGAAGATTAATATTTATGGAATAGCCACCATGATGTTAATGGAAGGCTCTGGAATTAGCAGCTAATTGGTATACAGTCTGCAGAGTTATGAATAGCTCCTTGTTTCTCCCCTACTATTTGTGCATGGCCACTAAAATGTTTGCTACATTGAATTCAAAGTTAGTATGAGCTGCTCCTCAAAATTTTAGAGGAAGATGTTTTCTATGAAGCATTTCTTGGTTATGCCTTTATAAAGAAAGGAAAAAGGTAGCATTTTCCATTATATTTTGTATTATTAAGGCCTTTGACAGTTTGGAAGCCATCTTTATGAAAAGGGATGCTTTTCAAAATACAGATTGAATACTCAAAGAAAAACTCCACAGAACAAACACAAGCTGACTACCAGCTTATATTGGTACTTTTAGGAGTCAAGCACAGTGTAAGGAATTCAAAACTATGTCAAAATAGCACCTTTAGAAGCAGAAGAAAAGACACTTTTTAAAAAACTTTTTCAATCTAAGCAAAACCCCACATACCTGAAGATCACAAAGAAATGGTCAATGACATAAGTTCAGGTATGGAAGGCAGGTATTGATTTGAACAGTTTTTCCTCTGCAGGTGATTAAATGGGGAACTCCACAGAAAAATATCTAATTAGACATGACAGAAAAATCAGTGATTCTCTCTATTGAGATAATGTATCAAGTTCACAGGCAAAACAGTGAGAGCAGAGTATAGGCAGAGAGATAACTATCTGATCTGTCCTTAAAAGAACAGACTTCTATTTTTTAAACAGATCTCTTCCTATTTAAATATCATCAGGACAGCCTTTCAATTGCCACTCTTATTTCCAAGTATAATAGTTGCTATCAAGTAATAGAAATTTTTATTTACTTTTTACAGCAGCTGCAGGTCAACCTTGGTCTTTTTGTACAGAAACATTAATTTAAAATGAAATTAAACTGTCCTTGGGCAATGGTACCATTCTGTCCTGCTTCTTGTCTGCTTTTAGATTTTTTTAAATTGAAGGACAAAATGTGATTTAAAACAAAACAAAATAAAAAATATTTGACAAAGTGCAAAGAAAGAAAAAATGAGGTAGCTGGGAATAGGGGCTTTCCCCCCAGGACAAGGTGCCAGGCTTCCAGCCATAGTGACACACACGAGGGACTGGGCTACACCTGATCTACCTGCAGCTTTGCTTACAGGTGTTCAGGTGATCTCTGACCTGCTGGCATCAGTTTTACAAGCTCCATGAAAAGTCATTTCATTGTGTATTAAGCACTGTCCCCACACACACTGATGTGCAGAGATGTGCAAAAGCCACGGGGAGCAAGTTGGTGTGGCCACCCTCTGACCCACAGGAGTTGTGCTCCCAGGCCCATGGGCACAGTGTGTGTTCAGAGGGAGAGTGAAAGCAAAATCCTGTTAATAACAGCAAAAGAGAAAACACCTGAGGCCAGAGCAAAGATCGTGCATGGAACACCCAGGACCTGCCCCTGATGGGCTTTGGGGGTCCAAACAGTGAGGGCAGTCAGTGGTGGCAATTCCATGAGTTCTGTACCAAACCCAGCCTCCTGCCCCATCTGACTCACAGCAAGGCTTGTGCAGTGTAAGGAAAATCTTGTTCTGAACCTTCTCCACCCCTCAGCACTGTAAAGGAGCTTCCAGGAGCCCCCCAGAACACAGCTTGCTGTTTACATCATGTAACCAAGATAGGACAGAACACTCACCATGCATTGCAAAATGCAGTCTCAGACCCTTAAATACAAACATGTTTCAATTGCAAAAAGCAAACCACTCAGGTTTTGGAAGTCAAGGATTTAAAAAAAAAAAAAGAAAAAGGTTAAAATTGACTTAGCAGGTGTTTCCCCAAGCAAACAAAAGCTAGAATAGACTTCATGTTCTCTAAGCAACCCAAAGGAGGCAGGAGTCCTTTGGACTAGTTTAAGACCAGCTCTGAAAGGGTTTGAAAGTATTTCTTAAGAGGGCAATCCCTGGCTTCCCCTCAGAAAGAAACTATAGCAAGAGCTTACAGAATGGCAGCTATGCTTACCTTGATCACCTCAGCAGATACTCCTGTACACTGCTTTATTCACTCTAATAAATAAGCAGGCTTTGCTTTTTAAGGCCTAAAACCAGAGAAAGAAGTGACAGGGATGATAATGCTTTCCTGCTATCATGTGTAAATTCATAAAGCAGATTAATAAAACCCAAAGCTTTTGCATGTGAGGTTGTTCAGGAGAGATCCTCTAGCCCAGCCAAGTACCAGGTTTTTGTAGCATGCTACCTATTGCAGATGGAAATTTCAACTTTCCAAAATGGCTTTTGCATTCATCAGGTACAAATTTTTTCCCCAGGGGGTTTTTTCTGTTCTGAAATTGGCAGCCCAGTAACAGAATGCACAGAAATGACACTTGTGAAACAAGTGCACAGCCGGTGGCAGGAGGTCGGTCAGGCTCTGACAGGTTTTAGAACTACAGATGAAAGAAACTTGCCCTCGACAAAAACTGAGGTTGTCTCAGCATTCACTCAAAAGAAATGGAGGAAAGTCAAATTTGAAAAAAATTAAATAAGTGCCTAAGGTGGTAATTAAAAAAGCCCCAGTATTAAAAAAAAATTAATTCATGTTTTATCAATAAAATAACACTAATTACACACAGGGGATTCTTCTTTCTATTGTTGTAATCAGACCTGTCAGCTTTTACCAGGGCTCAGAACAGCCTCATTTCATTATGCAAATTCAAGGGCACAGGTAGGCAGTGGCATTGAGCAGCTTCGTGTACTGAAGTGCTCTGGCAGGTGCACTCTGCTCACAGAAACCCTGCAGAACTGCTGGACATCAAGATTTAACCTTTTTCCATTGAAAAGCTCAAATCTTCCAGCTCACTTTTCAAGACACTTCAATAGATTGTTTCAAATAACCTCCAAATATTATTCTATACAAGTCCTTTATGTCTTGCAAATACTTTTATAACTAAAAAGCAGCTACCTAGAATAAGTAATTTTAAAAAACATTATTCAGATTTTGTATCACCAATAATTTTTTCAATATACTCATCTATTGGTAGTAGCTCATAGTTTAATTCTTTTGTTACCCTTAATCCTTTTGACCAGGTGTTCATCTAGCTGGATGGCTTTAGTCTATGTTTTTAGGTAACTTATTAATCAAAATTTTTTGAGAATTAATTGCTGGAGCACAGCAGCAGTGTCACACTGGGCATGACTGGTCAGAGCTGTCACCTTAAATCCTGGCTGCAATCCTTCCTACAGCAAGGGATTTCCCAGGGAAAAAAAAAAAAAAGAAAAAAGAAAAAAAACCACAGGGATGAAGGAGAGCAGGAGCCAAACTTATTAATAAACTTGAGAGCACACAGAGGTGACCCCCACAGAAAATGAGCAGTGTCCCCCAAACCCCACTGCCTTTAGCTTTTACTGGCTCACCTTCCCAAGCCCTGTGCTTTTCTCTCACAGACCATGTGCCCTGGAAACACAGCTCCAAGAAAAAACAAGGAAGAGCATCAGAAAATGGCAAATGTCAAAAGGCTGCAGCAGTGACGACTGAAACCCAGGCCTGTATTCAGTCCTGAACGGGAAAAGGAAATACTCCTTTGGGAAGATGGAAATAGCAGCTTCTACAAACACGGATGCAATTAACACCCCTCCCACCCACCTGAAGTAGCCATTTAAGTACTCCAAAGAGCTAAAGAGAACACAACCCCCAAATCCTCAGTGCTAAATTAGAGGCAGAAAGGATCCATTTAACACTAAATTAAATATAATTCCTTGGAAAGCATTGCTGTGAGTGGCACCAAACCACACCTTAGTTACAATGCTCAGTCTGCCTGTGTCCCTGGGCACAGCCACATTTCCCGAGGCACAGTTTCATTCTGCAGGTCGATAAATGCAAACAAATTGCACTTAATCTAAACAGTTATAATTTTAAATACTAAAGCCTGTTGTCAGCTGCCTTTTATTACATACTTGCATGGCACCAGTGCTCTGGTAAAAGTAAAGAGCAAAGTGTCCATTGTGCATCACATGGAGTGATACTCAAGGCAGCTGTGAAGAGTAACACAAACCTGCAGAACAGTATTAAAAAAAAGCAGATTTACATTGCTTTCAATAGCATTCATTTTTAAAAAAAGAACCACTGCTCTTTTTTGGAACACAGTGAATTTTAAGCATATCTGTATTTTAGTAGAACAGTTGAATTATTGTTATACACAGAAGAACCCAAAAGTTTGGCACTTGTAACAATTTGGATTTGTTATTGCATCCTCCACTCTGCATGGCACATGCATGGTAGCAGAGCCCCTGCACAGCATTTATGGAACAAACAGAGAAACTGCAGTTAAAACAGGGGAAAACCTCCCCAGACCCCTCAGTCCTGTACTTGTGCATTTACTGAGTCATGCAGGCACCAGAAATATTGCAAAGCAACCGAGCTGCCTGGTGTGTTCTGGAGGGGGAGTTCATAAGCCAGGCAGTTCAGTAGCTCTGATAAAAACCTTATTTTCATCAAGATCTCTGCTCCTGAAGGCAGGCTGTGTGCCAGGCACGTGCTGTGCAAACACCAGGGACACAGCTTGCTCACAGCTATCAGTTTGCTGATTTTCAGCTTCTGGTTTCAGAATCACTTCTGTCCTTTTGTGTAATTTTGTATTAATTTGCCTTCAATTTAAAGATGAAGTACCCTCAAAGCTACAGAAATTCACTTGACCAGAAGCAGCTGGGCTGACACAGCACCTTCACAATAACTAAAATTTAAGGATTAGCTGACAAAATATTTAAGGACAACTAGACCTTGCTATGGTACAACAAAACGGAAGACTCTTCAGGATGCCTCTTCTTCAAGTTATAAAACCAGCAAGGGAGAGGATCTGAAGTTCAACCCTGACTCTTTAGGAATATGAGCATCTGTCAAGGCCAGGTAAGGAACAGAGCCAGGCCAGGCATGTTCCTTCCTCAGAAACTCAAGGGATTTATTTTATGAGAGCAAAAGCACTTTACACCTCTACTTCTGTAATCTCTGTCTGCTGTGCAGAGCAGCCACAAGGCTACAAGTGTAAAACAAGCACAGAGGACACTGCTGTGTGCTTACAGTAGCATATATTTTTTCCCCACTTTTCCCCTAAAATTGACAATTCCAAAATTTTTCCAAAATTATCTGTGGCACTTGAAAAAAAGGAAGAAACTTTTCTTGGGGGAATTGTGGAAAGGGATGGAGAAAGGGGAGAAAAAAGCCACTGCTCGTCCCATCTTCCACAGTTCCTACCCTGTATTTGGTGATTTTCTGATTTCAGTAGCTGGGGTTGGTCCAATTCCTCACCAGGGAAAGGAAAACAGATGCAGAGGCCCAGTCCAAGTGCCTCAAGCTCAAGGTGGCCCAGCCAGTTCTCATCCTGCATGGACATCTGGCCAGGACACACATTCAAACAGTCACCTGTGGAGGACCTGGCTGAATGTCAGTGCCAACGCATGACCTGGGAGGAATTAAGGCCATTGTGCTTAGCAAGGACAACTTAAACAAGTTTTAAACTGCCAAACCACTTAAAACCCCTGGACTGCAACTCAGAAAAACTCCTGAGTTGTTTCCCATGGGGCTCAGCCATCATGTGCAGGGGTACACAGTGCCAGGAGAGCAGGGACAGCTGAGTGGTGGCATTTACCAGTGAAGCCAGTTCAATCTACAGCTCTTTGCACATTCAACACTCAGCAAACTGGTGACCTCCCTGCTCTCAGCACCTCTGGTACTGTCACAGCCTCCCTCCCCTTCTGAAGTCAACCACCCCTTGGAAAAGAGAAAGAGAAGTCAGAGGTGAGCTCTGCCTCTTCACTCCTACACCACCACTGGTACAATCCCTGCAGAAAGGGGAGCCTCGGCTTCAGCGCCTCGCTCCAAATTCAGAGGGAAATGGAACCTGGTTATTGCACAATCCAAGGGGTGCACTCACAGTTCAGAGCTGGACAGACAGACAGACAGACAGGAAGACACATCCCTTCCCTCCTGCACACACAGAGGCTAGAACAGCTCTTGGATCAGTCCCACAAAGAGTGCAGATGGGGAATGGTCCCATTCCCTTAGGCAAGGCCAAGGAAGCCAGTTTTGAGATCTCAGGAGTGCCTAAATCTGAGCACACGCCCAAAACCCCTGGAGAGCATCCCTGGAGACTTGGTCCCCAGCCACATGGAAAATGACACGAGTACAATGTGCTCAGAAATTCAATTTGTGACTGGTTCAGGTACAGAGGCTTAAACTTCTTGGTCAAATCTCACTGAGTGCATTCACAACACACTCCAATCACCAGCAGATTTGTTTGTTTTATTTATGTTTTCTTTAAAAAAAAAAAAAACCACACTAAGAACACCTAGTGTTAATCCTACTCTAAGTGTAAACATTTGGTTCAGTAACTTGAACTGCAAAACACTGCTAGAGTATTTACTTGGATTTATCACGTGCATTTATCACTTACGTTTTCTGGATGCTGAATGCCCTCAGTGTACTGGGAAGCTACAGGGACTCGGGAGATAGCAGCTGGCAATATTCTGAATAACATTTTCGGAAGTTTTCCAAGCCACTTAGAAAACTGAGCTCAAAGTGAAACAGATACTTAGGAACATTCATCACTTTTGAATATGGGATCTTGGCACTTTGTCTGAGGAAAAAAAAATTGATCCATGTAAGATTTTTCAAAAAAGGGAAATTTAACAGATAAACTAACAGCACTTGATTTATTTCACGAGCCAGCCAAGGATGGAAATAGTGGTTCACATTTCTGTAGTAAAGCATTATATATAAATTTAAAATCTAAAGACATATATATATACACACACCAAGTTTACTGCAATGCATAAATATATAAACTTTTTAATATGCCAGCTAATATAGGTCAGAAAATCAATGTATATAGTTCAAGTTTTGCAGCACTTCAGCATTATAAAAATAAAAATAGGTCAATGGATTGGCTGCTGCCCTTTTCCCCACCCTCCCATACTCCTCTGCTGAGGAATCAGTCATTCCAACCCCACATCAGTGCTATGGAAGGACTGAGCAGAAGTAAATTTCAGAATGGCTCTTCAAGGACTATTTAGTGAAATACCAATATTTTGACCTAGATTGGGATGATATTTCAACATAAGATGATTTCCATAAAGATGAAGAAGGTTTACAGTAAGTAAATTTCAGAATGGCTCTTCAAGGACTATTTAGTGAAATACCAATATTTTGAACTAGTTTGGGATGATTTTTCAACGTATGTAAGATGATTTCAATAAAGATGAAGAAGGTTTACAGCAACACAACTGAGGGCAGAGTTTGGCTTGTGTGAGGTCCACAGAGTTGCAGAGTGGAAAGTCTTGTGTGTAGTTGTAATACTGGTTGTACAAAGTCTCTTTTTCTGAAGGGCAGGAGGTATTATTTCTATTTTCAGTCTCTCCCATTTTATTCCTTTTAAATAAATACAGGTTATGTCCCATCCATCACAATAACAAAGAAATCAAAAATTGAGGTAAAACTGTTCTACCAGCTGATCTTGACTACAAACAAAAGTCAATTAAATATCACTACTGATGTGAACAAGGCTTTGTAAGAAATAAAATGCAAGATACTAAGTTCTTCACTATAACCACACCATAAAACCCAGCTTTCAGACAGCAGTAAACAAGACTGTACTGTAGCACAGAAATCATTAGTAAACCAACTTTTGATCCCAGTTTAAAGTCACTGTACAAATTTTCCTTAACTCTTAGTCCAAACCCCATGTTTTCTACAAAATAAATATATCCTTGTCATATTTCACCTTTGTTCTAAGAGACATAAAATACACCTTTTTACAATCCTCAGTCTTAAAAACCATTCTTAGCTTGCAAGCAATCTGAAGTAAAAAGGAACACAATCTATTTAGTTTGTCCTTTTGCTCTTACCAAAAGCAGCAATCATCACTAACTGTTCCAAACATGTCTTCCCTTTTCACTTCAAGGAAAACAGCCACCAAAGCCCACCCAAAAGCACACACCACCCACCTGCAGACCAGTTCATCAGGCTACTCGAATGACAGCGTAGGAAAAAACTGTTTACTTCTTTGTGGTGTACTGTATCCATTTTCCGGGCTGTATCCATTTCAGATTAGTCCATTTTATATATATTAAAAATATTTGTCAGAATGAAACCATTGCAAATGAATGAAAAACCGTATGTACACACCTCCACCATTTTTAGGCACAGACCTTATCTTTTGAGAAAGGACTAGAAATAAAAGGTGCAACGACCAACACCCCCTGTGGCCTCATGCTCCAACAGCAGCACACCAGGGAGGTTGGTTATCGTGTAGCTTCTGTGTATTACAGCTATCCAGTTCCAGATAGCACATGGATTTGTATCAGTTCCCCGCAGGGGAAACGCACCTGAAAGCTCTTTTTTTTTTTTTGCTTTTCAATAAGCTTTGCCAAAGTAAACCGATTCCCACCAGTTTCACACACAAAATCCTCCTTCAATAGCAAGGTTTAAACTCCAAATGGTTACGACTGAAGGTGTTTCCTTGACCTCCCCTTTTATTTTCCCCCTTCTCTCCTCTTTAATGTGTACTTAAGTTATTTGTTCCCGAAACAAGTACTGAGACTCAAGCTTTGTAAGCATTTAAAACAAAAACAGTTACCATACCAAAGCACAGCATACAGTGTAATTTTCAGCTGTAATTTCTCAGCTTTTCCTTTAAATAGAGCTAGATTATGGTGGACTGCACAGAACCCTTCCAGTCTCGTCCCCTGGCAGCACTCGGGTCACGGAGAAGGTACGCGGATGCGGAACAATCCCTGCTGCAGCTGCAGCCGGAAGAGTTTGCAGTTGGCGATCCGCAGCGCTGCGCAGCCCGTCCGGCGCAGGTCCGAGGGGAACAGCGGCTTGGTGCGCTGCCAGGTGCCCGTGCTTCTCTTAAATTCCCTAACATAGTCATAGTTTGTACCTGAATTAATGAAAAAGAGAGATGAAATGCTTAAAACTCACTGCAGCTTAACCACGTTTAACCTCTAGTAAGGCAAATACGTGAATGAGAGCAGACACAGGAACGCAAATCGGTGTCTGGGTGGGTGGTTGAAATTGTCATCAAAAAGGAACTACTGTGACATTTCTGATCTACTTAAACCCAACAAATTTGGAATTTTGTTTGCTTGTATTTTGAAGAAAGCCCTGCTACACAATCATATATGTACACATGGTCACAAAAGTCTTCCAAATCTCTTTTACAGAGCGTGGCCAGATGCTGGCAGCTGTAAACTGAGTATGTATGATAGCACACATCTATTTAGTTGGGATTGAGAGCCAAGAGTCACTGTCACATCCTTGTGAACCACTAGACAATGTCCCTAGGATGCAGAATTGCCTGTTTCCCACTGCAAAGACAGGAGGAGCTACACCTCAGGCACTAACAGGTCTTCTTACATTTAGATAAAAGCAGTAAGACACTCTTAGTCTTGATCTCTTGTGGTCTTCAAACTAATCAACCAAATCAAGCCAATGCTCATGGCACTGAACTTGTTACTGAAGGTCCAAAACCAACCTGTGTGTTTCTGTATGTCCAGCATAATCCCCCTGACCCACAGTGACAGAACAGTGTCCCAGCCTCTTAAAAATGTTCAGTCTCATCAGTACCAAGTATTTAAAATATGGGAAGGAAATGTGCATAACGAGGTTTTTAGCCCTGGTTCTGACCTGTATCGAGATCTCCAATCACATATATGCTGGCTCCGATGGGCACAGCTCCATACACAAAAGAAGAGCTAGTTGGGATACATAGGTTCTGGTCATTTAGATAAATCCACCTGTAAAAATAACAATTGAAAAACAGGATTTGATTTTTAGTGAGCACATTTTAAAAAAAATAATCCTGAGTCTTTTTGCAGCTGTAATCTTTGACTCAAAAGCAGAGTGTACATATTAATTTGTGATGTAAAGGCAACATTATAGTTTGGGATAGTCCTGATTTCTCCCAGCCAGAAAAAGCAGCTAGTACTGCTGTATCCTGAAGTTGCTCAATTTCAGAATTGCTCCACTCATCTGTGTAATCTACCTATAATAAATTCTTCTTGCAGCCACATAGTGTGACCTTCTGGAAGAGAACAGGCATGTTAGACAGCCAACAACAGCTATGCCAGTCAATCTTCCCTACAGAGAAAATTTTAGGCAGCTTTGTCTTAAAAACAGTCTTTAAACTGTCTTTAAAATAAACACATATAAGTTTTAATGATCCATAGTAAGGGAAAAAAACAAATTGCTATAGCAGAACCTTACTATTAAACAGTGTCTCCCCCATATAATTCTTCAACTTCTTTAATAGTGCTTTATCAGGGACAACAAATCCTTGCCTGCTATGAAGACTGCAGCACTTGGCAATGCTTAATTTCAAACAAGGGACAGAAGACTGGAAATCAAAGTGGTAATGGAATTTGGAAAAGAAATGTCCATTATCTGGAATTGCCACAGACCTTTCCAATCTCATATCAGGCTCTTTTCAATCCCTTTCCAGCTCCTACAGTAATCCTACAGCTCCCCTGTGTTCACTGTAAGCTCAGGCTCATTTCAACAATACATCAGCCTGATCTTTCCAACAAGTGAAAAGCAGTTTTCCTTGTTAAAGCCTTTGGAAAACAGGTGGGGATGTACTCCTCATCCACATGGGATGCTGGTTTATAAAGAGGTTGCAAGAGTTATCAGCATCCTCTGTGGTTTTGAAACAAATTCCTACAAAATGCTCCTGCAGCTTTGCAGATGCTGTCACAGTTACCATATACAGACCCTGACATGTACAAATCAAGGCCATTTTAGGGGACTGTTCCTACACTTTTTATTAAATAATTTACAGAGAACATGAAGATCTGAGAAACATTTAAAAACCATCCCATATATTTTCATGGCCATACCAGTTTAATTTGAAGAAAAAAGTTAGAAAATGCCCTCCCAGATACTGCTGATCTTTAGAAAATTCTGCATCATCTGAACACCTGATTCAGAAGTAAACCGCTCTTCTGGCACTGAAGGAGATGCTGCTCCATATCAATTATCTTGGAGACAGAAATCAATTTTTAAAGGGCAAATGAAAGGATTGGCTGTCCATTATTTTGTCTGTGCTGTACATTGAAGGATTAACATTCTGCGCAAAGCAAGGAAACGGTTTGTAGCTGTCACAGAGGAGGACGGATGAACTAAGGAGAGAAAAGGAGAAGTTCTCTACACTGGTTCAGAAACTCTCACACATCAAAACAACTTACACCATATTTCATTAGCTTCCTTCCCTTACCATAGAAGGAGGGCACAGTATTTTCATTGCTTTTTAGCAGCAAGTGACCTAGAATTCTGAAAACTGAGTAAGCAGCAGAGAAATGCAGGAAGGAAGACTGGATTTTTTTTTTTTTTATTTTATTTAAGTTCTAACTATAGGACCAGGTTAAGGAAGGGAAAAAGACTCAAATCAGGAGTTTATCTGTACTAGATTCTCTGGGTTTTGGGGTTTAAACAGAAAAACCTAAACCCACAGGGTGAGACCCAAGCATTTTCCTACTGTGCATCACCAAAGCACAGTATCAAAGTTTCTGTAGCTGCTTGTGAAAATTCATCCTCAGGCTTTCTCAACATGTATGCTTTAAAAAACAGGCAGCACTTTTCAGGAACACTCACAGCAGCTTTAGCCGTTAAAACTAGGAAGGAACAAAGACAGGAAGGGCAAGGGGTCACGTTTCATCAGAATTTGACTAAGCTCCAGCTTAATGTGGGTTGTGCCTGCTGTTTGAACAGTATGGAAAAAACACCATGACCAAAAATTCACAATCTTCAGGAATCTGAAAACAGTCCTTGGAACAGAACGCTTGCGTACTTCCCTGGGATGGCTCCACTCAAACCGAGTCCAAGAGGAGCAGGGGGAAGGCAAGTCCTGCTGCAACCAGGGGCAGAAGTGATGGCTCTGAAACTGGAACAGGCTTCCACCAATTTAAAAATAGAAGGGAAGGAATCCTCATTTCTTTCAGTCTTAAAGTGAGACAAACAAAATGATCCGTCCACACTGCTGTAGTTAACGAGTGGGATGGGGGTAACTGCTTTATTTCCAAGTGGGAAGTAAATAAAAATGTGATACACAGCCAACATATTCCAGACACGTCACCTCAAGATCACCCTAGCTGAGAAAGGAAGCTTGGAAATGAATGAAAATCCATGTTCCTCTCATCTGACAGTGCTATCAATCAGTGTTCTCATTACATTTGCATAAGCACTTGCTTTTAATGAAATTCCTGCACACTGGAAGAATGTTGCTAATTTCATATACTATGTTACAAGACTATTTAGTTCACTAGTTATATGCTGCTGAAAGCTCTTCCTTATTTCCATGATGTGCCAGTAGCAAAAAGAACATTGTAAAGGATATTTTACCGAAGTACTGCTTCTGAAAATTCTCTCTCACTTTTATCCCCCTTACTACCTGCACATTTTCATAGTTCTTTCTTGAATCATGAGAAGAAGGAAGAAATCCTACCCCACTTACAGACCACCAGGGGAAGGCAGCAGTGGCCATACACCAGCAGATCTTGCAAAGAATCCTGAAGTCAGTTTGGGCTGTATTAAATATTTCCAACCATCCACATTGAAAAGAAAAAACCTGAGTGTGTACAGACATCATCCAATTCTCCACTCACCTTCGTGATGCAAAAAGTGTGTTATAAATTATGGACTCTGATAGAAAGTGTGACCCATCAAGGTCTTGATTATGTATTTAAGACTTCCTGCTTTTTATGGAGTAGACCAACACTGGATCAGAGTGAAGGATACCTTCACATTTCCATCTTCCATTTTCACATGCATTAAATCTGTTTTTAGCTTGATCGATATTTAAAAAAACAGGATACAATGCACACAAAGCTCAATATATAGCCTTTGAAAAAAAATCTACATCCTGCAAAAACCCTGCAGTCTGACATACAGCTTTTTCTGTCTTTGGGTTCACTTAAATCCCCTCATGCACATGACTCTAAAGACAGCCCGACAAAACATTTATTAATTGAAAAATCTCAGTTACAGCAGCACTTCAAGTATGAGAATTATTTCCTACAATACCCTGTTCACATTTCATGTGGATGCTACTATTTTGTCTCACTTCATTTATTCTATTACTTGTTTATACAGCACAGCTTAACAGGAGTCCTAATGTTTATTTTTTTGCTAGTGTGAAGATCTCAGCAGATCCCCAGTCTCTGAAAAGTCTGCGTCATGGTTAAGAATAACAACTTTGAGACTCTGCACTGTGAGCTATTTTGGAGTAAGTTATTGTCAAAGTAAACAATATTAAACAAGTCCAGTCCTTTAATCCAATTCAAGCCAGAATTATGGCAGCTTACATGAATTAATATGTTTATATACTGATGTGAGTACATCCTTAGACATTCACTCTGGAGTTAAACCTGTAACTCAAGCACTCAGGCTCTGGGTGCCTGGCATGATGCTCGAGCCTGTGCTCTGGCAATGAGGCACACATGGAAATTTGTGCAGATGACACAGGTGTGCACTGCTGCACGTACCCCAGAACCAGCAACATCCCACAGCTGAACTCACAGTCCAGAGAGTTCTCTGCATCCACAGAGAAAGTGAACACAATGGAGTTCTCCACTTACTTAAAAACAGCTGGAAAAGCCCACAACTCATTACAAGTAGGCAACATTGACAAGTAACTTTTTAAAAAGTCACTGTGCATTTTGGTTTGAGACTGCTAGAATTGATCTTCTACACAGATCTCAGGGTAGTGAAACCTGGGATAACTGACCCTGGAGGTGAGTGCTGGAACATAACACAGAGACACTGCACCCTCTTCTGGCTACAGCACCCCTGGGCTGAGCTGGAGCCTTCCAAATCCTGGGAGCACTATCTCCAGGCAGCAGCTGCCACCATCCCAGCCTTCCCTGGTCCCTGGTCTCCACAGAAACACCCCAAACCTGTTTCCTGCCTGCAGGTTCATGCTGAGTTAAATTTCTGAGCTCAGAGTGGGCAGTGGCAGAGCAGAAAGGCAAAGTCTGGTATCTCAGCTGCCCTCCCCACGTGCCTCCTCCATCAGCTCCATCAGTCAGCTCTGCTGCCTCCCCTGCCCCGTGCCAGCACAGCCCTCACACCACACAGCCAGCACCGGGGCAGCTGCAGTTTTGTCACTGTTCCACTGGGACCCTGCAAGGCCTGGGGGATGCCACCAAGCAAAGACACAAAGCCATGCCAGGTGTGGGTGCTGCAGTCAGCAGGTGGCACCACGGCCTCACCTGCAGCACCCAGCTCCCCAAATTCCACTTCATGGAAGCTCAGCCTGCATCTACCAGTGAAACAGGTTTGCAGCCACTGCTGAGGAATCATGAGCTACAACCTTCTGAAGAACAGAATCAGGCTGGAAATATTTCAAGTAAATCAGCTGAAAACAGCAAGTAGGAGAGAGGGGAGCACTTCCTTCCACAGTTCAAAGTTCCTTCCTTCCTTCCCTTTCAAAGACCTCTTGCAAAACATTAATAAACTTCTACCATTTCCCCAGCCTCCAGAAGGCTAGCAAACGCTAAGGGAGCATCAGCAGCAACAGCCCCTCTGATCTGTCTGCTTCTTTTAACCAATTTAAAGAATGTTTTTCTTCAGCTTCATTTGATTATAGCTAGTTTAGACATCACTTTGAACAACAGACAAGACCTCTTCATACAGAAATTAAAGTCTCTTTACAACCATATCTTGCAAGAAAATTATATAATGAATTTATATCTACTGTTCTATTTTTGTGTCCTTTTATACAGGTCACTGTCATAAATCAGTCTTGATCTTCTAATAAAGACATGCTAATCTCCTTCACTTGTCAACAAGCCTTGAAACATCTGACCACAAAGTCTTTCTAAAATTTAATTTATGAAAGAAGAATAATTCAATTTACAGTTATATGCAAGAAAAAAGTCACTGGAGGAACCAAGCTTGTAAGTTATGACTGGAGAACAAGGTGACTAAACAAAAAATTCAATGTAAGGTAACATTTTAAATGGTTACCACATATAGTAAGGTGGATTCCACTACCAGAACCAAGAGATAAGAAATGAAGTAATTGGAAGCAAATTCAAAACAAACAGAAGGAGATGAGACATGCAGTGTGGTGAGGTGCCTGTGGGATGTCTAACATCCAGAGTGTCCTTCCTGTGGCAAAAGCCTAAGTTGTTGCCACCAATGCTTGGAACAGAAATGCATCAAATTTCTTATCTCTAGTTTAGGAATTCCCTAAGCTGCAAATCTTTGAAGACAGGATTGGATCATGAAGAAATATCCCTGTACATACATTCCTCCATAGAACCATGGCATCATTTAGGTTGGAAAGGACCTGTAATGAGCACTCAGCTGTGGGCACGAGTAGGGGTGGGGGCAGCAGGACTCTGCACTTGGGGAAATTGCAGAGTGCAGGGGAAGAGCCACAAAGTCCCTGTGTGACCAAAGTGCTTCTCCTGTCCAGGGGCACTCAAGACCCACATGGTGGCTCCAGGAATTTAGATTTGGCATGTTAGAGGGAAAAGTGGGGTGGGTGGGCCTTCAGTAACAGCCAGACTGGGTGACAAAAAGTGAAATGAGCAACAGACACATGGCACAGACCTCCTGTGATTCAGAGTGCAGGAACAAGGGGTGAGGGAGCAGGCAGATGACTGGATGGCAAGTTATTTTCTGTGTTTAGAGCTGCAGCCAGTTACCTTTTAAACTCATCGTGATAAAATTCTGATTTGCATGTCACCATCTCACTGGCTTGGCTGTCGTCACGACTTCTGACCCCACCAAATACATAAAGCTCAGAGGCAACTCCACAGGCCACTGCCCCAAATCTGAAAATCCAAACAAGGAAAAAATATTAATGCCATGTATCAAAACCCTTTTGCATACCCCTCTGAACTTTCTTCATCTTTTACTCTTTTTATTTATTTATACACACAGATGCCTTAAATAACCAACAAGATGAGTCACGGATATTAATTGTAAGCACCTAATTCAGATCACAAAAAAAAACCCCACAGTAAAAATATTTCTCTCTAAAAATATTCTGAAGTTACAATTGAACTATAATTTCTAGCTTTCATTTTGCATCAGGGAACTGGTGCTTGCAACATCAGGGCTATTTCTACAACATTTGTATTTATTGCTTGGATGCTTGTCTTTACTCAGCCACATGTTAACGACAGGCCACCACGACTCAGAAAGACCTGGTGAGATTCATAGGCCATCTTCACAGATTCATCAGAAAAAGGACACTTTGCTCCCATCAGAGGGTTGGAAAAGCAGTCTAGTCCCCCCACTTCCATTTTCCCTCACCTCCTCTCTTTGAGAGGACAGATTGCTGTCCACTGCTGAGTCCTGGGGTCATAACACTCCACAGATTCAAAGAGTTTTCCATAGGAGCCTCCACCCATTGCATAGATTTTCTTCTTCATAGCTGCATAGCAGCCAATCTTGTGGGGAAAAAAAAGAAAATTATATCTGAAATGACACACAAATGCACAGTATTGAGAGCTCAAAGCTGTCTATCCACACACAGAGGCGCTTGGGTTGCCTATACCCCATGTCAAACAATGCAAGGCATAAAAATGCTCAGCCACAGTTTTATTTGGTGTATAAAGAGAGAAGAAGGTGCTCACTCTCATTTCATTTTGAGACTATTTGCTACAGCTTCTACTTGAAGCAAAAGCTTAAATACGTATTTTTATACATATAGATATCTATACACATACATATATCTGCACTGACTATTTAACAAAAGCAACACAATAATATAAGATGTAGTTTTTACCTTTCTAACCATGGTCAAGTCTGGCTGCTTGGTCCAGGTCCGGCTATAAATATCATAGCTCTCCATAGAGATCAGCTCCCTTTCACCATCCTCACCTCCCAGAATATACAGAATCCCATCAATCTCTACCACACCAAAATTATGTCGTGCCTAAGGAACATCAATAAAGTCAACATTGAAAAACATGACTGCCATTGTGAATAAATGAACACAATCTTATTTTTCAGAGTATCTGTCTGCAAAGTGCTATTGGTATTATGCCTGGCTTTTGTTTTGTCTTTTTTTTTTTAAATGGTGAAGTCCTAAACTTCATAAGCATAAGATTATTAATTTAATCAACTAAACAAAACAAAGGGCATCAAAAGGGAAAAAATAAAAAAAAAAGCAGAGTAGCAGAAGCCAAAGAGACCACAGAAAAATCTAAGAACAGAGCTTGGCCATATTTCAGTTCCCATAGTGGTGGTCTCCACAATGAAGCTGTTGCTTTCAGGTCTCTTTAGCAGCAAAGCCTGGACCCATTCTCTGTGCAAAGGCAGCTCTTCTGTTTTGTATGTATGAGCCCAGCTACCCCTCAGTCTCACAGCAAACATATCACAGGCATAGCATTTAATGCATCATAACTAAAATTGCAGTCAAATCTACATGCCTCTGTCAACCAGAGATTGCAAAGAGGAAAATCCTGTGGTAAACAAGTTCTTAATAAACACCCTGTGCTGACTTACAAAGATAAAAACACAGGTGTATTAAGGATATATGTTTACAAATAACAAACTGTTACTTTTTGATGGAATGTAATTATGAAGAAGGAAGCATTAACTCAAACCAAACCTAAATATGTCTGTGCAAGCCAAGTTCTGTATGTTGGCCAGTCCTCTGTCCATCTTTTCTGCACAGTCCGATCCCTTTGTCCATCTGAGAGGTCTCTTGTTTTAGAAGGCCAGTATACGCAGAACATTAAGTATACTATAGGACTGATTCATTATGAAATTCCTGAAATTTTGTAGTTCATCTTACAGTTAGCTCTTCACCAATTGTTTAGTTTTTCCAGATCCAGCAGTCAGCATCAGACCACAAGAACAACAGGATATAAACAGAAGTCAGTCTGCAGCATGATTTTGAATGTGTAAGATGCAAGCGACTGGAGATTCAGAATAAATTTTGCAGAAGAAAAGGAACATTTTGCCAAAGTAAAAACTTAAATCCCAACAGTTAGATAGAGATCTTGCCTCATGCATTGGTGGTAAGGAACTCCATGAATTGGTGTCTGGATCATATTTCTCTCCAGAGCTTAGCGTTCCCTTGTTTTCATCCTGACCACCAAGCACAAATAAAAATCCTTCTGTAAAACAAAATGTAATATGATCTTAAGAACAGGACTCTCAAGAAGAGGACTCACACCTGCACACTGAGCAAAACAACATGACTGGTGAGCTGCATTCTGGAATTCACCAAGAGATCCAGACCAGTCACAGGTCAGACTCTGGACTGGAGAAGGTAAAACACATACTTACATCTGACTCAAGTCTGCCCCTGCAGATACCCTTCAACATATTCAGTGATGCAGCAACTAGAATTTACTTAAAACATTAAATACTCCTGGAGAGACAGATGTAGCAGATTCCCACAAAATATTGCAGGAATAGTGATTTTAAGACACTCAGATGACAGGGATTTTCACAAAATCAAGTACAGTTTTGGGCAGACAAAGGGGAAGCATGAAATAACCCCAGTGCAGTCAGTCTTGAAAAAAATATGCTATTATAAGCTGTATCTCAGATTTTGAGGCACTGGTAAGTTTTCATAACATTGACTTTACAAAGATGAAGTTCCCCTTTACCTGCTGACAATACTCCATGATTGATCCTTGGAATACTCATAGGAGCAAGTTCAATCCAGAGCTGTCTATTGGGATCATAAAGAGGACACATACACCGCATCACTGAGGTTGGTTTCCGTGATCTGAACACAGGGAGGGGAGGGAACAGACAGAAACAGAGAGACAAAGACAGAGTTTTACGAGTTCACTGTTAACACCTCGTGTCCAAAGATGGCGTGTTCTTGTTTTCGTGTCTATTCATCACGTGGCATTTCCCTGGTAAGGAGAAGACCCCCAAACCAAACATGTAAATTGAGTTTGTACAGACTTGGAGACATAAAAAGCTGATTCACTTCATTCCTACTGTATCTGCCTATTACCTTTTTTATGAACTTTGAACGAGCTAAGAAGAACTGATGGAGAGTATTAGTAATGTCTGAGTAAAGTGATTCACAAACTGACATGCAAAATGTTATCTGGTGGTTTACTATGCTTCTATAAAGAGCTAACATCTAAATGCTTAATTTATTTAAACAGGACTGAACCCTCCCTTTTGCTGCAGGGGGTACTCAAATAAAGAACGGGATTATTGTGTGGAACAGGAATTTTTACCTTATCTCAGATGCACCAATAATGACCCTTTTATTTTGGAACCACATCTGTTATAAACAAAACAGTTTAAAGCACATGTTCCTTACTCCTAAGTTTTGTTAGAGATGCTTTTCAGATCATCAGAAATTATTCTGTGTTTAAGACTATTCAGTTTAAAAAAAAAAAAATCAAGCCAACACTTACTGAACAAACAACACTACTCAAAGTTTACTACATGTTGAAGGTCAGAAACAAAATAACTATTTATTGCTGAATCACCCCCAAAGGTATTTTAGGTGTGTCTGACCAACCTAAAACAAACTCAAATGAGAGCAACAAGCAATAGGTGCACAGATTCTCTGTACTGTGTGTTTTCAGAGTGGTGAGTGCCTGCACCGGGACCAGCTGTCATTCCACTGCACACTTACACTCTCTCTTCCCCCCCAACAGTCACGATGCACTCGGAGTAGCCCCGGGGCTTGAAGGAGGCCAGCATGGCCTCTCCCTGCTGCGGGGGTGTCAGGGGGATGTTGTTGCACTCCTTGACGATCTCGCGCACCAGCGGCTCGCTCATCATCTGCTCGCGCAGGTACGCCGCGTCCAGCCCCGACACCCACACTGCCGACATCACATCCTTCATGTGGACCTGGGGAGGCAGCACGGACACAAAGTCACCCCCAGCACGCAGCCACCCGCACATGCAGATGCTCCTGTGCTTAGCAAATACTTGAGAGTTTTTGATACTGGCAAGGAATAAACTATACAAGAGAGCGTTAGTAAGAAAATGCATCAAGTCCTCCAAGTTTCTCTATAAACATGCTGCTTGCTCTCCCATCATCTAAACAAGATTATATCATCAAATGTCAAAATGGTGCTTTTTTTTCTTAATGCCTATTAAATAATGAAGGCAGCAGATAATATACCATCCACACAGCTTTCACCCTTTTACTGCAATGCTGTGGTCTGCATTTCAGGCAAAATTCAATAAATTCTATAAGATTAGTCCTGAAAGAAACAGATCTATTTCAAGCTCCCACTGATTAGAATGAACACTCCAATTTGTGACACGTTCAAAACATAAACATTTGGATGTCCTGACCTTTCTGGATTCTGAATCATGAGAAATCCACCTAATCACCGCTTCAAAGACGTATCTTTCGTTTCCAACATTGAGCTTTTCCATGGACAGCACTTCTTTCAGTTTTTGAGGAGTCAGTTCCAAGAATTCCTCTGTGCTGCTGACATCTCGAAAGTGAGTTTCCAGATACTCTGAGGCAAGGTAGTGAACATGATGCAAACAATAGTGCAGTGCAAAGTCCCGAATACCAATACAGTTCTCAGCAGCTATGCAACCTTCTAAAAACTCACAGCAGAGAGTTTTTAAGTCTGTAAGCAGCAGGAGATCAGCTGCCTGTACCACATCTTGGATAGTTTCTTCATTTAGCCTGATCTGCAAGAATTAATTTAGAAGTTATAGCTACTATCACTCATTTGTTCCATGACATGCCCGCATTCATTACACTCATTCTCAGTGGCTGAAAAATGGAGTATTAATGCCAGTGTAAGAATCAGGAGAAACTGATATGACTGCTAACCATTAATTAATTAACGCAGGGTTGGAAAGGCATTTGCTTGACAGAAGGTGTGGAGCAGAAATTTTGATAAATTCATGAAGTAACCAACCATAAAATTGCTCATCTCATCCAGGAACCTAAAATGAGTTTTGCTGTAATAAATAAATAATTTTTTTAAACATACATGCAGGAATGAATTTCAAGCCAAATCTTCCTTTTCTTTTTCTGCTGAAAGCTAAACTTGTTCACCAATCTTATTCTGGTTCCAAATAAACTGGACACACCAACTTTAATTCCTGCTAAGGCTCCTGGCAGGCAGATCTGACAAGAGGCCAGAGAGGTGGGCACAAGGGGGAGGGAGGGAAGCTGCCTGGTGTACTGTAATCCCCAGTAATGGGGTCTCCATCTCTGTGGCTACCAAAGCAGTCCTCTGTCACAGATAACAAACACTGCCTGTTTTAAAGCAGGTTACTGAAGGTAGCCACCAATTTTAATACAAGGGTTTGACATTGACTCTAAATTGTAAAGTCCTTGCCTGCTACACAAGAACAGGAGACAACTCCTGCAGAGCCTACTGCTCTACTTCACATGCACAGTCCCACTCTGCAGAAGCTCTATGACAAAGTTTTAAACATCTTTCAGGACAGCAGTGTTAAAACTCAAGTTATTTTGCCAAATAGTCCAAGTGAGGTTTAGGGGTTTTTAATACCATACCTGCCCACTGAAGATGTAGTCTAGTATCTCTTTCATGATATCAACAGATATCCCTTCGAGTTCAATCTTGTATGTTGAACCATCATCCTTTGGAGGATTGTAATTCAATTTTGTTCTAAGAGAAGAGAAAAGGAAAAGAGCAAAGTTCAAAATCTGGGCACTGGTTGCTGTTAGTTTCTGAAGAATCTGAGATCTTAGAATACGGATGTCCTGAGCTGCAACAGAGATGTTAAAACCTTTCAATGTGATGGAAAAACTGTCCCTTGAATTAGCACGTAGGTATGGCCTCTGATACTGCTCATCACATTTCCAAACTGAACGAATCTGTCAGCCTTGCAAACTACCCAGGCCATCAAAGAGCCAATGTTTTATCCCAGCTCATTCATCACAAGCATTCAAAAACTTCATTCAGACCTTCCAACAGAAGAGCAGCTCTGCTGACAGATGAAACACAAGAATTTGCTTTGATAAAGGTGGAAAAAAATCCAAAGCAAAACAAAACCAAAACTTTTTTTACCAAGAAAGAAATAATTAGAGTTAGCAGATGTGATCAGAATATTTACTGGCAGCACAAACATTTGGATTGCATTACCATTTTGTGTAGTTCATGATGTTTTCAGCCTAATGCTGTGCCTGGCTGTAACCAAGCCATGCACTCACACTTGCACAGAACAGCCCATGTGCTGCTCGGCAGAGCTTTAAATATTCATCTACATCAGTGGACACTTCACTTACAAGCCATTTCTTTAAACATACCAGGAGCACTGTGATGTGCCTGTGAATAGCATGGTGGAGACTAGGGGGAAAGGTGAGGAAGTAATAATAGCACAGCAGACACTTTGCTTTCCACCAGCTGTCAGTGCAAACACTTCTTCCAGGAGAGACAACTTTAAGTGTTCAAAAGGGAGCAGCATCCACCAATTTGGTGCAAACAGCCACAAGAGCTAATAAAAGATCAGTTTTTAACATATTTTTCCACATTTTGGTCAATGAAGAATACATTATATAAAGACAAGAAAGTTTGTTTCCCTACTTCTGTGTATATATAGTGACCTACATCTACCACAGCACACTAAAATAAAAGCTTTTAAAACTTTCTAACATTCATTTGAATATATCCTTAGATAGAATCAGTTGCTTAATGTGAAAAGCTGTGGCTTTGCTAAGCAGAAAGTGTCCAGCCTCCTGCTATCCACACTCATGCTAAGCAAATACATAAATAGGTCTTAGCTAAGGGCAGATTCTGCCTCACTTACTCATATCGGAATAAATTAAGTTTCTCACAAATTAAGCTGTAACTCACATCAAATAAAACCTTAGCCTGTAAGGAGCTATTTTTAAGTGTGAATAAGGGCAGTAATTTTAGCCCTCTAGTTTATCATACTTGTGGTGTTGCCTTCACATTCCTTTTCCACTCTGCAGAACACCCCGAGATAGCAGTGCCCATGCACCAGGGCTGGAGCTGCCTCACCCTGGCTGTACAGCACCTGGCACAAGTTACAATACAAATAACAACAACAACAACGTGGTGTGGGTTAGGAAATTGTTTCTTTCCTAACACCTGGAAGGAGATTAGGAAAGTTATGTGACTCCCATTAAAGCGTATGCTGCAAGAGCAGGCACTGATTTACAGCCTGTCAGCTGAAAATTCCTGCCCCAAATGTACATTTCCAGCAGAACACACAACGTGTACCTCAGCCCGAGCCATCCTTGCCCATGTGCAGTGTGCCTTTTCTATGTCTACAAGCTCCAAACGAGCTACAGAGCATATACACACAGGGCAACATGCCTTTACACTTCTAACAGAGCAAGGGCTTCTTTACACACATTTTCAAATCTATCCAAACTACCTCCACTTGAGTTCTGGGATTCTTGCTTTGCAACAAAAGGCACTTCTGGATTCCTAGGATGAAACTGTGTTTTCTTTTAATTTAACATAAAATGTATCAAGGTTCACAAGGTTTCTGCTTCCTTCAGCAGAAAAAAGCAGTTGGGTGATCCCTGATCTCACCTGAGTCAGGAACCCGTAAGTAGCTGTCATGATCAAATACACAGCAGTATCTACACAGAACCTGGGGTGTCCAACATATTGAGGGGCTTAAAACAGGTCCAAGGCATATAATAAGCATGTTGATGCCAGCACTAATGGGGAGATTAGGGAAAGGACTCATGCTATTTATCACTAACTTTCATCTTAGCATCACCTGTACACACCCAAGCTAAATCACCTTATTGCATGGACTTTACACTGACGCCTCCTGGTAACAAGAAACTGTTGTTCAGAGTTTTTGGGTCTTATCAGGGTAGATGCTCTAACTGCTGTGTGCTTCTTCAGGCATCAACAGCTCGTGAGCTGAAAAGAAATGACCTAGGCCCTAACACAAGGGAAAAACACGGAGCCAAAGCAGAAAAATAACCTTGAGAACAAATCAAATTACTTCAAAGTTACAGACACTTGTATCTAGGCAAACATTCACCTTATGCAAATCCTTCCTAGTTCAGATTAAATTTTGTTCATATCACCTGTCATGGGAAGCAATAGTGATGCATCTGTCACATTATTTTAATTTGTTGGTTAATAAAATATAAGGTTATTTATTTCAGTACAAGTACTTCTGAGCTATGCCAAGAGAGCAATTCCCAAAGACAGCTGGATGTACTCCTTGTCACTTACATCAAAACTGCAGGACAGCTACTGGCTGTTGGAAGAGGGGAGGAAAAATATGATGCAAGGACATATTATAACCAGGTTTGGGGCTGGAAAAGTTTAAGAAAAAAAAATAATGAGTCCAAATGAAAAGAAAGCTGAAGGAGGAGAGAAAAGTAGGAGGTGTGCAAGCAGAGGGCAAGGAGCCACCTCTCCTCTTGCATCACCCAGCACCAGCTGTGACCTGCACCCACACCTCACCCGCAAACTGAGGCCTGGGCATCCCTGTCATAACACCAGAGACAGAACGAGAAAGTTTCCAAACATATTTGTTCCCAGTTCAGAAAGACAATGGGCAGCACATGGAGAAATACTTAACCCTTGTGCTCTCTCAAATTTCCCTTTAGAAAGTAAGTTACCAGCTATGCTTAAGCAGCAATCTGTCAGCATCCCAGAAGGAGGATGCCTTCTTTCTGCCACGCTCTTCCTCAGGGTGATTTATTCAGCCTGTGAGAGCTGGAAGTGGCAACCAGCAGCCCAAGGTGCAGAGATGGGCCAGCTGCAGCACAGCTGCTTCTAACACAGGCATGTGACAGCTTCCTACTGCGGACAACATTTCTAATTACTTTAAAAGCACTCCAAGCTGCCAAACCACAGCTGAAAAGGCTGCTTCAGTCTTCCTTAATTCAGATGGAAGACCAGAACATGGAGATCTAGAAGGAAACAACCCTCCCAGACAACCAAAAGCCCCATGAGTTGGGAGCAGAGCACAGGCAAGACAGAGCTGGAGGAAATGAAACAAGGCAACTTCTTCATCCTGTTTTCTCAAGTAATTTAATTTTGAGCAACTTGACTCCATACACGTTTTAAAATAATAATTTCCATTTTTTAATTAGGATCATGATTGTAAGTTGAAATTGCTTCCAGTAATATAAAACTGTTCTCAACATCCATCCCAGCATCTTGTGCCTCGTCAGGAAAACTGCTGGCACACACAACACCTTGAGCCAGTGGCATAAGAACAAATGGGTTGATGTTGTGTTTTGATGTTGTCTGTGTGACAAATTTAGAATCTGCTGTTCCACATCACTTAAGGAATACAATCCTAATGAGTCATCTGAAACGCTCTGCATGAGGCAGAATGAGGATAAAAATTCCAGTACCTCTTCTGTATAGGGAAGCAGTATAAGCAAGGTGAATCCTCAAAATGAAAACACAGGCCCAAGAAGTGGTGTTGATACTGCTAGGAACAACAATTTACCACTAATGACATCAAACAGGTTCAAATAATAAAAAAAAAAACAAACCCACAAGCAAAAAGCAAAACAACAGGTAAATTAAGACTGTCCACAGTTCTTGTTAAAATTAGGATGGAACTTCTAACTTACTGTTATTTTAAAAGAGCAAAACAAATCAAAGGACACCCAATACTTCTGACCTTACAGCCAATACCTGTGAAATCACTGTTGTGGGACAGTTAAGATTTATAAGAAGCAGATTGAAAAACAAAAATCCATGTGCCTGAAAACTTGGTTTTCTTACTTTTTACAGTTGAAACTTTATAGGAGGGGACTAATCTCTTTTAAATAATCAACTAGACAAAACAACAAACAAAATGAAAATTCAAGTTAAGAACTTGACCATCACCACCACCACTTGCTTTCCTGAGTCAGACATAATTTTGTGGGAATATTTTCATCTTTGAAATCTCTGCCTTATCTGTAAACTACTAAGAAAAGACAACTGATGTGTTTTTGTAATGGTCACATAAGTTATACAGAGAACAAGAGCACAACTCCTGGAAAGCTTTAATCCTCAGCGTGCTGGTATATTGCAACCTCAACAAATAAAGAAAACACCTGTCTGCAAAGACTGTGCCTACCAGAATGCTCCAGACCACACTCACCACAAGCAGGTTGTTGATATTTACAGTGAACAGCCATCAAAAAATCTGGGAAACAAGAGACAGACGTTTTGGGTTTGATGCTTTGCAACACAAAACTTTTACCTGCTCTCACGTCACCACGGTGCAAACGCAGTTCACTGACCTATTTACACTGCAGGGTGTCAGGAACCAGACAAGAGGGAGACACTTGTCTTTTGGAAAGGAGCTGTCTTCCCAAATTAATGATTTTGCTCCAGATTAGCCATTAAGGGCTGGTCTAAACATGCTTTGCCAGTATTGCCACACTAGCAAACTGTAATATTTGAGTAGCAAAGCTGTCCTTCGAAACCGAAGGGCAATAAAATTGGGGTTTGATGAATTATTCTTTACCTGCACCAGTGTTTTGGCCTTCTCCAGAGAGCATCAGCATTTTAAAATGAAGTTGGACCTCCAACAAATTGTTCTAGCAAAGACATGCACCAAACCTAAAACATGCTCACAAGGATGACTCAGTCCCAAAAATGACAAGTGAGTACTTGGAGATTTTGCATCACTAACGAGAAAACAAAAAAAAAATCTGCTTTTGATGCAAATATAAAGTCCATTTAGTCTCCTGGTCTGGGTTTCCTTATGTAGGTTTTAGTCTTTCAAGTACAAGCTTTCCATGGCAAACCTAATTAAGTTCTAGTTAGGACTGACCATTTCAATGGTGAAGTTTTTCATTTGTCTGCCTTTATCCCTGCAACGTTTTCTCCCATAAAGGCTGGTCTTTCTACGTGCAAAAAAACTCCTTAATAATCACATTATTAAACAGGTCAGACATAAAAACATGATGCAGCAATTCACTCCACCCACTGCCACCCTCCAAAAAGACATTTTACAACCAAATCAGAAGGTTTCCTTTGAGGTCGCACCCTGGCCTTTAGCACCACACATAAAAGTCAGTCTTCACCACACCCTGCAAAGGGTGCCAGCTCTCAGAAGACTTTGGCTATGCCTCTCCTATGTCTCTCTCCTTAAGATTATCTCTAACTACAACTACAGATCTCAAGGCAAAGGAGTCCATTTAACAGCTCAGCACAAAATCTTGCAAAAGTTGCTTTGTTTGCTTTAAGAGAAACAAAAACTATGACATATAACTTAATTTTTTCAACTATTGAAAAGTTTAAGTCAGGCACAAATGTGGCTTCATCCCTTTCCATAAGAAAAGGAACAAGGCAATTCCTTCAACAGCAGCACAGGGGACAGGTACAGGGCTCATGGGCTTTGCTCAATTAAGAGCTTGTTTACCACGAAAATCTGAAATTACCCTGATTACACTGAGCTCATCCAGAGCTAGATTGTAATCTAAATTGGAAATCTACCCTCAACCAGAGTGTCTTGCCTAAACATGTGAGTTAGCCCTAAGTAGACAGAACACACACTCAACAAACTGTGCCCAAGGACGGACCCTGGCAGTTCTCAGCAGCACCAAGGACCTGATGTTTCATCTCACTTTGGTTTTCTTTAGCCAGCACAGGAAACAACCAAGCAACTGCACCAGCTGAGCTTACAAACAAGTCGAACACAAGCAATGCAGATCAGCTGCTGTGGTTCTGCACCCTGTGCATGGCACAAAGCACAGCTCAGGCTCATCTCTGATGTGGTGGAGCACACCTGGTTCAGCAGTTGCTGTTCACCTGTGACAGAAACACCTGCTGGGTTTAGAAAGGTGGTTTGGGTTTGGTTTTCTTCTGCTCCACTCGACACTCAAGTCCACTCACTGAACTGATGATTCCCAGCAGAGTCACACTTTTTAGGTAGCAGTTTGGAATCAGGACTTCCTCAGAAAAACAAGGAAAGACATTTTTGAAATAGAGTTTTAAGTCAAGAAATGAAGAGTGTCTTACTTGCAATATGTCTTCTTTCAGATTAACTCCACTTTTAAACTTGTTTAAAATGTTTTTTTTAGAAGAAACATGTACAATGTTATACAGTACCCATGATGCTAAATTTGCAACTCCACTTTTAAACTTGTTTAAAATGTTTTTTTAGAAGAAACATGTACAGTGTTATACAGTACCCATGCTGCTAAATTTGTTGTTAAATATATTTAAGAAATGCAATGCTGTGCAGCATGTGTCTAATAACCCAAATAGTCCTGTATTATTATTATTTAATTAATTTAACTTTATTCCTGAAAATATTATTATTTAACAAACACCAACAGATCTGCTGGGAAAACTTGGATTAACCAGGTTTTTACACCTCACTTATCCTTACAGCACATGGGAGCAATAAGCAACAGAGTTGGAGAAAGATTTTCATAATTGATGGCAAGTATGAAGTCAAATGGACAAAATTATAAGTGCATGAGTAGTGTTGTGGAACAGCTAGAAGATGTTTGGAATCCAGCTGAGGGAAGCACTGGAATTCTGGATATGCCCAGAGCTGGAAAACACAGATCTGCAAGATTTTCACAGAAAGCAATGCCACAGCCAAGAGGAAAAAGGAACCAGGAGCATGGATTTCATCAGCACAGGAGCCTCCAACACAGAGCACTTCTCATGTCCATAAACAAGAGCTGCACCAGGCAGCCCACGCTGTCCAGGGGATGTAAACCAACATGCCTGAGGACATAAACCAGCCACCAACCACATGGTATTAAGGACATACTTCCTTGATAGGGACAAGGACTTTCAGGGCTGTGCATAAGCAGTGATTTATTTTGATTTTTTGGACATATTAAGCCATGGCAAACATAAAATATGAGAGGCAAAGACAGGAGTGGAGACTCCCCTGTGCATGGGTAGCACTACATTGGTACTCAGTACCAGCACACAGAGAAACTTCTGTACAATATTCAGAATAAGAGTCTGAACAGAGTGAGGAAACAAATCCTTTCAAACCATTCATTACTGTTCATATTTGCCAATCCACACCAGAAAAAAGTTCCTTTAGTAACTGCAGACAAGACCAACACAAACAAAACAGGTTCAAAGAATTAAAAGAGAACACCACCAAGAAAACCAAAACACAAGTGAAGCATTTCTGACTCATCAGCTCCAGACACATCAGCTCTGTTCCAGCCACAAAATACACTGTAAATCAAGGGGAAAAAAAACCAAGAATAAAAAAGGTTCTTTTAATAAGAAAAGTTTTGTCAAACAAGGCAATTAATACAAGTGCAAAGGCAACCTACAGAGTATAAATTACCCAGACATCCCAAGCAGCCCCATCCTGCCACACCTTCCATCCCAGCTCGCCTCTTACGTCAGGCACGCAGATGAGCTGCGCGTCTCCAGGTACAAAGAAAGGACAAGAAATTTCATCTCTAGTTCTCCTGGGTAAACAAGATGCTCTGATTCCCAGTTCTCCCTCTGCCTGACGTGTAGCAGCAGCCCAACTGTATTTTTTTTACTATTTTGGGCTGGGTAAGAGCCTTATGGCTTCTTCCCTTCAGGCGATCTCTAGGGGCTTGTTGGAGCAGGAATATAATTAACAACTCCCCATTCAAGCCTGGTATAGTGACTTCTAAATCCCTTTTTAAACCATAAACTTTTAACATACCTTTATCACTGTTGCCCCTCAACTACTTATCCAAACATAACATGCATGTAGGCACTTCTGAGTCGTGCCAGGCACAGAGTTTCTGGCCAAGGCAACTATTTTGATTTATTGCCTCTCAAAGTCACAGAGACTTTACAACCCAGCTACCACTAAAACATAATAGGTAGCATTTCAATGTAATTTTTTTAATCAAAACCAAAACAAAACTATGTCAAATTTAAAAAAAAAAAAAAAGTCTGGAAGCAAATTCTGGCCTGATCTGTTCCTGACTTCCTACTGCCAGGGCAGCCTCCAAAGCTCCCAGGAGACTGCCAGAAACAAACTTCTCAAAAGAAACCTTGAAGACAACAATGGCTTTAGAGCCCTCCTTTACAGTGCAGTTACCACAACACCACCCTGCACACCCAGTGAAGAGGGAACAAGCCCTGGCACAATTACAGCATGATTTGGCTAAAGCAGAACTTGGGAGCACGGCATTCTGACAACCAAACAGCTCCCAGCTCCAGCTGCCATTTGTCTTCCTGACTTCAACATTCATCCCAAATTAAAGTTTTAAAACACTATAAAAGATCTCTATAAATGTCAGTAAAAAACAAACAGGTACCAGGAAATAAGCAGCAGAAGCTCCTGGCATGTGTTGGCTCCTACTTGACCTTGCTCTATATTCATTGTCCAACAGGTATAACAAGAAGTGCCCAGTGGCACCTCCAGGGTGCAGGAGGGACATCCCAGCCCACCTCCCACACCAGCACTCACAGATGCTCCCAGACACACTCACACAGGGATGGAGTCTCAGCAGGCTCCCCTCGTGACAGCTGCAAATGCTTCAAGTGCCAGCACACAGAGGAAAGGGCAGGAGGTCAGTGATGGGGGCCACGTCCCCCCACACCTCCATGGAAATCTATTTCAGCATTGCCCATGGCTGTGCAGGGTCTTGCAAGGTCTGCAGTGTTTTAGGGATGTCAGAAGGCTGAACAGGACAAGTGCAAGGATGCAAAGGCTGTCAGGTTATTTCTGACCAAAACCCATTTACAAGCAGTACAGCTATTTATAAGTACATTAAAATAATATGAACTTAACCTTACATTTACATTCTTGTTTAGTTATATTATGCTCCTCTGAAAAAAAGATTTAAATATGATTACTGATCCATTACTGAATTTGGAAAGCCTTGGGGAACAGTATAGAACACATACAGCCATCTGTAATCTGCTCACGCAGATGTGTGAAAATCAAAGACAAAACTTGCTGAGGTAACAAAAACGTCTTAATTCAATTTGTAATGCAGCAGCACAATCCCTGCGTAACAACATTAAATTTGTCTAAGAATATGGGCTTAAATATCCTCTTTGTTGAGGTAGTTCCCACGTGCTCCCTGTGATCCAGGCAAGCAGACAGTAGGTGAGCAAAATATAAAGAGTTGCAAGTTTCAGCTGGCCAGGAACGACTCATGCCAGACAGTGACAGATCTGTTCAGATGGGAACATCTGCTGCTACTGCTGAGGATACCAGGAATGCTTGGACCAAATCTATCCTATAAAAGGTTGGTGGATCTATGCCACAGCTCAGGCCAAACTTACTAGTGCAAGCATGGTTTGCTCAGGGAAAAGCCCTCACACCCCAGTGTAATTTACACCGAGCTCTCAAACGAAATTAATTAAACCAGGGCAATGGATCTACACTAAGGCAATCACCAGGACAAAGAGTGCTACCAAAAAAAGGGCAGGTTTCTGGCTGATTTATACAGAAGAGAAAACCAAGAGCTAACCTGGCTTGAATATAACTGCTCTGGGATGCACAGCAGCATCACCTTGAGCCAAACCACACTTTGTCCTGTGGCAGTTTCTTCCTGAGGAACCCTCCTTTTCTCAGGCTCAGGAACATACCACAAGATGTTAGAGATATGCAGGGAGACTTCTGTGCTTTGTAAATGGCAGGATTTGCTCCAGGGGCACACAGAGGGGTTAGATAAACCTGTACACATAAAGGAATTCTGTAGGAATTCACACAACTGCTCCAGACCTCACTGGCCTGAGAGAGCTACAAACCACTTGGCATTAAGCAGTTGAGGCAAAACTTCAAGAATGAAACTACTACAAAAATTAAAATTCTTACTGGTCCCACAGACTGAAAATTTGAAAATGCAACAGGCCTTTTTTATTTTTCTGTACTTGCAGCAGCCAATGGATCAGACAATCAGGTGGGACCCATGACACCAATAACACTTCCAATGTGTTTCTGTGCCCCTTCATGCCTTTTTTTCTCTCACCACTGAAGCTGCTATCTTTGAGCTGCATGGATAATCCAGTTGCCAAATAACTAGTGAGAAAACACATCACTATAATTTACAAGTGTCCTACTCATAACCAGTCAGCCAAAGAGCTTCCATGCAAAACTAAAAAACAGGTAACGCTCCTCTCTCCGTGGCTGCACAAATCCTTCAGCACACACAGACTGCTCACACCCAACCACCCCCTCAAAGTCCATGCCTACTTATTTTCCTACTCACACCCTAAACTAGGCATTCATGCAAACCCTACAGCTTCTGAACTCGCCCACCAACTTGCCCACAGCCACAGCACATAATGAGACAGCCAGACACTGCAAACACCACAGCAACTCATACTTCCACTGCTTCACTTCAAGTTTCACGTAAACGATTGTTTTTATTCCAAGTTTTACTTCTGAAAGTACTTAATGGATTTTTCTGAGCTTTATATTGGAATTTTTCAAATGAGAGCAATCTGAATCAATTGGCATTTGGAGACTGTAGCAGCTTGTGGTACCAGAGCTTTGGAATCAGCCACCCTTAAAGTACAGGGGCAGGAAATGCTTGTGTCTCCTGCAATAACTGTTTATATAGAGGCCTAAACTGATTTTCTTTGAAAAACCAACACACAAAATAAATGGGAGCTGCACAGACTAGGCACAAGGTGGAGATTAATTTCAACTCCAAAAAAAGCCACTGTGTTTCCTTGGCTGGAAACACAATGCTCCACCATTGGCAACCTACCTGACCAATCCTACCCAATGTGAAGACCAGCTGGACTAAGAGAGAGATCCTGGAGTGATAAAAAGAAGAGAGACAGACAGCAAGTAAAAATTAGGCTCTGCAAAGGTAGGTAATACAAATGTGTTTCCTAATGTGCCATGCAAGAACTGTATTTTTGGTTCTTTACATCTTGAAAGCCTGAGGAGAAGACATGAGTAAGCTTAAAAAAAAAAAAAATACACCAAACCTCACACTTAATCATATTTATATATTAATGCATGTAACCTACTTTCACACATAGTTAATGAGTTCCTTCATGAGATTTGAACCTGAACAATTCTGAGTTTAAAAAAACCACAACTCTAATGACTACAAGTTTTGTTGCTAATGTAGTTGTGTCTGGAGCTCTTATTCCTCACACACAATTAACCCATGTTTCCCCAGTACATTTTTCACAGATTAACAAAATGCAAAACTTAAAGATGAAATTCTGTGAAAAGGCACTTCTCCATAGGAAGATTTACAGTATGTTTTAGTTAAGCTTTTTTTTTTTTCACGGTAAAAAATTTGACATTTTCTCTAAACTCATCCTGCTGTAGCAGTAGAACAGCAGTTTTTCCAAGGACATGACCTCTTACCACCCACAGCAACTCTTCTGAAACCTAATGTCAGGCATATGGCCATCTCAAATATGATGTCCAATGGCCTAAAAAGCATTCAGGCATTTTGAAGAGTATGAATCAATGGCTCATTTCTATTTCACATCTTTGATTTCTTTCACCACAGTCTTCCAAACATGCTTCTCAAGACAAGCAGTGACGAAAAATTATTAGTAATACATAGGCTCCACCACATCCTTTTTGCAAATTCTTGATGATATTCCTTCTATGTGCATTTTATTTCATGTTATATCTCAGCTCTGCTAGCTCAGTCAGTGCAGAGAACTGTTTACTTAAGTCTGTGTATGATCACTGCTATTTAAAAGTTATTCACCGGCCTCATATTCTATTTATTTTTAGTTTATTTTTGTACTTGAGAATGTTGAAGTTGTACTACAGTGGTCACCCAAAATAATGTATTGCCTAAAAGCAGATTATATGACACTGCACAAGGTTTCATTTTTTCAGACTGTAGCATAAAGAATTCCCATCCTGACCTAGCAAAAAGATGCAAATTTTATGACAGCTTCACAGGAAGCAGCAGCTGGAAGAACTGTCCAAACAGTACAAAAAGTCTGCTACAGATTTATGATAATCCTGTGTTTAAATGATACTGAAGGTCTGCTCCTACTTTACACATGAAAACAAAACAAATGTCTTTATTACCTGCAAATGAGTGGACTTAAAAACCCTTTGAAATTAACCACTTGTATGTTTTGTTTACCCACTCTGACATGCAGACATGTACCATAACATCTCGTGGAGGCTATATTCTTTTCACCTGCTGTCACTGGGCTTGTCAGCACTGAGTGTGATGGGGTTCAGCCTGGTGTCAGCAGGACTTTCCGTGAGCTGGGTTTCCCTGCACACACAGCCCAGGAGCAGCAGTTTGCCAGGCTGAAACCATGACTGTGCTAATGCAGCTCATCCTCCCCAGCACTCGCTGTCAGTGGCACAGTTCTGACTGCACATGCTGGTGACACCCCTGCCAAGAGCTGCCAGCGATCCTGGCACGGCCAGGCTTTGTCCCTCTGGCAATTTCCGAGTGATGTTCTTAGATGCTGCGGGGGCACAAGCGATGGGGAGACAAATCTGTATTTTTATTTTTCTAATTTATAAGATGATGTACTTCAGAACCCATGACCACCACCTGGAGCCCTGTCTTGCTAAAAGACATTAAGGAGAAAAAAAAATGATGCTGAAGTGCTGACTCGGTGCGGCCGAGGGACACACAGAGCCCAGCACCTCACAATGCCCTGGGATGCTGCCCCTCGGCCGGACACCTCCCTCACCATCCTCACACTTCACTCTTTAGGGATTACTTGTTCACACCAGACGCCTGCAGCAATGAAGTTGTTGGGAGGATTTTTTTCCCTGGTGGGTGACACAGCCTCTCAGAGCTAGAAAAGCAGCGGTGTGATGCCGAGAACACGACGGCTCCTGCGGAGGGGCCCGGCGGCACCGGCCGGAGGCAGGGAAGGAGGGAAGGAGGGAGGGAAGGAAGGAGGTGCCCCAGCAGCTGCTCCCACAGAACCACAGAATAGCTGGTGTTGGAAGGGAGCTCTAGAGATCACCCAGTCCAGCTCCTCTGCCAAGGCACAGGACAGGAGCTCCTACCTGGAGCAGGTGACACAGGAACGCGTCCAGCTGCGGTTTGAATGTCTCCGGAGAGGGAGCCTCCACACCCTCCCTGAGCGCTCGGGCCAACTCCGGGCCGAGGCGCAGCCGGGGTCCGCAGACCCCCCCGCCGGCCTTTCCCGACTCCTTCGCCCTCACACTCGGCGGATCCCGCTCCTTACATAACCCCGGCCCCGCTCCCCGCAGCGCGGCCCCTCCGAGCGGCCGCCCGGGGGCTGCGGGCCCGCCCGTACCTGATGTAGGGGCTGGCGGCCGCCAGGATGTTCTTCTGCACCGGGATCTCCTCGCCCTCCAGCACCAGGTGCGCGTCGCAGAACCGCGTCTCCTCCCGGAACGAGCTGAGCGCCCGCAGCAGCCGCGCCGGGTGCTGCGGGTCCGACACGGCGCTCGGGCCCGACATGGTGCTGCTGCCGCCGCCGAGCCGGGCCGGGCCGGGCCGGCTCAGTCCCTGCCCTCACACCATGGCTGAGCGCCCGCCCGCCGCTGACATCATCTCCCGGCATCATCTCCCCGCGCCGCCCCGCGGGGGCGGCCCGGCCCGGCGGCCCTCGGGCACCGCGGCCCCTCCGCGGGCGGGGCGGGGAGGGGACGGCCCGCGGAAATCTCGGCTTTGTCTCCTCACGGCTTTGGAATGTCACTCAAGGAGGTCCAGAGAAGGGAACGGAGCTGGGGGGGCTCAGCCTGGAGAAAAGGAGGCTTAGGGGGGACCTTGTGGCTCTTCACAGCTCCCTGGCAGGAGGAGGGAGCCGCGGGGGGATCACTCTTGTCCAGGCAACGAGCGACAAGACAAGGAAACAGCCCTAAGCTGCGGCAGGGGAGGTTTAGGTTGGACATTCGGAGAAATTTCTTCCCAGAAAGGGTGATCAGACATCGGAACGGGCTGCCGAGGGAGGTGGTGAAATCACCATCCGTGGGTCTAAGGAAAAGACTGGAAGTGGCACTCCATGGTCGGGGTGACACGGTGGTGTTTGGTCATAGGTTGGACTCGATGAGCCAGAGGTCTTTTACAATCTAATTGATTCTGTGATGCCGTAAAAATGGCCTTTTATTGGTTCCCTAATATGAGCTGGAGGTGAATGTTATGGGTGTAGGCACAAGGAAAAGTAAGAGAATGAGAATTAAATACAGCAAGACTCATTGTGGCAGTGTCCCTTTCCACAGCTGCCCACTGGAAATGTGGCCTTTTCCAGCAAAAAAGATCTTTAGGACAGTTCTCATGGTAAATTTTAGGCCGTTTATTATCGTGCTTAATTGCACATTAAGAGATTACTTGATTCCATCTGCTTTCTTAACAGCATCCAACATTAAAATAGTGAAGCTATTTGCACTGAGTGAAAGTGTTTCACAAACTGTGATCTGCTCTAAAACAGACACCCAGCTGGTGCTGCTGGGAGGGACCAGCACAGCAGCTCACTCTGCTCCCTGTGCTGACAGGCTCTGGGATCTCCCAGCCCCTGGAACACCCAAATGGATGTCATGCTGCCCATGCCTTCTCTGGAAAAATAACATTTTCAGAGGGTCTCATCTAATAAAGCTGTGGTGGGTCACATGCTTTTATTACTTGCATTTCAGAGAAATGTAACAAAATTCTATCATTTATTTAGTTTGATGGCGTCTCCAAATCATTTTACCACTCGGAAAATGAAGCAGGTTGTCTGGAAAAGACCCCATAGGAACTGAATTCCTTCACAAAGGCAGCCTTGTTCTTTCCAAGCTGGACACAATGCTGGTTTGTTGTGCAGATGGAGACTGCAGCTGGAACATCCTCACACAGCACCCAGCAGCCCAAACCTTGCACCCAGGGCCTGGGTGAAGGGTGTGCTCTGCCCTGTTGCAGCCAGGCTTTGCAGCTGAACACTTGCTGAAGTGCTCCCTGGCTGGAGAGGGGTCACAGGCAGGAGCACACTGCTGCAGCTTTGTTGTGCAGCTCTGAGCAAGAATTTTAGGAGCAGAGGATGTAGGACAGAAGGCCAAACCCACAGCAATGTGCATGAAACACCAGTGGCTCTGCAACACTTGTTGTACATACCCATTTACAAATATTAGAAGGCCACTTTTTTCATGCTTGGGTGTAATTATTCAGGATGTCAGGTGTAGGCTGAGGATCCAGAGGACACATTCTCAGCTCTCTTTGAGGGTAATGAAGGCAGAGAGCACACTGCTCCTTGGCTGCAGGGGAAAGATGTATTTTGCTTGTCATTAATACTCAGGTAATTGCAGACCCAAGGGAGCAGTGGTTTAAATTATTGCGAAAGCTGTCATTGAGTGGCCTGGTTATTTTGAAAAGAAAGACACTGGTGTGTTCCCCTGCCACCTGCACAGATTGGTACAGAGGAAAACATTGTTGCATTTCTGGTTTTTAAGGCGTCCTCGTAAACACTGTTTCTGCTTCCTCCTGTGCCTATGTGGGGCAATGGGAAAAGGTGTAACAGATAATATCCAGTTCCAGAGAACAAATTCATTGCTATACCTTGTTATTTGTTCCATTTAATGAAAGTGTTAACAAAAAAACCCCCACCAAACCAAAACAACAACAAACCAAACCACTCTATCAAGGTCCATTTGTAACATCTCTGAGGTAATTAATTATATGTATGCATACCCGTGGCCTGATTTTCTCACTCAACTATGTATTTTTCTTTTAATGGAGATAGTTATCTTTACTATTTTTTATTTGCTGTCACTCCATCTAGATTTGTGTTAAGCCATTATTATGATAATTCCATGAATTTTGTTGGGCTAATTTATGACTTAAATTGGTGCAAAAGAAGAATCAAACCTTTCTGGCCCTTGAGATTTCATTCACAGCAAAGGGTGTCAGAAGCAAACCAAATGACACTCATTACCACGTGCCATGTTACCACATCAAAAAAACCCCACGAGCCTTGCAGCCACTTGGCAAAGCATATCTGCATTTCCCCTTGCTTCTGTCAGCCTGGAAATGATAGTGTGTTACCATATTCAGGGTAAATGTTTCATCAGATTGGCATTGAAACCACTAAAAACATCTTTGAACAAATTTGTGATTAGCTGTATGGTTTTATTCCTATTGTCTCTGCTGCAGGAGGATACTGGGATTAGCAAATGCAGATTTACATCACTGTTTTTCTCCTCAGGTTAACTGCAAACTTAATGCCAATCAAATCCTGTGTAGTACTGACCAAGGGAAGAGGGCACATCTCATTTAAAAAATCATACCCAAGACAAATTCTTATAATTTATTTATTTCTACATGAATGTAAATAACACATTTGCTTTCTTTGACTACAGGCTTTTTTTATGATGAGTGTACCACCTATCCTGTCATCTCTACCAGTAAAAATTATCTCCTCAGAAGTCAAGCAATTCCTGTATACAAACCTATGATTATCCAAAAAGAACCCTGTGAGTACTACAGAAGAAATTCTAGAGACAAACTCTTAGAAGAAAATCTGTAATAATGGTTAGACTTTTGATTCACTGCCACCTTTTAATTCTAGAAATGTATTTGTGGACCTTTGTTAAATCTAAACTTTTTCATATGAAAAGAAACAACCCCAGAGCTGATGTTTTTTGCCAATATCACAAGTCAGTCTTCTCTTCCAGTACTGGTTCCATATTATTTACAAAAATGGAATTAAATTTCTTCTTTAGAAGATAAAGTTCTATTAAATACTAATGGTAATATGACTTGAAAACACTAAAAGTGACTATTTTTGCACACACCTTACTGAGGTGTTTATTTCCATTTTATGGAACATGTAAACATTTGAATGCCAAAACCTGCATATTTTAACTAGATCTGACCACAGTGTTTGGGGTTTTTTTTTACATTAAAAATAGTCTGTATATCTTTATCCTAACAAAGTGCAAAGACTTGCAGAGGAACAGAGGACTGGTTGTTACAGAGCAGACAGGAGCTGTGGATGATGTTGGTTCAGTTCCTGCTCTGCCACAAACACGTTAAGTAATCACAAACAGGCCACCAAGCACAGATTCTCCTGTGGTGGGGAGGGAATAAATGACAACAATTTCATTCTGTTTCCTTCCTATGAAGCACTGTGAGCAGCACAGGCACTGAGGGGATGTGTGTGTCAAAGTGAGAGGTACCTGAGCTGTGTGGTGATACAGACAGACCAGATGAATGCCTAAAATGGATGGATGTGCACCTGGTTTTCTCCATCAGTAAAAACGCCTCCAACAGCAAAGATATCTACAATGAGAAAATAAATTTCAAAGCAAAAATGCTCTCACTTAGAGAAAAGCCAGTAACTCAAATTAGGAATACAGTGGTGGTGAGGGGGGGGGATGGTGAGAAATGCCATTTCTTTAACACAACCAGTCACACTCTGCTTGGTACTTGAACTTTATGTTGAAATGTGCATTTTAATTGTTACTGTGAGTCAGAGTTGTGCACTTTTATTAGGAAGCATCTGGTACAGGCAAGGATAAACACATGTGAGAACATGGGTGCTCCTAAGCAGACATAAAGCAAATGCTTAGCTATGGCAATAACAGCTTCTAGTGTCAGCTACTGTGGGGTTCAGATGAGGCCTAAATTAGATCTTCCACTCTTTCCCTAAACTGTTTGTTGCACATGTGTGTGTGAGTTCTGCTAGGAATACACTGCCCTCATTCACATACATACTGCTATCAAGAGAGAATAGTGGCAATAGCAAATACTACAATTCTTCTTATCTTTTACACAATGTAATCATCTAATTACATGAAATGCCATGGCAGATATTCTGCCCAAGGAAAACTGATTTAAATACAAACTGCTTAAGATTGAATGTCACTAAATTATAACTGAATGCTATATATAACCATGTACTCTATTTCAATAAAGTTCCTAGGTTTTGTCAACATAAAAGCTAAAAATACACCATGAAATTAGAAAAGCTGCGGGGAGGGGTTAGGTTCTGGGTAAGAAAAATGTAGCACCTCAGCATCATACTTTGGTTATGGCAGAGTTTAAGAAATCAAGCACCAAGAGAATACATTGCCATGCATTATTGGTATCATGGTAGATAGTTTAACATGAGGTTTTCTGTTTTCTGGCAGGAGACAACTTTCATTGTCAGCTGAGTCTTGCAACAGCCCATGGAAGTTGCATGACCTGCAGACGTGTGACTCATGCCATGTGTCACCCTATGAATACAGTACTTCATTTGCTCAGAAAGTTTTGCTCTACTCAAATAAAACATTTCTTGTTACCTTTCTCTCCTATTCCTTGCCCCACAAGCTGTATGCAACATTAGCACTTATATTGAAATTCTTCTTTTGGAATAGTGATGTACCATTTGTGCACACAATCATTTGTAATAAAGTAATTTCTGTCTCTTTTAAGAGATTATATGTAGATATTGAGGATGTTATAATTATCATTTCTGATCATAAGAGAAGGCTGTTCCTGAAGGATATTTTCCCACCTTCAGTAGAAGGTTATGTCAGTCTGTGCCATACAAAAAATAGATTTTTACTCAGTCTCAGTTTTCGTGTCTTGCTGTGGTATAAAGATTCCATGCAGGTCCATATGCATTTCCACATTTACTATGGCTCGACCCAGCTCTGTGAATGTTTTAGCATCCAAGACAAGTAGGAAGGGTGGATCCTTTGGATCAGTCTTCACAACACAAGTCAGAACAACACCTGTGACATACAAATGAAGAATTAGAAACATAGGAAAGTTTCACTAAGCAGAAAAGATCACCCCATCTCAAAGTGGAAGCATCAACCCAACTTTCTTGACTAAGAATATTGAATCTTGTAAGATTTAATACAAAACTCATGTAACCCAGCTTTCAGAAGGTTGCCATTATTTTACCATCATCCTCTTCTTTTGCATCAGGGCTGGGAACAAAAACAGGCTCGGATGGCCAGCAGTCATCCTGTCCCCACTGGAGCATTTCCTTTGTCTGGGTATTAAATTTTGCAATCTACATGGTTGTGACAAAAAAAGAAAAATATCAGTGACCCTGACAGTGGCTTTTTCCAAAGGTACAACATGAACAGATTGCTGGCAGGGGGACCAATGTTAAGAGTTAAGGCAGGTATCATCACAAGAAAAAACATCTGGAAAATGTTAAATTTTGGAGTCACATTCTATGGCTGCATAATCACACAATGTTCTTTTAACTTCATTTCACTAGATTACAATTGCACCTTTCATTTATGGGTGTTTAATAGTTCACAAATGCTAACAGGCCACAAGAGACCCTTCACTGTAAGTAATGCCCCTCACTTCAGAGAGCCCAAGACACAGAATATTTAAGTGACTTGTTCCAAATCTCTGAGATTCCATAGTAAAGCAGGAAACAGGATTTAAGCTTGTCATTTTCTAATCCTGTGAGTTATTTTCCTTTTATTGCTACTTCCATATTCCTCAAGGCCTTCTGCTGGGCAGTAGGGTAGATAGGCCAGAAGAAAGGCTGTTCCTAGTGAGGTGTAAAGATCAAACCAGTGAGGCAGACACTGGTGTTTCCTGAAGGACCAGAGTGTGGATTTTCATCCCACTGAGTGGCCAAAGCAATGGCCAGAGGGGATGCCTGGCATTTTCAGTTCAATTCCATTAAGGCCTTTTCTCTACCCATAGAGATGCAGTTCTATTCTTTTCCATTTTGACCTTTATCCAAAAAAATACGTTTACACAAAAGTGAAACTATTCAAATTACTGGAGGAAGAATTAGAAAGAATTCTCTCTCCTAGCCAAGATGACAGCACTTTCACTGACAGACTTTACCTAAGGATTAGGTTGTTGTGCTTGCGTTCATTAAACTGCAACTGATGTGAAAAAAGATCTTCCTACCAGCACCTTTTATTATGTTTGAGTCAAGCAGAGATTATCTACACTGTAAATAATGAACTTGCATTTGTTTGAGTTATTGTCAGATGTGCTGCAATAAATTTTCTTGCATCATGCAGAAATCCAGCTTTATTTTGTAATCAGTTGTGGTAATTATATGCAAGAACCAACAGTGACTGCAATTTGTGCTGCCTTGTAGTCACAGAACAGGAATAGTAAAGAGTGAGTTTGTCCATATAATACTCATATATTTAAATCTTTAATTTATCCTAATTTTATTTAATCTTTAAATCTTAATTAAATACTTTCCCTGTTAATCTATTTGTACTCCAGGCTGTCTCCTGGCATCATGCACATGTAAACAAAGCATTTGCTACCTCTAATGGAGAACTAGCCAGCAAAATATAAAAATTAGATATTGTTTTAATATTTAAAATTTATTAGGTAGTATTGCAATATCTTATTTTTCTGCTAGGCTTTCTAAAGGGAAAAATATTAAATATATACATGTAAATAATACTGCTTTTTCCTACTCTCTCCTTTGTAGCTCCTGGCTCATCACAGAAGGTTCAGCCCAATTTAGCAGAAAAGTGAGGACCTCAGTAGCTATTCAAGAGACCTTCATGGAACATAAAGCTGGAGTAAGAAGCCTGAGTTTATGAATACTTTATGAGGAAAATGGTACAACATGAACTTATGAGAATTTAGGCATTTCATGTTTCTTTGCATATGAATGGCCCACCAATGGGAAAACACTGACTTTATAAATGTTAATTATACCCTTGTAGGAACTGGACTCCACTGGACTTGTGTTGCAAAGACATGCTTGTATTTTTTGCCATTGTAGTCATAGTTGATGCGAGGCAGTTCTATCCCTGCATAAAATAAAGTTCAAGACTTAGGAACAAGACAAAAGAAAGCCTCAAATGTACCTCTACATAGACACACCAATCTTCACAAGGTTTTGCCCTGTAAAAAACCTTGGAACTACTTAATAAAGGTGTTGTATAGACTTTCAATGTCTGAATTTCTAAGAATCTGAAGATGGGTACTAATAGAAGTAAGCCAGGGCTGTTAGTTCAAAAGGCAACCATTTTTTATTCTTAGACAGTCATTAGACTGGAATTTATGAGGGCTTTTCTGGTTTGGGTTTTTTTTTCTTTCTTTATAACTGGGATAGAATTGGAGGCTACCTTTCTAAGAAAAGACTTTCACATTAGGTAATTTTGTATTTACATATTCCTGTTATTATCCCCAGATAAAGGGTTAAAAATCCTCTTTCAAAGACAATCTTTATAAAATGCAGCTAAACTTGAAGTACTACTTGTAACAGACTTATTTAACTAAAATTACTCTTTTAATAAGTAGATTTGCAAGGCATATTAATAGTTGCAAGATCAGACTTGGAATCCTGTATTAATACAAAACTGATGTAGTATCAGATATTTAAAAGATCTATCTCACCTTCACATAGTATTTCTGGTTGGCAATAGATGCTTCCATCTTTCTCCTTTACAGCAGTTGCAGTAGAGGGAAGTGTGACTAAATTAGAATCCACTTCAGCATCCTGAAAGAGAAAAATGCTGGAAATGCCATGGATCTCTAAAAATATGCTTCTAAGTTAGATTTTTCATCAGGTTTGATATTAATATTAACAATTTATGGCATTTTAGGTTCTGAGGTTTTCATTCGAAATCTTGTTGCACTCAGAGTACTTTATTATAACATAGAATAATTATTTTGAATCAAGAGTCCTTAGAAATGTTTAGATACACACAGCCATGGTCCAGAAGTACCATAAATTTGAGAATTTAACAAAAGAAGATGGCTTTCAAGGAGCAAGGTGTCAAATTTTCACTAGAAGGCACCAAGGTTAGGTTTTTGCACCTGCTAAAAATCAAGTGCAAAATAGGTGTGATATACTCTATAACGTCCTACTGCTAAATTCTTAAGATTGCAGAACAGCTGGTGTGATCCAATACATCCTTTGTCATTGCTGCAGAGCTGTTTCTGAGAAAATAACAGAGCAGCAATGTTCTAGGATGCAGAAAGAAAAAGTAATACCCATTCCAAAGGTAACAGGCAGAAACTTGCCCAAGTTGCTGGGCAGTATAAAATCTTCCCTGCAAATAATGATGTAAAATGATGCTTTAAATTAAACGAAAAGATAAAATCTTTTCCTCTATATATCACACTTAAATGAAATCTTCTAGTCTTAATTGAACCACTGCAGCAGTTGGGAGCGTGCATGTATTGTATGTGGGCTTCTGCTTCTTCTTCTATCTGCTTCTGTTTGATGGCATTTAACAAATATTCTCATTGGGAAGAAGATGAGATGTTCTTCACAGCCCTGTTCTCCAGAGAGGATGGTGTCAGCACCAGGATCCAATCCTCAGAACCATGTCCAGCTGCCCACTGCCATTTCCCACAGGACACACAAAAACCAAACCTCCTGCAAGCTTTGGGTATCATAGAATCAGAAATTTACACATAAGGGCTGGCAAATAATAATACACCCATTATTCACCCTGATGTATTTTAAATTACCAAACAGAAAACAGGTTAAAAAGTGATTTTCTTTCTACCTTGTCATGCTGCAGAGGAACCACAAATCTTTTGCAGGCTGGTATGGAGGTAAGTTTGGCATTCTCTTCAAAGTCTTTACTCAGGTTTTTTAAATAAAACATGTCATACAAACTATTGTCTGTATAGGCAATAATATCAAAAATAATGTGGCCATCCTCTTCATAAGCATTTACATGGTGAAAAAACACCATAGCATCAGTGTAAAACTTCGTGGACACTTCTTTTTTAGTCCTCCTGTCTATGAAGTGGAACCAAGTCTGAAAGAGAGAAAACATTAATTAAAGCCATTCAGAATCAGCAAATAGTTATTTAGAAAACTGTTTTCTAACGGTAGCCATCAACATTCTAATCACTCTGTATTTGTACTGAAGGATATTAAGAACTCAGGGTTTGCTGCTAGCAGAGAAGGGGTTCCATCCTGAAAAAAGCACACAGTAAAATGAGTGTGGAACAGCTTTAAGCTCATTTTACTGTTGCAAATTACTATTTGGGCTAGGCTGAGGATTGAAGCTTTCCAGAAAAAACTGGAAAATCCCCTGCTCTCTTTTTAAGTTAAATAAATCTGCCTTGGTTGAGAGTTTCTGTGGTGCTGGTGCCCTGTATCTCAGTAAGTCCCATGTGTTGATGCCCAGAGCACATGGAAATGAGATCCTCAGAAAACATTTTCCCCTCAGTTTCCACAGGGAAAGACTCTTCTTTTGTTCAGTGCAGGCTTTTCCACCAGTGGGGCTCTCCAGCACATGCAATGCACCTGGAGCAGATCTCACCCACCACAGACAGAATTTTGTTTGGACCAGGAGCAACTGGATCTGTCTCAGATGCTAGAGCAGATTGGAATGTCCCTGCTAGCACAAAGTATTTCTAGCAATGCCAAACTATCCTCTCTCTCAAGAGCTTCAGCCTCAGATATTATTTGAGAAATTTTTGGATAGGGGAGACTATTCCAGAACATACAGCTTCTAAAAAAACCGTGCAACGTGAAAGTCAAGGTTTGAAAAAAAAAAAAAGAGTGACTACTGAAATGAATGAACTAGATGAAAAAGAGAACAGTGTGGAAGAGGTCACTGGCCTGCCTGATTCCATTGCTCAGCAGTAAGAAAAGTACCTTATCATCCTTATTAAAGGCAAGGCAGGAAGCCCAGCTCACACCTCGGATGTAAGCAGTTGCCATTTTGAGAATATCCAGTCTGAAGGGCTGCTCTATGAAGATAATGTAGTTCTCTGTGATCCCAAAGCTGTGGTAGTAGCTGGGGTGGAGCAGAGAGCGAGAAGGGACGGAGCAAACCACTTCCAGGTGCTTGAAACAAGATTTCTTCTTTTCTTGTTCTGAAGATGAGTGTTAAAAATTAAAATTATATTCCTAATAAATTCCATTCCAAACTTGTGCTTGGATTTCTACCAGGCAAGGAAGAACTGGTTCCTCTCAGTTTTATTTGCATTTTCCTGTTAAGAGTGTTTGTTTACTCCTGTATAATTAACATAGAACTTTGCATGCAGGAACCAATGCAGTGAAGTCACTGCTGGATCCATTCAGGCACAGCCCCCTTGTCTTGGGATTTGATTCCACTGATTACTGTCTTCAGAAAGTAAGGAGGAGAAATATGTTGAATTAAATCAACACGTTTAAAAAGGGGTTCAAATGCCTCTGTGTTTTTTAACTTTTAAGGAGATGTTCCCAAATTTGAGCCCCAGATAGAAATTGGAAACTGGTCTTTCAGCTGTGGAAGGCCTCTCGATTGTTCAAGAAGGGACAGGCAACACAATAGCAGCTGATTTTCAACAACACACACCACAAAAAGATCTTGAAGGAAAAAAAGCATGGGATTTGCTCTGTGAACAATGGACAGCATTTCAGCAAGGGCCAGTATTGGCCAGGTTAGAGAGGAATTAACTCTATATGAGGTTTTATTTGGTATCATGCTTCCACTATAATCATAGTATCAGCATTTGCAGAGAATTTTAATTTACAAAGAAATTAAAATTTACAAAGAAATTAAAATTTACAACTTCAAATTATATGTACTGCACTAGAGAGAAAATTGTTTTAGAATCTTCATCTAAAAGTAAGGTTCTTCCTACTGAAACACCCTGTTTACACAGTACTCAAGAAGAGCCTTTGTAACAGCACTTGCCCAGACAGGCTAAGCAGTTAATATGAAGTTCACAATAAGTTGAAATTAAGAAAATGAACACCATTGGTTACTAGAACAGCTGTATCACCACCCTTGCCCTTTGAAGAAAAGAAATTGCTAACAAGTTTCTAGAAAATACTAATAACACATATATCTTACCTGGCACAGAGGAAGGAATCTTAAATAGAAGGTATTTTGTCCTCCCTTTATCAACTATTGAAGTGCCCATGTTGAGAACATTTCCAGCACTGTCATAGTGTGGGTGAGAAGTTGCCAAATTTACAGCTACGTATTTGTTGTAGTCAACCTGGAAAATGATACAATAAGGGATTTGAGAGACGTGTGAGAGAATGAAAATTGATCTCAGCTAACAGCACAAAACCACCAGATTTTTAGCCCTGGCAGCCTTATATTGGCACCTCATTTACAAATGGCTTTGAAATTTAAATAATTAAACCAAAACACTTGTGTAGGTATTAAAATGATCTCCTTATTCAAGGCTAAATCAAATTACAGAATCTGAATTAGAGTCACTCTCCCTTGAAGCCACATAACATCAGGGAGGATTAGCTAAGCAAGTTATTCTACAAATGCCCATTTCACCCTGAAAGCACTTTATTTAACAGAGCTGTCTGGCAATCTGCTGGAGCTGAAAGATTTCTATTTTATCTCAAGTTTGGAAATTGTAGTCAAACTGTAGTGTGAGCTAGAAAAAAAAAAAAACATTGCATATATTTCAATATCTCAAGTTCTCATTTTAATAATTAAATAAAGTATTACATAAGGCCCTTGAAAAGTAGTCATATAACTGACCTACTGATTTTTTAATTGCGTAAATAATTTTATAATATAATAATGGCAATCACCCAAAATAATCACGTAACTGTGCTATTATTCCTTCAACCTTCCTAGATTATGTACAAGTGAAATTGCTCAAAGACCAGCTTTTTCCAAACTAAACGAGATTTAAATTTTAACTCAGGAGTTCTTAAAAGATATCTTTTATCTTTTGCTATCTTCACTATTTCACTTTACCATGATTTCAAAAGTAAGGCAACTGTAGAAGAAAAGTATTTTGTGTCCTGAACATGTAAAAGGATCCTTATGAGTCAGCCTGAAATTTATTAATCAGCAGACAAAGAACCAGAATGACAGATGGTTGTTTGTACCTTTTCCAACGTCTCCAGAGTCTCTGGATTAATTTTCCTGATGAAGTTAGTCTCACCAGTAGCATAAAAATCATCCCCAGCTTTCATAATGTTGATGAGACAGTTGTCTGTGAACTCAGGAATGGTGTGAGACAAATAGGAGAATGCCCTGTCCAGAGGGAAATTTCATTAGAGCCATGGAAGCCAGAGCTGCCTTTCCCCCACACGGAGCACAAGTGACCCTGCAGTGCCACAGACCTGGGGCTGCCTCTCCCTGCTGTCTCTAGCTCCCTGGAATGGGTGGGAAAGCAGAGGAATTCTCCAATGCCCTTGGCCAGGGTTAAGGACATGCAAGTAACTTTTTGACACACAAATGGGCATCCAGGCCCATCCCCACTGTCAGCTCTAGGACATGCACTGGTTTATCAGGATGGGCTAATTACACACTCTCCTGTCCTGTCTTGGGAAAATTTGGCCTACCAGTTCCTACCTAAAAGCTGGTAAGTTTTTCAGCTTCATTAAATAGATTCATATCTCCCAATGGAATATTTTTGTTACCAGTGTTATTCCATGTCACAATTATGATTTCCAAGAAGATTGGACATCACATAGGCTTGACAGTTTCCTTTATCAGTGTATGATTTCATCACAGTCACTAGAAGCCAAGACAAAGTTGCTATAACCCTCTTGAACTTAAAATGCCAGAGTTATTCTATTGCTATTGGAAGAGGGAAGAAAATCTCATCTCAGGGGAACAACTTACAACATATCAGCTCTTTTGCAATAACTGTCTGTGTATGTGTCCTTACCAAATATCAGGTTCGAGGTCACCAGAGGAAGCTCAGTGACAAGGAGAGAGGGGTGACCTATTTGCACTTATTAGTGAATCCCTACAGCCAATTTTACAAGACTAAGGATAACATGATGGCCTACACCTCACCTTTCTGTTAAACCATCTTTTATCAAAATGTTTTTCTATTTTTTTTTGTAGCTATTGATGCTCCTTTTTTTTTTGTTGTTGAATAGACTTTGTATTAATACCTTGCCCATCTCTACATATTTTTCTTTCTTGTTGCTTCTCCCCTTACAGAGTATCAAAATGTTTCACTAACTGGAGAAAGAAAATGTTTGTTTTTTATATAATCTACTTGTGTTACTGAATGAAGCAGCAAATATTGGTGATAAAATGAATTAAAGATATTTGCCTTAGTCTAACCCATAGGCAGTTCATATCTCTCGGCCTTTTCAATATTTAGCAATTGTAAATTCACAAATCAACTAGTTGTATTTGTACATATGTGCAAAGGTAAACAGAAAGACATCTGTGCTGAAGAAAGAAGCAGATAGAAGAATCTTATTGGGAAAAACATTGCTTACTTGGCAAATATGTTTTTGCATGGATCTGGATAAGCCATAGTCCCAAACTCAGACACCATGATTCTGTTTGCTTCTATGTTACAGTTGTACGTGTCACTTCGGAGATATTTACTTCTGTAGTAAACTTCACCTGAGGAAGAACAAACAGCTCTCAATCACATTTTATACTTAATCCTTCAAAAATTAGCAGAGGTAGAGCCAGATTTTCTCAAGCAGCTGCCCTTTAGCCAGCAAGAGTTTGGAATGAAACCAACAATGTCCCCAACTGCCTGCTTTAAAGGCTTTATGGCTGCTGAGATTGGTAACAATTTGTCAAGATTTCCTAACTCCCACTACTAATACTCAGGAACTTTTGAGGGGAAAGAAGGGATTTGGATAAACTGTTCCAGAAGATAAAGCAATGTGTGCAAAAATGATTAATTATACAATCCATTTACAGGTGGTGAAAAAACTCCTGTATTGGCAAAATTTAGTTATGGGAGTAACAGATTGCTTGAAGGAATCAACAGTTTAATGAATCACCACTATACTTGAACTAACTGAGCTCTGTTTACTTTAGGTAAGTAAGATATATTGGCAATTTAAAAAACACTGATTATTTCTTTACAGGTTATTTTGTTGAGGATTTAGAGCTGGACAGGCTAGAGATCCTGCAATGACATTAAATGCTTCCAATCACAGAAATGGAAACTAAAAAGTAAACATTAGTATTAGAGGATAACAGGAATAAATCCCATTTTTTAATAGATACATTTTTTTTGCCACAAGAATCCAGGTGTAAACCATCCTGTCTCACACTGTGTTACAGCTGAATGGGTGAAAAATGTTGTAACTGAAAAAAAAAGTTGTTTAGGGCCTGTCTTTCCTCTGTAAGGATGACAAGCAGGAGGAGGGACTGTCACATAAGTGATGTTTGACATGTGAAGTGACACAGTGGCCCAGTTTCTCTCCTGGCAGCTGTTATAGCTGCAACCAAATCCCAAAAGGAGAGTGCTGGTCCTCCCTGAAACTGGGCTGTTGATCCACAGCAGAACAGCCTCTGGGCACCCCAGTCCTTGTGGCTGATCCACTGAAAACCACAGAGGTTTTCTTGGCGCAGGTGGAGGCAAAGGCTGCCCTGCAGTGACCTGCCCAGAGCTGGGTGTGTGCTGTGCTGGGTGACAACAGCACTGCAGAAGGAAGGACAACTAACATCTCCCAGCAAACAGCCCTGCAGAGACATTCCAGCTACTGCTGTCAAGAGTGAGGGTCAGGGGGTGTGTGGAGAGACCTTCCCCACAGCAGTTCCCCCTCTCACACCACTGCAGACAAAACCCACAACACCCCAACCCAACTACGAACACAATTAGCAAAGTGAGGCACCAAAATATGGGTTGTTGAGTTCCTTTCAATCCAATGTGCAACAACTTACCATTTTTAAATGTAAAGCTGTGCAGCAGAGCCAGGCCATCAAACCAGTGGTTGTACTTGCTGTCCCCTATGGTGTGCATCCCTGGGCCATTTCGGAGCAGCATCCCTTGCAACCAAGTGGGCAGCTGCCCTATAAACAAAAAGGAGTTACCAGTATCCATTCATTTAGGCAAGGAGAATGTTCCAGGATAGTTTTCCTAAAGGCAGAGGTTTAATTTAGTCAGACAGAGTGTAGGTGTGCTGAGATTTGCAGTACCATATATTATATTGGAGTTTGGGTTAACTAAAATTTCCCTTACTCAAAAATGCGGCACATTCTGTTGCTATCAGAGATTACTATAACAAAATGAGACTGCTGAAATGTAATTTTTTTAATTATCAGGAAGTAAATAAAATTGGACTTTCCTTCCTGCATTCATATTTTAAAGTGATACATTTAAACACCCATCTACTTGTGCCAGAAAAAGCTCGAGCTTATCAGAAATAAACATATTTTATAGGTTATATGATTTGCATTGGCTTTCAGCACATCAGCTTAGATTTCAGGCTAAATTAATTCCACTAAAATGTCATTAATTAGCTTATACAGCACAGTATAGTGTCATTTGGGGAGTACTTTTGTGACACTAGTAGTTTTGTACACAAATAAAGTATAGGAATATTGTACTGAAAGTGTATAAGTGCTGTTGAGACTTGAATCATAAATGTTCCTCATCAAATCCCTGCAAGAAATGCATCGCCTACCACTTAACTCACAGAGTAATAACAATTAAAAAATGTCAATAAGTTTAAAGAGATGAACAAAGGCATATCAGATATTAAATAAAAAGCTTCACTTGCTTCTTTGTGCCTATGACTCCTGAGGGAACATTTAGGATCTCATACTGCTTCTCTACACAATTCCTGCACTGGGTATTGTCTTTGCATAAAAAGCTCTTCAGAACTTATATTTCTCCTTATCATTTAGTTAGTGATCCCACATTGATGATTTTGACAAACTTTCTTGCTAAAACCCCTTTACAACAGCTAGAAATGTCCTTCTATGGGCCTTAAAAATGAACTCATTCCAACCCCTGCCATGGGCAGGTCCACTAGACCAGGTTGCTCAAAATCCCATCCAACCTGGCTCTGAGCAATTCCGGAGATGGGACACCATCATTAGGGCATAACTCCATTAGGGTTACACTTCTGGAATACCTGAGGTACATAAAAATTTGACAAAATGGAGGAACTGTCATCATCATCAACATTATTGCTGTTGTTGTTATTTTCTAAAAGAGCCTGGAAAACTAAACATTACCTCCCTTCTAACACAAGAAACCCCAAGGCAATAACTATAGCGTACTTTCAGATATGATAATTTTGCTGGGAAAGGTAAGAAGGGGAAAAAGATATTTTTAAAGCACTGTGGACTTAATTCAGTTTCTGAAATTTCTGGTGCAATTCCACATAATTTCTGACATAATTTCAGTATGAAAAACAAGCAGCAAAGGGTCAACTAGTGAGGTTTTCAGATAATTCATCTTAGTGGGAATTAAGCATTTCTGTAAATCACACTGGGCACCAAATCAACATCCAGAAGTGCTTATACAGCTTTAAAAATATGGGCCTTATGCTTCTCTCTAATGGTTGAGGACACATTAGTGACACAGTGAAATCCCCAAATATTTGGACTTTTATTAACTATGGTAACAACAGAATCTCAGAAAATCACACGGCTGTAGGAGAGCATGGGTTAAATTGCAGCTGATCTTAGAAGTGTGATACATATTTACAGTCTACATATTGAGTAACAAGGAGCCAAAATACTGGCAGAATTCAGGACTAGCAAAATATTTGAAGGGGTCCTGGTTCTTTTTTATTTTCTTAATCAAAGAAGGAATGTCTTGTATGTATAACGTTACCTTCTGAAATACGCAGTCTTTGTTCAAATAAACTATTGCATAATACAGATCAGGTCTGATAAGCTGTTTGTTTGCAAATCACTTCAAATGTTTTGATAGTAAGTTGTTATCTTGAAAAAAAATAATTGAAAGACATAAACCCATAAAAGCATAAAATAATTCAAAGACATTAAAACCAAACACTTTGTCTGACTTGACACAAAATCTTTTCCAATTCAGCCATGAAACTGAACAGCAACAAAGCCCTGCAAGTTTTAAGTTTTGTACTTGGGAATGGCAGATTCCTACCATTTCTTGGACTACATATCACAACACAGCCAAGATTTACTAAGTAGGGGTTCCCAGCAACAAACCTCTCCTGTAGCTGTAGGGAAAAAAGTCTTCTGTAAAGTAAAAGAATTCGGGAAAAATAACGGGTTGGTCGGGTGTCATCCCTAACCTAGAGAGCCACTTTAAACTGCGTCGCCGAAGGATACTCCGCAGTTTTTCCCGGGTTATCTTCTAAACCCTCTTTTTTACGCTGTCCTGTGGCATCCTGTCCTGGTGCTTTGCTCCTTAGGAGTGGCAGTGGTGAAGATTTTGGAGCCCGTGCCCAGGAGCCCCGGGAGAGCGGAGGGCAGGGAAGGGTTACAGAGGAGAAACGAAAGTGGGAGCAGAGCCATGGGGGAGGGGGTGGCCGAGATGGAATCCCCACCACCAACTTCAGTGAGCCCTGTTCAAACAGACTTTCGAAAAGTACACAGACATGCTCACGGAGTGAGAAAAATCCCCCAGTAGGGTCACAAATATTATCTGAGATCAGTCCTTTAAACAAAACTCCCTTGCGCCTCTCTCTCAGTTTCCCTTTCCAGCGCTCCCTCGGGTGAAGGAGAGTCGCAGTTTTTACGGATCGGAAAACACCAAAACAGCGGCTGGTTTTACAACAGATCTTTCACTTACCCTGCACCTCAGCTTTTATGGGCTCTGGGTGCTCTTCCTTGTTCCTGCCATAGAGCGTGTCCATCTCAGAGGGAACGCGCGGTGCCTGCGCTCCGCCCGGCCGCTCCTGCCGGCGCCGTGGTCCCCCCCAGTCTGGGCTCAGAGCGGCTCTTTCCTGTTACATATAAAGATAAGGTCAAAGTGCAGCCCGAGCTGCTGGCTTATAGATTGACTATTTATAATAGCTGATCTTTAATCCCTAGAACATACACTCTAATTCTTGCACATTCGTATTAAAATTAACTCTTTCTCTGGCTCGAAGGGGAAATAAGAAATGTGTTGATTCTGCTGTTTGCTCCCTAGGAAGGTGGCAGAGGGAGGCAGGCACACCCAGGGGACAGCTGGAGTGCCTGAAACATCACCCGCAGCTTTCCAGGTAAATGTTAGACACTGCTAGGGATGCTTGTGCCATTGTTTGGTAGGGAGAGGAAAAGAAAAGAAATCTCTGATCGCTGTTCTGGATTTGGCACTTTGGGAGTGACAAACACTTCAGAGCACAGGATCATCCTTTTCTTTTCATTCTGTGATTTTAAACTGAGCTGTTCTGTAAATTAACAAATTATCACCACTGAAAAGTCATGTGATATATTTCTTTATGTACAAGCTGTTCCAGAGTCAACTGAATAGCACATCTTTGAACTAAATATCTTTGCACTCTACCATATTCTCCCATATGTGACCCAAATCCACCTATGAAAGTATGGCAGGATTCCATAAAACTAAGGCAGAGTTTTAACTTCCTGCTTTTGTTTCTAGATAAGGTACTTAACTGAGTTCAATGTTGTTAATTTTGAAATCCTCTGGAAAGAGAATTATTTCAATATAAAGCATGTGATTGCAGAGTAAATCTTAGGCTCCATTGACCATGAAGGATAAAGAAAATCTTTGCACAATTATATATTATGCAATTTCATATGGGGTAACCCTAAAATCCGATTTTTTCAGCTGAATCACCATTGTTCCCAAAATGTTTAACATCACTTCTTAAGACTGACCTCTTAGAACTATAACAGATATTTTATTCAAAACACAATTTGTGCTACAGATTCTTCTGACACACTTATTATACATTGTTCCTCTTCTCCAAACCTCCTGTCTGTTTGATGGCTGATCTTCACTTGGGAGATCATCAGGACAGCGCGCCTTGGTCTCTTTTTGGAAAGCACTGACAGAAGCAGATGATAACAAAAAGCCAGATTAGAAGAGAAAATATATGGTCTTTGTTTGAATTAGTAATACTAATAAACAGCAGGATTGAGCCAGAAGGCTATAGGAGATGAAGGGATCAAAATCCACATATAGAGATACAAACACACAGACATGCACATCCACTGTACATGAGCACGTGGGTACTTGCATACGTGTGAGAGTGTGTATGTGCATTCATATGTTGATTCACTTTATACACAAAGCCAAGTAAGGGATTTTTCAGCAATGTTAGGGACTGAAAAGGACCTGGCAAAAAAACAAAGCTGCCCAACTCTACTCTCACTAAGCCATGGGGACTTCTTCCCTCTCCACAATGTTCTGTTTTGCTTTCATATGTTTGTTTCAGTGTATCCTCATCCATTTATGTCTAAACTCTTAATGCTGCAGTTTTAATTATCTGACCTGTGAGATGTCTAATCTGTAGTGATATTAGGATTTCCATGGAGCAAGCAAGTAATAAAAAGATTAATTCAAACCTCTTTTGCCTCCCCCACCTACACCACCAAGTGTTCATATAGGTTAAGGTTCACCCATGATGAGATAGTTGGAAATCTTTTAAAAAGTTGTCTGAATGGAAGAACAAGGAGCTGCAGATATCCAACAGCTTCTGAAATCAACCTAAATATGTTTGCTAGATAATTTTAGGTGTCTGTGACTGAAAGTTTTGTCTCATATGTTGTACAACTTATATAAAGAAGCTTTATGAAGTCAGTTCTTCCTGCTTGTCAGTAAAAAAATACTTCATTTACCAGCAAAATAATTTTTTTGTTGTTTTCATCACACTACTGACAAATAAGCAATTTAGTATAGTATGTGGAGATTAATTTTCTTTCCAAGTGCGTGCTTTCCTTCCCTTTTACATTGAAATGGCAAAATATCAAAGCATTGATTTACAATTATGTGTAATTATCACCAGTAGAGGATATGGATTAGGTGACTTTTCTAATTTTATTATTTTCGCAATGTTTCTTCTTGTTGCAAAATATAAAATCTTAAAATATAAATCTTCCCCCAACCAAATCTCACACTTCTCTCCACAGTTTCCTCTCTCTATTCACCCTCCATGACAGCATTTTTGAAGTCACCAGCTCCCCATAACGTGCAGATTTGCTTCACTGTATTTCTCTCTGCTCTAAACAGCTGTGGAGTGAAGGCCACAAGCTGTTTCCTCTTGGGCCCTTTCTCACTTTCACTTCCCTCCATTCTCTGCGTGCCCTGAGCTTCTCTCCCAGACTAAAAGGGCCACGGATACATTTTTGGAGGCTGGAGGTTGCATTTTGGATGTGATCTCTGTGGATAATCTAAACAAAGCTTTCCAAGGCAGCAGAGCTTGTTAGCTGCATTTCTAGTACAACAGTAATGTCATTGACGTGTGCCTACCTTTGTACTTTTGGTTCATTTAGCAAGAAGCAAGTTATTGCCTTAGACATCACAGAGAGACCAATAAAATTCCTTATCTCCATTATACTTAATTTATTTTAATCTCAGTCTTTTGCTCATAGAAATTGAGTTCTAATTAAAGCCCATTAACAAAGGTCAAATTGACTTGACACATATGACTTTAAGCTGTGCTAAGAACTTTCAGCTATCAACAGTTATCTATTACTAACAAATAAAACTCCAACAGCAAAACTGATATGAACTTAGGAGTTGTTTTTGCTGAAATCACACTGATTGCTATCTCACTTTCTAGAAACACAAGTTCTTATCTTTGTTAAATACTCTTTTATTGGCATGATCTCATCTCACCAAACTGCCACCAGACTATTTAGAATCACGTCCCTTGTACCGTCCAGATATAATTGCAAACACAACCTACTAATGTAGTTTGTTCAAATTTAAATAACAATAGTTTCCCTATATTATTCTGACCAGGTATTATTTGGGTGGAAACTGCTTTATCATATTGTTTTGCTCATTATTTGGACAAAAATAATTGGTTTTGTAAGATTTTAATTTCCTTTATAAGATTTTAATTTTGGGGAAGGGGAGCTTTTTGTGGGATTTCATAATTTCTTTGATAAACAGAAGTATTGCTTTCTTTTTTACAGTCATAGTTTTAATACCTACCATGAGAAATATTGAATTGTTCATTAAAAAAAAAATACATAAAGTAACTTAATATTAAAACTCTTCAAGTGCTGAGGCATGGAACTGCTGGCCTACCCATCCTGAGTATCCATCAGACTGAGCCTGCCCAAGTATTTAAACACTAGACATGAAAACAAATAAACAACCACAGTGCCCACATAAACTTCCTTGCTGTAAGACTTCTAGAATCTTATTTGCACCTTTCAACATCCCTATTTACATGTTTTAATATGTAAATTACACAGTTCAGTCATGTGTTTTCAAGTGGGCAGAATGACAGTGTGAAAGTCAGCACTCACTTCCATGACTGAAGGTGTAGAAATGGGGTCACAAATGGGTACAATGACAGAATGTTGCTGCTCTATCCTACCTAGTAGCCTAATGTACATCTTTGGGGGAACATAAAGAAAAACTCAAAAGGACTGCTTTCTGGTTTTAGTAAATGGCAACTGAGTGTAGAGGGCTTAGCACAAAAGCAGTGTTCTTGAACAGAGAGGCTGCTGGGCCTCCAGTCCTCTCATTATGGGGATTGTGAAGCTGATCTCTCTTGTAAGCTGTTGGAAATCTACTTGTAAGAGACATTATCAATGAAAATAACTTGTAATAGAGTTTTTTCCCCTCCCTGTTTCCATGCCATGTAAGCTCTGAAATAGCTCATAACAAGCAGAAGAAAAATGTGTAACCAAATTAAATAAAACAAACAAGAAGTGGAAACTGAAACACCTTAGAAGTCTGGCCAGTTTTACACTTATGGAAATCTGGAGAGAGTGCAGAGACAGTGGCTGAAAATGATGGCTGTAAATTCAGATCCAAGCAATTTATTTTACCTCTGTGTGTGGTGGGCAAAGTCCAGTCCATTTGTATCTACCAGTTAATATTTTACCCAAAGAGGGCACCTTTAACACTTTGAACAGTTCTCTAATTAAGATATTAAGGCAATGGCAGATCTAAATTGTGCCACTTAGTCAAATACGATCACAAGGACACATGAGGTGTCATCAGGTTCTTGAGATAGCTCTGCTCCTTTCTGTGTGAACTTGGGGCTCAGTTTGGCCACCAATAACCCCAGCTCAATAAATGTTCTTATGGGGCCCACTCATCCCCTTCTTCCTATCAGTCAAAGTTCTGCTCTGAAGGCAATAACACAGGGGAAAGAGCTGGGAAAGAGGGAGGGACTGAGGCATCAACTGTGGCAGTGAGGAAAGGCCAGCCATGAGCCTAAAGGCATTGCCAGACACTTCCAAGGGGACAGTTCCTATGAGAAGACCCCCAGGGACCTATCCAGGTGACAGCTTATCCAAGTAACTATTCACATCTTATAAACAGAAATTATGTTCAAGCCAACAGCTCCTGAAGTAATCCTACTTATCTTTATCCTGACCTCATCATGCCAGCCATGAATGTCTAATTTAACTCTTGCACCTTGTACAGATAAGAATTGTTTTCCCTGATTTTATAAACAAGATAACATCAAAATTGCAACTTGGCAGGGATCACTGGTAAGTTCAGTGTGTTGCCTCATGGAAAATTAGACAGTAGAAGCAACAACAAGACCAAACCCTTTTTCAGTCAGCAAGAGCTGGGTCTCACCATCAGGATAAGCAGCACAGGAGAGCAGCAAGGAAGGAAGTGGGGTTGTGATCCACCTTAAACTAATTGGCAGATGGGCATTTTTAAAGACAGCTGAAGAGATGGAAGGTGTAGGTGTAGGTGTAGAGTCTGCTCAGGACTCAGTACTTCCTACCTATCAGGGTAACAATGTTCTTCACACTGCACAAGTTTACATGACACAGTAAAATGAACTACTCATAATCTTGTCTCAAATACATGATACCTGAAAATAATCTGTTTTCTACCTCAAAGTCAAAGCAATAGAAATAAGTTTTCCATTTTTATGTTTATTCAATTAATAAATTAAACACAGAGATGTTTATATTCCTGATAAAAATCAGTATTACATTCACTAATATTCAGGAATGTAAAGATGGTAATATCCTCCTATAGAGAGTAAATTCACTTGCTCTTCCTCAAGGCAAATGAACAACAGCCAAAATGAACAGGGGTGTGATTTATTCCTTCTCTTTGGCAGCTCTTCACTTCCTTAATTCTTCAAATCTAGCACTTTCTGGTCTCTATTATGGATTGTCAAGCTATTCTGCAGTGCTGCAGTTTGAATTACAGGACATTCTCAGGCTGTCCTGATGCAGCTGTGATCTGTGATCTGCACTGGGGTGCAGACCAGGACCATCCAAAGACAGTGACTTCTTGCATAAAAAGTTATTTTTAAAAAAAGTCTTTCTGTTGACGAAGAATGCAAAAGACATGTTTCCCACAAGCAGGTAAGTTCAAGAAGCACTGTTTACCTGACATCAAGTGAGTTCTCACTTATGAGTGAAAAGGATTTTCAGAAGTTTCTCTCTTCCTGGAGATCCTAGCTGCTAATTTTGATGCCTTAAAAGCAGCACTTTCTTTTCAGGTAAATGCTTTTCTCATTCTTGTGGTAAACAATAAACTGACAGAATGCTTTCCTGGCACTAAAGTATAAAAAGTATAAAAAGTCACCAAACTGCCAAAGAGGGAAATTGTCTTTCTTCCACTCTCCATCTGCTGCAGGCAGCTGAAGGGTAACTTATAGCAACCGTAGATTAGGAAAAAAATGCACATTGCTATAGAAATTGCCAACAGTAGACTCACTTGGAGAACTTGGCTTTATTTGTAGACATTTCCAAACCTTATTTGTTCTTTTTCAGGGCTTATTTCAAAATCTATCAAAGCCAGAGACAAGACTTCCATTAATTTCAATGCCTTTGGAGCAGATTCACAGGGGAGAGCCTGTGGCACCCTCAGCCCTGGCATTTTTAGTATGTTCATGTAGTCAGATTTCCAGCAGCAGAGGAAGAACTGGACAATGCTACAGAACACATTTGTCATAGAAGTGAGCTCCTACTGGAAATGTCTGCATCACCAAGACAGTACATTTAAGTACAGTGTCCTCCATCACGCCCGTGCTTTCAGAAACAGGCTGTGTTTTTCTTATCCAGAAGGATAAAGTGGGAGGGCTGGATGCCAGCTGCTGTGAAGCCTGGCAAGTCAGCAGGGCCCAGGAAGAAGCAGGGAGTTTGGAGAAAGCATCATGCAAACACACGGGGGCCAACTAACTTAAGAGCAGCTGCCCTCAGCTCTGACTGCTGCAACAGCTCCAATATAAAACACTTGGATTGGGTGTTCCCAAACTGAAGCCTGTGAAGATTTGTATGGGGCCAGAAAGGACTCCTAATTTGCAGACAACCCCAAGAGAAGCAGCTGATAAAGTAGTTACAGTTTAATCTGGGAAGGGGATGGGTGTCTGGACCAATTAGCTATTTAGAATATGGCTTGGCCTTCTCCAGAGCTGGGAAATCCAGTCTGAAAATTCACTTCTTAGCTGCTCCATAAGCTCTCCCTATTAATAATCAGAAATTCATGTGGGATCTGCTCCAAGGGCTCCATAGCTGAACTGTTGATTACAGCCATGGTGAGAAAGAAGACATCCAGAAAAGTGTATTTTCTTCTCCTTTCCTCTCATCCCCCACAATTTTCCTACCCATTAAACACTTTCCAATTAACTTTATCTTAAAAACCCTGATAACAGTCCTGCTTTTTCCAGCTGAGCAAGACAGCCATAAACAGGAGGTCCAGAAAGGCCTTGGGATTGAGGTTCACTCTCAGATGGGATGGGCACTGCCTTCAGCCCAGCAGTGCAGTGCAGGAGGCATTTCTGCACTGCAGGAATCCACCAAACACTGCTAATTCCTCTGTGCTCTGGTAACTGGCACACTGACCCATGTCTAAATATAAGTGCCTGTTCTTTCAGTTTTGGGTTATGGTGGTATAAATTAATAATAATGGCATCAAACTCAGTGGAGTTAATGCAAAGGACAGGAGGATCACAATAGCTAAAATCCTTATGTGTACTGTGCTTCTACTAAGCTGCTGGCTTTGTAAACCTGAATATATTTCATAAGGAAGTTGAGATGCATTTAGAGATTTCAGCCCCTAAACGTTGCTGGGCTTGTTTCCCAAAGTCCATCATCAGCCTTTAGAATGTGCTAATAGGGCTCTCAAGTAGTTCTGATTATTAAAGCAATATTTTCATCTTTCCTAAGTCATTGATTTAAGTTATAGCCTTCTCTTCTGCCTCCCAGAAGGTAAAAATACTGTAGCTCCAAAGAGCTGAGCATCTTATCCTTTAAGGGATGATGGGAGCATTTCACTTGGGGTGTGGAATTCTAAGCAGACACAACAGTTCAAAATGAAGCTTTATTGGAACAGCTGAGATGAATCTGCACATGCATAAACAGCAGGGCAGGATGGATCTGACACAGTAATTATAGACATTGCATTAGCATCTAAAGGAAGCACCTCAATAATTATTATAAATAAAGCAATCCAGACCAATTAAATGTATCTAGAGAAGCAGTGTGTTTTCCCATCTCATAACTCCTTATGCTTCTCTTTTTTTTTTATTCTCACTATTTTATCTCTTTGCTGTTGTAAAGCCCTCCTAACTTCAATGTTCACACAATGAAGCCTTTGATGCAGGAGCTTTATCTCACTTTTCCACATGTCCAACAGTAGCATATATCAACTTTATCTTCTCTGCTCACAAGGTTTTACAATGATTTAATGTCTTCTCCTCAAACTGATCTCAAATGGGATGTGACAGTTGTACAATAGAGCTCACAGGGCTCAGTGCAGGGACTTAGCATCAGCACAACACCCCACAGGCACAATCACAATTATATATTAGAAGTTCTGTTCTGTTCCATTCAGTGCTCTATTGCTACTGTTGTGGCAACCAACAAAGAGGAAGGAGAATGCTGATGACATCTCAAGCTTTTGAAGAAGGCAACAAAAAGAGTGGTGTCCTGGTAAGCAAGACCAGTGGGATGCATAGCACTGAGCTGAGAATGTGGCTCTGGGTCACAGTTCTGATTTCCCATGCTGTGTATTTGGCTGTGGAGGAAGAAACTGATGAAGGAATACCTTGTTCAAAATACCAGCAAGCTTTCAACCATTCATGCTATGAGATTGTTAGACTCCAGCAAACCTTCACAGGTGCCCAGAGCTGGTGTGAGAGAGAAGGAGGTCATCTTGTCTTTATTCAAAATGAGGAAACTCAAGAGTTCTTGCAAAAACATATTGCTGAGGATCAGGAATGGTGGATAGGACTGATCTCAAACTCCTTGCTGAATGAAACTACTGATGGTAAGTGGTCTTAAAATCATATTTTTACAATTGTATCAGCTCATGATGTTTTCTGAACATGGTAGAAAATGCAGTAAGTCCCTTTGTAGATATCTGCTGAAAAGCCTCTTGTTGCTGTATCTTCAGATTTCTATTAAGATGTTTAATTGCCTGCTTCACTTCCTTGTTGCATGTTATCACCCTTTCCACTGGATCTTGTGGTTGTGTGAACACATGGTGAGTGAGACCAGCTTGCTGACCCAGTGAAACAAATGTGCTGGGTTAGGTCTCCAGTGGAAGCCAATTCATCCCACTAGGAAGTGCTGCAAGGTCTGATGCAAGGGAAATGGTGAAATCTTGAGGCTGGGAGCACAGGTGGAAATGGCAGTGCCTCTTTTCATGATTGTATCAGGTTCAATATAAAATGCAATTAAAGATCCTTACCCAGACTAAACCATCTCTGCTTCAGTAGGAGCAGGGCTACAGTCCTGTTCTGCAGGCTCTGACTCTAATTGTATTACTTAGAAAATAAACATTCAGGACACAATTTCTCTGTTCACAGGGTCAATAACTTGGCTGGACACTTCAAATATAATCTACAGTAACTGGTACAAGGATCAGCCATCTCACTTCTCATCCATGTGTGGGTACATCCTGAAGAATGCCAAGTATCAGTGGGGTGTGACTGAAAATTGCAGTCAGGAATTTGACTTCATTTGCGAGTTTGGTAAGCTACACAACAGCTGGAACAGTGAAGTGAGTGTGTTGTGATCACAATGGGGCATAAATTGCCTTGTTGTTTTCAAAGTAGCTGGGAAATTACTTCATGAATCTTACTAAATGTGAACAAGCAAAAAGTCATAGAACCCCAGCAGGTGCTCTTTTTCCAGTGTGCTGATAAAGATCTGATCCAAAGAAGGAAGAACCCACAAATCACTGGGAGGTGTAGGTGCTCAGCAACCAGACCTTAAGCGCCAGGGTTCCAGCAGAGGGTTGATAAAATAGAAACAGATCTGAGAGTGAATATAATGTGTAGCTGTCCACATCTTCAGTGGACATAAGCTGGCTATGTTAAAACATGGCTGCAAGAATAAACTCCCACAACACCATAATACCTGGGCTACATAGGACCTGTATGGCTGTACCATAAAAACACTCATTAATGTGTGCCAGAATAATTTCCATTTGTAACTGAAGAAAAAAAAAACAGGCAGGCTTCCAGAGGCACCACTCCTTGCAGCCTGGAGAGAGCAAAAGTGAGAGCAAGTTTTTCTTGTTTCTTCTGAGACCCCTCCACCATGTGAAGTTCAAGGTTTTCCCAGGTTAAGGAAGCAGACAGGAACCTGTACTTCCTGTGCTCAGACAGAAAATCCACAGACATTGTGTCACTCAAATTGTGACTTGGAACAAGCAGTTCTGGAAAGGAATGCTGGCAATATCATCCCTTTCAACATATGGATATGAGGGGAATTTGTGTTCCTCCCGCTTTGCACAAGAGTACTTTAAACTGCAGCTAGAACTGGGGTCACAAGCACTGCAAGGACAGTCTGGCTGTGGGCTCACTAATATAAAAAGGCTTCCAATCAAGTATGCAAGTACAGGTTTCCACAAGCCCTAGAACTGCTACTGCCCTGTCCAGCAGTCTACTACTACTGACATAAATAACGAGTTGTTCTGCAATAAGCAAAGTTTTGAATGAAGTTTTGTTTGTTATCCTGATTTTCTGTTCCACATCCCCTCCCTACTCTCCTCAGCACTCCCAGTTCACTCCCATATCCCCAGCAGGTCCCACTTCTGGAAATACTTTTCACTGCCTCAGCTCCCTCCCCTGCAGCTGCTCTAGAGCTCCAGCTGTATGTGCTGGCCACTTGAAGTCCATGTCCATGGCATTGATGTAGCTCTTTCTCCTCTCCCTAGATATTGCATTTCATGAAATTTTAGGGTGTTGAAGGTTTATATCTATACATCAAATTTAGCTGAAGATGACTAACATTAAAAATGACTGGGGGAGAAGAAACTGGCAGACAGCACAATCCCTTAAGCTTATTTTTCTTGCAAAAACAGACTAAAATTATTTTTCCATTGCAACCACAGTCGACAACTGTCTGTTTGTAAGGAAACTATCATCTGTTACCATAGGATCTGACTGAGAGCCCATTAAGTTCAAGGAGCAACAATATTCTACACTACATTCATCATTTCACTACCCAGGAAACCAAGACCAGATCAAGGCAATTCTACCATTTGGTGTTCTGTAGGTTAGCAGTTTATTATAGTAAATATATATGTATCAAAGCAGGGTTTGTACCTAGAAACACAGACCAAGTTTTGTCCATCTTTCCATGTAAAAGTTGCTGAGACAGCAAAAAGTGTGAGAAACCTGCATACAGAGAACAAAAAAAGGCATGAGATAATGGTCCATACTAGAATTTACCAGCAAGTTATTTTTCAAGCTTATTTAGGGAGCTCTAATCTGCAAACTGATCATGTTGCTATAGTTACAGCCAGGCTTAGCTTTAGCCTTTAAATAACAATAGCACACAATTATTGCAGTGTGCACACACTGGCACTGTTAATCAAGGGACTTGAGGGGAATGATCCAAACAACAACTGGAGGACAATGTATTTAAACCTGGAACAGCTGAAACAAAAACATCCTTTTGCAACACTCCCATATGAAAGCAGTTATTCACATCCTCCTCTTCAGGGTATTAAGGATCCTGATTACTACATGATACTAAGAATTCTGAAAGATAATTAACTGTCCCAGATTAATCAAAGAATGAGGTGTATGTATTTAGAGCTATGACCTTACCCATCTGAGCAGTCCTGCTGAATGAAGTCAGTCAAATATCACACAGGAACAAAGGAGTCTCTGTAGCAGAAATGGGATCAGCTCCCATACTTAATATGCAAAATATCTCCAAAGCAATTACCTGAATATTATGCAATCCATACATCTCTTTTGGAAGTAAGGAGCAACTTTAAGCCTTCCAGTATTTCAGGTCAAACAAATGCTAGGAGTTTTTCACAAAATACTATCTATTTTTATAATTGAAATATTTTTGCTTATTGAAAATGTCCTCAATATTTTAAGACAGTAAAAACAAAAATCTATTAATTTTGACTATTCTGTAATTTTGTTAAATTTTCTTAATTGTTTAGCTTAAAAGGGAGAAAAGGGAAGAAATACAAACAAAACAAAATGAACACGGAGCAGAATTGTATCAGGATTTTTCAGAAATTCAAAGATAATATTTGAGGGGTTTTTCTCCTATTAGAATCTGGCCAGAGCATCGCTTGTGATAACTCCAATGCCACTGTACAGTGTGGATCAGGAGAAGTGATTCAAATTGAAGAGAGCTTCTATGGGCGGAAGACCCCGCACTACTGCGTGTCAGAGACTCTGCAGTTTGAAAGAGATGAAGGCTGCAGCTGGCTCAGCATCAAGGATGAAGTAACAGGTGGTGTCTCACAGCATTGCTTGTCAGAAACACAGAGCATGTGCCAAAGTTCCTTGTGCCTCAAATACTTTATCTTTTTTCCCAGTAGAGTTTGCAAATGGGAAAATGGATTGCTCCTAAAATGAAGGGAATCACAGAGAACTTCTGACGGAGAGGAGGTTGCTGCAGGAGGCTGGATGGAAAGGAGGGGCTTTGCGAGGGGCAAAGATTCAGAGAAGGAGAGGGGGAGCAAAAGGAAGGGTTCTGTGAAGAGCAAAGATTCAGAGAAGGATAGGAGGAGCAAAAGGAGGGATTTTTGCGAAGAGCAGATTCACAGGAGGGGAGGAGCAAATGAAGAGCAAGGGGCGCGCCTGACAAGGGTGTGGCTGGTTCCTCTTAGTGTAGCAAGAAAATATGTGAGCACAGATTATTTGACAGAGTCAGTGAGATACACAAGGTTCAACAGAGATGGAAGGCAACACATCCAAACAAACCTAACTCCAAAGCAGGAGGGGTGAAAAAGCTGACAGCCACAGGGACATGAGGCCAGGAGGGACAGGCTGCTGTCTGCCACATGTCAGGCACCCACCCTGCTGAGCCAAGGGGTGGATACTAAACAGTGACTGTGGCCTGTCCCCAGGGAGATTCTTAGGGCTTCCAGCCAAAATGAAACAAAACACAGAAGCTTCCTTTTTCTTTCTTTCTTTTTTTTCCCCCTACCTTTTCAAATTCAGCTTTGTTCCCATAAAGTGAAGCGGTGCTAGGAAATGCCACACAATATGCAACACACTCAAGTCAAAGTGATGTGTAAATTTGTCTAGAAATCAGAGACATGATACTGCTCCTTTTGCCCTTTTTGTTTCTCAATCATCTTTCATCTGAGCTGTTGTGGCAGTAAAGGCAAAAGCCACTCGGTGATCTGAAATGCTCCCTTTCCAGGCCAGTGTCACGGGCTGCAGGCTTGCCAGGTGGCAGCAGATGGCACTTTCTTTGGAGATCCTTGTCCAGCTTTGGGAAGCTATTTGTCTATTCAATACCACTGCAAGGAAGGTAAGCGGGAGGAGGATGTCCACGCTCGAAGCCTGTCCTGTTCTGTGCTGTAGCACTGAGACCGTTGGTATTTATCACAAAAATCACTGTTCCATCCTCTTCCATCCAGGGAAGAAACTGGAATAGTGGTGATCACTGAAAATAGGCACAAAAATGTAGATTCCCTGTCCTAACTGAGGGTTTTGGGCAGAACACAAAGCCCAGAAACTCAGACACATAAAACATATTTAGATGAAATTATGTTCCAACAAGAATTTTGATTACTAGTCATGGAAAAGAATCAGCTCCTGTCACACCACTAATGTACACAAATTAGCAGCAGTACCAGCTGTGGTCTGGGGCATGCTGGCTCTCAGTGCCTGAAAATAAATTGAATTTTGTAAGGAAAGTAGACAAACACTGGGACTGAATTGTGATTCTGTTTTGCAGGTCTGAAGCTGATTATGAAAGACACATGTTTTATCTTTGAAAATATCACAGTCACTTTGATCTGGCTTCTCTCACCATATTCTGGGAACCTTTCCTGTACCATTAGCACTGGAGATGGTCACACCATTGATCCTTACTACCCTCTAACGTAAGACACAGCCTTCATTTCTCTTCAGACAAACAGTACATTTCATTGCTTGCACTTTATTGAATGTGCCAAGTCTCATAAATGAGATGTTAAAAACTAGATAGCTCAATAATAGGACATACCTATGAGAGATTTGGATTCTGCAAAAACCTGTTTTGAAATCAATACAAAATTTTATATTAAGCTGCCAACCACAATCTTCCTTCTATTATAACAAGTGTTTCCTATTTCTAAGACTATTTATTCCAGATCTTAAAACTCAAAATTACTGAAGACATGTCAGTAATTGCCAAACTATAAGCAAATAGTATTTCCTTAAGTTTAAAAAGTGGGGTTTTTTTATAACAAAATATAACAAGGACATTCCATAGTTTTTCTTTTATTTTATTGCATAAAAATCCTGTCTTTAATAGATCAAGCATTTTTCTGCTGGATTTAAAGATCAGATTTGGTCTTAGTAGTAGGAATGACGTTTGAATGAATGAAATTTGGGGATGTGATATCATGTAAGGCGAAGGACTTCCCAGGATGGTCTTCCACAACAAGTTCTCTTTCTATTCTAGACTGGTCAGCAACATCACATACAGGTACTCCTCTCCTGGGGAGTTTACTGTTTTTGTGGAGTGCACCACCAGCGAGTGGCACGTGATGGCACAGAGGCAGGTGACAGTTCAGGATCAGGAGGATCAGCTCAGCATTACGGGGTGCTACAGCCAGTATGGAACAGGGAACAGCTCCCACTGCCAAACGCTCTATGGGGAGGACCTGTGGGTCCAAGTTCAGCTCAGTGGAGGTGAGGATCATTTCTCTGCATGATTTAAAGGGAAGGATAAATATCATTGCCATCCTTAGGATAGAAGCAGGATTGTCATTATGCAAAATTATAATTCTTTTTAGTCAATGCTTTCCCTCTAATTGCTGTATTCCTGCAATTTTATTCTCTCAATTCCCTTGGAGGAAAGATAAATCCTTTTTTCCTACTGACAAAGCTGACAGCACAAGCACAACTTTAGTCACAAAAATCTACGTGATGCCAGTCAGAATATTTCTGTGTTTGAAGTTAGGAATTTATGGAAATGCTCCTCTGATTAGAGTAAGAGGATTCCATTCTGAGCTGGACACATTTGCTAGTGTACATTTCTTTGTCACTTCAAGTTCCTGGAAGCCACATATGTGCTGAAAAAAATAAAAAAAATCAGTAGTGTATGTTTGAATTCTCTTCTCAAAATATTCCCAGCAGAAAACACACGATAGATTTGTATTAAGTCACCTTAAGTGACTTTATTAAAAATGACTGCATTGCTGCAGGTTCTTGTGACTCCTGTATAAACACTGGAATGCTGCACAAAGCAGCTGGAACTTGTTGGCCTACTGCATGAGCTGTGAGAAATTTTCATCTGTGTTTTTGCAGGCAGTGGAGTAACCTACAGTGTGTTAGCAGATAACATGACATTGAGTGAATCCAGTGCAAAGGAAGGTCTTGTCCCCCATAACCTGACACTCAGCAGGGCCTCTCAAGAGCTGATAGGCCCAGGGATGCACCAGCTGGAAATCCGAGCATCCAGGAGCACGATGGCACCGGAGATCTCTGGGACTATTGCTGTCCATTTAATTGAGCCAGTGTCTGGAATTCAGGCTGCAGTAGCTTCCCACACTCTGCAGCTGGGGGAGGATTTGGAGGTGAATGTCTCTGTGTCCCGTGGTGCCCCAGAGAAGCTGATGTTTGAGGTGACTGGATCCAACCGAACGCAGTGCCACCGAGCAGACAGCCCTCGTGGGGAGCCGCGGACGTACGGCGTTCCCGTGCCCTGGGAAGGTACAGCACACCGACACCTCCTGCGCTTCCAGGGCATCACAGATGAGCACAGGTCACATAAAGAGTCACAGCATCCTGGCCTAGGGGACAGTCATGCACAGCTGAATTTGGCAGCTTTTCTGACTGCTCAAACTTTGCAGAGCAGGATGAACAGCACAGTCCTATGTAAGTGAGCTAAAACATTGGAGCTGACAAATGGCTCTGCTCCACAGAGTCAGAGCAAGGCTTCAGCTGATTCTTGCAGTGGAAGAGACACAGTAAAGAGACATAGGGTTTATTTTTTCATGGCACCATCTGATTGAAGTACAAATGAGGAGTGTTTTCCTCCTGTTTTTTCATTATGTTTCAAGTTTAGACTGCTCTACATTTTACACTAAAGTAATTCATAATCTGAGAAGTTCTTAGTAGAGATGATAAAGAAAAGGGGAGTTTTTCTGCACGTCCATTTCCAACACATAACTTTTGTTGTTAATTATGAATAAACATTTTAGTAATATTATTCTTCCATTATTGCATAGTCAAAGGCTTTAAAATGTGGAATTAGGCAGATTGTGCTTTAGAGTTATTTAACAGTGACAGAAGATAAAGAAGTTTTCACCTCTAATGAGCTATTCCAACCCCATGCCAAACTGGGAACAGTAGAAGCTAATTAGGATTTCATTTCATATTTTTAAATTATTCAATATTAAAGTTTTATTTGTTCTCCCTGTACCCATTTGAACATCCCTTCTCCGTAGGCAGAAATTTTCAAACAAGATAACTGCTGTCTCAAGATGCCTAAATTCATTTGGCCTCCAGTGTTTGTACACCTCAAGTTTCCTCTGTGATATCATAGTCAGCTGACAAAGAATTGCATGACAAGGGCTAGTAAAAGGGCAGCTGAGTTATTCAGAAGTTGAGATAAAGTGGAAAAACATGCCAGGAAAAGCCTTTCAGCAGTGGACACCCATCAGAAACCCACCTGAAAACTCCTAACAGAAAAGAAGGGGATTTTCTTTACAAATTGGATATTATACCTCAAACCTGTTGAATTGGGCCCATGGCTACTCTTAACTGGAGCTTTGCCTTCTCTAGGTACTTTTGTAGTGAAAGTGGTGGCCATGAATGACTTCTCAAACATGAGTCTGGATCTTGGATTCATCACTGTGTTGGCAAACAGCTCCCATAAAAAAGGTAATTACATTAATCTGACAGTGCTGGTTTTCACCATGTAAGTGTATTTTTGCAATCAGAGCATTTCATGGAGTGTTTATGATTTGCATGTAGTAATTGCTTTCCTTCCAGCAACAGTGCTGAAAACTTTTGTGGAGGCTTCTTCCTGATGGAGGCAGATTCCCTGACTTTGATGTAGTCATAAATTAGCATCACTCTGTATATGTAACACATTGCACATTTGCTGTTTGTGCTAGAAATAATGAGTGAAGTTTATGGCTTGGGACATAGCTTTGAAACCAGAAAATATTTGCATCACAGCAGTCTCATAAATTGCTGTCACTAATGGCTTCTAGATGGCTCATCCTCACATTTACAAGAGCAGATTATACCAGCAATAAAATAACCTTAGCACTAATTGTACTGAAAGTTTTCCAGTGTTTTCCATCAATTTTCCTTTGCACATCAGTGAAACTCCATCTCCTTCTGTGAATATATTTTGATTTATACCATTATGTTTGAAGAATCAGGATCATCACCTTTGTAGTCTGTGATGAGCTTGTTGTTACCATTTTACCTATTTGACTGTGCTGTTTGTCACAGCTCTAGAGTCTGATTCTTACAGCCCCGTCTTTCACATTGTCAGAAGTCAAATCCTGTGGATTTAAGTCATATTCACTGAGGATGTCTGAAAGTTTTACAGGTAGCCCTAAAATATTCTGTTCTTTTTTTTTTTTTTTTCTAATTAAACAGATTCTGATAAGGAAGAAGGCAGCTACAAAACAAATACCAGAAAGAAAAATGTAAGTGTAATTTAAGGATCTTTCTCTAAAATTGCTTAGAGATTTTTCTTACCAGTGAAAGTGCTGTATGAGACAGGGAAAATAAGTACTTGTAGCATAGTAAATTATGAACTGGATGTTCTGTTCCCCATATGGCCTAACACAAAATCTATACCACAAGTCTTGGAGACAAATGTGTTTACAGGCATTCCATCTACAATTCATAAAAAAGATTACAGAAAATTAACTTATCACAATAATTCAGTTTTGGAAGTTAAAATGTGTTTAGATTACTTTTTAATTCATCTACTTGACTAATGTAAACCCCTCTCTGGAAAGTGATCCTTCAAGTAGAGTTTAATATAATTTATATGGTTCCCAAGTGTTTTCTGCTTCTGTATTGGAGTGTTTAAATTATTTTGCAATGAAAAATCTTCCAGTTTTTGGCAAACTAAGAAGTTAATGATATACCAATTGCTAGCAGCTGTCCAAATTTAAATAATAAAAATGCCAGATAGAATATTTTATCATATTAAAAGTCTAGTTTTTCACTGCAACACTAGCAGACAGACATCTGCTATGGGAGATATACTGCTTCACAAGAAGCCATCATACTTTACAGATTGCCTGTAAAAATATATTGCATCAGAGGAATATAAATCTAATCCAAACCCAAATTTATCACAGTTTGGTACACAGAAAGACAAACTCAGCTACCCCTTCTCCTCTTTGTTTATAGCTGCAAAGTATCCAATTAAGATAAAAAAGGAATGCACCAGAAGACAAGTGGTTGCTCAAGGGTTGGAAGTCTTGGTGCAGATGTGAAAGTTTAATAGGAATTAATTTCCTATGTACCTAGTTTTGAAAATGGGAGCTGCACTCCTAAACCAATTCTGCATCTGGGAGAATTTTGCCACACAATTTTTCTGTGCCATCTTCTTCTATTCCCATAGATTCTACTTCCACACTACCTCTGCTGAGAGAAAGATCATATAAACTACAGATCTGCATCCAGACCTTTCAGATCTTTTTCATTATAAAGAAGCAACATATGTATGTGTTTCTACATGTTTGTGTTCTAACTGATACATTTACTTCTTATTTAGGATCACAAAATATATATTAAACCAAGTCGCCATGTGGATCCTTTCACAACTGTTACACTTGGCTGGCCAGACAGAAACAATAATTCCAGTTTTCTCTGGACCTGTGGTTTGTGCATTTCCCGAACTTTTTTCACCAACTTGTACTTGATGAGTAGCAAACTCACTGTTGTGTCAGATCCCGTGTTGAAAATCTAACTTAAGGATGCTTAATTTTCTGGCTTTAAAATTTGCCACTCACTGTACATGAAGAATGTCCTTCTACTCAACCCTAGTTTTTGGACCAAAATAAATATGTATATAATATGGCATAGTACTCCATTTTGTCTTCTCCCAAAGGTTTAAGTTTTTCAGTTTTTCAAGATCTACCTGTCCTAAGCTTCACTCTCATAGCCAAGGACTAATCCCAAGTGATTTACACAGGCATTTGCAAAGTACATGTGTCTCAATAAAACAGCAATAATTAACATTAAACACGATGCGAACACATTTCTGGCTGAAAACAGGATTGGGATTCAGGCCATCTGTGTTCTATCCCCATAATTATCCCTGACCTGATACATGACTTTGGAAAAGCTTGTGCTCTAATCCAGATTACCAACAATTTAAATTGTGTTAAAGAAACTTGTCTATAAAGCTCTTTGAAACTTATGGCAGGAAAGTCCTTTATAAGATGCTGTCCTAACTATAAAGGAAATGTTTCTGCAGGAGCTTGCTGGCCTGCCTGGAGTGAATGTGTGAAACAACAGATAATCCTAATCAACAAAAGTGAGGTGCAAATCCCACCTTCCTGCCTTCCTCCTCCGAAATCAGCAGTGACTGTCAGGATTACTGTCCAAAACCATGGCAGTGAAGAGAGGCAGGATGAGCAATGTCTCTATGTGACTGCAAAAAAACAAGAACTGCAACTGGAAATCAGGTCTGGTTTTAAACCCTGGTATTCACAGGTTAATATTATTACTGCACAAGCACAGTGCAAGGCCACTGTTTCCAGTAATAATGATAATAAAGTAGTATTGTACTTTTAGAATCATAGAGTCCTAAAATCACAGAATGGTTTGGGTTGGAAGGGACTTTAAAGATCATTGTTGTACCCCTCTGTCATGGGCAGAACACCTTCCACTAGATCAAGTTACTCAGAGCTCCATCCAGCCTGGCCTTGAACACTTCCAGGGATGGAGACCCACAGCTTCTCTGGGCAACCTGTGCCAGGGCCTCAACACCTTCACAGTAAAGAAAACTTATTGTTAAAAATCCATTTACATCTTACCATTATAAAAATTACTGACCAAATAAGTATTGCTGCATTTTTCAGTCCATGTTTCTGAACACAATCCTTTTACAAACTTAAACACATTCTTCTGAAAACTACATAGGGTTTTTGACCCCACTGTATCTTTCTAGTGTTGGAGATTTCAGTGTGTCAACCTCATTGAAACTACAGGAATAAATGCCAAAAGATATGTATGAAATTTCTCCTCAACATCTCATACTATGTGTAACTCCCATTTTACTTCCTTACAGGTGTGAGTCAAACTGCAAGCCAGTGAATGTTAGTGATGAAGTTGTTTTGAGTGTCTCTGGACAGGAGGACTCCCAGGCCATATATTATAACTGGTATTTAGATAACACATTCCAAAACAAGGTGAGAGCACCAGATTTGTCAGAAATACTGCACACACAAAAATAAATATCCACAAAGCCATATGGCCTCAGAGGGATATTTTGTCGAGTGGATGCTTAGAAAATACTAGTGAAGATTGAGACAATGGGGTGTCTGGATTGGGAGGGGTTATAATGAAGGGCACCAAACTGTCACCCTGCTCCTGATAAATCACAACAGAAAGAACAGCAAAAAGCCTCTACTGCCATGTGTTCTTTTCTGTCTGATTTTCCAGTCTACAACCCTCCCTCTAGCCTGTGGCCTGACTGGTTTCCGGCAAAACTCTTTGAATTTGCTTCAAAGCAACTCATCTGTGTTAAGAATGACCAGCTCCTTCCTGCAGACACAGGGAGAAGCTTTTCAGATTAAAGTAACAGGTATGGGCTAACAGTGTTTTTAGGATTTACAGGCTCCTTTGACATAATCTCTGCTGGCATGACATCATATTGATGTCACACTTGCATATTCTCATTGACAAATATGAAGGTAGATTAGTCCACAAGGTGAAAGTGAGTTTTATATGCAAGTTCTTTAACATAATGAGGATTTAAGTTTGTTCTGGGGTGTCACACAGCAGGAGAAATTCAGTTATCTTTCTCCAAGCTGTTAATTACTTTGTTTAGGCTCACCTGAAACAAAGTTACGCTAAATGCTTGATCAAATAATAGCCCTTTGCTTTATAATGCAGACATTAACATACTGGAAATAGTTCTTTTCCTGTTATGGTTGATTCAGTAGCAGGATTTCACTCCTCGATAGCCCAGCCTGCCGTACGTGTGCCCGGTTGCCCGGTGGGCACGATGCAGACCTGACTTAGGCGCTGCTGGGGCACGGTCCTGCCTGGCACTGTCCTGCCTGGCACGGTCCTGCCTGGCACTGTCCTGCCTGGCACGGTCCTGCCTGGCACGGTCCTGCCTGACGCTGTGCTCCCTCCACTCCCAGCCGCGACTCAGCGAGGCTACGGGGAGCGATGGTTCCTGGTGAGCACCGTGCCCCCGCCCGAAGCCCCCGGCTGTGCCGTGAGTCCCGGGCACGGCTCGGTGCTCACCGCCTTCAGAGTCTCCTGCAGCGCTCCCGGCTCGGAAGGGTCGGGCCAGGCCAGCCCTGGCAGGCAGCTCACGTATTGCTTCTATGTGACACCAGGTAAGTCCCCAGGCCAAGTTTGGCTTCTTCTGATAAGAGCAAAGGCACAACGCGCCCTGCTCTGCAGGGACACTGCTCACAAGGAACATGCCCTGAGTCCCCTGTTCTCAGAGAGCAGGAGGTGTCTGTGGTGTCTGCCCTCTGACCCTTCTTTCCTGTTCCAGATTCTCTCCTGGATTGTAGCCCGGATCCTGAAGTCTTCCCAGTTTATCTTCCACTTGGAGAAGAGGAAAATAATTTTATTGTACATGTGAAAATTATCGTTAGCAACAACGTTGGTGATACAGTTCAAACAAATGCTTCAGTGAAGGTACACAGTAGAATTAATTAGTTTCAAGAACTCTCAAGTGGATAACTAACCCATAACTGACTTTTGGAGTTTCTTCCTGTTTTAGATGTACTGCTTCCTTCTGAATGTGCCATAATCACCATTTTTCCATCTAACAGAGACTATTCTCTGTGTGCTCAAGGTCAAAAGATCTTCCACTGCCCTTTTTTTCTAGAACAAAAGTCTAAAAGAATTGTTTGGACATTGATTGAGCAGTGTAAGCCTATTTACTGAGTCTGGAATTATTCTGTGTAGGCCCCAAAAGCCTCCTGCTTCTTCCCCAGTGCCACAGTAAGGAGATCCTTATCAGGCCGTTAAAAATACAACATTTAAAATGGAGAACATGAAGTTTTATGTCCCACTCTATCTAGGCTGTTATTAAAATGATCATGGAAGCTGTTCAAAGAAAATTTTAACAGCCTTGGCAACGTTGAAAGCATATCTGATTCCTTCACCAGGTTGGACCTGCAGATATGATGGACGGGAACCTGACCCTGCAGGCTGTGGTATCTGAGAAGGCAAACACCATCCTAAAAGATGGGAACAGCAGCATGAGTCTCTTCCAGCTGTACAAGTCAGTGACATCTGTCCTTAATCAGCAGATCCAAGAGGAAAGTTTTAACATGTCTTTACAGACAAACACACGAAAAGAGGTCAGAAAAACACCTGCTTTCTTGAAGTAAATGTCATATAATGGACCCTTCATATTCTTTGACAGCTCTTAAGTAATAAAAAGCTCACATATCACCACCTGAAATCAATGAAGGTTTCAAGTTTCTAGCATCTGTCTCAGTGTTTGGCACAGGTCTCAGCTAGTTTTCACTATTTGTCTACACAAATTATTTGTTTTATCATTCATCAGTAAAACAGTTAATTCTCAATTGTTATTTCATTAATTTAAACTAGTTAATCTAAACCTGATTTTCCCAAGCAATTTAAATATCAATAAAATGGCATCTCCAGAGGGATAAATATCCTATCTAATTTCCCCCAAAAGCACTAGATGGCAGGTAATTTTCTTTAGTCCCTTTTAGCCACCAGTTGATGTTTCAGTCATAAGCTGATATTTGTACAGTGCTTTGAGTGCCTCAGATGAAGAGATCTAGAGAATGTATCCTTCAATTAAGATTCATTATTTGAATAACATCAATCACACATGGCTCTGCTTTCTCTGGAAGTGGCATTTACACAGTAATTCACATACATTAGTACAAATTCTCACAAGTAACTCTCCTTGCTCTTAATGGATGTTAAGTGTATGAATTCTCTGTGCTGGGAGGTAACATAAAACTCGTGATTATATAATTACTAGGGCAAGTGGCATCTTGTCAGTAGAGCTAATATAAGCTCAAATGATCTTTGTTGTGGAGTCTTACTCTACTGCATAACTTACAGCAAGCCTGGCTGTCAATGCACAGCGCTACTTTCACAGTCCTAATTAGCATCTTATTCCTTTGCCTAATTATCCCTTTTCATCCCAAGCTCCGAGGGCTGATGCTGACAACACTCTCTGTTGTTAACATAACATCAATGCAGACTGCTCTGAAGATGTCAGAGGTATTGAAAGAAATCACTTACAGGAGTGAAGAGCTGTCTGTCTCAGCACAGGTAAGAAGCAATTCATCTTATATCTCCTCACACTAATAGTAGAGACTCTAATTATCCCACTGACCTTGGAAGAGTTTCAGTGCATTATAATTATCTCTTCTCTTTTTTCAACTGTACCAGCATGTGTATTTTGACCAGCAGTATTTTGACTCTGTTTAGAATAAGTAAATTCAAGTCTCAGATATTGTCTCAGCAATCTCTACAATCCAGGCTATGACCATTACATTTATCATACATTTTTGAGACAGAATCCTTAACTTTTAGTCAGAAACATGTCAGGGTGCATGTTTTCTCTTGTATAGCACTTTTAGAACCCTGAAGAAGAACTGCCCCAAGAGGGTTTTTCTAGAATTGCCCACATTCATTCATCCCTGATCCTGGCACTGCATAAAATACACATAGGCAATGGTCAAGGAACATGTCAGCACCCAGAGGAGCTGGGCACAAATGTGCAGGTTGGTCTCACAATAGCATCTCTTGAGTCCTGTCTGGGAACAAGGCATTATTAGTAGATGATGCTATTTATGGTTACGGGGTGAGCATATGGCAGGACAGAACAAACTGTCACTGGGGGAAGGTTCCCAAATATGCAGGCAATAAAAACATCCTGATTTCTGATGTATTACAGAGTTGGAGCCAGACAATGGCTTGGGAGCATTTCAGCAGGATGTCGTTAATTTTGGCAAGACAAGAACACAGCTCAGATCCAGCCCTCACCCTACAGAAAGGTTGCTCAGCATTCACAGGCTGGGGGGATGGATGTGTCCAAGCCTGCAGTGAATTTGCTTGGCTCCTTCACTATCCTGGGCTAAAATCTGGCCAATGCTTTCCCAGTCCCAAAGCTGCATCCAGGCACAAAATAAAAATTGTAAAACTCATTCTCCTTTGGCACTTAGCTTTGGCACTAAGATAGAAACTTATAACCTAATTTACTACTTTACTATATATCTAAAAGCTATTCTTGCCTAGGGTTTGACAGACAAGCTTCTTTCAGATTTATTCATCTTTTTATGGATTACATCTGTAGAAGCAGGCTGCATTTTTCATGCCTGTATTCCATTTTGGTGTACCATCTAGTATATCATCTTAATTAGCATTTGAAGTATTACCCCAGCACAAATAATTCTATTAAAAATGGCATTACCCACTATTAGTCCCAAAAGATTACTGCTGTTGCAATATTCAGTAAATGACAAGTGTCACTTCTGTCATTTGTAGTGCCAGCACATATAAATGGCTCCCTGTGTTTCTCCTGCAGGTGGAAGCCAGCAACACTCTGAGACATGTCAGTGCCTCCTTGCTCACTGTAAACACAGAGCACAGCAGAGATGGTCAGGAGTTAAAGGAAGCAGCCAACTATCTGTTTAATGCAGTGAGTAGTGTTCTTAAAGCTTCTGTAGAAATGAAAGCTGGGAACACTTCAGTGCCAGAGGCAAAACAGGTAATTTATATTTGGTCCAATTTGTACTGTACTGTGTGTGAGTATTTGTTTGCTTTGGGAGGTTTTTAAAATCTCTGCTGTCTCTTGTATTTTTAAATTGCCACTGGGAAAGGTTCATTGTGACACCATGACAGACTTGAATATCAGAGGAAACTTCTCCCCAGTTAGACATGTTAGATTGAATATTTGTTAATGAAGATGATAGAGGCCTCTTACGATTTGTTACACTGAAAGCTGAACAGGACAGAGAACACAGCATCAGCTCTCACCTCTAATAGATGACAAGCACATTTTGATTTTTCTCAGATATGCTTCTATCCCCTCCTTTTGCCCCATAATTCAAGGAAGCCACAGGTATTAAATATTCATGATTGCCACCACTACTTCACAGCTTGAAGCAGCTCTGGTTGCTGCTGACACTTTTGCAGAAAGCTCTGATTATCTGTTCAGAAAGACACAACATATCTATTTTGTCCTACCCTTTCCTATCTATATGTGAATTGTCACAGCTAACCGAGTTTCCTGGGCTGAACATACTTTAATTTTATCACTGCAAGGGAATAGGGATGAAATAAGTCCAACCTGAGAGAAAAGATTATCAACTGGACAAGTTTTCCAACAATAACCCACTAAAAATACACAATTGACAAGTAATTAGGTCTTGATTTTCCAAGTAACAAAACACTAACATGTGCAGCTAAGGGCATTAATACACAAAAGTACATTAATATATTTATTGATGTCATGCTTGTAATTTTAATGTGTAGAAGTTATGAATACTACAATACAGAAGCAAAATCTGTAAGGCATTTATTTGCCACAATGAGAATTACAGAAACTGAATTGCAATAGAATAGCTTTCTCTGAGATTCGGAAGCTCATCACCAAGTTTGTCCGTTTAGTAAAACACCAAAATTAAATGGAAGCAATGACAAATAATGTGCAGCTTGATAATCCTGAGTACCTTTGTTGTAAGTTTCCTCCTCCAATTCTTTTCCAGAGTTCAGTGTCACACCAGCTCCTGAGTACAGTTGAAAATCTCCAGAGTGCCCTTCTGTTTGGGAAGGCACCAGGTGATGAGCCAACAGTGCTCAGCTCTCCCTCTGCCACAATGTACATGCACAGGTAAAAGCTGCAGTGTCCCCCACTGAAGCTTCTGACAGCTACAAATGTTAATTCCATTGTGCTTAAACACAATGTTTGGAACTAACTAAATACTGTAGCATAATGACAATTTCAGTAGTGCAACAAGTCTGTTGTTAGTGACTGATAGTAAGAACAGTTTGGACTCCAGGAGCATTACTTTAGAAATTCCCATGCTGTGTGTTCTTTAACCAGCAGAGAATTACTACAATTTCCTGAATGAGGCAGTAGTCACTTACTTTTGAAATTATGTAGAAAACTCGTGTCATACCAGCTAAGGGTTTCTTTTCTTTTCCAAGTTGCTAATAATGACATGTTATATGGAACTGTAAGCAGCTTGGCAGAAGCAAATATAATCCTGAGGAGCCTGACACGCATTTTCCATCCCCTATAATCATCCCTAAATTGTTCCCTGAGAGGCTGGTTTTCATCCACATCAAACTGTGCATTCAAATCAAGAGCATGTTCACACAGAAACCGAGTCTTTCAAACAAGTACACCTTGGTAAAACCTCCTCTCCAGATGTGCCAATTCCACCCCTTTTTTGATGATTCTATGGTAGCATTACATAGAGTACTGCATCAGAGACAGATTCATGAAGAAAGCATTTACTGGCAGACTTAGAAATAGTTTTGCAAATAAGTTATATTCTTGAAGAGGGAAAGCTTTCTCTGTAGATATGAAGTCCATGGTATTGATGTTTTGGTTTTTTCTGGTGTTTTTTTTTTTTTTTTTCCTTTTATTATTGTTTTTCTCTTTTATTCTGCTTTGGTCTTCCCCAACCCTAACTGGACAGATTACAAACAGAAAACATGGATAGCACATCCATTAACATCTCCAATTCCAGCTCTGCCAGCTTTACTCTCCCACCTGCTTCCTCTCTCAATATTTCAGGAGTTGATGGTGAAACAGTGGATATAAGGGCAAGTAAACAGCTTTTATCTAACTCTATGTGATATCCAGCTTACATTCCTGATCTAATGCTTTTAGAATCATTTATCCTTTCACAAGGACTACACGAGCATGTGTCATTCCTCCTGTCATGCCAAGAAAATTATTTGAAATTATTGGTCAAAGAAGCCTTCATTTATCTTAATTGCATGAGGTTGGTAGAGCAAGTTAAGGACAACTGAATTCTTAAATTCCCTATCCCATCAGCCCCTTACATACACTTTGATTCACACGTTCATGGCAGGAGCAGGGAATGGAATGAATCAAGACCTACACATCTGTTTGCTGTTTGTTTACATCTTATGGTCTAAGGAGGATGCAACAGCTCAGAGTCAATATCACGTTCAAAATAACCTACAGCAGCCTTCTTTCATCCCAGCAAGAAACACCCGAGCGTGGGGCACTTGGATCCTGCAGGAGACAAGTGTCCTGATGGTAGCACAGCCCCCATCTGAATTAGGACACGGTGTTTTTTCTCTCAGAACAATAGATGGCATATATTTGTCATATTTTCATAATGAATTTTCTGAAGATCCCTCTGGTTGGTTTGACTCTCTCAGGAAACCCCTAAAGTATCTGCAAACATTTTTTTTCATTTCACCTTTTCCAACTCTGCCGAAAAGGTGTCACACTGTATGGAAACAATAAAGATTGTTGTACACAGTTCAGAATGAAAATCACTTTCAAGGTTTATAGATCCACCTTAGAGATAAGGTAGAGTATTATTTAAATCTGGATGCAGACTTCTTGGAAGTCACCTTCTATTTGGGTCTGAGCTCATTCTATCATTATTCAGGAATTCAGGGTGTGAATAAAATGAAATATTGACAATAGCTCAGTTGTCTGATTGCTAATGTCTCCTAACAGATGGTGAGCTTTGCCATGAATCCCTTTTTCTCCAGTGACAGCAGTTTTGACATCAGTGGAACAGTGGGAGGTCTAAGTCTCACTGGTCTGGATGGTTTGATCATACCAGTCAGCAACCTCAAAGAGAACATTGAGGTAAATCTACTATTTCCTAACTCTCACCCTCTTTTCCCATTTTTTTCCTCTCTCCATTAACAAACTGTCATTTGTGTTATAATTTGTGAGGTGAACACCAATTCTGGTAGTGTTCATTACATTAGATAAGGGGCTGATGCTGTCTGTAGTTGTCATGGAGGGATTTGTGTGATGTGATGAAAAAAATAACAAATATTTCTGTCTTTTCTTGAAAAGGAGACATTTTATTCTTCCTTTAAATGAATGTAAGAATGCTAATGGTTGTGGGAATAGATTCCAGATTACAGTCATCCCAAAGCAGAATGTGAAGTCTGATTTCACCAACCAACTAGTGTATTTATTGAACACCTCTTTGGCTTCCTAGCCCATGTATAAACCGACAACTAAATCATTCATACATGCACTTTATGCAGCCAGTGTCTCAGTCATAATCACAGTCCTCAGTTCAGAAATGCACTAACCCTAACCCTAACCCTAACTCTAGGCTTTGTGATGAGTCTACACAGATTTCAACTTAATTTTTCAAAGGTTAGTTGACATTAAAAAGAAAATTACTCTGAAAGTGGTATTTTTGCTGGCCATGATTTCCTAATGTTATGAAAAAAAGATAATCTAGCATGTGGCTGCATGCTAAGAAGAGAAATGTTTTTCTGTATTTAAACCTATGTCTTTTTGCTTAAAACAGATCATGTTACCAAGGCTTTCAGCAACTCAGGAAGATAAGATTCTGTTGAATCTGGGCAATTATAGCACTTTTCAAGTCAATATTACCTCAGAAAACACATCTATAGTGATTCATCTGGAATCTGAACACGACATTTCACTAATACTTTACTTGGGGTATGGTTATCACCCAAATGAAACCAACTATGATATGAAAAATCATCTGTTCTATAAGAAAACTTCTGGAGGTAAGAGAAGTGGTTAGTGACTCATGAACTTGCAGAATGAGCCTTGACCATGAGTTCAGGTGTCTAGCTGGAAAGAAACCTCATGCTTCAAATTTCCAGTCTCTTGAATAAAGTGTTCAATAACAGGAGGAAAGACTGATTTGATTAATGAGTTGCTAAGAATGAATTCACACCTGTTTCTTTGGTTCATTTACTACATGCATGCTTGTGAATTAGCCTTTCTATATATACATTGAAAAGAAAATATTTATGTTCAAGGTGACATGAACAGCTGGGTTCTCAGCCCAGAAGAACTCATTTTTGGAGAGGGAACCTACTATTTCCTGGTTTTACAAGATATGGGAGTAGATTCAACAGTCTACAATGGGCTAACCATAAATGCCACTTGCTTTGCATCCCGCTGTGTATTTTGGGACGAGCACCAGGAAAGCTGGAACAGCTATGGATGTCATGTAAGTAGAGCAAAACAAAACAATGTGTCTGTTACACACTTCAAAGCCAGCCCTCATAACCACCATCTGTAGTAACTGACACCATGAAATAAGATCATTCTGAGATGTTTTAAGAAACTCAAGAAGTTTAGTCATATTGAACTAACCTTTAAACAACATTCCCATTTCTTGGGATGAATTTCTATGTAAGAAGAAACGGAACCATTCTGACAAGGCCATAATGTATTGTAATGCCTGTTACTAGTCAGGTGTTAGAATTAATATTCTTTATTGGAACTTGAACAATTTGGTGTGCAGCAGCTCTCTACACTAACTTACCCATCTCAGCACTGTCTTTTCATTTGCTTGGTAAGTCATCTAATGCTTTGAAGCAGGTGTTTTATCAGAAATCTTTTCTGGGTTTCAGGTAGGACCAAAAACAAATCCTAGCAGCACACAGTGCCTCTGCAACCATCTGACCTTCTTTGGGAGCTCCTTCTTTGTCATACCCAATGCCATAGATGTCAGCAAAACAGCACAGCTGTTTGGTACATTTGTGGACAATCCTGTGGTGGTGACAACTGTAGGATGCATTTTTCTGATATATGTGCTTGTAGTTATTTGGGCTCGAAGGAAAGACATCCAGGATAATGCCAAAGTAAGTCTTCAGCTAAAAAAAATGTATTCAGGTCAATTCCCACCACGCCTAGCCTGTTTTAATAGGAAGTCTTTAACCAATCTTACTCCTTTTCCTGTAACTCTCTGTTTACTGGTAAGTAAACATTGTTCACAAGATCACAAATTCCTACTCACAGCTTTCAGGAATCTGTACTTACAGAACAGCTAACACACTGCCCATGTTGTGTGGCTCTGCAGGTGAAAATCACAGTCCTGGAAGACAATGACCCCTTTGCTCAGTATCGTTACCTTGTGACAGTTTTCACAGGACACCGCCGTGGTGCAGCCACAACCTCCAAGGTATCAGTGCACTGTGTGGGAGGAGTTTATTTGCTTAGAGAACTGGATGAATAACAGAGCACCTGAGGCTATTGAACAGGACAGCTGAAATTCACTGTCTGGCCAGAAAGCCCTTAGGTTTGAGGAAAGGAAAAATAATCACACTTAAGATGGAGATGTGCAAATCTTCATTTTGCCTTTTTATTTTTCAGGTGACTCTCACCCTCTATGGACTGGATGGAGAGAGTGAGCCTCACCATCTAAATGATCCTGATACACCAGTCTTTGAACGTGGAGGAGTGGATGTTTTCCTCCTCTGTACCTTCTTTCCTCTTGGGGAACTACAGAGTATTAGACTGTGGCATGATAATTCAGGGGACAGTCCATCCTGGTACGTGGAGGTCTGGAGATGATGGGAAGTAAAAATCCACGAAAAACTTTTTATAATGACAACAACTTTCCCTTTCTAGCACTTGAAAACTATCCTTTCTGCAGTTCTAGAAAGAAAAAAAGTGTTAGATTCTAGTTTTTGCAGCTGAATAGACCAAATCACTGCCTAAAGTGGAAGACCAGGAGTGCTTCCCATCATATTCCATGTCCAGTACAGGATGGGATATGTCCTGTGCCTTACAGTTTAGTCATCCCAACTAGATGAAGGCCAGAGTTTGTCCTCCACAGTCTTGTTGAGCTCTAGATTTCACACACTCAGTGGTATGTGACTGTGCCCTGTGTGTTTTTCCAACAGGTATGTGAATCGAGTATTAGTCCATGACCTGGCATGGGATCAGAAATGGTACTTCCTCTGTAACTCTTGGCTAGCCATTGATATTGGAGAATGTGTCCTAGAGAAAGTGTTCCCAGTAGCAACAGAACAGGACATGAAGCAGTTCAGGTACCTCCTATTTCTTGGATTTTTTTTCTCTTGATAGCAGTCAGTCTGGAAAAACAAGCATTAAAAATACAGACCAAAGCCCAAGTCAAAAATGAAAACCAGGAAGGTCTTTCCACTGTCCTTAAAGGGCTCTGAATAAGGGAGAGAGGGAGGATGGTTACATAAGTCATTACCCTAATAGTAGTACCATACTGCAAATGTTGGTGCTGAAGAAGGATAGCCTGACAAACCTACAGAAACCCAAACATCTTCTCTTAAGTGTAATTTTCTTAACAATTTAAATAGGAACTATTTGCTTTCCCCCTATGCTGTGTCCAAAAGAAAAGGACAGAAGTAGCTATGACTATTCCATGCAAATCAAGCCATGATATTTGATCATTTCTCCTAGTTATTACTTCTGCTGATAGTGCCTAGAAGCATAAACAGATTGGGACCCTGAACTAGGGCTTTGTTCTTCCTTCTCCTTTCTATGCATCCATTTGATTTCCCTCTTCTCCTTCCCAGCAATCTATTTTTCATGAAGACCTCCAAGGGTTTCCAGGATGGACACATCTGGTACTCGGTTTTCAGCCGCTCCCCTCGAAGCTCCTTCACACGAGCCCAGCGTGTGTCCTGTTGCTTCTCACTGCTGCTCTGCACCATGCTGACCAGCATCATGTTCTGGGGTGTGCCAAAGGATCCTGCTGAGCAGAAAATGGATTTGGGTAACAGTCCTCACCATTGCTTGGGCAGACAATTAGAGAGACAGCAGAATCTGGAAGCAAGAGTTGATTAAATGGGTTTTTTTCACAAGAAAGAGACTTGATGGTTTATTTTGGCTGGGGTTATTTTTTCTTCTCTGCTCTGTTTGACCTTGACAGGTAAGATCGAGTTCACATGGCAGGAAGTGATGATTGGCTTTGAGAGCTCTCTCCTCATGTTCCCCATCAACCTGCTCATTGTGCAGATCTTCAGGAACATACGACCCCGGCCAGCCCAGCAGAGCAGAGAGAAGAAGCCGGAGAAGAATGGCCGAGTGTCCCCAAGCCTGCCTTCCACCCCAGAGGCCTCCCAGGCTGCCTCTCTCACTCCAGAGGCTGTGACAAAGGCAAGTCCCAGTGCGTCCTGCACTGCCCTCTGCTGCCACATACCACCGGTTTGCCCAGCTCCACAAATTTCCCTGTTCCGATGCCCTTCAGCCTGTCTGAAGAGAAAAGCCAATTACCACTGGTGCAAAGTGCTCACCTAAATGCAATCCTTCATTAAAGTCTGCCTTTGTACATCCCAGCCCTTGCACAGTTATTGTGTGTGACCAAATCACTGTGTTCAAGCGTTAAAGCAAACACTAAGCAAGACAGTGAAGATAAAAGGTATCATGGACCACATCTTTCTCAGCTTAGGTCCTCAGGCAGGCATGCTGCCCTTTTGAACCACAAAAGCTGCCTTGCTGAACTCACTGAAATCTGCCTGTCACATCCAGCACTGTAGGATGTGCTATTCTTATCCATTCTGGAGATTTTAGCAGTTGGTGCAGCTCCCAGCCAGTGGTACTGTCAGATCACATCAGCTTAAGCCACTGCAGCCAGAGTCACTGCTGTGTTGCTGCTGTCTTTCCTAGGACATAAGAAGAATTGCCAACTCACTCTTTAAAGCCCTGAAGACTCCATCTCTCACCTCAGCACCAGACCTTGAAAAATCAACTAATATCAACTCACTCCTGTCAGTGGTTGAGGATGTCATCTGTCAGCAGAACAGAGCTGGGCAAGGGTTTTATGATGACAGCAAGAAGGATGGCCCTATAATTGTCACATTGGGTGCTATGGATGTCCAAGGTAAACAACACACTCTGAAATACCTGTTGAAACCCTTGCAATGAAAATTATGGTAGCACTGGATGTGATGACCCAAGTCCTTCTTACATTCTGACTCAAAGGCAACTACAGAATCACAGAATAGCTGAGGTTAGAAGGGATCCATGGATCCCACCACACTGCTCAGAGCAGGGTCAGCGGGAGCAGGATTGCCCAAGAGCAAATCAGCCAGATGCTGAACGTCCCCAAGGATGAAGACCACAAATTCTCTGAGGAACCTACTCCAGTGTCCAATATCTACATTTTTTTCTTATGTTCAGAAATTTCCCATGTTTTAAGATGTGCCCATTGCCTCTTGTTCTTTCACTGCACCACTGAGCACCCAACTAAGTAAAGACAACTGTGAAATCTCTGTTTCTTATGCTGTAGAATCAAATGTTTGCTACCAGTCTGGCTTGGGAGCTGGATCAGCATCTACAAATGAAAAGACTCACAAATACCAATTTTTTCACAAATTCTTTGACCTGTCTTTTTTTTTTTTTTCTTCTTGGCCTTGTGCTGCTGTTCCTTTCAGTCTGCCTCTCAAACAAGAATATATGACAAAACAATCTCACTGATTTCATTAACACTCACATTTAGCTTTTCCAGGGAGTCTTCCAAGGTACTCATTGCACAGGTAAACCATGAACAAATTAACAGTTGATCTGATCTGACCTGTCTATTAAGATTTTAGGAATGCTGTTTAACTCAGTTGCTTTCTGGAAAAAGTTCCAGGCCATTCCAGCAGAAGAGCATTAAAGCATTAAGCTCTAGTACTAAAGCTGCTTTTATATGTCTTTTCATATGTTAGTCTTCACTTCATCACATTCATGATCTTCAGCTCCAGAGAAACCACCCTTTGTACTGAGCAGTGTTTTAATCTATTTATTTTCTCAACAAATAAATAAATAAATAAATAATTCTTTGCCTGCAGAAAAAACAAGAAGTCCAACTCCAGAGAAGAGAATTTGTGACCAGCTGAAATACAGTGATTACCATCGTTGCTTGTACCTGCAACTCCAGCATGTAGAGATGGAGCTGGAATTACTGGGACCCCATAAATTTCAGATGCCTCAGAGTTACACACAAGCTGTTTGTCAGGTTCAGCACATGAAGAACCTCCTGGAGAACCAAATCTGTTCATCAGCATCCATCAGTGAAGGGTAACCCAGTTCTCATTCTAAGTATAAGTGAATTCAGGTCATGAATTCAAAATTGGACAGGATGACAGAGCCCAAATAATTACTGCTTAGCATGTGCTAGATAACTATTATTACATCTGTAAAAAGAACTCTTACTATTATACCACTGCAGGAGCTACAAAGAAATTTCCATGCACTGTGAACTGCAAACAAAGGCAATAATGACAGATCATTGCTGTTTGTCATTTTTACCTCCAAAGTGGAAAGTTACAATAAATGCTATGTGATAGTAAAGGGCTGGGATAATCACCCAGCTCCAAAGTCACAGAAGTCTCTTAAAATGTATGGATAAAGAAAAATTAATAAGCAGACAAAAATAGTTCAGTGAAATATGATAATTAAGTTGGAAGTATTGAAAACAATTGCACTAATTATGTCACTTGGCCATTATGGTGATCGCAAGAGAGGCATTCAGCAGCTTTAGTGCACTCATAGCTTTGTCAGTAATTCTACTGGAGATTCAATTATGCATGAACTGAGGAGTAAAGAAACCCATCACATTTATTTTGATTTTAGCTGATCTCTGCACACTTCTTCATTATGGTTTCTCACTGTACTTTTTGGTATCCATATATCCTATATAACTGCATTAATTAAAAGAATATTTTGATTTTATATCATAAGATGCTGCCTATTCCCAGTGAACCTCATGACTGCGATTTTGGTTCATGTTCCATCACAGAATGATTTTTTTCTCTTCTGGTTCACTCTCAAGGTGGTCCCATAGTCCAAACTTGTCCAGTGATAACAAGAAAAGCTCTCCTAGAGGGCTGCCCTGGTGGTTTGTGTTCATTGCTTGGTTCCTTGTGGCAGCCACCAGCAGTGTGTCCGGGTTCTTCACCATGCTCTACGGACTCCATTACGGCAAGGAGAACTCCATCAAGTGGCTCATCTCCATGGTCATCTCCTTCTTGGAAAGTCTTTTCATCACACAGCCCTTAAAGGTGAGAGCCTCAGAAATACAACCACCAGTCAAGATGAACTCACCTGCTGTCATTGCAGGAAGACAATGTAAAATGTTCTAAAGAGCTGCAAGACTTAAGATATAAAATGAGAAGTCTTTGCCCTTAAAACAAGAGCAGGCAGGTGATTTAGAGTTCTGATGGTTTTTGCTGACATTAGCTCCATTAGTCTCATCTCCCTTGCTTTGTCAGGGTTTTATGAGGTTTCTGACTAGGGAGGATGTGTCACAGAATCAGTTTAGCTGGACAAACCCCAGCACTGTGTACTCTTCTCTTGTTTATGGGCTGCATGGGTTCAGCAAACACAAAGCACAGTTGTTTTCCTGCAGTGCCTGGATGCAAAGGGATCCAGGTCAAAGCCTGAGCTTCTTTATATGAAATATGGGAATATGGTGAGTCTATAAGTGATTCTTTCCAGGTGCTGGGATTTGCTGCTTTTTTTGCTCTGGTTCTGAAGAAGGTGGAACATGAGGATGAAGAAAACACAGCTATTGATGGACCTTTATCTGCACCAGGTAACTGCCTGCAAAGTTAAAAATATTAAAGAAAGTGCAGAATTCTCCAAGGTTTGGAGCTTCTTTATGCACAAATACTAAGCTCAACTGGCTTGCAATAAAAGCTGTAACTATTCCACAACTTAGTTAAAATAAATAAGTGACCAGTAAAAAATTCACCCTTCATGTGGACTGGTAGGTCTTTATCTGATAAGCATAACTAAAACCTCTCACAAGAAATTTCCCACATCCTTTAAGCCCTGTATGGATGTTCTCAGGTTACATACTTTTCCACTGCCACAATTATCTGTATTATTCCCCTAAACTGAGCAGTGGCTTCTGCAGTCATAATCATATCTAAATAAAGCCTTCACTAGCAGACATGAATCCTAGGGCACAGCAAAGTTATCTGATCTACAGCTTCCTCCCTGCTCAGCCTCAGGCCATGAATACACCACCTTGTGAGATGCTCAGCTTAGAGAGACACCTGGACCACGCCTGCTCCTAAACCCAGCATAGTTTTTGTGAGCTCCTTCCCTCCCCATTGTTTGCCTTACAATTGCTATAGTAATTGTTTAAATCACATCCTCTGTATTCCTGAGGGGAAGCATTAGATAAAAATGTTTCCTTAGATGCTCCAAACAAACAAAAAGCAGGACATGGATATCAACTGACTAATTCCAGGTTTCACTGCTCTCCCTCACAGGTGATTCACACCCTCTCTTCGGGGTCAGAAGGGACAGTAGAAGCAACATTTACCGGCCACCTCCTGCGGCTGATGTGGAGAAAATGAAAATCAGCTACATGAAGGAGCAGAAAGCATTTGCCCTCATCAGAGAAATCCTGGGTATCACCCATATGTAGATTATCTTGTTTTATTCAGTAATACTCATCAGTAATTTTACATCAGTGAAAATATTGTTCTCTTGGGTGACAAAGTTTTGGCATATCCTCAGCTTTCTGCCAGCCGTTATGATGTAGAGACAGGCTGTTCCCTGGCAGCTGGAGCTGCAGGGAGGTGGGAATGTTAGCTGGAGCTAAAAGTGTGGCTAAGGCTTCATTTTATGGTAAAGAAACACATCACAAACATAAGAGATTAAAGAAAAGCAGAAAGGATAAAAGGAGGAGGTGCACATGAAGCTGAAAACAAAGAGCAGATGGAGGCCATCTTTCTAAAAGCAGATAGTATCAACAGATAATGATTTATGCCCCTGTTTTATTTCCTCTAAAATCAATGGCAAAAAAAAACATAACAAAAAACCAACCTCAACTTCACTTAGCACAAAGTTAGACTAGTCATTTTATTTGGAGCTACCATGACTACACTTATGCAGCCTTCCCACTTATTTTCTTGACTGCTACTCGTACTCCAAATGTGAAACACTTAAACTGCAGCTCACTGAAGCAGCTTGGGTGCATTCCTTAGCACTGGTCACTCAGAGTCTACAAAGCACCTCCTTGGCCTAATGGCTGCTGGCAGCAGTAATCATTCATGCAATCTGTGCTGAACAGCATTGTTAAGCCAGAGCTCACATGTGCTGTCTCTTTCTGATTTTTTTCCAGCCTATCTGGGTTTTTTATGGATGCTGTTACTGGTGGCCTATGGGCAGAGAGATCCCAATTCCTACTATTTAAACAAACACATTGAAGACAGCTTTACAGATGGATTCCATGATGTCTACAGTTACCAGGATTTCTTCACGTGGGCAAACACTACTTTACTCAAAAATCTTTATGGATCTTATAAAGGTGCAGAGTCATATTGTTTCCCTTCAACTTGCCAGATTCTGAAACATTATTTTTAGTACTTATCTTTAACTTTCATATTTGAGTGGAGAAAGGGACTGTGAGTGTATGAGGCTAGCAAGGAATCTTGTAATATGAATACCCGTGGATAACAAAATGCCACAGTTTGACCCCAAGTTAAACATCCCTTAATATTTTCCTTATGTTTAATATAACCTAAAATTTCTGTACTGCAATGCTAAATGTTTCACATTTTACATTACTTATTCCAGATATTTGGATATATCCTCAATTTTTCACAACTGTTTTTTACATAAATTAAAAAAAAAAAAAAAGAATGGCAGACAGATGGCACCATAAAGCTTTTCCTCAGGAGAGTTGTTTACATCATGACTTGAGTCAATGTGAAGGCAAATTATGCAGCACTAGCATGTTTCTATTCAGCCACATCCAGTAAAATATGACTCATTTTCCAGCTCACATTTAAGGGTAAATATTGAAATATATTAGCAGAATTGTTCTTGTTGTCCCCCAGGCCTCACTTTCCCTGTGTATAAAATACTGATGGGGGTGACACAGAACTCTGTTATTGTGAATGTTATTTAAGAACTCAGTTCAAATCAATATGAGGGTTTCATTTTCATGACTATTTTGCTTACACTGTTTCTGAGAAAAGAATATATGGCAAAATATTAATGCATCAGTGAATCATAAATGAAATGAAGAAATATTATTAATTTTGTAATACTGCCAGTGCTGCTCTTTTCCATCTCCTGTTTAGGATTCATTACAGATGGCAATTCCAAGCTGGTGGGTAGTGCTCGAATTCGCCAAGTAAGAGTGAAAGGAGACACCTGCCCCATTTCTCCCAGACTCCAGCACGTAGTTGAGGAATGCCATGCTCCATACTCCTTACAGACAGAAGATACTTCAGTTTATGGGGAGCACTGGAATACCTCAGCCCTTGATAACTCCTCTGAGTTGAGCTCAGCATGGCAGTATCAGAGTCAGTCCAAGCTGAGAGGACACCCCAGCTGGGGTAAACTTGCCATCTACAGCGGAGGGGGATATGTGATTCACCTGGGAACTGACCCTAAAAACGCCTCCAGGTACCACTTGTGTTCTTGTAAATTATCAGTGCATCTTCCATGTAATACTCTCTCATTCCTGTGTGAATTAGATCACTGGCTACACATTCTTTTGGCAGAATTCTCCAGTACCTTTTCAACAATGTCTGGCTTGACACCTTCACAAGAGCAGTGTTTGTTGAATTTACAGTCTACAATGCCAACGTGAACCTGTTCTGCATTATAAGCCTGATGTTTGAAAGCAATGCTTTAGGTGAGAGCCTTTCCTAAGTTACACATTTCTGAAGACAGCAAGAAATGCACCTACAGAAGGTAGATTTACACACTATCAGTGTTTTCCTGGTTCTTTCTTCAGAAAACAGAAGTGTATTAATAAATCCAATCATGAGAGAATCAATGCACATTTTCTAAACCTTTTAGGAAAAATGCAGCATCACAGTAATATAGACCACAATGGAATATCTTATGTTTGCTTATGCTGTGGTCATCTGCTGATGATGAAAACATGACACTGAAACTTGACCTCAAGAATTTACACAACAGGAACGAGAAAAATTCTGTTTCCTAATCACTTCAGCTAATCAATAAGGACAAAAATGCAAAAATAACAGTCTGTCTTTTTTGTTCCTGATGACTTCTAATGTCTAGCTATGTAATCATGTAATACATAATCTGGATACAACAAAGAGAAGAGTGAAAGCAGATTCTGGTTTAGAGGCTATAAGAAAACATTTAGTCTGAGCAGCAGCCTCCTTAGGGTGTGTCCAAGTATTGGAAAATGCCCGAACTGAGCTCATTTTGGGTTTAGAATGAGATTAGGCTTTTTAAAAAAATTTCAAGTCCTCCTGCTGTATTTCTGTATTTGCAGTCCAATCCAAACTCAGTCCTGCTGGGCTTACTATTATGCTATCACACAAGACTCAAGCAGACAAGCACTACCACTCTAAAAGCCTTGATTCTCTGAAATTCCTGTTTGAGGAAAATTTCAAACCCTTACAGGGTTACTCACATAGTCAAATCTAACTCTCAGTTTGATGGTTGAATTTAGCCTCACACTGATGTGAAAGCAAGTACAGAAGTCTCACTGGTGAGCTGAGTTGTTTGAATGAAGGCAGAAGGAGCCCTGAGGTGACCCCTGTTTGTTTTTCAGGGGCCTTCTTCACAAGTGCAGAGCTGCAAAGTGTCCGGCTGTACCCCTACACCGACAGCCTCCACATCTTTGTGGTTGCAGCAGAAGTCATTTATTTCCTCTTCATTGTGTACTACATGATAGTACAGGTGAGGCCCACTGGAAAGTCTGCCTGAGAGCATCACCTTGTGCCTGCTGTTGATTTCACTTACAAAAGCTTTAGGACTGTACTTGATTTCAGTAGCACTGATGCTGTTACACCAATGGAAGATTGAATCAAGTACAGTGTCAGTATTAAATAATAAGAAGGCAACACTTTATTTGCCTTGAATGCTGGTTTTGAGAAAGATAATAGCTGAATAGGTTGAATAGTTTGAATAATTTGAATAGTTTGAATAGATAATATAAAGATACTAGTGCAAGGTGTAGGTGGTGTTTTATTAATGCAGAGCAGTCTGCTTTATTGTGGAGGGCATTGCCCCAATCTTCAGAGGTGCATTGTGTGATATGGAGTCATGAGATTGAAAGAGTAAAACTCCTCCCAGGGAAAGCTGCTGAAGAGTCTGAGATGGAGATACTTCCACAGCAAGTGGAATCTCCTGGAGATGGCCATTATATTGATTAGCTGGAGTGCTCTGTCAGTGTTTGTGAAACGGACAGTCCTTGGGACCAGGGACATCAGCTACTACCAGGAACACAAGGAGGAGTAAGTACTAATGCTATTTAGTGCATCCTTTGTTGTTGCTCCTTATGCAGAAATAAATCTATTTTTCTTCTTCCCAGATAGCACCTTTTCCATGCTAGATATTGCTATCCTAGATGGTTACTTATTCATGAAGCCTGTAAGTGTGTCAGGGCTTAGATTTGTCAGCAATAGGATTCTCTTCTGATACTGCTCTAATAAAATCCAGCAGACTTGAGCACCAAGTTCCCTTCCTGTCTGCATCATCCTCTTGTGAACCAACAAGCCTTTCTGCTACAGGACATCCAGCCAGAAAGCACATAATCTGCCTTGTTCTTTGTTGTAAAAAGCCATTGATTAGAGGATAATAATGAAATATTTAGTGCAGAATGGAAAATTATAACATCTTTTAACAAATGGTCATACAGGAAAGAGATTATAGAATCACAGGATAATGAGCAGAATTTGGGCTACAGCCTCGATCTCCTCTTCTTAAAAATCTTAGCCATGCAAAACTGAGTTTTTTGTGTGCACACAGTAGGAAGTGCAGGTGGGAACACTCAAGCAGGAACTCACCAGGTCTCTACTGAAATCCCAGAACAGGGTGACTGGCTTTTCCAGTACACCCATTTATGCACTTCAAAGGATTCTGTGTGCATGGTATATTATGTATTTTCCTTTTTTTCCTAACAGATCTATAAGCTTCAGTGAAACAGCAAGAGCTGATGCAGTTCTTGGCTACCTGATTGCATTCCTGGTGCTTCTCTCCACAGTGAAACTGTGGCATCTGCTGAGGCTCAACCCTAAACTGAACATGATCACTTCAACCCTAAGGAGGGCATGGGGTGATATCTCTGGATTCATCACTGTTATTGCAATCATGTTCCTTGCCTATTCCATTGCTGTGAGTACCATGGTAATTTCTCTTGTCTGCAGTCTGCTCCCAGGTACTGTTGGGTTAAATCAACCAATTTTGAATTCCAAAAGCAGCATACCTTTGCCATGTAAAATGGAATAAAGCTGCCTATCTATATCTTAGTTCAGCAGCTTGGAGCCCAAGTCTTCCATACGAGTGAAAGAGAAATTAAAACGTCCACTCTGTTCTTTGCAAACTGAAATTTTGCACTGAAATCAAACACTGAACTGAAAAATAAGGACTCTTTATGTGTAATAGACGTGACAAGGAACGAAGTACAGGAAAAAAGATTTTCTGGATAAAGCTTAAATTGTGGAGCATTCAGGAAGTGCCATTTTCTGTTTGGTTAGTTTGTAAGTGGGAAATAATTATCATTTTTACATATCTAGTGGCAGGCTGAGCAGTTATAAGACATTCTCATATCCATGATAAAAGGTCCTCAAGTTAAACATACTTTGCAGCAAGGGCTCTGATCATGACACAAGACATGGCTTCTGTCCTCTGCAGGCAAATCTGATATTTGGCTGGAAGCTCTACTCTTACAAAACCCTCCTTGATTCGGCAGAGACCATGGTCAGTCTTCAGCTGGGAATCTTCAACTATGAGGAGGTACCACATCTAATTCTGAGAAGTTTACAGCCATACAACTGGCATCTCAGCTATCAAATATGCTTTGACCCAGCAAATAGGACTTTCAATTAGTGTTAAACATTAATCTAATTTTGCAAGCTCCACAGCTCCCTAAAGCAGTCACCCATTCTGAGCAAGACAAGGACAGCAAGTGAAACCTCCTTCATGTTCTATTTTGACCACGAGGAAGCTCATAATGAACCTTTCATTAAGAATCTTGCTCAAATTTCAACTAGAGCTGTTACTAATTGATTACAAAATGTTTTGAGCAATTTCCTTAGAAAGCTATAGACAGAAATGTGAAGAAACCCTGTGTTTCTTCTGAACACACCCTCTGTCTTCCCAAGAAAGGCAACGCCTTCCACAAGGGAACTTTATATTAATTTTTTTTACTATTCTTTATATAACACTTTTTTAGTAAGATCTTTCAAATATTTCAATATCCTTTGAAAAATTCTTTGTGGATTAATTCTTGGACATCTCTGACTGTGAAGTCCTCCTTGGTGGATGTTTTTAGACCATGGATCCAATAGGATATGGGTGGCTTTGAAGATCAGTAATTTGGCACATTTTCACCTCTACATCCCACTCATATTAATAATTAAAATATACTCCTATGTTGTAGCTTATATAAAAATTAGTGTTTTGATTTTTCACAACCCTTGGTTTATAAGTGTCTCTGACAGTCTGACTGTGCTTCTTCGTAAAGCATACAGTAAAATTAATGAAATGCATACAGGGATTTCACCTATTTTGAAAGCTGAGGCATTAGAAGTTTCAGCTGTTCTGTGGATAAACAGATCTCCAGACTTGTCAACTTTCATGTGAAACTGTCATACCATTACAATTAAATGCAAATACTTAAAACCCCCCAAAGACTGCGCATATTCACACATATATATCTAAAATATTCTGTTGTCTTTGTACTATATCATATCAACAAAGGACAACACTAGAGTAGAAAATTTATATATGTATATAATACATATGTCATAATTGATTAGACACACGATTTTCAAGGTGATAGACTTCTTATTGGGTCTTAACTGCTTGTATGTATGTAGATAGGAATGTATGCTTTTTTGTTTGTTTTTTGATGTCTTACCTTATGCATTATACAGGTCTTGGACTACAATCCAATTTTAGGCTCCTTCTTAATTGGATCCTGCATCATTTTTATGACATTTGTGGTACTGAATCTGTTCATTTCGGTGATTCTGGTTGCTTTTAGTGAGGAGCAAAAGCATTACCAGGTTTGTTCATCTAAGCTCTCTAGCTTTTAACATTTTTTGCTCAGTGCTTACTCAGGTATTCAACCATGGATGAAAGCCATGAAAATTCAGTCCAACTCTTAAGAAGGCAACATTTGCTCAGAAAGTACACTTCAGATTTTTCAGATGTACCCTGTCCATTCCTGTTCAGATGAGTCCCTGCTCAGATGTGATTTGTAGCCTTCTGTTCACATACTTCATCCATCAAAAAACTCAGGCTTGTGCTGGGCTGTATTGAAATCAGTGCCAAAACTGCTACTGAAGTGCATGAGGCTTTACAGCTCCTTTTAAAACTCTCACTGTGAGTGCCTGACCCATTCAAGCTATTGATAGTGTGGTGTGAAATCCATCTTAACACTCCAGTACTGCCCAGAATTCCTCTATGTTTTAAATAAAGTCAAGGGAGATGAAAACAAAGGATATGGTTGATAGAATACAATATAAATCTAGTTTTTCGTATTTACTTCATCTTGAAATTGTGGGTGTCTCATTGTGTATACCACAAGCTGTATGGGAGCTGTATGGGCTACTCCTGGCTCCTGTAGAGAGATTTCCATGGGATTTAACAGCCAAAATTTCTGTAGTGTCCATACTCATCTGGGGTTCTGTCTGGATAAAAATACTGGCACAATGTTTTGCTTGGCAGTCACTCATGCTCTGCTGAAAGTTGGTTTATTTCACCTCAAGCAGAGATTTTGTCTCGCAACTTGCCCTGGCTTCAGTAGAGACTGAATCCAATTTGAGACTGAATCCTCTGAGTAACTCATTTGTTATTATTTCAGGCTTCAGAAGAAGAGGAGATTGTTGATCTAATGCTAATGAAACTCTTCAGTTTCTTTGGGATAAAATGCAAGAAGGAAGAGAAGCTGGTCACTGGCGAACAACTGGAGCAACCTGTCAGCGAGTGAAGGAAGACCACCTTGAAAAGTCACTTTGCTTGTGGGCAAATTATTTACTTGTTTGCTATCAGCTGCACTGGTTAGTTAGGTTAGGCTATGGGCTTAGGTTATTACAGCTTCTGATTAAAATGGGTTTACCCAAGGGAATGGCTGGAGCTGTGTCAGGGGAAGTTTGTGTTGGATACTAGGAGAAGGTTCTTTCACCCAGAGGGTGCTCGGGCACTGAACAGGCTCCCCAGGGAATGGGCAGGCCCCAAGCCTAAGACAGCTCATGAAACATTTGGACAATGCTCTCAGGCCCATGTGGGATTGTTGGGGTGTCTCTGCAAGGCCAGGAGTTGGACTTCAATCCTTGCGGGTCCCTTCCAACTCAGCCTGTTCCGCGATTCTGGGAAAACGACGCGGTGTTCACCCCTAAAGTGCTGCCGGCACTATTCTGGAGTAATAGCTAAGAAATAGCGGTAACCCGAAGGCGAACCGTCCCACGTGCACTTGCTGTAGACTTGGCCCCTGTATTTATTCAATAAATAAGCGGCTGTTGCACTGTCTGGCTAAATCCTCTCCGTCTCCTCCGCGGCGGAGCACGGAACATGGCGGCTGCCCTCCCTCAGGGCCCCGCGCCGCTGCCGGCGGGGCGCGGAGCCGAGCCCGGGCCCGGGCCGCTCCCCCGAGCCCACGGATCCCCTCGGCCACCGCCGGCTCCGCTCCGCCCCGCCGCCATCGCCACCTCCTGCCGGCACCGCCCCTGCCCGCCCCCGGCAAAGATGGCGTGGCGAGCGCTGCGGCGGGTCGGGCCGGTGCTGGCGCCGCGCTGCCCGCTCCTCTCGCTGCCGCCGCGGGAGCCCGCGGCCCGCAGGCTGGGCACCAGCTCGCTGCTGCTGGCCGGTGAGTGGCGGCCCGAGGGAGGGAGGTGCGCGGCGGGCGGGCGGGACAGCGGCCCGGTGCTGCGGGGAGCCGGTGGTGCTTGTGGAGGGTGGGCAGGGTGGGCTGTGGGGGCTCGCCCCGGCCCGGGAGCCCCCGCCAGCCGCGACTGGGTGCGCGAAGCGGCCGGAGCGCGGGTCCCCCGGGCGGCAGCCGTCCTCTTTCCCTCTATCTCTCCCTCCTCCCTTGCCTCGCCCCGCGCCGTGTCCCGGCGGCCCCTCGGAGCGCGATGCTGCAGCCGCCCGGAGCCCCCCGGTGTCGGCGGGGCCCGGAGAAGCTCGCAAGATGGCTGAACCCCCGAGCGCCCCTCACCTGCCCCGGACGCTGCTGGCGCTCCCGACCCCGCTCCCACAGGAGACCTGCACCTCCGTTAGTTGGCTAGAAAGTTTTAACCTCATCTCCACACTTTGAGCAAAGCGGCTCAGTCCCCTCTGGTCTCAGAAAGAGACTTCGCAGAGTGGGCCGAGCGGGGAGCGCACCAGCTTGCCCAGAATAGCGGATCGCTTTTCCCGGGATCGCCGCGCTCACAAACAGCTCGGAGTTGGCTCCAAGGAGCATCAGCAGCACAAGAAAGGGGCAGCGGAGGCAGAGCCGCAGCGGGGACTGGCGTGGGCACACAGACAGACCCAGGCAGGCTTGCAGGGCCCTGAGCCGCTCTGGGCTGCGCAAGTTTGGCTCTGGCTCCTGTGCAGCTGCAGGGGATGGACTCGTGCATCAGTGCTTGCTGTGATTTTGCATTTGGTGTAGTTAACTCTGAAAGCATCTACTGCTGTCAAAGCTCTCTTTGAACGGAAGTTACGCATGAAAGTCTGAAAAACAGAATCTGTGGTACTCTAGCAAATAGAAATGTTTAAAAAGTAGGCAAGAGGAGGAGAACAGGCTGTAAAAGTAATGACTACCACTAAGAAGAGCTCATCCATTTCTTTCCAGACTATCTTAAACCTACCTGTTTAATTGCCTTCTGCTGCAAGTGAAAGAAATATTATCTATTGTTCATTACTTGCAAACTGAGTCAAGATCTAAGCTGTTTTTCACTATTCTGGCCAATGTACCCATTGTTTTTCCATACACATCACTTGAAGGAATAACTGTACTTTTGTTTGAAGCAGAGAGGAAAAGTTCTGTATGCCTCTTTGTGGAGGTGTGAGTTCACTCTTCAGGTATATATGAAATACTTAATAGAGGCAGGTTACACTAAATGAAGGGCCGAGTTCAGAGTGTGCTAGTTAAGCTGAAACCAAAGTCCTGTTGAAATGAATGAAGCTAGAGTAAATTCAGCTTCTCTTCTGTAAAAGAATGCAGAGGGAGATTTGGTATGCATTGACATCTCATATTCCTTTAGGTTGATTTATTTAATGGGCTGACCACATAAGCTCAAAGTTCAAATTTTGAGATTACTTATTAACTGTTTTTAATTTGACCTTTACTTCATTTGCAGTGGTTTTTGTTGCATGCTCAGAATTTTAATTTTTCACGGTTTTTTTGTTTTGGTCTGTTGGTTTTTTTTTTTTTTATTTCTTTTGTCCTGCAAGAAAGTTATGTGCTCTTCTAACTGTTTGGGACATTTCACTGCTGTATTCCAAAGTGGTGTGAAAATATTCTGGTTTTTTTATTAGCCTTGCTTTATAAACAGATTCTATACACTATTATTATCCTGAATAAAAATGTGCTGCTTGGCTTCTTTGTGCCTTGTGTAACATCACTGATGTTCAGCTTGAGTTTGAGATTTGGCAATTGTCACTCTCCATTCTTACAGTTCATTGCTCATTTCCAATAGAATCCCCGTGGGTATAGCATCTTGACATGAAATGATTTGAGACATTTAAGACTGTTCATTAGAGCGTGTCATGAGATTTTTTGTAGTTATAGAAAACAGTGCTAGGTGAAATTCTGTGCATTTTTGACTGATAATTCAGAAGAAAATACTTCATGTTTACAGTTCACTTATGTTTGTTTGTGTATTATACTTGCAAACCCACATATTGTTCTCTGAGCTCTATAAAATTCGGGCCCTATCTAAGACAAACAGTTTTATCTCAGACTTGCTACTCTTGAACTTTTCACACAAGAGGATCACTGCAACTGAAGAAGCTTAAAGTATTGACTGTCTGGAAAGATTTTAGCAGGTCTGCAGTGAGAGCTTCTGTTTTCCTTCGTGTACAATTTTAGAAAATATACAAGGATTTGCAGAAGTGTAGTTTCTCTGGTGTTTGCCTTAAAGAGTTCAGCCCACAGGATGAGCTTGAGAGGAGAGTTAAACTCAAAAGGAAGGTGTAGCTGTACTTATTGCTCAGGCAGCTGTTTCAGAAGTTACCTTTTCCATTTTTTGCAACATCCCTTGCACTGGATGGGTGCTGCAAGTGGAAAATAAAAACTTTTTTTTTGTTGTTAAGTAGGAAGGTATCTACAGGATATTATTAGAAATGAGAAAATGGACATGGCAGGCTGAAAATTCTCAGAGTAAGAAAAGTTCCAGGAAAAATGTTAGCAAGAAAAATGTTGCTTGCTTCAGTTACTTCCTTTGAAGTTTCTCCATATGACTTTATAAAAACAATTGCCTCTAATAAAGCTGTCTTGAATCTTCCAGATCTGAAATGTAAGGAGAATTGTAATCTTGCTGTGAAAAGACTTAACAAGGTTTTAACAGGCCTATTTTGTAGAGATACAGAATAACTAATGTGTTCTTCTCACAGTAACAATATTAACAGAGAGCAATTCTATTAAGTAGCAGTTGTCTGTATGAGTTGCCCTATTAATTTGTCCTGTATTAATTTGCTTTAATAATACATAGAACTGTGCCAGCTTTGCACTTTAATGAGATGCTGTGAAGCTCACAGTGTTTCTAGAGACACCAACACTGGCCTTCCCAGCCACAATAAGTAGTTATCAGAAATAAACACTAAATATGTTTGAAAAGCCACTGTGCTGTCACAGACATGTATAACTACGAGTAAAATGCACATCTAAGCTTTAGATTTGCACTTCTGTTTGAAGTAGAGCTGCTCTTCGTGCTCCTGCACTTTATCAGTCTCCAGATGGTTGCACAGGAACTGATAATACTCTGAGCAGGACACCCAGTGAGCCTCTGCCCTGTCACTGAGCGTCTTCTGAGCTTCTCTGTAAATTGCATGTACTGGTTAAAATATTTTCCAAGAGAAATGAACAAGCTCAGTGAAAAGCCCCACAGTATAAGCCTGCAAATGTGTTTACTGTGTTTAAGCGAGCAACGTGTCACTTCTTTCTGAAATGCCAGGTTTGTTTCCTTTTAGCCCGCAAGTTCACAGACAAGCACGAGTGGGTATCTGTGGAAAACGGCATTGGTACAGTAGGAATCAGCAATTTTGCACAGGTATTGATCCCTCTGCCCTTGCCCACCTCTGCAATGTTTATTTATGCCTATCTCCTCTGTCCTTGCTCTTTGGACATCTCTGGGGGTGTTTTTATTGTTTTAATTGCATATGTGACACAGTGAGCATTATTTGTGATATTTGTGCCACCTCAGCATTCTGATGAGGTCTTAATTGCTCCACATTGAACCTGTGGAGAGCTGAACTTGGTGAGAGACTTTGATGTTCAGGTCTAAGCCTGAGCAGTTCGTGGCTCTGTGAAGAGGACATCATGTACATTTTTAGGTCAAATTTCCTCTGAACACAAAGATGGTGAAATCCCTCTGGCTAAAGAACAGTTGTGAACAGATGTACAGCATGGCATATAGTTTTTACTCTAGGACAGGAATTCCTCTGGATTTTTTGTTCTCATGCAGGTACTTGATTTGGAATAGTCACAGGAAAATTCTGGGCTCTATGTGAAACTTAAAAAGGAATGGGACAAGCTGCAATAAATGGAATTTCTTAGGACAAGCAGCATTTCTTTTAATCTCAGCTTTCTGTCAATAACTGTAATACTCTCTGGTCTTTTGTGAGATAGGGTACATGTGTCAGGGAAGAGGTGAGACAATTTTTATGGTGACAAGGGTCCAGTTAAGTCAGTGAGGACAAACTGTGTGCTAAAAGCTCTCTGTAGCTGATGCTAAGAAGGTCAGCAGATGTTATTCCTCATTCTGCCAGAAGAAATCTGCATATAAACTGAGCCTGAGGGTTATTAGCACTGCAATAGAGAGACACTAATTTGGTATTTGGGGCATAATAACACGACAGTTTATTCACATTAAATGTTTGCTAAGAAAAAGTGAAAAATATATAAGAATGAGAACAATATTTAGAGACAAAGAATACTTATATGCAGATTCTAGAGTCACTGTGTCAGTTCTCTCCTGTATGTAGATTTGTTAATATATGCTCTGATGCTTTTGTTTTTCTCTTAAGGAAGCATTAGGAGACGTTGTTTACTGTAGTCTTCCAGAAGTTGGGACAAAACTGAGTAAACATGGTAAGTTGCAGTTCTGGTTGCTCGTGAAGTGATTATTCTACTCATCCCCCTCTTCCTTTGCAAAGATACATTTTCTGAAATAGTATTTATGGTTCTTAATACCATTATAAAGCTTTTGGATGCAAAATAAATTCAGGTATTTCTACAAGAGACAGCTTTAATTTTAAATTCTCACTGTCAGACTGTGCTTAGCAGCAGAAAATGCACGCTTTTTAAACTGTGAAGATATTGATTCAAAAATAAAGCATTAAAATATTTTTGTGATAATTTTATCTATACTCTGTTTTTAAAATATTTATACTTTGATCTGAACTTGCAAGTGTTGATTTGTAATTCTCCAGTTATGCACTTTGTGAGTTGCATGATGTGAAACTTCTAATTTATATCAAGCTCTAATTTTTCTATGAATATGCAGACTCAGTAATCTTGAGGTATCAAATATGATCACAGAGTTTTTGCTTGTTAGTGTTGTACAAGTTGTTACATTCTTCATCATTCAATTATGCAGCTTTTCCTGTTAAAGAAAGTGAACATTAACAGGTAGAAATGAAAAACCTTTTCCTGTATTATGGTGGAGAGCTGTCTCAGTAGTAGATGAAGAAAAAATTGTCATTATTTTTAGACAATTTTAAAAAAAGAAATGAGGGTTTATGGGGTAAAGTAGTTTCTTCTGCCACCCTTCTTGTGGAATAGATCCCCATCAAACTGTTTTGGCCAAATCTATTACTTTGAATGCTGACTGTTAGACAAAAGGTCTCTCTGTGTAGGATTTTAATTAACCAACTTGTAGTTTTGCTTTATTTGAAGGAATTTCATTTCCATTTAAGTTCTTCTCTTTTCTACCCATTCTGGCCTCAGTCTAATTCCAAGCTTTCCCAGAACAAGTTGTTCTCAGATCCCTTGTCCTGGTGCCTATCTACTCTTGTGACAGCTCCCTGTTCCTTCAGCCTCTGTCTTGTTTGCTTGTGGCTGAGAGCTGCTCTGGATTAACATTGCTCCAGGCACCATTTCCATAACTCCCTACAAAACAGGAAAAAGGGAAGAGCTGCTGGGTGCTTCCAGTGTGGTGCTTCTGAATACTAATGTGTGTTTTCCAGTGAGTGCAAATGTAACACTTGGTAGTGTTTCTGAAGGAAAAATGGGATTGCTGAAATTGTGGCTTTGTTGGTTTTGTAACAAAATTACAAATAAAAAGGTTTAAATTGTAAATAAAAGGCATATTTAAGTCTCTTGCAGCAAGAGCTGGAGGTTGTTCTTTCTAAGTCAATGTCATATGTGCTGTGGGCTTCAGGCAAAGGATTAACCAAATGTAAGGAATTCCTGTCCCTTCTGTAGTAGCCAGCTAGCACAAATTCCCCAGAATTCAAGAGCATAAACATCAAATTTAATAATGCTGATCCTTGTCATAAAGTGGGTGACTTCAATCTGTTTTCTTGCACAAGATCAAGCCATTTCATCACTGGCTGTGTCATCACCAGAACATCTGACTGAACAAACAGAAGTGCTTTGTGTTTTCCCCTTAGGAACATTCAGCCATATTCTCTGTTTCAGATGAATTTGGGGCTTTGGAAAGTGTGAAAGCTGCTAGTGAACTCTACTCCCCTCTCTCAGGAGAAGTGACTGAGATTAATGCTGCCCTTGCAGATAATCCAGGCCTTGTCAATAAATCCTGTTATCAAGATGGTAAGATGTCACCTTTATCTTTGAATAATGAATACTGTGTATTCTTGCTACTACAAATGGCTCTGCAATTCCTGTTCTTCCAGCTTAATGGTGTGGAGACTTAAAGGAATATACTGAATATAGTTCAAGCCCCGTAAAATTTAACATAAAGCATTATTGCAGTGTCTTCTTTGAACAGCTGGTTTACAACATCTTATTTTCACATATACACTGTGGCTGAATTTAAATCTATTTGCATTTCTGGGTTTTGGATCTTGTAAGAGTTCATGACACTGAGAGGTCAGGCTCCTTTATTCTTTCGAGGCAGCATCTCCCTATGCCACTGTCACAGCCAGCACTAAATTACACACCTGCTCTGACTAAAAGGACACTTCTTATGATGAGTTGGTTGGTTGTTCATTTTTTTAGATACTGAAGTGTTTTGCCTGCACTAAAACCTGGCTGATTCTCCAGTGATCCAAGGCTGGTTGTTCCTCCTGGGAGTGCTTCCCTAAGGCAGTAACATGAATTAATTGTTCTTGTAGAATATTAGCAATTCTTTCTAATTTCCTAACTACAGGTTGGCTTATCAAGATGACTGTGGCAAACCCTGCTGAACTTGATGAACTGATGACCGAAGATGCCTATGAGAAATACATAAAATCCATTGAGGACTGAGCTGGAATAATGAAATAAATTCATATAAAATATCTCAGTGTAGTTTGTCATCAATTACGGAAATACTGACTCTCCAGTTTTGACAACTTGAAAAGTACCACTTATGATCACATATACAAGACTATAAGTAATTACAGTGATAAATGTGTTTCACATCTGTCTACCTGTGAGGGTTTTTTTATTCTGTTGTCTGATTTGTGTAACTGCTGATGTTATCTATAATATTTTGGGAAACAAAATTCACTTGCTGAAATATATAGTTCTATAGATTCATTTGACATCAAATTCAGTAACAACAGCCTTAACATGTTAATTTTGTCATAGGCACATGACTGTTCTCACGACCTGGCCTATAGTTTTGCCTGAAATACTTTCCTATTGCTCCCAAAGTACTGAAAAGCAGTGACTTCCTAACCTACTCATGTTCTTCTTTCTTAGGGTTACAAAGATGATACCAAAAAAGGAGGAGCCATATCAACTACCTCTCTGTGTGATTTTATTTCTTTATAGAACTTATTAATCCTTTGTTTTCCTTCTTTTTTTCTTTTTACTGTGTAATCAAATAGTCCTGCCTTCCCCTTTCTGTGCATTCTTAGTGTGCAAAGCTCCTGCAATGATTGTTTATCAAGGTTCTGCAGTGGGTAATTTAGGCTGTATTTTGTCTAGTAAGCACTACCTAAATCACAAGTAATTAAGGAATTAATATTACATCTTTTGCCTGGCAACTGTGGTGATTTCAGCAGAGCAGGTACTTGTGGAAATCGTGTGATGAGCAATAATTTGACATATCATGTATCTGCATGTGTCTGTGTTTAAGATCAAGTAGCCAGCTGCTCTAATGACATCACAGAACTGAACCAAAAACTTACCCTTTGCAAAGCAGTGAACTAAAGCTGATTCCATTAGACTTAATATTTAAGGAATCCACGAATGTGAACTCAAAGTCGATGTGACATCCGATGGTAAGGTGGAGTTGTACACACTTGCACTTTAGGAAAACACAATAATACAGCAGAGTTTTGGTCTAAAACTTTTCCCAGCAATTTTAAAATGGTTATTAGCAGCTAAGTACAAAATGGGAACAAACCCCAAAGATTTGGGTTGATCTAAGAGGAAGCAGGGGAATGCTTAATTCATGTCAGATGACTAAAGCAAAATTCATACTGCTTTGAAAGTTCCTTCTTTCTAAAGGGGTGTGAATCACTGACCTTCTAAAGTGCACGAATACACTGCTGGTAATATAGAAACCTTTCTAATGTATAAAGAAGAGGGTTTCTTTTATGATCTGAAGGGATGTCAAAGTAATTGCTTGGGTGGTTTTTGGGTTTAAATCCTAGGAGCAAACCTTTGCTGCACAAGTCACAGATCAAAGCCCTGCCGAGAGAGAATCCACTGTGTATTTAAGATGGTTTCATCTTCTCCACAGGAGTTAAACTGCAAAATGAGTAAGAGGAAAGAGGGAGTTTGACTGTTCCAAAGGAGTTCTAATTTGGCAGTGGCTGATAAACAGAAGGCTCTTGTAAACCTAATGTAAATGTTTTAAAAACTCTCAGTACTTATCCATTATTCACAGTTCCATGCAGTATTTATTGTGACAACATTCAGGGCTCAGAGAGCTGGGAGCCTGGTCCTGGCCTCTTACAAACTCCCTGCCTCTGTTTGTCTTTTAACCCTTGTGCACTTCAGAAGGGAAAGTTTGTTTCAAATACAGTAAGCGGAGGTAGGAATACAGGAAAATGTTTCTATTTGATACTGTTTCTTTCACCATCTTTTTTTCCCACTTGGCTAAAGAGTAACAGGCCCTTCATTCTTTTCCATGTGACCCTTGTTGATCTCCCCAAAGAGGTTAGTCCAGAGCGCTGTAACTCATTTTAATACCATTTTCCCTTAAAATGTTTGTATTCTTTTATTCTGATCAATAAAATAGTCATTTCTGTAATGACCTAGGGAATCTGGGGAACAACACAATCTGAGAGACCTGGTCTCTTCTCAAACTTTGCCCATTTAAACTGTATTAGCAATTTACATACATCAATGTGGATAAATGACAACTGTCTGGGAAAAGTACCTGAAAAAGAATTCAACCTCTCTTTCATGGTGTACAGGTGGAAAAGTGATGTTCTGCTGCTTACAGAGGAAGATCAAGAACATCTCTATCCATAATTCTTTAAAAATTTTATACAATTTTAAATGCTTTTGTATACATTGTTGGGAGAAACGTCAAACTTGTTCACCAGTGTGTGGTCCTGCAGAAAATTAATAAAGGAGGTGATTTCTTACAAAAATAAGCACTTCATCTGTGACCTCTTACATCTTGATCCTGAGCTTAAGAACTTTACAATTACAGGGTAATTTATATACATTATAGATTCAATATAGAGAGATTTGATTTACAGTAAGTTATAATCCCACAACCAGTAATTACATCTCTGTATCTCCTGGGGGTTAATTATATCATCACCTTTCTTTGTGCCAACACTTCCTCAGTGTTCCACAGTACCAACCCCTTTATCTCCCCAGTTATCTGTCTTGACTAATAGAAGCTAAACTTGGAACTAAGTTTTTCAGTCCATATTTTATTTTCCAAGATTTTTATTGACGTCAGTCCCCAAAAGCTTGAATACCTTACATTTTGTCTGATTTTCAGCCAGTGGGGTGCTGCATCTCTCTGTGACCCTTGGGCTTGTAATGTATATAAATAGAAATAATGTATTTTTTACTTCTTACTAGAGAGAGAGGAAAAAAAAAAATCCATGTTTAAAACCAAGAGATTTAAAATACATCAAAACACTGCCAAGGGCAGTGTAAAAGAAGGGCGTGTCATAAAAGAAGGGCATAAAAGAAGGGCAATGTCATCTTCACTCTCATTAAATTAGCAGTGAGACAATCTGTTAAGCAGCTCTGATTAGAAGTGCAGCAAATCTCAGTATCCAATACTTGCCTGAACTAGTGTCTGCAGACAAGTGGCTAAAGATCCTCTTTCCTTCACACTGGGAATCCAAAATCTCCCGTTGGAAATGGTTCCCATCGCTGAGTTTTAATCTGCCAAAGTGACACAGAAAGGACGCGACATCCATCTTCAGCCCAGCCGAGTGAATAAACTGAGCTGCAGCAATCAATCAATCGACCTCTGGGCACACGAGGCTTTTCTGCTGCGGTGTGGGGAGCTCACACAGCAAAGAGGCAAAACTGCACCACCTGCACTAAATATTCTGGAGAAATGAAAGAAAACCTGGGAATGTCACAGAATGATTTAATAAACACAGGTCACCTGTGGAAAAAATGCTTCAGGTGGCAAACCGTGCTCTGACTGACTGAAATGAGTGCAATTAAAATAAGAATTATCGCCCAAATTCACCACACGGTGGCACTTGGAACCTCGGAGCCGGGATCTCCCGGGGCTGCGGGCTCAGCGCAGCTCCGGAGCCACGCACTCGCCCTGGGCAGCTGCAAGAGCAGCAAAAAAAGATGAAGACACCATTGAAAATGTTTTAAACACACAAACGCGTTTCTCACAGCACTGCATGTAACAAAGAAATTAACTTAAACCTCGTTTCGTTGTACCCGTCGTCATGTGACTGAACTGATGGAAAACAGCATCCTTGGGGATTCTATTTCCAGGGACCGGGACCTCGTGCCTGTAAGGCAACATTAAAACTCTCTCGAGCAACGTCCAACCGCTGCAAATTACCATCAAGATCTGCTGCAGATGACACAGACAAATTTTGAGAGCAGCTTAGGAGTGTCCTTGATGTAATTGTCTCCACTCTCCCCACACTGTTTGAGGCAGTCTAAGAACAGTCCTTGGCAGGAGAATTGACTCTGTGGTATCTGGATTGCTTAGAGGTTGCCCACAATATCGATGTCTCTCTCTTCCTGACAAAGCACAATTCAGTCACTTCAGACCTGATCTATTTTAATGCAGTACAAGTATCCTACATCCTTTGCTATTAGGCTGTTTTATTTGTCATTTGTTTATAGTGTTTAATTATTTATGCTGTTGAATGTATTTTGTGTAGAGAAGCATTTAATGCAGGTACAGCACTTGTACCTTTCTCTGCCCATGAAAGTCAATCCACAGGACAGGAGGATGAGTCTGCACTTCTCAGGACACAAGAGAACTTCTGCTTTCTGCCATCACCTGCCTCCCTTCTTTACTCTGTGTCTGGATCAAGAGAAAATGACAGAATTAAGTGTTCTTGGCAACTCCTGGCTGTTCTGAGAAGTCCTAACTTGTGCCACAACTGGCAAGGCAAAGCCAGTGATAAAAGTGGTGTAACATCACTCTTGTACAGCTCCTTTTTCCTGCAGGAGCTGTTCATCCTCACCCACAATGATTATTATTATTATCATCACTATTAGCAGTACAACTGTCTGGATACTTCACTTATTTTAACTCCTGTTATTAATAAGACTATCTACAACCCATAATTCTGATTAATCATCAGATGAATTACCATAGTCACATACTGTCCCATGGAATGGTGAACTAAAAGAAAAATTAATCCAAGAACAATGTAAAACTACATTGAACTTCTTTATAATCTTCACTCAGAACTGTAATCTCATTACTTCAGGACCATTCAAGTATAAGAGCAGTTTTAAATTCAAAGCATATTCCTTACTAAAAGAAATCTAAATTACACTCTGTGATTCTAACTAATATTTATGTAATGGTATGCTAAGAAAATAGTTCTGGATTCTGTAATTTATGTGGGCTAAGAGTTCTTTTATACTTCAACGAAAGATTAGATGGATGTTAAATCATGAAAAATTCCCTCTGGGAGAAAAAAAAAAAAAAAAAAAAAGAAATCTTGGGCTAATATTAATTACTGCACCCTTCAAAGAAACACATGCACAAAAAAAAATATTAATAAGACAGTTAGGCAGATGTTTTGAAAGAGGATAGAAAAATAAGTTGTACCAATTACATGAGAACAAACACAGAACATTTTTTCTCCTTGTGGCTACATGGCTTTTATCTGTATTATAAAAACGTCTTAAAAAGTTTTAGTTTAAAAAAAGCTGAAAACTGTTCTTGGCATTGCAAGAGAAGTTGCTGAATACACTAAAAGATTGAATAGCAGCACATTGTAAAAATTCAAGAAATAAATATTTTAAAGTAGGCAATGAACAGAGAAAGAATATTTGGAAGAATGCTTGGGATCATTTAGCTGATACAGGGACAGCCTCAGCTCTGCAGCCCTTCCTGAGGCAGCCCTTCCTCAACCACAGAGTGCTAAATTGGGGCTGAAATGGTGCTGTTGAAACAAGACAATAAAAGTAGCCATTTTTAAAAACAGCCATACATTTACACCCCATCCCATCCCCTCACCAGCACTCCTCCTGCAGCTTCCACAGAGAACACCCCATGGAGGCCCCTCAGGACAGGCTGGCTGGGAAGTGTCCCAAATATCAGATATTTGTCTCAGATTTGCAGGTACATCCCAACATGCACTGTAGAGGTTTTGGAATATCATTGCTTCAGATCCTCAACAAAAAAGTCATCATGGTTTGTGGGTTAAATAAAAAAAAGAGTTTACAGTCATCACATGTTCATGATTTGTCTCATTAATCTTTAATGGCAGCTAGAAGCTACAGGTTTATAAATATCTCTTTTTCATAATTGTGACAAGCAGTGACTAGATGCAGTTTTGGTGGAAAATTTTCTGAAATACTGTAAGGCTAGGTAAATTACAAGGCATTATTAGAAAATGTTGATTTTGACTTTTGGTGATATTACATTAACTTTTACAAACATTAGAAACAAACATTATTTGGTGAAATATAAACATTGAGAAGACACTACAACTAAAAGTAATTTACTAGTCAAGTACAGAGTTAAGTAACAATTATTTTTCAGAATGAACTCACAGTAAATCAAAGAAACAGTAATAAAAACCTGCATGTTGAAGAAGACACTCTTCAACAGACAGAACCTCTGTTTGTGTAATGCTACAAGGGAGGAGTTGGGTTTGTTCAAACCTCTCCAGGAACAGCAATTCTGCCACAGCAATTTTCCTGCAGTGCAACCTGGATTCGTGTCTAGATGTTGGCAGGTTTTGCACCCAGGGTGCCCCTCCAAGAAGGAGGCACAGGAGGGTCACAGACATTTTTTATACCACAGTTCAGAAACTTGACTCACAAGTAATCCCAGCCAATTTTAGTTTGACTACATTTGAGCAGCTTTACAAACACACTTATTAGCTCTTTGTGTTTAAAAGTGTAGCACAATTTGGCTTTTTAAGATACAGAAATACAAAAACTTTTAAAACTCACAACAGTAACACAACTTTTGTCCTAGAAGGTGATAAGTGTAACGTGTGAGACTTGATTATGCAATGTTATGAAATATTGTCTTGTTATTATTATTCAGAGTTTCTTATGATTTAGTGAAGTCAGGTTGGACAAAAAAGAGCCTAAAGTTGTAACACCATTTAAGACACACAGTTTCCTTAATGACACTTTAAACAGAGTATTCTATACATAACACACTGATACATGAACTACACCAATCAAGTTAATCCCTATAAAAACAGGTGCACCATAGAATTGCATAGAAAGAAATCCCTGGCATTAATAGCTTGCACTGGAGACTAGGACTTTCTCCCTGCCTTTCTAGATCAAAGCACATATGTTTTTTAAAAAGCACATCTCACACTTGACATTATTCTTAGCTATATTCTTTGGAATCACTAGTGCATATGTAATTTCAAGCAATTTTTATACTTCATGCTATTGTTTAATATCTATAAAATGAAAATTGCAAGGAAAAAATTTCCCTGCCTGTCCCTCCAAAAATCTAATGTAAAATAATCTTCCTACATAGCATAAAACTAAAATCAAATCTTTCCTCAACAACAGAGGCCTCAAGCAAAAGCCAGAGTGATTAAGTGAAGAGGATATTCACACAAGATGGGGAAACCCAGGCTCAAAAATGCTTTCTGTGAGGGTATTTTAAAACTATATTTATAAGTTGGATAAAGAAAACCTCCAAGCAATAGCCAATGGTTTTACAGCTCAGTATCCACTTTGCTCATGGAAGACCTACATTCAAGCCCATACACAGATGTAAGGAAATACTCTTATCACTTCTTTATTTTAGGGCAATTCTCTCCTGTCAGCTGAACCTGAGAAAACCTTCACTGAAAGAGGTGTGTTTCCCTGAACATGTTTAGTCTTGAAATACACCACTGTCTTCCATTTTAAACAAAATACTGATCAGCTCTACATAAGGCCAGTGGGCTTTGTTTTACAGCAATATTGACTATATTTACTTCTTGCCTTGAACTATTTTTGTTGGAAAATCCTTAATTTCAGTGCTCAAAAATATTTCCATTCCTTTAAGTAATCCTTCCATTTACTCCAAGTGTGTGCACGTGGAGTATGTACAGGAAACAGGATTGCTGGGGATTTGCCAAAAAACCATGCAGAATAGCTGGAAGGCAAAAGTAATTTTACTTCAGGTATTCCTTGCACTGAGCACTTCTGTTTCCTGATATAAATCCTGTGGGCATATTAAACCTATCAAAAAAAATGTAACAATATGAATTATGCAGCATCAGATAAGTAACAGTAGAAGTTGAAAAGGCCAGGTCTCCATGAACAGATTTCATAGAAAACTAGAACTTCTGAGAGAATATATATTTAGAATATTTGTGCAAGAGGTGAACATATGTGACAAATATATTCTGTTATATTAACTGTAGTCACAATTGGTTTCTTTTTTACTTAACTACATAAATGTAGAGGTGTACCAGGAAGACATATTTCTGACTGACAAATCTTTCACTGTAATATGAGAAAATTTTATCAAATCCTTCTGACTGCTACAGATACAGAATTTCTGGCACAGCTAAACATGTGTCAGGAATTAAGATTGTTTTTGTAAAAATTTAATTTTAATGACAACTTCATTGTTGGACTTGTGGTGGGAGAGCTAAGGAACATGTGAACTTTATTTCTAGGAAATGCTGAAAGGCACATAAAAATCTGAATATATGATACGTTCAAAAAATCAGATTCTGAGCATTTCTGCAGGTTACTTTACATTAAACTTAGCAGCTGCTTGCCTGTTGGTGTTATGGAAAAACACTTCACATATCTGTAAAGGGATGATGCTCATACATGAACAGGCATTTTTTTCATTCAAGTGATATATTTGCCCCTCACATCTGCTGAAACAACTGAGTGTGCACTTACTCTGTTGTTTACTGAGATACTGAGGCACACACATTCACATCAAAAAGTTACTTGCAAATGGTAAAAGGAGAAAGAAATTAATTTACCTGAAATTATGTACATTTAGTGAAAGTAAGTACAACACCTTCAGTTACTGATTTTATGCTAATAAATAATATGTTTAGCTAGCTGAAATTCCATTTATGGTCACTTAATAGTTCTCATTTGTTTTATGATTTCTAATAATTAGGGCAAATCTCCAAAATATTGCCACAGAAGGCATAGAATCACATGCAAAATCCCTACTAGTTCCAGTGTGAAGCAGCAAACATCCATGTCTATCAGACATAGAGCACAACTCAACTCGCTGGATAAATGTGCATTATTGTGCCCATAAAACAACATGGCACATTTCATAAAGCTACAACTTTGCACCATAAATGACAGACACATTTTTACACCTGCAGGGACAGAAGCAATGAATAATTCACTTTGAAGTGAAGTACACAAGCAGAGGATTATTGCCTTGCCTAAACCATCCTGGTATCACTTGCAAAGGGAGGAGGCATGAGCACCATTCATGCATATAATATCAATTTTTCTAGAAACAGATTGGCTTGAAATTTTTCAGATATGTAACTTTGCTCGTGAAAGTTTTTTCTTGAACAATATTCTTTAGAAATAAAATTTTAAAAATATGTTTTGCTCAAGCTCCCAAAAGAAATAATTGGTGTCCTGTCAACTTGAAAATGACCCCCTTCAACAAGTTTTTCTCCTCAAAGTCATTGTTTATGTGTTATTTAAATATCATTTGACATTTCTATTACATCTCCACTTATCACAGTGCTTCTAGCAAGTATTAGATGGAATAGATGGGCTTAGATTGAAATCTAATGGATTGAAAACTACATGAATGCTGCCAGTGGAAAAATACTCCCAGCCACTGAACTGAACACATATTTGGAAATGTGAATAAACCTTTCTTGGAAATAAATTCCTGTGACAGAAGTGCAAATGTGTAATCGAAGTAGTGCAGTTTTGGCATATGCTACTGATAATTTCTATGAAAACATCCCAATCTCCTTCCACAGCCTTCATCAATGCATTCTCTGGTCAAAGCTGGCTGGGTGCAGCTTTCCCTTTCCAGGCATTACAATGGAGCTGTCTCTAAACCTCCTACAAGACCACGTCTTTTACTGGATTTGCACATGTCTCATCCATAATCTCTGATCAAGCCCATAAAGTTACTCACAAAGTTTAGGTTAAGGTCAGGATTAACTGCTTGAAAGCTCAAGAGACTGTTTTGCAAAACACTCTCCTGGTATGCTTCAAAAGATTGAATATTCAGGTTTGTGTTTGGCAATGGTGGCCATAAATAAAACCACAGTAATATCTGAACAGCATTATAAAGATCAATTCTGCCTGCAAAATTCCAACTAAGAAAATCAGTAAATTCACCTAAGCCATGATCAAAAATAAAGTGAAATACAACAACCTCCATGTGCACTTGATGCAGGTACATCCACTTAGGTAATCCAGATTGAAAGATTTAAACCACAGGTGCTGGAAGGAGATTTTAAAACTTTTTTGGAGACTTTTAGAGAATTTTTAGAGACCTACATATGCTGCATAAATCAAACAACAATGAAAACTGGGAAATAATTTTGGAGTTCTACAATTGCTCAGTGTTAAAAATGTTTTTTAGCGCTGTCCATGTTTTTTAAAGCCATTGAAACAATAAACAGAAAATCCTGTTAAAACTTCATAAGCAAAGTTGCAGCATCAGTTGATCTAAAATGCATAGAAACCACTTTTTTTCTCCAAGCAATTTCATTAGTCCACATAGCTTCTGTTGGTTCACTCTGTCAGTTAAAAAGGCCAAGCTTTGGAAAGCTACAACACATAAATAAATGATGGTTTGCTATATTTCTACCAGATTTCAAAGTGCTTTCAAATGGAGACAAGTCCTTTTCCTTCTCTCCAGTATTAAGGCTCTATAAGAAGTAAAGTTCAACTAAAAGACACTTGGGCTTGCTTTATCAAATACACCTCTTAATATGTTTTAATCATGAACATTTAAAGACCCTATTTGTGCAATTCTAGCTTTATAAATGTGTTCTAGTAACTTACAGGATTACTGTATTACAAGATGGGGACCTTAATCTCCTAAAATGTGAAATACTCAGTAGATGCTGACAGTGTATTTCTGTTAAGTTTAGTTTCATTACAAGCACAGGGATTAGGACACTGAATGGGAAATTAAAACCAAGCTACCAATACTACAGAAAGCAGCCTTGCTGTTACTTCCATTAAATCAGAACCAGTAATCTACAGAAATGAAATTAAATGTCCTTTTCCCATTGAGTCTCCAGACCTCTTTTTCCCCCAGAATTTGTAAGTTTAATTATTCGGACTGAATGAGACCCTCAGGAGACAAAACTGCTTTCAATTCTCGCCAGAGTCAAAAGGTTCTGTGAGAACTCATTACTCCAGACATTACTCAAGCTGCTTGGGACACTTAACCCTTTCAAGAAACACAAAAATGCAGTTTAAAAAATTGCATTTCCTCCTGAAACCTATGGAAAAATCAAAACCTAATGGCCTGATGCTACAGCCCTTCAGAACCCAAAAATCACACTGACATGGCTTTGCCACTGTCATTAACTACATTTGCAGAGACCCCACTCCAGCAAACACATTCATGTCTCAATCCTGGAAAATTAGCACCCAGATTTGGCACCAGCACAACCTGTATTCAGCTGAACTCCTGAAAAAGCATGTTTAAAAAGGAAAATGCTTTGTTTAGTGCTATTATAATTTAAAACATACCTTTGAAGGCAGAAGTCAGTATGCTGTGTAATTTTGATTGATATACTTTTATATGGCAAGGTAGAACTTTCTTTGATTTCTCTGATTAAACCTCACCAGTTTTGTAAAATCCATCACTTACTGAAATTATTATGAAGAATTTGGAGCAGGAAATTCAGAAAGCAGGCTGCTGCAGTGATACTGTTTAATTAAACTGTCAAAAGGAATAAAAATGAAGGTGTTGCTCATGGTGCAGACTGGCATTACGGATTCAACTCTTGTCGTCTCTCGTTCTTTTGGTGCAATTCCACGACTTTCCTGCTGACCTGAACACAAGCAGCTCTGTGGGACCAATCCTACTGAAACAAACCCCAGATCCTGACAAACTTTTCCATCAACATACCACATGAATTCTAAACCAAAACACTTTCTTTTAAAAATCTCTCAGTGAGTTGCGTTCCAAATAGGACATGATGCTATTTTTTTGCTTTTTAACTATGATTAAATACCCGAAACAGGGTTCAAAATTAAAAAAAAAAAAAAAAAAAAAAAAAAAATCTTTGCTTTAAGTCGAATACCTTCACTGCATACAAACACAGCTACGCCTTGGGGCATCCATACTTTTGTCTTTTTGAGTTCAAAACTAATCTGCCCCTTAGCTGCACTATCAGGCCCTTGACCCCGCGGGTCAGCGAGGCGCTGAGGGCGGATCCGAGCTTTGCCTGAGCAGGATTAGGCAACAGGACGGAGGGATGCCCTGTGGCAGCGCCTTCCGTGTAACCTGCTGAGGTGACAGCAGCTCAGCCTGACCTCCGGGGCCGGGAGGATGTGCACTCACCTGCGGATCCCGGTCCTGACCGGCAAATCCCGCACACTCCCGGCCCCTGTCACCGGAGCCCGGCCGGCAGCCGCTGCTTTGGTGGAAGCCACAGCGCTCGGGACGCTGAGGGGGAACCGGCGCCCGGCTTCCCTCCCACACCCCGTGAGCGCCTGGGAGGCGAGCCAGGGTTCCCCCCGGCCCCGCTAGTGACACAGAAAACACAAATTACCCCTCTGTAAACAGAACTCGGGAGAACTCCTGCGGGCGGCTGCGGGGCAGGCGCCGAGGGGAGCGCGCCGAGCCCCCCGGGAGGGGCCCCCCGGCCCTGCGCGGGCTCCGCGCTCCCCCGTTTCAGATGAAGTGGATCCAGGCAGAGCTGTCGGGGTCCTGCGGGGGCCCTGCGGCGGGCGGGATGCGCTGCCGGCCCCGCAGCCGGTAGTTCTTGCCCTCGTTGTTGTCCCAGTACTCGGCGCCGGCGACGCGGTAGCGGACGGCGAACTCCAGCGTGGTCTCGGCGGCGGCGGCGGCGCCCAGGGGCAGCAGGAAGGCGAAGCGGTCGGTGATGCCGTCGGCCGGCGCGGGCGGCTGGTACGTGGCGGCAGCCTCGGCGCAGCTGGCCCAGCCATTGAGCGTGTAGCGCACCGACACGACCTTCTCGTAGGCGAGGTTGAGGACGCGCACGGCCCCGCGCAGCCCCGCCGGCTCTGCCCGCACCCACTCCAGCCTCACCTTGTGCTGCCGCACCCGCTCCGCGAAGCCGGGGCTGGCGCCGGGCTGCGGCGGGAACAGCGGCTCCAGCAGCGGCGGCGGCGGCCCGAACAGCACGGGCTCCAGGTCGCCCAGCGCCGGCGGCTTCCTGGTCTTGAGGAGGTCGGCGGGGCGCGGCGTCGGCGGCGCGGGCAGCGGCACCCGCGGCAGGTCGGCCTCGCAGAAGAGGTGCACGGAGGTGAGCTCCAGCCCCAGCGAGTCGGCGAAGCGCACGGTCTTGCGGCGCGACGGGCTCTGCTGCAGCGCGGGGCGCAGGCTGCGGTCGCCGGGCGTGGGCAGAGACTTGGCGCGGCGGCGCTGCGTGGGGCTGGGGGGCACGGCGGGCAGCGTGGGCTCCCGGCCGCGGGTCGGCGGCGGCTTCTCGCCCGCCGCTTCCCGCACCACGGGCGTGGGCGCGGCGTCGCCGTCGGGGCTGCAGCCCGCCCTGCACTGCTCGGCCAGGCTGCCATAGAGGCAGGCGCTGCAGCTGAAGTTGCGCGGCAGGTAGAGCCGGGGCGGCGGCCCGGGCACCGAGCTGTGCAGCGAGCCCGCCTTATCCATGGGGTGCCGGCGGGAGCGGCGGCGGTGCCGGCGGCTGGCGCGGCACCCGGGGCTCCTCCTCTCGGACCGCGGCGTGCGGATGGCGAGGCGGTTTTAGCGCCCGGTCCGCAGGCTCCGTCTCTCGCCGGGACCCAGCGGGATGCCCTCGGCGCTGTCCAGGTCGCGGCCGGCCCCGGGGGATGCCCGCGGGTGCATGTGTGCGGGGGCGGCGGCGGGACCGCGGCGCTCTGGCCGCTGCCGCTGGTGACGCGCCGCGGTCAGGCAGCGACACACGCCCCGAGCCATCCTTCCTTCCCCATGGCTCCCTCCCGCCCCAGTGCCCGCCTCGGTGTCGCCCTCGCCACGGTCCCTAACTACACCCCGCGGCTCCCCCTTCCCCAGCAGCGCGGCTACGCCGGCCCTCTCCTCCTTCTCCTCCTCCTCTCCTCGCTCTGTTCTGGGTCTTTCCTCGAGGATCTCATCCAAAAAGAGGAGGCGGCAGGGATTCCCCAGTGGAAGCATTAAAATTCATAGCGGTGCTCTCGTTCGTCCGATCCCGTTACAGAAATAGCTGCGAGAGGAAGAAGCAAAGCCGGGCTCGGGAAGATTACACGGGCCGATAAGAAACAGCTGGCTTGCAAGTTGGATCTCACAGTGTACATTTAAAGGAAAAAATCCAGCTGATCTGCTGTAATGCGTTTACCGTACATCTGCCGAATAAAATACACCTGCCGCAGTCCTGCCACGCGTCTCGGTCGGGGGTAAAGGGAGCTCCGGCCGAAACACGGGGTGTTGATTGTGTGAAACACAAACCGCGCCGCCTCTTGTCAGAAGAGCAGCTGGAAATTGCTGAGCAATATTCAAATAAATTACATTATAATGACAGGCTCTGATGTAGCCAGTTCAAGGAGCTAAACCACCGCTTTAGTAAGCCGCTTCAGTCCAGACTTTCCGTAATCTGGGACTCATTTTTAATTAGTAAATGGCATTAAAAACAATGATCCTACCATCCTGCCAGAGCCTGAGCCTGAACTGTGTTGACATGTGATTCTGATTTAGCTTCTGAGCAGCAGCTTTTTACACCTCTAGCATTTTATCTGCAGCACTTGGTGTTCCTTTGACAGTCTAGCCAGTGGAAATGCGGATGATAAGATTAAGAATAGGACAAGCAAACCTGATAAGGACTAAGAGTATATAAAAAAAAAAAACAAAACCAAACCACCACCACCAGAACACAGGGAAAAGTTACCCACTGTCTCATATTAGAAAAATCAGCTTTAATTCCTTTACTAATAAGCATGAAAATAATCCTAGATTATTGCTGCTGGCTTCCAAATCTTTTTAATGACATATAATTCATAAGTAGAGAAAATTATGCCCGTCAGTATTAAATTTGACACCATTATGTTTCATTGTGCCACTGTCTCACATTTGCAGCCTGATGAGAGGTCTTGAAAAATCAAATAGTAACAACATAAATAAGTACATCTGAATTCATTAGCCCAGAATGTTTAAATTGTCCCACTTGTCCTTTAATGCACACCATGGGAAACATTTTTTTAGGTCTCTTTCCTGTGTCTCCCTCACAGAAATGGGTATTTCAGTAAAACAACATGAACTCATGTCTGGTTTTCATCTACTCATGTTAATATGAGGACAAGAACAGATTCAAATAATTGTACAAACAGCTTTTAAGGCTACATCCTTTCAAATTAATTTTTCTGTAATTTCTCTCTGTCATAATGAACATTTTCTAATGAACTAACACTTGGTTTTGCTGATGTTCATTCCACTCAAAATCAAACAGAGAACTTAAGTTTTTACATCAATATGTAAAGTCTTTGCATTTTTAAACCACTGCAAAACTATCAGCACAAATAAGCTAAATTGGTTTAAACCAAATTACACATTCATTCAGGTCTGGATGTTTTTGTGGTATGCCTGGGAACACAACTTCAGAGTAATTTAGCTTCTGCTGTACTTTACACAATTGGGGTACCTTTGAAAAATTTCACTTCCCCTCTTCTGGTAATGTTAGTTGCCCAACTTCTTTTTATCATAAACTTAAGCATAAAACCAGAGAAACCACACTGCAAAGCAAGGAAAAAAACCCAAACCAACACAATAAGCCTTGGACTAGCCAGGTCAAAGCAACATGAGATGCAGGGGCACCTCAGCCTTGTCTCAAGCACTGTCACTGTGTAAACACCACCAGAATTCTCACAATGATATTTCTCACTTTCTTCTCCCAGTCCAAACATTCCCAGCAGTCTCACTGAATCTGAGGATGCTGCTGCTTTTTTACTCTTGCTCACTTGCCAAGTGTGCTGTGGGAACTCTCACCCACACCTTTCACTTCTGAGGGTGTCCTTACTACCAAGCTGGTCTACCCCCTCTGATGAATTTTAAGACAGATGCAGTAAATGTAAGTTTTGAGCACTGAATTTTAACAAATATACATGCAGACATTCCCTCAAATAGCCTGCAGCCTCATGCATCCTTCTGTGATGTGGAAACTGTGGTTAGAGATGGGAAGCATCAGGCACTGTTTGTAAAAGGAAATTTAAAAAGAAATGTTGGGTTTGCCTACTATAAATATTTGTACACAGCAAATGCTGAAATCCTTAGAGGCAAGTAAGCAGTACCACACACAGAAACTATGGTTTAATGTATGCAATAGTAGGCAGCCATCCACCACCCCCTCAATCTTAATTTAGTTCACAACGTTTTGAACATTGAAGTTTCAAAGCCTAATCTATATCTGCTTTTATAGTGCTATGGTAAGGACATTTTTCAAGACTCTGTTCTAAATAATACTGTCAAAACCAAGCTGATACAGAATCATAAATACTGCCCTAGCTACCCCCTTTAAAGAAATACCTATTATCTCTTTGCTGGAAAGTAGTATTTTTATGACAAGATAATTTTGAAGGTGCCAGCACTAATGGAGACAGCATCCTGTAAGTTCTGGAGCTATGCAGGTTTGCTCTATTACAGGGCAAGAAGAACAGAAGGTCTTACATTGCAATTAGTGTTGACAGCCTCAGGAAATGGTGCTCAGGCATGGTTTCCATTCCTCCAGATTCCTCTCCCTCTGCAGATTTAAATAGCACGGTCACAGGATAAAGGTTTGTCCTAATTAACATTGTCCTAATAACATTTTGTTGACCTGTCTCTGCATCTTCCAGCTGATGTCAAAATTTTTAAAGACAGCCTCTTGTTTGCCTATGTGAGCTGAGTGTCCCTGACATTTCTACCGTGCCAAAGTGCATTTAAAACCCGTCTGATGCTTGAGAATTTCCAGCTAAATGAACAGAAACGTTTGGTCACGTTTTGTTAAAAGATTTGCAAAGGAAGAGACAGAACCGTAGCAGAAAGTGAACGGGGAGCTTTCTTCTGCTGCTTTTATTGATTGTGTGAGCTCAGGTAATCTAGGAGAAAGCAAACACCGGCGCAGGGGAGCATTAGGCAGAACTGGGATGGAACCATTAATAGGGCAGAGTGTCTGAGTGCTGGGGCTTATCCAAAGTGGCCCCTGTCACATGTCCACTTTAACTTTCCAGAACAGGTTTATATTTAGCAGGCAGATAAAATGGATGTAAAGGCGAAGTGCATTACGGTTACAGCAGCTTTGGAGATGAAGTTGTGACTCAGTACATGAACTGTAAAGGTCAACTTCTACTCTCATTGTGCAGCTCCTCTGAGGCTGATGAACTATGTAGGTGTTACATGAGAATATCACCCCTGAATTTAATAATATGTGACTACATGAATGTGACAATGGTATTTTCACTGGCAGTCTGTAAGCCTTGCATGATACAGTTGTTCTGCATGCTTCTACTTTAAAAATACCTTCCCACACTGATGATTAACTCAGACTTTATTTATTTCCCCAAGAAAATATCTTAGTCACATCCAAACAAGTGCCAGATTAGAATTAGATAGTGTGCTTGAGGCATACAAAAAAACAATGGTATTGATTTCTGTGTCAAATATTATCTTTACCAACCAGGTTATGCAGTCCTTATCTATTAAGGTGAAAATTCTTTGATTCATAGAGTTATATCAAGGAGATTTGATGTCAAATCAGTGAGTAATTCCAGCAGGTTGTAAGTTCTGCTAAACAAAATATATGATACTTGGAAAGGGTGTTTTGTGCTTGGGTATTGGTTTCTAGGGTTTTGGTTTTGTTTTGTTGTTTTTTTCTTTCTTTTTTTTTTTTTTTTTTGAAGTATTGGAATCCAAACAAAGACATGGCATTAACAAGAAAATAAAATTCTAAGAGTTTACCTATGTTCATGACCTTGTGAATCTGCCTTAGAGTAGGATGATGCTCACATGAAATTTTATTAATTGTCTGTTGACTCCTGAGTGTCTTAAGAATTTAGAAGAGAGTAAAAAAAAAAAGGCCAGTTAAGAAAATGAAAAAGAAAAAATACCCTAACATATACATCACATTTCTGGAGAAAATGATAAAGACCATTTATTTTTCTTATATAAATAATTCTGTACTTTTTAGAAGGGTTGAATTTTCTTAACAAGGATTAAGGAACAGCAAGCAGGTTTGGGACTCTTTCAGTTCTAGAACTTTTAACACAACTCTTCACACAAGTATCTGAAAAAATGCACTTACGGATGTTCCTAAATCCCATCTCCTGGTAAGAGTCCTTGTGACTCAGTCTTCATGCCATGTTGTAAAATAACCACAGGGCTTTCTATCAACTGCAAGTGGTCTCAGTGGCACTACTTCATGACTTTATAGACCCAAAAATAAGCTTGTTGCACTTTTTTTTTTCACAGTTAGGTCTAATAGACCATTTTCTTCCCTTCTTTGTACCTTTCCCCCATGGTGAAATATTTTCTAATCTGTTTTCCATATTTAGATATTAAATGCAACTGCTACAAAACAAGCATCCTTCACAAATAGCCCCAAGAGAAAGAAATTCAGTAATCCATTTTTTAGGACTACAAAAAAAAGAGTCGCAGGGGAAACTATAAACATTTTTTTTCATGTTTTCCAGTGTTTGATGCCAGGTAAGAGCGTTGCTGTGTTTTTTGAATCTGTCAGATTAGACAGAGGTTTTACTACAACCTGATACAAGAACATAGACTACACTCACAGTTTATTCTACAAGACATGCAGCAGAAGGCCAGAAAAGCTGCTAAAGACCTAGAACAAATAACAAAGAAACAAATACACAACCCTTCAGCCATCATAAACTTAATCACATTATGTGCCTTTGAATACACTGGGTTCTTCCAGCAGAGGAAACAGGAGCTTCTTGTTTTTGTGTTAAGTTCTCTCAAGAACAACACCATTCCTGTTCAAGGAAAGGAAATAAAGTTACAGGCTGGATCAGCCAGAAGTGCTTCCTCCATTCAAGGTGCCAAAACAAAACACATGAATTGTTGACAACAATGTGAAAATGCAATGATAGAACACCTGAAAGTTAAATCAACATTTTTCTCCTATTGTTTTAGGTCCAAACATCCAAAGGACTGATTCACTGTCAAATCCTGGAGCCAGAAAGAAAATCAGCCTCTGACTGCATTGTTCTGATGGAAAACAATCAGCCTGCCAGCATGAACTTTCTTCAAGTGAAAGAAATTCAGGAACTAAACCCAAACCAGTCAGGAACAATTTCACTGCCAGCAAAATTCTCAGCAACAGCAGGCCAGAAAGTAGTTTGAAAATACATGGGGCTTCCCTATCTCTGAACAGCCACTTTCTTCTCAGTCTGTTCTCAATCAAGAGTTAGTTTTTCCTGTCTTCTGGACTGTCTACAATTTGTGAAAGTTTCCAGAGCTGTCAAAATAGCTGACTTCTGCCTATAAGTCAAACCCATTTTGCATGATGAAAAGCCTGAAATAACAGCCTAATCTAAAGCAGAACCATCCCTATGATGGGAATAGGGCTGTTACTCCCAGAAGGATCTTACACATCTGACTGTTCCATGTTTTTAAATGCTCTGAATAGCAATTTAGTTTCTAGATATTTATGAGCTCTTCCCCTCTGCAAATACCTGAATGCTGCTGTTTTCAAATGCTTACCTCAGACTGTGATGGAACTGAACACAGCAGCCTCCTGCTGTCCATCAGGGAATGCTTCATTCATGACTACAGCTGAGGGAACAGTGCAGATGAACCTTCAGTCACGAGGCTTCTGCTCATTCACCTCCTCTGAATCACACATGCAAGACTTACAGGTAACAACAAAAATCAGCATTTATATCCTCCAACTAAGAGAAGATGGTGGGATCATCACTAAGCATGGGAGCTGTACAGGAAGGAACAGGACAGAGTATGAGACATGCTCAAACCACTCCAGGGTTTGGGTTTTTTTAATATTTACAGTAGCAAAAAATATTTTCTCAGTTAAACAAAATACATTACAAAATAATAAGGCATTAGAATAGAATCATCATACTTCAGGTGAATTTCTACTGGGTGTTATGACACTAGAAACCTTAAATCACCCCTACAGGAGGGGTGGATGGTAAGGTTGAGGAAGAAAGCAAAGGAACCCTGTCCTGAGAGTCTGTTGTAGAGGTGAGGCATCTGCCACAGAGCTGAAACTGCTCTGCAGAGGCTCTCATTCCACTGCATGCACAAGGCAGAGATTACATTTTGAGCTGACGAAAGGTTTGAGACAGAGAACCTTTTCACACCTCCAGAGATCAAGAACTGACATTGTAGGATACGTTTTGAAAGCTTTTCAGTGGGTAGAGATTTTGTAAACTGAAATTAAGATGTTCAGGAGCAATGGGTGGTACTTGCCAATAGGCACTGGATCCCCCACCCTGGCCTCTGCAGGCAGAGGTCATGGCCATTAAAACAGAAGGCAAAAAATGATTGAAGTTAACTTTATTCCAAAATATGTATAATTTACAGGACTGAATAAGTGCTTCATTTGTGAACAAAACATTTCAATACTTGTGAATAACTTACTAGTAGTAGTTTTGTGTAACACTTCAGTTTCTAACAGAGAGAAATATGAAACAGTATTTTGGCACAAGGTTTTCTCTGCATGCAATAATGTAATTACAAGTTTCACAGTTACTAGGACAACATTCCTTCTTTGGGATTGTCACTTGTAAAATAGGTTTAAGAAATGAATGCTTGATTTTGTCTGGTCACTGCAAGTTTACTGGCTTAAATAGCAAGAACCAAACATGAACATCCTTTGAAAACTAGATTTGTCCACTAAATAAAAAAATCCCACCAGTAACGAAAAGAAAAATATTTTAAGGACATTTCTCAGCCTTGCTGAGATTAACTCACACACGCTTTGGGAAAGACTCACCCATGAGGTTTATTACTCATTCATTCCAGATAATTACAAACTTAAATGAGATTGTAATCAGGTGTTGAATTCTTTAAGCTGTAAAGATATGGCCATATTTCATACCTAGCTTTATCACAGATGTACTTGCAGATGTCTGTAGATAGAGGTACTGTCAATCTAGCTCTGCATGCAGGTGCTTGAAGCATGTAAAGCACTGGAAGTTGTGAAATGTAGAGCTGGCATCCACAAGTCATCTGTTATATTCCACAGCTAGTTGTTGCAGGTACTGTAAAGCCAGCATATGAAAAATGGTCACAAGTAAAGGGACTTCTGTTATTTAACTCAGCAGTTCCTTGAGGCGTGTCCACCATTTCAGGCTGTCTGGTTACATTTTCAGTGAAGAGTCACACACACAAACACAAACGTTCCCTCACCCTGACTGCGGGGCTGAGCGCGGAGTTCTGTTCATTGCACAGCAATGGCACTTGAAACAAGAGAATTCAGTCCTGTTCTAAGCAGCAAGTCCTTCTTGCACATATTTAAATTCACATCAACTCTTATAAAAACAGCAACAAAAGAAACAGAAGATGCATGACTGCACCATACACTGGTTTGCTACCATTAAACAGCCGTATCCTCACAGTGCTCGTTATCAATGGCAGCCTGGTTACTGGAGGCCCATCCTACCAGGACACAAGCATAGCAGCACCTTAAACCAAACAGGAATGAAAAAGCTTGCAAGGCTCAGAATGGTATCAACAGTTTGGTGTGAATGTATTTGGAACAGTAAATGGTACATTAAGATCACATTTAAAAAATCAGCACACGTCAGAAAGATATTAAAGCAAAGGAAGCTGTACAACCTTAATGATGAAGGCAAGCACATTTAATTCACCTCAGAGTTGCCACTTCAGGAACATGTTCTTTTGCAAGTTGAGCACCCTGTGTTGATTCAGTATCAGTTCTATTAAATTTCCTTACATTTAAAAGGCTATAAAACCCCCTCTAGCCCCCTAAGCCCCCAGTCCTGCCAACTCCTACATTTCTACCCAGCCTCACCAAAAAATCAATTCACATCTTAGCAGCATAAGGACTCAGAACAGTGCAAGGCAGCCATCATTCTTTGTTCTCTTGCCCCTACACAACTGGGGTCCATATGACCAACAAGGAAATTCAGCCTCTTGTTTCCAACAGAAAAAAAACCAAAAACAAACCTGTGTATTGTGCCTTGAAACAAACATTTCTAAGGAGTTAGTTACATACATTAATTTACAGACACTGATCAAGTAGTTAAAAACTTAACGAGGTTTCACAAGGTTTTTTTTTTGCAGCTGTTTAATTTACAGCTGCAAGTATATATACATTTTTTTTTAATGCTTTCATATCCTTTGGAACTGAGAATTTTCTAAACTCAAGCAGCTTCACATAACTAAGAATATGTAGCATTAGCAAACTCTGACTTAAAACTACCAATTTTTCTAGGCCAACACAAAGTTTTGGGGAGGACTCCCTCCCTACCCACAGCAAAAAGTATTTACAGGTGTATTAGCAGAAATAGACACAAATAAAGCTGTAAGAAGAGGAAACACCTACAGCCAGACAAACTTTCAGTATTCTGACAAACAAATATGGAAGACAACAAGACAGACCTTTCATTTTTCAGCTTATTTATGCTTATGTTCTCACAGAATGCAAGTCCCAAATCTGCTGTTTCCTTTGTTCGACTCTATATATTAAAGAAAAACACAAAACATTAAAGAAAAGCACAAATGAAACTACAAAAGTACTAATTCAATTTTATAGTAGTGTTACATAGGCGTCAGGATCAAGATCCAGCAATCACAGTTTAACAGAATGAAGCAGGAAACACAAAGGGTAAGTACACATAACATTAGTATCACTTCCAGATAAAAAATTCTGCTAAGAGGCTACAGAGACTCTGATGTTACTTTCTGTATAGCAGCTCTAATGGCAATAGAGGATACAAAAAAGAGTGAGATAGTAAGTCACTGCTGACCAATACTTACAATACAGTGCCTTGAAAATCAAATCAGAGACAAACTGCAGAAAAAGGGAGATAATTATCACTTTAGTTCTACCCAGAAATGGTTGTGTCTGAAGTTTATTTTACAACAAAGGCAAAAACAGAAAATCAGCCTTTTGCAAGAGGCTCTCTTTTCAAGAGAGCCTTTTTGTTTAAATGTGAAAAATTCATAATATTCAGCAATAGTGTTTCAGATCAGGTTTCATGAAGTTTCCTGTGGGATTCACCAAACTATGAAGTCTGGCTGCAGTCTTCACATTTTCACAAAAGTACTTCATAAATCCAAACTGAGTGACATAAGCCAGACATGCATGATCCAAACCTGTTTTTTAAATGAATAATTTATGGAGAACCAAATTAATGAAGAAAAAAGTTAATTTTGGTCAGAAGTTAATTTCGTCTTTCCTAAGACAGTGCAGACATTTAATAATTTCTAAATACTGCACTTTCAATAAATGACTTCATGTTGTAGTACTGTGTTCACCTAATTAAAGTCCAAACTGTTTTAAATAGAATGAGTGAAAAGATTGTGATTTGCATGTTCTAATAAAATACACAAAGCTCAGAAAGACTTTTAATTAAAAAGTATAATAACTGGGTAATGATTACATGGTAAGATTTCATCCACACAACTTCTGGGTCTTTTCCTGACAGTCCCTGATGCTAAGAGCTTTGGCTTACACAATAACATGGCAATTATCACTCTAATTTCTAAATTAGTTTCAAAGTACTTTAAACCTTGCTGGTCTCTCAGATGGCTACAATTCAAACCCTTCAGCAATTCTGCTCCTCAGCACCCAAGATTGCTTCTCTTGCAGAGTAAAGGCTGACTTTCTGAATTCAGAGGTAACAAACAGCTTCTACAGCTGTGGAAAACACCCTTTTCCCAAACCAGGTTCATAGTGACTGCCTCTCTTTCACATGTCAGTACAGACAACTTGCATATGGGAAACACAGAAATCAGTGTATGAAGAAGCATTCTCTGGTATTGCAGCCAGGGGAAGGAAAAACACTTTAAAATGTGAAGTTGCAACATTACTAGAAAGATATTGCAACAGAATAAATTAACCTAATTTTGTTCTTTATCTTATCTCTCAATTTCAAAGTAGGCAAGTAAATATGAGTCAGTCATCTTCACAAGAAACAAAATTACAAGTGAGGCCTTCCTTTTTTAAATATATCCCACCCTTCAGATGAGAACTCAACAGACATTGTGAAATCTGGGGGCATTCCCCACAGCAGAGTGACTTTCTCCTGAGGAACTGCAAGATTCCGTTCTGCAGTTTCTTCATCCAGACTGGAAGTGTCTGAAATCATACCTAGAAATGTTGAAAAATCAAACAGGCAACACAGATGGGGTCTCAGGAGGAGAATGTGAGTTTCAGGATTAATCTGAAGAGATTATTTCAGTAAAGACACTCACCACAGCAATATAAAGACTATTAGGAAAAGACAAAGGAAAAAAAAAGGATAAAAGAAAGGTATTGCTCATCTGCAACAAAAACAATCTGGCTGCAATGGATGAGTAACTTAACTCCCACATCCTTGAACTGAGAATATGCAGCACAAAGCATAGGGAGTCCTCAAAACCTAAGGCTTGGACATACATTTGCTGCTGGGCTGCACAGTAATTATGCAGCCAATACCTCTCCTCTAACAATGGAGGAGTGAAGTCTGTTACAGACCCAGGAATTTGACACACAGAGTTTTCCTTTAAGGTTACAGAAACTAAAACTTGTCCAGTACAAAACCAGAGGCCTACATTTCACAGATATTATAGCAAGAGATAAAAATTACTTAAGGCCAAATTCCAACATACATTCACAACTGGCTTAATGTAAATGAAAAATACTGCAAACAGTGGCATGAGGGGCAACCTAAACATTTAAAAAAAGGTGCCAAGAGGTCATATGCTTCTTCTCTGAAAAATCAGTTTGTGTGAGTTTGACTATACTCAGGGAAACTGTGAAAGCTGCAGGAACTGAGGGCTGCAGATCAAAGTGCAAAAGTAAGATAGAGCTGTTCTGGAAGGGCTTCTGTGAGCTGATATCCCAGTTCTGCTGTATGGATTCCAACTGTTTCTGGAAGCAGGAAGTCCAAAACCAGAAGTCGAGGTGAGTGTTTTAAGGAATTTAATTGTCCATTTTTAAAGATTTCTCTTAAGGTAGTAAACCACTGTAACATTTCTCAACTCGTATCTCAATAAAGCTAGGAGAATTTCAGCAAAACCAAATGATTCCAGTCTCTGAGGCACGCACATTGTAACATTTGCATCTTCAAGACAGAAATAATTTAAGCAAATCCCTTCTGAAGACTAAAAATGTTAGTCCCATTTATTATGCTAGCTAAAAGGACGACATACTAATTTTCCCTACAGTTACGAATTCCATGTTCTTTTCCTACCCTTCAAAGAGCATCAGTGCCACTCAGGGAAAACAAAAATACTGCTTTCTACACTCTTTTAAAATAATAAATATTTTCAACAATTCAAGAATCTCTAGGTGTCTAGTGTGTTGGACAGGTATTTGGAAAATGTCAGCTTATGCAGGAGAAAGAGCTGTGAAGGCATAAAGTAAAAGAAGACAATACGGCTGATTATGTTCATGCCGGATTTAAAATACAAGCTACTAAAAAAAGTAAACAGAAGTAGCTTACACTAATAGAATCCTCCCCCATAAGTTCAGGGAAGCATCTCAACTGAACAGGTCAGGGTTTTGGTCCAGCACATTGGAACCCTGCATGTAAGCCAGGAATAGAGAGAGAGATATAGAGAACAACTTTAAAAGTTCTTCCACTTAGATGAAAGCAGTAACAGCTTCATAAAGAAGTTTGAGGAAAAAACATAGGCACCACATAGTTTTTTAAGGTTCAAATGTACATTAACATGTTACAGGCCCCCCTTTCCCCTCTATTTATACACACATAGTTTATGTAAAGTTACATATTCAATAGAGTACCTTCGGCATGAAAAGTCTGTTAGGTCAACTGCTTGTGACAAGTACATTCAATAATGCAAAGTGGATCAATTGGTAAAGCCATCTCTCCCACCCCAATAAATTAAATTCAAACCACAAGAAACAGTTATATTAGCACTCAGTGGCTGGGCTTGTCAGAGCTCTGGAACAAGGAGCACAGCTCTTCACAGGTCTGTGTTTCTACTGAACTGAACTGGGACTCCATTGTATTCCAGGCTAAGTCAGCCAGAAGGAAGTCATCCATTGCTGTCTGTGTTTCATTGCTGGTAAGGAATAAACTCCCCAGATTCTCAAAGCAGCTATCCATAGTCTGTGTCTCAGCACTACTGAGCTGGACTTTGCTTTCCATATTCTGAGCAGGTGTATTTTTAGTAGCCATATATACTTCTGTCTGGGTTTCTGTATCAGATGAGTCAGTGCTCATGGAGAAACTGGACTGTTTCAGAATACTTCCTAAAGGCAGATGGGTAGTACTGTCCAAAAAGAAATTCAAGTCTGTCTGTGTCTGTGTATCAAACATCTCCAAACCTAAGAAGTTAGAATTGCCTCGGCAGTTATATGATTGAGTGGCACTATCTGAAAATAAGAAATCAGTCTGAGTTTCAATGTCCAGTGACTCCAAAACTGGCTCAGAGTTCAGGGTACCAAGCTCACTCTCTTCAGTCTGAGTTTGGATGTTGGATGCTGAAAAGAACTCTTCAATGTCGAAGTCTATCCCCGTGCTCTGTGATGGAGCAGAAGGAAGATGTGTGTCAGCATTAGAACTGGTCTCAGACAAAAGGCCACGATTATCCAGTGACTGGCCAGACATGTTTCCTGAAAAAATGTTTTCCAGATCACTCAGCAGGTCCATTGTCTGGGTTTGATTATCTGTTGTATTTTGAGGTGGAAGTATATTAGTCTGTGTATTGAAGCTGATAAGGGATTCAGACTTAACCGTATCCTGATTCAGGCTCTTGCAACTACTTCTTTGCAGCAAGGTCTGATCTATATTTGCAGGCATTAAATTGTTTTCTGGAAGTTCAATGTGAGTAGAAACATTATATGATGAAGGAACATTGTCAAAAATGTCACTGCACATTACAGCCTGGTCCATCTGTACTCTTCCATCAATACAGTCCTGTGTCCTGCTGGTTTGAGTCTCTCTGGAAATGCCACACGTTGGAAAACAGCCCTGACTGAAAGCATCAGTCTGAGCAGCTATGGATGAAGTCAGCTTGGAAGCAGGCAGCAGTGTCTGTGTCTGTACACTGATGGGTAATGAAACCTGGGAACTGAATGACAGATCTGTCTGAGAACAAGAGGACACAGAAGAATTGGGAGTCCAGGCTGCAGCTGGTACAAAGCTCTGTGAGATATAAGATAAGTCAGTCTGTATATTTATTGAAGAAATTTTGTTCTTGTGACAAACATTCCCCAGCTCTTGCCCTGGGTTATTTGATGTAACCTTGTCCAATTCAACTTGTACACCAGTACTTACTGGCTCACGATCACCAGAAGCTGTCACTTTTGAAACAGGCATACTGTCTTTAAATACAAGTGTTTCTGCCTCCAGGGCTGGAATCAGGATTCCTATAGACTGAGGCAATAAATGAACAGTACTTACAACTGAACCTTGATTATCAACAGCCACTACAGCAGGTTTGACAGAAGAGTCTGTTGCAGATACATACACAGGCAAGTGAGCAACCTGCATCACTGGAAGTTTAACCAAAGCCACCTTGGGCTTGGGTAAAAGCATCTTTGGTGCACATTTTGGCTGCATTTGGTTTGTGAAGTTAGAACTGCAGGAGCCTTCAAGAGAGGCTGCTACTTTCACTTCAGAGGACTCCAGTTCCTGAGTGCCAGGAGCAGTACTGTGTGTATTGCTGAATGCTTCGTTTGCTTTCTCTGCCAACTGCTGATTATGAATGGAGGACTCCATTTTCCTTTTCTTACTAGGAGGATCCCTGTGAACATGAGATCAATAATTTATACTTCTTTCCAACACATAACATCTGCCTTCCATTCTTTTGAGTGACTGCACTGAAAATACCAACTGAAGTCACAGATGAGGTTGGATACGAGAAGACAATTAATCCAGATTAAAACATAAAAAGACTCCATGAAGTTCAATTTTGCTAAATGTCATTCTTGGCTCTCTCATTTTAAAAAAGAATAAACACTACCCCTTATGGAGACCTATTTCCAAATGGATGTGCAAGTTTAGATGGTGTCTTCCCCTCTTAGATTAAGCACATTGATTTGAAGACTTTTAACGTGTTATTTTGACACTGACTCAGTCTGAGCATTGGAAGGGACAGAGCTCTTAAAATATACGTACAGGTAATGGTCTCTCATGGAAACAGAAAATAAAAATTAGCAATTCTTCACACAAAGCTTAAATTTTGCAGCAGCTGAACCTCAGAGATAGGCTAGGCTTCAGAAAGTAGACTGCCCTTTATGAAATATATGGACATATGGAAACTATAAGTCTAAACATAGGTGATAAAAAATACATCCACCAACAATTGCAACAATGACTAGACTGTACAAGAAAATAACCTGAACTGCATTCCACACCTCTGTTACCAGCTATACATATCTCCAAATCATGTCTACTCTCACAGAACTGTAAAAGCAGAATGCAACAAGAACCACACCCATTTATACCAAGCACTGCAGTGTCATCAGTACTTTTTGTTTTCTATGTAGGGAAACCAGATCTTACTGATTAGATGACCACCACTGCCTTCAACAAAACAGAAACTCCTAAAAGCAACAAAGAAACTGCACACTGCTTTGCAACTAAAACAACATGATCCTAATTTCCTATTTAATAAACAGAAAGGAGACAAAAAAGCAGCACATGAGACACACAGGACTTGGTGATGAATGTACCATTACTTCACTGCGTCACTTTTACCTGTGTTCTGCAGGAATTTCATGGCCAGTTCTGTAAATGTGAGACAGTAATGCTGTTCTGCTGGCATAAGGGCACCCACAAGTACACTGGAAAGTCTTCCCACAGACCTCTATATGCCGTTTCAAATACCATTCTGTGCCATAGGAGTTACTACATTTATCACATTTGTGCTTCTTTTCAGCATGCATTTTCATAAAGTGCTAGAATACACAAGGGAAAGTAAACATTAGCATTCAGTGAAGATTAAAAAAATAAAATCATGATTATGGGAGAAAATATCTGCAAATTTTAGTTGCTAAGTAGCACTGAAGTGTAGCATTAATTATTTTTTAAAGCGTTACTACAAATAAGTTTAAAGAAGTCAATAGAGAGAATCTGAAGTTTGCAAATCTGCTGATGCTACATGCATCTTAAAAACACAGATAAACATCTACCCATTCTAATGCCATTGAAGATTTCCTGTGGACACCAATAAATCTATAGATCAACCTTGCCCAACGAGCACAGTAAGGTTATGCTGCAACATGTGCACACTCCTGAGGATCTACAACTGAGAAAATAATCACAAGTTGTACAGGTCAACACCAGAGCAAACACCAGAATTTTTCCTTTTCATTTATGGCACCAAGTGCCAGCCACTCAACTCCTACAGGGTCCCCAGCTCAGCACAGGTAACCAACTGCAGCACAGTGCTCTTTTTGCTCTCTAATGCAGAACCAAGTCTTATATGTTTTCTTAAACAGGCTAACTAGTAAACAAATGCATTTTAATATTAAAGCAGAGAAAAGCTCTTAATCCTTGACCACTTGAAAAAGCAGTTAAAAGCATCACAGTTTAAACCTTCATCAGTTGCTACTGTAATTCTTCCCACCCTCTCCTTTAATCTTTCTCCATCTGTTTAATTTGTGGAGAGGGGCTCTGATCTAGTTTAGAAGAACATACTGGCCTCTGTCTGATCAAAAGGTTCAAGTCCTCTAATATCAACATGCAAACATGCAAACTCATGAATCACAAGTGCACTTGGAGTTGCTGCATACAGTTCTCTAACTTCTCCTGTGTGCTGAGAGGTTATGCTTGTATCTGTATGCAAAAGTGCACACTCTTTGGAGTAGAGATAGGACTAAATCAGTCTGAAAATACTTCAGAAAACAGGAATACCTGTTTTACAAGAGAAAATTGGGAAAATGGTCTGTTTGGTCCTCTAGGGCAGCCTTCAATAGGACAGCAGTAGAATTTCTGTGAAGTTTTCAAACCCTTCCTTATTGGTGCATTAAGTTTTCCATCCTGAAAAAGAACCAGTTGAGAAGTTGACAATTCTACAGGTTTGCATATTCAAGACAATATTCAGAATACACAGGAACTATGGCTCACTGAGTTTACACATCTCAATTAGCTGGAGGCACTTTCCTATGTGATTTGAAAGATCAAATGGAGTTTTATCCCTGTGTGGATGCCACTTTGCAAATATTCCATCAAAATTACCAGGATCAATCACAACAAGCTCTATGGAGTAGTGGTACTGTACTATTTACTGGTACTTTACTAAGACACTCCCTGTCCTATGTTTCCTGTTATCTGAGCCAAAAAAAAATTTCCATACAGATACTACCCTGGACTGCTGATTCAATGTGGTTTTACTTGTTAGTAGCACAGTATGTGAAGCTCCATTAAGATTAGTCACTGAAACACAACACTTCCTTGATGCTGGAATTCTGTTAGCACTGCTAAGAGTTTACTTGTAATAAAAATGAAAAATGCCAAGTATGCTCTGCCACTTAATTTAGATCATAAACCAAATCTCACTTATGTCTATGAAACAACTGGTATGCTAATTCTGAGGTGAAACCTCAACACGAAGTGACCAATCTATCCAGACCTTCTGGATCATAAACCAAATCTCACTTATGTCTATGAAACAACTGGTATGCTAATTCTGACCCTCAAACACAAAGTGACCAATCTATCCAGACCTTCCATGTGAGTTGTCTCACTGACCCTCAATGTACATAGAAGAAAGCAACACAATTTGTGCAAAGAAGACCTCAAAGAAGGACATGTAAGAAGGACATACTAGTGGGATTGTCTAGATTGTTCAACCACACAGAATTCCCTTCCTACTGAGGACACTGGCATGGAAAACAGACAGGACATATACCTCTAGACATACCCTAACTGAAAGGGTCTCAGTAGAAGCATCAGGCACCTGTATCCGAGCAAAACATTAAAAGAGAACTATTTAAAATCTGATGCTCAGAATAGCTGTGAGTCTCCTTCTATCCTGAGACTGAACTGGAGGCCAAACACAGTTCCTAGAGCCAGTTAGTATAGTCCATGATGGCATCCCCAAGGTAATTTTTCAGGAAAGAAATGGGACCATGCCCTGTTTGAACTCGGCACCTGATTTTCCTTAGCATGAGGACAGTGAGCACAGTCAGTAATGGAAGGTTAATTTCACACCAGTCACTCCCTAACTACCTCTCTGGGCAGATCTCCAGCTGGTCGTGTTTACACAGGTTTCACCAAACACAGAGAATGCACAAAGCACAACAGTCCTCCCCGTGTGAAGCAAACAAACAAAGTATGTCAGCTGCCAGGGCCCAAAGGGCTTCACTGCTCACACCCCCACCTCTTACCCACCTGCAATTACTCACAACCCAACAATGCTGTCCTCAGCCACTCATGCCTTGCTTTTGAAGTCCTCTCATTTACACCTCAGGAAGCTGGGGAGGGGGAATATTTCAATAATTTTGTTTTCCCTCAAATCACCTCTTAAACTAAGATAATCTGTAAAATGTAATCCCTTCAAGCAACATTTCAGTTATATTTCCACACACTCAACACTGCTACCTGCTGCCATTGCCACAAGTTCATTTTTATTAACGACATAGCAGACTCAAGCAATGTTTAGAGCCTCTTGACCAAAATGATCACCTGCCATATCAAGAAAACCTCGAATAAGTCTCTAAAAAGGGAGTTTTCATGTAACATTTTTATGTTCTAAGCACCCTGTACAGCAGTTTTCCCTGTGGACAGCCCATTCATAAACAGGTCTGTTCTATCTCTGCTGAATCATCACTGTGACTATTGTTGTACCTCCTAGAGCCACTGCCCTAAACAGGAACATGACACAAAGAAATCTAGTTGTTCCAGCCCCAATTCCACTTTTTAACCCTGACTTTATACAGAACACTTTCATCACATGTCAAAGTCCTCAGGAGAAAATATCTGCCTTTAAGTCAAAGCTGTGTGTGGCCTCTCCCACTGCAAATGATACCAATGTGCTGAGTAACTGGCAATTAGAGTTACTTATTCCTAAATAAAAAGTTATTAAGTGCATTATATTTAACATCACAACCCAACAACTGACAGGGCAATATGGGAAACATGTTCAGCAACTTGACAGGTAAACCTCAGCCAGGTTATTTAAAACTACTGAAATACTAAGGTATAGAATAATACCAAGTGTTTAAAAGCTTTATAGACACCAATAAAATGCTTTTTAAACAGCTGCAACACAGCCTTTAGTGGCAGAGACCACAACACACTAGTTGTGACAAGCTGAGACATACTCTACACATGTAAGATATTGTAAATGGACAGTAATCTTGCTTTGACCTATCCCAAGTCCTCGTGGCTCTAAATGGTTAATCCTGTGTCTTCCCAAAGCCCACCTGGCCAGTTCTGTTTCAGACACTCTCACAGCTCCCTTCCTTACCTATCTGATGTTATGTCCCATGTTTCTACAACATCCACCCACCAAAATTATAGGCAGCTATTGGTGCAATGAACTTCTCCCAGCGCAGACACTTGCAGTGTAAGGAATACTGACATGGCTAGTGACAACAACTGGGAAAGCAGAATTAACACTCCTTGCTACAGACTTAGTCAAGGTGAACTTAGTGACGTCTTGCTTTCCTGCCCCAGAAAGGCTTACTCCAAAGGATTCATTTTAAATGATCTTGCAGTAGACTGTAGTCAACTCTTTAAAACATGGGGGTTTCTGCAGCAGATGCTCAGCCATTTCTTTACTAAATAGGACATGGAGAGAAGTGCATTTATTCTCACAATAACAACCATTGTGGTAGTGCAGTATTTGAGTAACCTACCCCAAGGGTGTGCTACCCTTGCAGTTCACACTGACTACAGCCTCCCAGTTATCACAGTAATCCACAGAACCCTCCCCTTTACATTAACTCTTCTAGCTTCATTTTAAAACACATACATGTAGTTTCCCTTCTTCCCATAAAATAATGTAGCCAAAAGACCAAAGAATTAAAATAAAAAATTCAAGTTTATATCCACTGCTCTCATTTTTTAAATTAGCTTATCCTCTGTCAAGGAGCCAGAAAAAATATGTATCAACACTTCATATCTTTGTTAGGCAAAACAAGCCAAATTTTTCTAATTTCCCTTTGTCAGAAACACTTGCCATTCATCACCCTTAGCAGTTATTTTCTACACATCTTCTGGTTAATTTTAACTTATTTGAACCAGGTTTTTACCCTATAGTACTAACATAGAATATCCCTCTGCTATATTTTAGGACTGCCCTTCTCACAGCAGCTTTACCCTAAATGCTCATTCGTGTATGACCAAATTATTTTGCAAGTGTTTCCCACCTCAGGTTATTTCTGTTACAAACCAGAGCTGGTCAAACCATTATCACTTCACAAGATTAAAACCTGGTACTGCTGCACTTAACTCTGTTTTTACAGGGTAATCTCCATGTAAATGTCCTTCCTGTGCCACTGCAATTCCTCATGGGTTTTGGTATAAAAACATCCTACTGGTGCTACTTTTATTAATGAAAATTAACCAAGTCATCCTCCCTTCTCTTCAGGTGTACTGTGTTCTCTTCTTCCCCAATAGCTTCTTACCATCTCATTTGCCAAGTTGTCTCTTCACTAACTGAATATTTCACTAATAAATGCAATCTAATAAATTATTTTTATCTGGGCAATCAGCTACCTCTTAAAAGGGAATACCAATATAAAAATATTTAGTCTCTTAAGCCTCAACAACATTTTAGTCTCAATTACAATGCCCTTGAAACAAGTCAAGGAGTTTCAGAAAGTTTGCATCCATCCACGTTTCAGCATTTATCCCAAGCCATCACCAGATTCAGTAATTAGGCATATGGAGTGTGCTCTAATTCCACAAGGCACTGGTGGCTAACAGCAAGCTGGGTGAGAAAGCAGCATTTGCTCACCCATCATACCCTGAGTTATGTAAGCCACCAGCTGCACTGCACGCTCAGAGCATCAGATCACAACCAAAATGACTCTGCTGACCTGAAAGAACACTTGGAACTCCTGCTGTACCTCCTCCCCACATGGACATGTGAGATCTAACACATAACACACAATAAAGCTGTTAGTTGGTACAGGAAATGAAATTAAAACATCCCAGAGACACATGACAGCAAGTACACTTGACACTATTTCCTTTTGTTCCTCACCAGTGAGCACGTGTGACCCACACTTGACTCTGTAGCCAATTCACCAATACAGGGATGTTTATTGTTTATTGTTCACCCACTGAGGCTGCACTTTCAGAATGCAGCTATGAATGCTGCACTTGAAGTTTTCCAGGAATACAATTTGTCCTTGCAAGCTTGGCATCACAATTTTGGGAAAAGCAAGGATATCTTCCCGAAAGGCCCACTCTCAATGTGTGCCTGCTGAACTGCGGTTCTCCTCCCCCCCAGCACATGCTTAGCTCAGGAGTATTATGGAAATGAGGGCTTGTTTCCAAAATGGCATCCATCTGTTTTGCTGGGTTTTTTTTAGCTCAGACATTTTTAAAAAAAACAAACAAAACCCCAGCATAACAGCCCTCGGCGTTGGGATGGAGACGGTTTGCCAGCTGATAAGGTTAGGAAATGCTGCATGTTTGCACAGCACCTCACAAGTGGAGCTTTAAAGTCTTACTGCAGAAAGATTGGTGATAAGCAAGTAAAACAACAGAAGCTAAGTCCCAAAGAACTCCTAACTGCTTGTGGTATGTTTACAAAAATGTGCAAAATTGGTTATTTTCTGTAAGTAATTTTAGAGGAATCCTCAACACAATTGGTCAGCCCATTCACACATGCACACTTGTGTATGTATACAGGGTCCTGCAGTGGGCTTCACAAGGGGAAATTTAAACAAGAGACAACGAGAAACACGTCATTATTCCCACCTGGAATCATAGAATTGTTTGGGTTGGAAGGGGACCTTGAACATCATCTTGTTCCATCCCCATGGGCAGGGAAACCTTCCACTATCCCAGGTTGCTCCATGCCCCGTACAACCTGGCCTTGGACACTTCCAGGGATAGGGCAACCTGTGCCAGGGCCTTCCCATCCTCACAACGAAGAAATTCCTCCTAATGTCCAACCTAAACCTACTCTCTTTCCATTTGAACCCGTTCCCCCTTGTCCTGCCACTCCAGGCTCTTGTCCCCATCCCTCCTGTGAGTTCCCCTCAGGTACCAGAAGGCCTCAATTAGGTCACCCCACAACACCCTCCTCTCCAGGCTGAACAATCCCAGCTGTCTCAGAATCTCTCGGAAGAATCCCAGTTCTTCTCAGGGTGGGGAATCACACCGCCCCTCAGTCTCACTACGAACCAAACCCCAGCACAGCCAGCACGGCAGCCGGCCCCCGGACCCGGACCCGAGCCGGCCGCAGGCCCCGGGGCGGAACACGGCGCTGCGCCACGCCAGAGCCACGCAGCCACGGTGAGGGGCCGAGCGGGAGGGGGCGGCGGGGCCGGCCCGGCCTCACGGCGGTACCTGGAGCGGGTGCGCCTTGCTGAGGTGCATGTTGAGGGCCGGGCTGTTGGGCAGCACCTTCCCGCAGCCGGGCACGGTGCACAGGATGTTGGTCCGCACTTGGGACAGCTCTGTCACCGAGGGCCGCACCAGCTCCCCGGCGGGCGGCACGTCCCTCACGGGCGCGGGTGGCCGCCCCAAGCCCCCGCCACGCCGCCCGGCCGCCGCCGCCATGTTGCTGTCAGCTGCTCGGCCCCCGCTCCGCTTCCGGGGGCGGCGGCCAATCGGCGGCGGCGCTGCTGAATATTCATGAGGCACGTGGCGCGGCCCCGCCCCCCGCCAGCGCCCCGCGGCGGCGGCTGCGAGCGGTG